>NC_140999.1:75971295-76571295 GCF_052327205.1 Somniosus microcephalus | reverse complement strand
AACTCTCCTCCGACAGTGCAGTTTTCCCTCATTACTGACCCTCCCAATGTGCAGCGCTCCCTCAGTACTGCCCCTCCGACATTGCAGCACTCCTTCAGTACTGCCCCTCAGACACTGCAGTGCACCCTCAGTACTCTCCCTCCAACAGTGCAGCACTCCCTCATTACCGCCCCTCTGACAGTGCAGTGCTCCCTCAGTACTGTCCCTCCAACAGTGCAGCGCTCCCTCAGTACTGCACCCCTGACAGTGCAGCACATGCTCAGTACTGCCCCTCAGACACTGCAGTGCTCCCTCAGTACTCTCCCTCCAACAGTGCAGCACTCCCTCATTACCAGCCCTCCGACAGTGCAGTGCTCCCTCAGTACTGACAACCCAACAGTGCAGCCCACCCTCTGTACTGTCCCTCCAACAGAGCAACGTTCCCTCTGTGCTGCCCCTCCGACAGGGCAGCGCTCCCGCAATGCAGCCCCTCCGTCAGTACAGCGCTACCTCAGTACTGCCGCCAGACTTTGCAGTGCTCCCTCAGTAATGCCCCACCGACAGTGCAGTGCACCTTCAGTACTGCCCCTCCAACAGTGCAGCACTCCCTCAGTACAGCCACTCCGACTGTGCGGAGCTCCCTCTGTACTAACACTCCAACAGTGCAGCGCTCCCTCAGTACTGCCCCTCCGACAGTGCAGCGCTCCCTCAGTACAGGCCCTCCGACAGAGCAGCGCTCCCTCAGCACAACTCCTCCAACAATGTGGCGCTCCCTCATTACTGCCCGTCCGAAAGTGCAGCGCACCCTCAGTGCTGCCCCTCTGACAGTGCAGCGCACCCACAATACTGCCACTCCGACAGTGCAGCACACCCTGAGTACTGCCCCTCCGACAGTGTGATGCTACCTCAGTACAGCCCCTCCGACAGTGCTGTGCTTGCTCAGTACTGCCCCTCCGATAGTGCAGCGCACTTTCAGTACTGCCCTCCGACAGTGCAGCAGTCCCTCAGTACTGCCCCTCAGAAAGTGCAGTGCCCTCTGTACTGCCCCACCAACACTGCAGTGCTCCCTCAGTACAGCCCCTCAGACCGAGCAGCGCTAACTCAGTACAGCTCCTCCGACAGTGCAGCGCTCTAATTACTGCCCCTCCGACAGTGCAATGCACCCTAAGTACAGCCTGTCCAACAAGGCAGTGCTCCCTGAGTACCGCCCGTCCGACAGTGCAGCGCTCCCTCAGTACAGCCCCTCCGATAGTGCGGCGCTCCCTCAGTGCTCTCCTTCCGTCAGTGCAGTGCTCCCTTTGTACTGCCCCTCCAACAGTGCAACGCTGCCTCAATACTGCCCCTCCGACAGAGCAGTGCTCCCTCAGTATTGCCCCTCCGACAGTGCAGCGCTCCCTCAGTACTGCCCCTCTGAGAGTGCAGCGCTCCCATAGTACTGCCCCTGCAACAGTGCAGCACTACCTCAGTACAGCCCCTCCGACAGTGCGGCGCTCCTTCAGTACTGTCATTCCTCCAGTGCAGCGCTCCCTCAGTACTGCCCCTCCAACAGTGCAGCAATCCCTCATTACCACCCCTCCGACAGTGCAGTGCTCCCTCAGTCCTGTCCCTCTGACAGTGCAGCGCTCCCTCAGTACTGCCCCTCCGACAGTGCAGCACTCCCTCAGTACTGCACCTCAGCCACTGCATTGCTCCCTCAGTACTCTCCCTCCAACAGTGCAGCTCTCCCTCATTACCACCCCTCCGACAGTGCAGTGCTCCCTCAGTACTGACCCTCTGACAATGCAGCTCTCGCTCAGTATTGCCACTCCGACAGGGCAGCACTCCCTCAGTACAGCCCCTCCGACAGTGCAGCGCTGCCTCAATACTGCCACTCCGACACAGCAGTGCACCCTCAGTACTGCTCCGCCAGCAGTGCAGCGCTCCCTTAGTACTGCCCCTCTGACTGTGCAGCACTCCCTCAGTACTGCCCCTTCAACAGTGCAGCACTCCCTCAAAACCACCCCTCCGACAGTGCAGTGTTCCCACAGTACTGGCCCTCGCAAAGTGCAGCGCTCCCTCAGTACTGCCCATCTGACAGTGCAGTGCTCCCTCAGTACAGCCACTCCGACTGTGCGGCGCTCCCTCTGTACTACACCTCCAACAGTGCAGCGCTCCCTCAGTATTGTCTCTCCGACAGTCCAGTGCTCCCTCAGTACTTACCCTCCGACAGTGCTGCACTCCCTCAGTACTGCCCCCCGACAGTGCAGCGCTCTCAGTATTGCCCCGTTAACACTGCATTGCGCCCTTAGTACAGCCCCTCCGACAGGGCAGCGCTCCGTCAGTAGAGCCCCTTCGACAGTGCAGTGCTCCCTCAGTACTACCCTCCGACAGTGCAGCGCTCTCTCAGTACAGCCCTCCGACAGGGCAGCGCTCCCTCAGTACAGCCACTCCGACATTGCAGCGCCCCCTCAGTACTGCCCCTCCAAAGTGCAGCACTACCTCAGTACAGCCCCTCCGACAGTGCAGCGCTCCTTCAGTACTGTCATTCATCCAGTGCAGCGCTGCCTCAATACTGCCCCTCTGACAGTGCAGTGCTCCCTCAGTGCTGTCCCTCTGACAGTGCAGCGCTCCCTCAGTACTGCCCCTTCGACAGTGCAGCACACCCTCAGTACTGCCCCTCAGACACTGCAGTGCTTCCTCTGTACTGTCCATCCATCAGAGCAACGCTCCCCCTGTACTGCCCCTCCAACAGGACAGGGCTCCCTCAGTACAGCTCCTTCGACAGTGCAACTCTCCCTCATTACCACCCCTCCGACAGTGCAGTGCTCCCTCAGTACTGCCCCCCGACAGTGCAGCACTCCCTCAGTACTGCCCCTCAGACACTTCAGTGCTTCCTCTGTACTGTCCATCCATCAGAGCAATGCTCCCTCAGTACTGCCCCTCCGACAGTGCAGCGCACCCACCATACTGCCCTTCCGACAGTGCAGCACACACTCATTAATGCCCCACCGACAGTGCGGCACTCCCTCAGTACTCCTCCTCCGACAGTGCAGAACTCCCTCATTACAGCCCCTCCAACTGTGCGGTGCTCCCTCAGTACTGCCCCTCCAACAGTGTAGTGCACCCTAGGTACTGCCCCTCAGGCAGTGCAACACTACCTCAGTACTGCCATCCGACAGTGCAACACATCCTTAGTATTGCCACTCCAACAGGGCAGAGCTCCCTCAGTACAGCACCTCCGACCCCTTAGACAGTGCAGCGCTCCCTCAGTACTGCCCTCCGACAGCGCAGTGCTCTCTTAGTACAGCCCCTCTGACAGTGGAGTGCTCCCTCAGTACCGCCCCTCCGACAGAGCAGTGCTCCCTCAGTACTGCCCCTCTGACAGTGCAGCGCTCCCTCAGTAGTGCCCCTCTGAGAGTGCAGCACTCCCTCAGTACTGCCCCTCAGACACTGCAGCACTCCCCCTCAGACACTGCAGCACTCCCTCCTTACCGCCCCTCCGACAGTGCAGTGCTCCCTCAGTACTGACCCTCCAACACTGCAGACCTCCCTCAGTACTGCCCCTCTGACAGTGCAGCACTCCCTCAGTACTGCCCCTCAGACACTGCAGTGCTCCCTCAGTACTCTCCGTCCAACAGTGCAGCTCTCCCTCTTTACCACCCCTCCGACAGTGCAGTGCTCCCTCAGTACTGATCGTCTGACAGTGCAGCCCTCCCTCAGTACTGCCCCTCCAACAGTGCAGCACTCCATTAGTACTGACCTCAGACACTGCAGTGCGCCCTCTGTACTGTCCCTCCAAAAGTGCAACGCTCCATCAGTGGTGCCTCTCCGACAGGGCAGCGCTCCCGCAGTACAGCCCCTTCAACAGTGCAGCGCTATCTCAGTACAGCACCCCAACTGTGCAGCGCTCCCTCAGTACTGCCCCTCCGACAGTACAGCGCTCCCTCAGTACAGCCCCTTCGAAAGTGTGGCGCTCCCTCAGTACTGCCCCGCCAACAGTGCAGCATTCCCTCAGTACTGCCCCTCCGACAGTGCAGGGCTCCCTCAGTACAGCCCCTCCAACAGTGCAGTGCTCCCTCAGTACAGTTCCTCCGACAGTGCAGCGCTCCCTCAGTGCAGCCCCTCCGACAGTGCGGCACTCCCTCAGTAGTGACCCTCCGACAGCGCAGTGCTCCCTCAGTACTGCTCCGCAGACACTGCAGTGCTCCCTCTGTACTGTCCCTCCGACAGGGCAGCGCACCATCAGTACAGCCACTCCGACAGTGCAGTGCTCCCTCAGTCCTGCCCCTCCAACAGTGCAGCGCTCCCTCAGTACTTACACTCCGACAGTGCTGCACACCCTCAGTGCAGCGCTCCGTCAGCACTGCCCCTCCGACAGTCCCGTGCTCCCTCAGTACTTACAATCCGACAGTGCTGCACACCCTCAGTACTGCCCTCCGACACTGCAGCGCTCTCTCAGTACAGCCCCTTCGACAGTGCAGCGCTCCCTCAGTGCTGCCCCTCTGACAGTGCAGTGCCCCCTCAGTTCTGCCCCTCCAACAGTGCAGCGCGCCTTCAGTACTGCCCCACCGACAGTGCAGCGCTCCCTCAGTACAGCACAGCCGACAGTGCAGCGCACACTCAATACAGCCCCTCCGACATTGCGGCGCTCCCTCAGTACAACCCCTTTGACAGTGCAGTGCTCCCTCAGTGCTGTCCCTCTGACAGTGCAGCGCTCCCTCAGTACTACCCCTCCGACAGTGCAGCACACCCTCAGTACTGCCCCTCAGACACTGCAGTGTTTCCTCTGTACTTTCCATCCATCAGAGCAACGCTCCCTCTGTACTGCCCCTCCAACAGGACAGGGCTCGCTCAGTGCAGCCCCTCCGACAGTGCAGCTCTCCCTCATTACCACCCCTCCGACAGTGCAGTGCTCCCTCAGTACTGCCCTCCGACAGTGCAGCACTACCTCAGTACTGCCCCTCAGACACTGCAGTGCTTCCTCTCTACTGTCCATCCATCAGAGCAACTCTCCCTCTTTACTGCCCCTCCAACAGGGCAGGGCTCCCTCAGTACAGCCCCTCCGACAGTGCGGCGCTGCCTCAATACTGCCACTCCAACACAACAGTGCACCCTCAGTACTGCTCCGCCAACAGTGCAGCGCTCCCTTAGTACTGCCCCTCTGACTGTGCAGCACTCCCTCAGTACTGCCCCTTCAACAGTGCAGCGCTCCCTTACTACTGCCTCTCCGACAGAGCAGCCCTCCCTCAGTACTGCCCCTCTGACAGTGCAGCGCGCCCTCAGTACTGCCCCTCCAAGAGTGCAGCACTCCCTCATTACCACCCCTCCGACAGTGCAGCCCTCCCTCAGTACCTCCCCTTCGACAGTGCAGCGCTTCCTCAGTACAGCCCCTCTGACAGTGCAGCACTCACTCAGTACTGCCCCTCCAACAGTGCAGCACTCCCTCATTACCGCCCCTCCAACAGTGCAGTGCTCCCTCATTATTGACTCTCCAACAGTGCAGCGCTCCCTCAGTACTGCCCCTCCGACAGTGCAGCGCTCCCTCAGTACAGGCCCTCCGACAGAGCAGCGCTCCCTCAGCACAGCTCCTCCAACAATGTGGCGCTCCCTCATTACTGCCCATCCGAAAGTGCAGCGCACCCTCAGTACTGCACCCCTGACAGTGCAGCAGATGCTCAGTACTGCCCCTCAGACACTGCAGTGCTCCCTCAGTACTCTCCCTCCAACAGTGCAGCACTCCCTCATTACCAGCCCTCCGACAGTGCAGTGCTCCCTCAGTACTGACAACCCGACTGTGCAGCCCACCCTCTGTACTGTCCCTCCAACAGAGCAATGTTCCCTCTGTGCTGCCCCTCCGACAGAGCAGCCCTCCCTCAGTACTGCCCCTCTGACAGTGCAACGCGCCCTCAGTACTGCCCCTCCAAGAGTGCAGCACTCCCTCATTACCACCCCTCCGACAGTGCAGCCCTCCCTCAGTACCTCCCCTCCGACAGTGCAGCGCTTCCTCAGTACAGCCCCTCTGACAGTGCAGCACTCCCTCATTACTGCCCCTCAGACACTGCAGTGCTCCCTCTGTATTGTCCCTCCAACAGTGCAACGCTCCCTCAGTACTGCCCCTTCGACAGGGCAGCGCTCCTGCAGTACTGCCCCTCCGACAGGGCAGCGCTCATTCCGTACAGCCCCTCCGACAGTGCGGCGTTCCCTCAGTACTGCCCATCCAACAGTGCAGCGCTCCCTCAGTACTGCCCCTCCGACAGTGCAGTGCACCCTCCGTGCTGCCCCTCCATCAATGCAGCGCTCCCTCAGTACTGCCCATCCGACAGTGCAGCGCACCCACCATACTGCCCTTCCGACAGTGCAGCACACACTCATTAATGCCCCACCGACAGTGCGGCACTCCCTCAGTACTCCTCCTCCTCCGACAGTGCGGAACTCCCTCATTACAGCCCCTCCAACAGTGCAGTGCACCCTAGGTACTGCCCCTCAGGCAGTGCAACACTACCTCAGTACTGCCATCCGACAGTGCAACGCATCCTTAGTATTGCCACTCCAACAGGGCAGAGCTCCCTCAGTACAGCACCTCCGACCCCTTAGACAGTGCAGCGCTCCCTCAGTACTGCCCTCCGACAGCGCAGTGCTCTCTTAGTACAGCCCCTCTGACAGTGGAGTGCTCCCTCAGTGCCGCCCCTCCGACAGAGCAGTGCTTCCTCAGAAGTGCCCCTCTGAGAGTGCAGCGCTCCCTCAGTACTGCCCCTCAGACACTGCAGCACTCCCCCTCAGACACTGCAGCACTCCCTCCTTACCGCCCCTCCGACAGTGCAGTGCTCCCTCAGTACTGACCCTCCAACACTGCAGACCTCCCTCAGTACTGCCCCTCTGGCAGTGCAGCACTCCCTCAGTACTGCCCCTCAGACACTGCAGTGCACCCTCAGTACTCTCCGTCCAACAGTGCAGCTCTCCCTCTTTACCACCCCTTCGACAGTGCAGTGCTCCCTCAGTACTGATCGTCTGACAGTGCAGCCCTCCCTCAGTACTGCCCCTCCAACAGTGCAGCACTCCATTAGTACTGACCTCAGACACTGCAGTGCGCCCTCTGTACTGTCCCTCCAAAAGTGCAACGCTCCATCAGTGGTGCCTCTCCGACAGGGCAGCGCTCCCGCAGTACAGCCCCTTCAACAGTGCAGCGCTATCTCAGTACAGCACCCCAACTGTACAGCGCTCCCTCAGTACTGCGCCTCCGACAGTACAGCGCTCCCTCAGTACAGCCCCTTCGAAAGTGCGGCGCTCCCTCAGTACTGCCCCGCCAACAGTGCAGCGTTCCCTCAGTACTGCCCCTCCGACAGTGCAGGGCTCCCTCAGTACAGCCCCTCCAACAGTGCAGTGCTCCCTCAGTACAGCTCCTCCGACAGTGCAGCGCTCCCTCAGTGCAGCCCCTCCGACAGTGCGGCACTCCCTCAGTAGTGACCCTCCGACAGCGCAGTGCTCCCCCAGTACTGCTCCGCAGACACTGCAGTGCTCCCTCTGTACTGTCCCTCCGACAGGGCAGCGCACCATCAGTACAGCCACTCCGACAGTGCAGTGCTCCCTCAGTCCTGCCCCTCCAACAGTGCAGCGCTCCCTTAGTACTTACACTCCAACAGTGCTGCACACCCTCAGTGCAGCGCTCCGTCAGTACTGCCCCTCCGACAGTCCCGTGCTCCCTCAGTACTTACAATCCGACAGTGCTGCACACCCTCAGTACTGGCCTCCGACACTGCAGCGCTCTCTCAGTACAGCCCCTTCGACAGTGCAGCGCTCCCTCAGTGCTGCCCCTCTGACAGTGCAGTGCCCCCTCAGTTCTGCCCCTCCAACAGTGCAGCGCGCCTTCAGTATTGCCCCACCGACAGTGCAGCGCTCCCTCAGTACAGCACAGCCGACAGTGCAGCGCACACTCAATACAGCCCCTCCGACATTGCGGCGCTCCCTCAGTACTGTCTCTCCGACAATCCAGTGCTCCCTCAGTACTGCCCCTCCGACAGTGCAGCGCTCTGAGTATTGCCCCGTCAACACTGCATTGCTCCCTTAGAACAGCCCCTCCGACAGGGCAGCGCTCCGTCAGTAGAGCCCCTTCAACAGTGCAGTGCTCCCTCAGTACTGCCCTCCGACAGTGCAGTGATCTCTCAGTACAACCCTCCGAAAGCGCAGCGCTCCCTCAGTACAGCCCCTCTGACATTGCAGCGCCCCCTCAGTACTGCCCCTCCTAAATGCAGCACGACCTCAGTACAGCCCCTCCGACAGTGCGGCGCTCCTTCAGTACTGTCATTCCTCCAGTGCAGCGCTCCCATAGTACTGCCCCTCCGACAGTGCAGCGCTGCCTCAATACTGCCCCTCTGACAGTGCAGTGCTCCCTCAGTGCTGTCCCTCTGACAGTGCAGCGCTCCCTCAGTACTGCCCCTCCGACAGTGCAGCACACCCTCAGTACTGCCCCTCAGACACTGCAGTGTTTCCTCTGTACTGTCCATCCATCAGAGCAACGCTCCCTCTGTACTGCCCCTCCAACAGGACAGGGCTCGCTCAGTGCAGCCCCTCCAACAGTGCAGCTCTCCCTCATTACCACCCCTCCAACAGTGCACTGCTCCCTCAGTACTGCCCTCCGACAGTGCAGCACTACCTCAGTACTGCCCCTCAGACACTGCAGTGCTTCCTCTCTACTGTCCATCCATCAGAGCAACGCTCCCTCTGTACTGCCCCTCCAACAGGGCAGGGCTCCCTCAGTACAGTCCCTCCGACAGTGCGGCGCTGCCTCAATACTGCCACTCCGACACAACAGTGCACCCTCAGTACTGCTCCGCCAACAGTGCAGCGCTCCCTTAGTACTGCCCCTCTGACTGTGCAGCACTCCCTCAGTACTGCCCCTTCAACAGTGCAAACCTCCCTCAAAAACTCCCCTCCGACAGTGCAGTTTTCCCTCATTACTGACCCTCCCAATGTGCAGCGCTCCCTCAGTACTGCCCCTCCAACATTGCAGCACTCCTTCAGTACTGCCCCTCAGACACTGCAGTGCACCCTCAGTACTCTCCCTCCAACAGTGCAGCACTCCCTCATTACCGCCCCTCTGACAGTGCAGTGCTCCCTCAGTACTGTCCCTCCAACAGTGCAGCGCTCCCTCAGTACTGCACCCCTGACAGTGCAGCACATGCTCAGTACTGCCCCTCAGACACTGCAGTGCTCCCTCAGTACTCTCCCTCCAACAGTGCAGCACTCCCTCATTACCAGCCCTCCGACAGTGCAGTGCTCCCTCAGTACTGACAACCCGACTGTGCAGCCCACCCTCTGTACTGTCCCTCCAACAGAGCAATGTTCCCTCTGTGCTGCCCCTCCGACAGGGCAGCGCTCCCGCAATACAGCCCCTCCGTCAGTACAGCGCTACCTCAGTACTGCCGCCAGACTTTGCAGTGCTCCCTCAGTAATGCCCCACCGACAGTGCAGCGCACCTTCAGTACTGCCCCTCCAACAGTGCAGCACTCCCTCAGTACAGCCACTCCGACTGTGCGGAGCTCCCTCTGTACTAACACTCCAACAGTGCAGCGCTCCCTCAGTACTGCCCTCCGACAGCGCAGTGCTCTCTTAGTACAGCCCCTCTGACAGTGGAGTGCTCCCTCAGTACCGCCCCTCCGACAGAGCAGTGCTTCCTCAGAAGTGCCCCTCTGAGAGTGCAGCGCTCCCTCAGTACTGCCCCTCAGACACTGCAGCACTCCCCCTCAGACACTGCAGCACTCCCTCCTTACCGCCCCTCCGACAGTGCAGTGCTCCCTCAGTACTGACCCTCCAACACTGCAGACCTCCCTCAGTACTGCCCCTCTGGCAGTGCAGCACTCCCTCAGTACTGCCCCTCAGACACTGCAGTGCACCCTCAGTACTCTCCGTCCAACAGTGCAGCTCTCCCTCTTTACCACCCCTTCGACAGTGCAGTGCTCCCTCAGTACTGATCGTCTGACAGTGCAGCCCTCCCTCAGTACTGCCCCTCCAACAGTGCAGCACTCCATTAGTACTGACCTCAGACACTGCAGTGCGCCCTCTGTACTGTCCCTCCAAAAGTGCAACGCTCCATCAGTGGTGCCTCTCCGACAGGGCAGCGCTCCCGCAGTACAGCCCCTTCAACAGTGCAGCGCTATCTCAGTACAGCACCCCAACTGTACAGCGCTCCCTCAGTACTGCGCCTCCGACAGTACAGCGCTCCCTCAGTACAGCCCCTTCGAAAGTGCGGCGCTCCCTCAGTACTGCCCCGCCAACAGTGCAGCGTTCCCTCAGTACTGCCCCTCCGACAGTGCAGGGCTCCCTCAGTACAGCCCCTCCAACAGTGCAGTGCTCCCTCAGTACAGCTCCTCCGACAGTGCAGCGCTCCCTCAGTGCAGCCCCTCCGACAGTGCGGCACTCCCTCAGTAGTGACCCTCCGACAGCGCAGTGCTCCCTCAGTACTGCTCCGCAGACACTGCAGTGCTCCCTCTGTACTGTCCCTCCGACAGGGTAGCGCACCATCAGTACAGCCACTCCGACAGTGCAGTGCTCCCTCAGTCCTGCCCCTCCAACAGTGCAGCGCTCCCTCAGTACTTACACTCCAACAGTGCTGCACACCCTCAGTGCAGCGCTCCGTCAGTACTGCCCCTCCGACAGTCCCGTGCTCCCTCAGTACTTACAATCCGACAGTGCTGCACACCCTCAGTACTGGCCTCCGACACTGCAGCGCTCTCTCAGTACAGCCCCTTCGACAGTGCAGCGCTCCCTCAGTGCTGCCCCTCTGACAGTGCAGTGCCCCCTCAGTTCTGCCCCTCCAACAGTGCAGCGCGCCTTCAGTATTGCCCCACCGACAGTGCAGCGCTCCCTCAGTACAGCACAGCCGACAGTGCAGCGCACACTCAATACAGCCCCTCCGACATTGCGGCGCTCCCTCAGTACTGTCTCTCCGACAATCCAGTGCTCCCTCAGTACTGCCCCTCCGACAGTGCAGCGCTCTCAGTATTGCCCCGTCAACACTGCATTGCTCCCTTAGAACAGCCCCTCCGACAGGGCAGCGCTCCGTCAGTAGAGCCCCTTCAACAGTGCAGTGCTCCCTCAGTACTGCCCTCCGACAGTGCAGTGATCTCTCAGTACAACCCTCCGAAAGCGCAGCGCTCCCTCAGTACAGCCCCTCTGACATTGCAGCGCCCCCTCAGTACTGCCCCTCCTAAATGCAGCACTACCTCAGTACAGCCCCTCCGACAGTGCGGCGCTCCTTCAGTACTGTCATTCCTCCAGTGCAGCGCTCCCATAGTACTGCCCCTCCGACAGTGCAGCGCTGCCTCAATACTGCCCCTCTGACAGTGCAGTGCTCCCTCAGTGCTGTCCCTCTGACAGTGCAGCGCTCCCTCAGTACTGCCCCTCCGACAGTGCAGCACACCCTCAGTACTGCCCCTCAGACACTGCAGTGTTTCCTCTGTACTGTCCATCCATCAGAGCAACGCTCCCTCTGTACTGCCCCTCCAACAGGACAGGGCTCGCTCAGTGCAGCCCCTCCAACAGTGCAGCTCTCCCTCATTACCACCCCTCCAACAGTGCACTGCTCCCTCAGTACTGCCCTCCGACAGTGCAGCACTACCTCAGTACTGCCCCTCAGACACTGCAGTGCTTCCTCTCTACTGTCCATCCATCAGAGCAACGCTCCCTCTGTACTGCCCCTCCAACAGGGCAGGGCTCCCTCAGTACAGTCCCTCCGACAGTGCGGCGCTGCCTCAATACTGCCACTCCGACACAACAGTGCACCCTCAGTACTGCTCCGCCAACAGTGCAGCGCTCCCTTAGTACTGCCCCTCTGACTGTGCAGCACTCCCTCAGTACTGCCCCTTCAACAGTGCAAACCTCCCTCAAAAACTCCCCTCCGACAGTGCAGTTTTCCCTCATTACTGACCCTCCCAATGTGCAGCGCTCCCTCAGTACTGCCCCTCCGACATTGCAGCACTCCTTCAGTACTGCCCCTCAGACACTGCAGTGCACCCTCAGTACTCTCCCTCCAACAGTGCAGCACTCCCTCATTACCGCCCCTCTGACAGTGCAGTGCTCCCTCAGTACTGTCCCTCCAACAGTGCAGCGCTCCCTCAGTACTGCACCCCTGACAGTGCAGCACATGCTCAGTACTGCCCCTCAGACACTGCAGTGCTCCCTCAGTACTCTCCCTCCAACAGTGCAGCACTCCCTCATTACCAGCCCTCCGACAGTGCAGTGCTCCCTCAGTACTGACAACCCGACTGTGCAGCCCACCCTCTGTACTGTCCCTCCAACAGAGCAATGTTCCCTCTGTGCTGCCCCTCCGACAGGGCAGCGCTCCCGCAATACAGCCCCTCCGTCAGTACAGCGCTACCTCAGTACTGCCGCCAGACTTTGCAGTGCTCCCTCAGTAATGCCCCACCGACAGTGCAGCGCACCTTCAGTACTGCCCCTCCAACAGTGCAGCACTCCCTCAGTACAGCCACTCTGACTGTGCGGAGCTCCCTCTGTACTAACACTCCAACAGTGCAGCGCTCCCTCAGTACTGCCCTCCGAAAGCGCAGTGCTCTCTTAGTACAGCCCCTCTGACAGTGGAGTGCTCCCTCAGTGCCGCCCCTCCGACAGAGCAGTGCTTCCTCAGAAGTGCCCCTCTGAGAGTGCAGCGCTCCCTCAGTACTGCCCCTCAGACACTGCAGCACTCCCCCTCAGACACTGCAGCACTCCCTCCTTACCGCCCCTCCGACAGTGCAGTGCTCCCTCAGTACTGACCCTCCAACACTGCAGACCTCCCTCAGTACTGCCCCTCTGGCAGTGCAGCACTCCCTCAGTACTGCCCCTCAGACACTGCAGTGCACCCTCAGTACTCTCCGTCCAACAGTGCAGCTCTCCCTCTTTACCACCCCTTCGACAGTGCAGTGCTCCCTCAGTACTGATCGTCTGACAGTGCAGCCCTCCCTCAGTACTGCCCCTCCAACAGTGCAGCACTCCATTAGTACTGACCTCAGACACTGCAGTGCGCCCTCTGTACTGTCCCTCCAAAAGTGCAACGCTCCATCAGTGGTGCCTCTCCGACAGGGCAGCGCTCCCGCAGTACAGCCCCTTCAACAGTGCAGCGCTATCTCAGTACAGCACCCCAACTGTACAGCGCTCCCTCAGTACTGCGCCTCCGACAGTACAGCGCTCCCTCAGTACAGCCCCTTCGAAAGTGCGGCGCTCCCTCAGTACTGCCCCGCCAACAGTGCAGCGTTCCCTCAGTACTGCCCCTCCGACAGTGCAGGGCTCCCTCAGTACAGCCCCTCCAACAGTGCAGTGCTCCCTCAGTACAGCTCCTCCGACAGTGCAGCGCTCCCTCAGTGCAGCCCCTCCGACAGTGCGGCACTCCCTCAGTAGTGACCCTCCGACAGCGCAGTGCTCCCTCAGTACTGCTCCGCAGACACTGCAGTGCTCCCTCTGTACTGTCCCTCCGACAGGGCAGCGCACCATCAGTACAGCCACTCCGACAGTGCAGTGCTCCCTCAGTCCTGCCCCTCCAACAGTGCAGCGCTCCCTCAGTACTTACACTCCAACAGTGCTGCACACCCTCAGTGCAGCGCTCCGTCAGTACTGCCCCTCCGACAGACCCGTGCTCCCTCAGTACTTACAATCCGACAGTGCTGCACACCCTCAGTACTGGCCTCCGACACTGCAGCGCTCTCTCAGTACAGCCCCTTCGACAGTGCAGCGCTCCCTCAGTGCTGCCCCTCTGACAGTGCAGTGCCCCCTCAGTTCTGCCCCTCCAACAGTGCAGCGCGCCTTCAGTATTGCCCCACCGACAGTGCAGCGCTCCCTCAGTACAGCACAGCCGACAGTGCAGCGCACACTCAATACAGCCCCTCCGACATTGCGGCGCTCCCTCAGTACTGTC
The DNA here is from genome assembly GCF_052327205.1 of Somniosus microcephalus. NCBI lineage: Eukaryota > Metazoa > Chordata > Chondrichthyes > Squaliformes > Somniosidae > Somniosus > Somniosus microcephalus. Next base: position 76,557,434 of record NC_140999.1, on the reverse strand, counting down.
TCTCCGACAATCCAGTGCTCCCTCAGTACTGCCCCTCCGACAGTGCAGCGCTCTGAGTATTGCCCCGTCAAAACTGCATTGCTCCCTTAGAACAGCCCCTCCGACAGGGCAGCGCTCCGTCAGTAGAGCCCCTTCAACAGTGCAGTGCTCCCTCAGTACTGCCCTCCGACAGTGCAGTGATCTCTCAGTACAACCCTCCGAAAGCGCAGCGCTCCCTCAGTACAGCCCCTCTGACATTGCAGCGCCCCCTCAGTACTGCCCCTCCTAAATGCAGCACTACCTCAGTACAGCCCCTCCGACAGCGCGGCGCTCCTTCAGTACTGTCATTCCTCCAGTGCAGCGCTCCCATAGTACTGCCCCTCCGACAGTGCAGCGCTGCCTCAATACTGCCCCTCTGACAGTGCAGTGCTCCCTCAGTGCTGTCCCTCTGACAGTGCAGCGCTCCCTCAGTACTGCCCCTCCGACAGTGCAGCACACCCTCAGTACTGCCCCTCAGACACTGCAGTGTTTCCTCTGTACTGTCCATCCATCAGAGCAACGCTCCCTCTGTACTGCCCCTCCAACAGGACAGGGCTCGCTCAGTGCAGCCCCTCCAACAGTGCAGCTCTCCCTCATTACCACCCCTCCAACAGTGCACTGCTCCCTCAGTACTGCCCTCCGACAGTGCAGCACTACCTCAGTACTGCCCCTCAGACACTGCAGTGCTTCCTCTCTACTGTCCATCCATCAGAGCAACGCTCCCTCTGTACTGCCCCTCCAACAGGGCAGGGCTCCCTCAGTACAGTCCCTCCGACAGTGCGGCGCTGCCTCAATACTGCCACTCCGACACAACAGTGCACCCTCAGTACTGCTCCGCCAACAGTGCAGCGCTCCCTTAGTACTGCCCCTCTGACTGTGCAGCACTCCCTCAGTACTGCCCCTTCAACAGTGCAAACCTCCCTCAAAAACACCCCTCCGACAGTGCAGTTTTCCCTCATTACTGACCCTCCCAATGTGCAGCGCTCCCTCAGTACTGCCCCTCCGACATTGCAGCACTCCTTCAGTACTGCCCCTCAGACACTGCAGTGCACCCTCAGTACTCTCCCTCCAACAGTGCAGCACTCCCTCATTACCGCCCCTCTGACAGTGCAGTGCTCCCTCAGTACTGTCCCTCCAACAGTGCAGCGCTCCCTCAGTACTGCACCCCTGACAGTGCAGCACATGCTCAGTACTGCCCCTCAGACACTGCAGTGCTCCCTCAGTACTCTCCCTCCAACAGTGCAGCACTCCCTCATTACCAGCCCTCCGACAGTGCAGTGCTCCCTCAGTACTGACAACCCGACTGTGCAGCCCACCCTCTGTACTGTCCCTCCAACAGAGCAATGTTCCCTCTGTGCTGCCCCTCCGACAGGGCAGCGCTCCCGCAATACAGCCCCTCCGTCAGTACAGCGCTACCTCAGTACTGCCGCCAGACTTTGCAGTGCTCCCTCAGTAATGCCCCACCGACAGTGCAGCGCACCTTCAGTACTGCCCCTCCAACAGTGCAGCACTCCCTCAGTACAGCCACTCCGACTGTGCGGAGCTCCCTCTGTACTAACACTCCAACAGTGCAGCGCTCCCTCAGTACTGCCCCTCCGACAGTGCAGCGCTCCCTCAGTACAGGCCCTCCGACAGAGCAGCGCTCCCTCAGCACAGCTCCTCCAACAATGTGGCGCTCCCTCATTACTGCCCGTCCGAAAGTGCAGCGCACCCTCAGTGCTGCCCCTCTGACAGTGCAGCGCACCCACAATACTGCCACTCCGACAGTGCAGCACACCCTGAGTACTGCCCCTCCGACAGTGTGATGCTACCTCAGTACAGCCCCTCCGACAGTGCTGTGCTTGCTCAGTACTGCCCCTCCGATAGTGCAGCGCACTTTCAGTACTGCCCTCCGACAGTGCAGCAGTCCCTCAGTACTGCCCCTCAGAAAGTGCAGTGCCCTCTGTACTGCCCCACCAACACTGCAGTGCTCCCTCAGTACAGCCCCTCAGACCGAGCAGCGCTAACTCAGTACAGCTCCTCCGACAGTGCAGCGCTCTAATTACTGCCCCTCCGACAGTGCAATGCACCCTAAGTACAGCCCGTCCAACAAGGCAGTGCTCCCTCAGTACCGCCCGTCCGACAGTGCAGCGCTCCCTCAGTACAGCCCCTCCGATAGTGCGGCGCTCCCTCAGTGCTCTCCTTCTGTCAGTGCAGTGCTCCCTTTGTACTGCCCTTCCAACAGTGCAGCGCTGCCTCAATACTGCCCCTCCGACAGAGCAGTGCTCCCTCAGTATTGCCCCTCCGACAGTGCAGCGCTCCCTCAGTACTGCCCCTCTGAGAGTGCAGCGCTCCCATAGTACTGCCCCTGCAACAGTGCAGCACTACCTCAGTACAGCCCCTCCGACAGTGCGGCGCTCCTTCAGTACTGTCATTCCTCCAGTGCAGCGCTCCCTCAGTACTGCCCCTCCCACAGTGCAGCAATCCCTCATTACCACCCCTCCGACAGTGCAGTGCTCCCTCAGTGCTGTCCCTCTGACAGTGCAGCGCTCCCTCAGTACTGCCCCTCCGACAGTGCAGCACTCCCTCAGTACTGCCCCTCAGCCACTGCATTGCTCCCTCAGTACTGACCCTCCGACAATGCAGCTCTCGCTCAGTATTGCCACTCCGACAGGGCAGCACTCCCTCAGTGCAGCCCCTCCGACAGTGCAGCGCTGCCTCAATACTGCCACTCCGACACAGCAGTGCACCCTCAGTACTGCTCCGCCAGCAGTGCAGCGCTCCCTTAGTACTGCCCCTCTGACTGTGTAGCACTCCCTCAGTACTGCCCCTTCAACAGTGCAGCACTCCCTCAAAACCACCCCTCCGACAGTGCAGTGTTCCCAGAGTACTGGCCCTCGCAAAGTGCAGCGCTCCCTCAGTACTGCCCATCTGACAGTGCAGTGCTCCCTCAGTACAGCCACTCCGACTGTGCGGCGCTCCCTCTGTACTACACCTCCAACAGTGCAGCGCTCCCTCAGTACTGTCTCTCCGACAGTCCAGTGCTCCCTCAGTACTTACCCTCCGACAGTGCTGCACTCCCTCAGTACTGCCCCCCGACAGTGCAGCGCTCTCAGTATTGCCCCGTTAACACTGCACTGTGCCCTTAGTACAGCCCCTCCGACAGGGCAGCGCTCCGTCAGTAGAGCCCCTTCGACAGTGCAGTGCTCCCTCAGTACTACCCTCCGACAGTGCAGCGCTCTCTCAGTACAGCCCTCCGACAGGGCAGCGCTCCCTCAGTACAGCCCCTCCGACATTGCAGCGCCCCCTCAGTACTGCCCCTCCAAAGAGCAGCACTACCTCAGTACAGCCCCTCCGACAGTGCAGCGCTCCTTCAGTACTGTCATTCCTCCAGTGCAGCGCTGCCTCAATACTGCCCCTCTGACAGTGCAGTGCTCCCTCAGTGCTGTCCCTCTGACAGTGCAGCGCTCCCTCAGTACTGCCCCTCCGACAGTGCAGCACACCCTCAGTACTGCCCCTCAGACACTGCAGTGCTTCCTCTGTACTGTCCATCCATCAGAGCAACGCTCCCTCTGTACTGCCCCTCCAACAGGACAGGGCTCCCTCAGTACAGCTCCTCCGACAGTGTAGCTCTCCCTCATTACCACCCCTCCAACAGTGCAGTGCTCCCTCAGTACAGCCCTCCGACAGTGCAGCACTCCCTCAGTACTGCCCCTCAGACACTTCAGTGCTTCCTCTGTACTGTCCATCCATCAGAGCAACGCTCCCCCTGTACTGCCCCTCCAACAGGACAGGGCTCCCTCAGTACAGCTCCTTCGACAGTGCAACTCTCCCTCATTACCACCCCTCCGACAGTGCAGTGCTCCCTCAGTACTGCCCCCCGACAGTGCAGCACTCCCTCAGTACTGCCCCGCAGACACTTCAGTGCTTCCTCTGTACTGTCCATCCATCAGAGCAATGCTCCCTCAGTACTGCCCCTCCGACAGTGCAGCGCACCCACCATACTGCCCTTCCGACAGTGCAGCACACACTCATTAATGCCCCACCGACAGTGCGGCACTCCCTCAGTACTCCTCCTCCGACAGTGCAGAACTCCCTCATTACAGCCCCTCCAACTGTGCGGTGCTCCCTCAGTACTGCCCCTCCAACAGTGTAGTGCACCCTAGGTACTGCCCCTCAGGCAGTGCAACACTACCTCAGTACTGCCATCCGACAGTGCAACGCATCCTTAGTATTGCCACTCCAACAGGGCAGAGCTCCCTCAGTACAGCACCTCCGACCCCTTAGACAGTGCAGCGCTCCCTCAGTACTGCCCTCCGACAGCGCAGTACTCTCTTAGTACAGCCCCTCTGACAGAGGAGTGCTCCCTCAGTACCGCCCCTCCGACAGAGCAGTGCTCCCTCAGTACTGCCCCTCTGACAGTGCAGCGCTCCCTCAGTAGTGCCCCTCTGAGAGTGCAGCACTCCCTCAGTACTGCCCCTCAGACACTGCAGCACTCCCCCTCAGACACTGCAGCACTCCCTCCTTACCGCCCCTCCGACAGTGCAGTGCTCCCTCAGTACTGACCCTCCAACACTGCAGACCTCCCTCAGTACTGCCCCTCTGACAGTGCAGCACTCCCTCAGTACTGCCCCTCAGACACTGCAGTGCTCCCTCAGTACTCTCCGTCCAACAGTGCAGCTCTCCCTCTTTACCACCCCTCCGACAGTGCAGTGCTCCCTCAGTACTGATCGTCTGACAGTGCAGCCCTCCCTCAGTACTGCCCCTCCAACAGTGCAGCACTCCATTAGTACTGACCTCAGACACTGCAGCACTCCCCCTCAGACACTGCAGCACTCCCTCCTTACCGCCCCTCCGACAGTGCAGTGCTCCCTCAGTACTGACCCTCCAACACTGCAGACCTCCCTCAGTACTGCCCCTCTGACAGTGCAGCACTCCCTCAGTACTGCCCCTCAGACACTGCAGTGCTCCCTCAGTACTCTCCGTCCAACAGTGCAGCTCTCCCTCTTTACCACCCCTCCGACAGTGCAGTGCTCCCTCAGTACTGATCGTCTGACAGTGCAGCCCTCCCTCAGTACTGCCCCTCCAACAGTGCAGCACTCCATTAGTACTGACCTCAGACACTGCAGTGCGCCCTCTGTACTGTCCCTCCAAAAGTGCAACGCTCCATCAGTGGTGCCTCTCCGACAGGGCAGCGCTCCCGCAGTACAGCCCCTTCAACAGTGCAGCGCTATCTCAGTACAGCACCCCAACTGTGCAGCGCTCCCGCAGTACTGCCCCTCCGACAGTACAGCGCTCCCTCAGTACAGCCCCTTCGAAAGTGTGGCGCTCCCTCAGTACAGCCCCTCCAACAGTGCAGCGTTCCCTCAGTACTGCCCCTCCGACAGTGCAGGGCTGCCTCAGTACAGCCCCTCCAACAGTGCAGTGCTCCCTCAGTACAGCTCCTCCGACAGTGCAGCGCTCCCTCAGTGCAGCCCCTCCGACAGTGCGGCACTCCCTCAGTAGTGACCCTCCGACAGCGCAGTGCTCCCTCAGTACTGCTCCGCAGACACTGCAGTGCTCCCTCTGTACTGTCCCTCCGACAGGGCAGCGCACCATCAGTACAGCCACTCCGACAGTGCAGTGCTCCTTCAGTCCTGCCCCTCCAACAGTGCAGCGCTCCCTCAGTACTTACACTCCGACAGTGCTGCACACCCTCAGTGCAGCGCTCCGTCAGCACTGCCCTTCCGACAGTCCCGTGCTCCCTCAGTACTTACAATCCGACAGTGCTGCACACCCTCAGTACTGCCCTCCGACACTGCAGCGCTCTCTCAGTACAGCCCCTTCGACAGTGCAGCGCTCCCTCAGTGCTGCCCCTCTGACAGTGCAGTGCCCCCTCAGTTCTGCCCCTCCAACAGTGCAGCGCGCCTTCAGTACGGCCCCACCGACAGTGCAGCGCTCCCTCAGTACAGCACAGCCGACAGTGCAGCGCACACTCAATACAGCCCCTCCGACATTGCGGCGCTCCCTCAGTACAACCCCTTTGACAGTGCAGTGCTCCCTCAGTACTGCCCCTCCAACAGTGCAGCACACATTCAGTACTGCCCCTCCAAAAATGCAGCGCTCCCTCAGTACAGCCCCTCCGACATTGCGGTGCTCCCTCAGTACTGTCTCTCCGACAGTCCAGTGCTCCCTCAGTACTGCGCCTCCGACAGTGCAGCGCTCTCAGTAGTGCCCCGTCAACACTGCATTGCTCCCTTAGAACAGCCCCTCCGACAGGGCAGCGCTCCGTCAGTAGAGCCCCTTCAACAGTGCAGTGCTCCCTCAGTACTGCCCTCCGACAGTGCAGTCATCTCTCAGTACAGCCCTCCGAAAGCGCAGCGCTCCCTCAGTACAGCCCCTCTGACATTGCAGCGCCCCCTCAGTACTGCCCCTCCTAAATGCAGCACTACCTCAGTACAGCCCCTCCGACAGTGCGGCGCTCCTTCAGTACTGTCATTCCTCCAGTGCAGCGCTCCCATAGTACTGCCCCTCCGACAGTGCAGCGCTGCCTCAATACTGCCCCTCTGACAGTGCAGTGCTCCCTCAGTGCTGTCCCTCTGACAGTGCAGCGCTCCCTCAGTACTGCCCCTCCGACAGTGCAGCACACCCTCAGTACTGCCCCTCAGACACTGCAGTGTTTCCTCTGTACTGTCCATCCATCAGAGCAACGCTCCCTCTGTACTGCCCCTCCAACAGGACAGGGCTCGCTCAGTGCAGCCCCTCCGACAGTGCAGCTCTCCCTCATTACCACCCCTCCGACAGTGCAGTGCTCCCTCAGTACTGCCCTCCGACAGTGCAGCACTACCTCAGTACTGCCCCTCAGACACTGCAGTGCTTCCTCTCTACTGTCCATCCATCAGAGCAACTCTCCCTCTGTACTGCCCCTCCAACAGGGCAGGGCTCCCTCAGTACAGCCCCTCCGACAGTGCGGCGCTGCCTCAATACTGCCACTCCGACACAACAGTGCACCCTCAGTACTGCTCCGCCAACAGTGCAGCGCTCCCTTAGTACTGCCCCTCTGACTGTGCAGCACTCCCTCAGTACTGCCCCTTCAACAGTGCAAACCTCCCTCAAAAACACCCCTCCGACAGTGCAGTTTTCCCTCAGTACTGACCCTCCCAATGTGCAGCGCTCCCTCAGTACTGCCCCTCCGACATTGCAGCACTCCCTCAGTACTGCCCCTCAGACACTGCAGTGCACCCTCAGTACACTCCCTCCAACAGTGCAGCACTCCCTCATTACCGCCCCTCTGACAGTGCAGTGCTCCCTCAGTACTGTCCCTCCAACAGTGCAGTGCTCCCTCAGTACTGACAACCCGACAGTGCAGCCCACCCTCTGTACTGTCCCTCCAACAGAGCAACGTTCCCTCAGTGCTGCCCCTCCGACAGTGCAGCGCACCCACCATACTGCCCTTCCGACAGTGCAGCACACACTCATTAATGCCCCACCGACAGTGCGGCACTCCCTCAGTACTCCTCCTCCGACAGTGCAGAACTCCCTCATTACAGCCCCTCCAACTGTGCGGTGCTCCCTCAGTACTGCCCCTCCAACAGTGTAGTGCACCCTAGGTACTGCCCCTCAGGCAGTGCAACACTACCTCAGTACTGCCATCCGACAGTGCAACGCATCCTTAGTATTGCCACTCCAACAGGGCAGAGCTCCCTCAGTACAGCACCTCCGAGAGTGCAGCGCTCCCTCAGTACAGCCCCTTAGACAGTGCAGCGCTCCCTCAGTACTGCCCTCCGACAGTGCAGCGCTCTCTCAGTACAGCCCCTCTGACAGTGGAGTGCTCCCTCAGTACCGCCCCTCCGACAGTGCAGCCCTCCCTCAGTACTGCCCTTCTGACAATGCAGCCCTCCCTTAATACTGATCCTCCGACAGAGGAGTGCTCCCTCAGTACTGCCCCTCTGACAGTGCAGCACTCCCTCAGTACTGCCCCTCAGACACTGCAGCACTCCCCCTCATACACTGCAGCACTCCCTCCTTACCGCCCCTCCGACAGTGCAGTGCTCCCTCAGTACTGACCCTCCAACACTGCAGACCTCCCTCATTACTGCCCCTCTGACAGTGCAGCACTTGCTCAGTACTGCCCCTCAGACACTGCAGTGCTCCCTCAGTACTCTCCGTCCAACAGTGCAGCTCTCCCTCATTACCACCCGTCCGACAATGCAGTGCTCCCTCAGTACTGACCGTCTGACAGTGCAGCCCTCCCTCAGTACTGCCCCTCCAACAGTGCAGCACTCCATTAGTACTGACCTCAGACACTGCAGTGTGCCCTCTGTACTGTCCCTCCAAAGTGCAATGCTCCATCAGTAGTGCCTCTCCGACAGGGCAGCGCTCCCGCAGTACAGCCCCTCCAACAGTGCAGCGCTATCTCAGTACAGCACCCCAACTGTGCAGCGCTCCCTCAGTACTGCCCCTCTGACAGTACAGCGCTCCCTCAGTACAGCCCCTTCGACAGTGCGGTGCTCCCTCAGTACTGCCCCGCCAACAGTGCAGCGTTCCCTCAGTACTGACCCTCCGACAGTGCAGGGCGCCCTCAGTAAAGCCCCTCCAACAGTGCAATGCTCCCTCAGTACAGCTCCTCCGACAGTGCAGCGCTCCCTCAGTACAGCCCCTCCGACAGTGCGGCACTCCCTCAGTACTGACCCTCCGACAGCGCAGTGCTCCCTCAGTACCGCTCCGCAGACACTGCAGTGCTCCCTCTGCACTGTCCCTCCAACAGGGCAGCGCACCATCAGTACAGCCCCTCCAACAGTGCAGCGCTCCCTCAGTACAGCCCCTCCCAGAGTGCAGTGCTCCCTCAGTAAAGCTTCTCCGACAGTGCAGCGCTCTCTCAGTACAGCCCCTCCGACATTGCGGCGCTCCCTCAGTACTGTCTCTCTGACAGTCCAGTAGTCCCTCAGTACTTACACTCTGCCAGTGCTGCACACCCTCAGTTCTGCCCCTCCGACAGTGCAGCGCTCCGTCAGTACTGCCCCTTCGACAGTGCAGCACTCTCAGTATTGCCCCGTCAACACTGTATTGCTCCCTTCGTACAGCCCCTCCGACAGTGCAGCACTCCCGCAGTATTATTCCACCGACAGTGCGGAATATCCTCAGTACTACCCCTCCGACAGTGCGGCACTCCCACTGCCCCTCCAACAGTGCAGTGCTCCCACATTACTGCCGCGCCAACAGTGCAGCGCCCTCTCAGTACAGCCCCTCCAACAGTGCAGCGCTCCCTTACTACTGCCCCTCCGACAGAGCAGCGCTCCCTCAGTACTGCCCCTCTGAAAGTGCAGCGCGCCCTCAGTACTGCCCTCCAAGAGTGCAGCACTCCCTCATTACCACCCCTCCGACAGTGCAGCCCTCCCTCAGTACCTCCCCTCCGACAGTGCAGCGCTTCCTCAGTACAGCCCCTCTGACAGTGCAGCACTCACTCAGTACTGCCCCTCCAACAGTGCAGCACTCCCTCGTTACCGCCCCTCCAACAGTGCAGTGCTCCCTCATTACTGACTCTCCGACAGTTCAGCCCCCCCTCAGTACTGCCCCTTCGACAGTGCAGCACTCCCTCATTACTGCCCCTCAGACACTGCAGTGCTCCCTCTGTACTGTCCCTCCAACAGTGCAACGCTCCCTCAGTACTGCCCCTTCGACAGGGCAGCGCTCCCGCAGTACTGCCCCTCCGACAGGGCAGCGCTCACTCTGTACAGCCCCTCCGACAGTGCAGCGTTCCCTCAGTACTGCCCATCCAACAGTGCAGCGCTCCTTCAGTACTGCCCCTCCGACAGTGCAGTGCACCCTCCGTGCTGCCCCTCCATCAATGCAGCGCTCCCTCAGTACTGCCCATCCGACAGTGCAGCGCACCCACCATACTGCCCTTCCGACAGTGCAGCACACACTCATTAATGCCCCACCGACAGTGCGGCACTCCCTCAGTACTCCTCCTCCGACAGTGCGGAACTCCCTCATTACAGCCCCTCCAACTGTGCGGCGCTCCCTCAGTACTGCCCCTCCAACAGTGCAGTGCACCCTAGGTACTGCCCCTCAGGCAGTGCAACACTACCTCAGTACTGCCATCCGACAGTGCAACGCATCCTTAGTATTGCCACTCCAACAGGGCAGAGCTCCCTCAGTACAGCACCTCCGACCGCTTAGACAGTGCAGCGCTCCCTCAGTACTTCCCTCCGACAGCGCAGTGCTCTCTTAGTACAGCCCCTCTGACAGTGGAGTGCTCCCTCAGTACCGCCCCTCCGACAGAGCAGTGCTCCCTCAGTACTGCCCCTCTGACAGTGCAGCGCTCCCTCAGTAGTGCCCCTCTGAGAGTGCAGCGCTCCCTCAGTACTGCCCCTCAGACACTGCAGCACTCCCTCTCAGACACTGCAGCACTCCCTCCTTACCGCCCCTCCGACAGTGCAGTGCTCCCTCAGTACTGACCCTCCAACACTGCAGACCTCCCTCAGTACTGCCCCTCCGACAGTACAGCGCTCCCTCAGTACAGCCCCTTCGAAAGTGCGGCGCTCCCTCAGTACTGCCCCGCCAACAGTGCAGCGTTCCCTCAGTACTGCCCCTCCGACAGTGCAGGGCTCCCTCAGTACAGCCCCTCCAACAGTGCAGTGCTCCCTCAGTACAGCTCCTCCGACAGTGCAGCGCTCCCTCAGTGCAGTCCCTCAGACAGTGCGGCACTCCCTCAGTAGTGACCTCCGACAGCGCAGTGCTCCCTCAGTACTGCTCCGCAGACACTGCAGTGCTCCCTCTGTACTGTCCCTCCGACAGGGCAGCGCACCATCAGTACAGCCACTCCGACAGTGCAGTGCTCCCTCAGTCCTGCCCCTCCAACAGTGCAGCGCTCCCTCAGTACTTACACTCCGACAGTGCTGCACACCCTCAGTGCAGCGCTTCATCAGTACTGCCCCTCCGACAGTCCCGTGCTCCCTCAGTACTTACACTCTGACAGTGCTGCACACCCTCAGTACTGCCCTCCGACACTGCAGCGCTCTCTCAGTACAGCCCCTTCGACAGTGCAGCGCTCCCTCAGTGCTGCGCCTCTGACAGTGCAGTGCCCCCTCAGTTCTGCCCCTCCAACAGTGCAGCGCGCCTTCAGTACTGCCCCACCGACAGTGCAGCGCTCCCTCAGTACAGCACATCCGACAGTGCAGCGCACACTCAATACAGCCCCTCCGACATTGCGGCGCTCCCTCAGTAGAACCCCTTTGACAGTTCAGTGCTCCCTCAGTACAGCCCCTCCGACATTGCGGTGCTCCCTCAGTACTGTCTCTCCGACAGTCCAGTGCTCCCTCAGTACTGCCCCTCCGACAGTGCAGCGCTCTCAGTATTGCCCCGTCAACACTGCATTGCTCCCTTAGAACAGCCCCTCCGACAGGGCAGCGCTCCATCAGTAGAGCCCCTTCAACAGAGCAGTGCTCCCTCACTACTGCCCTCCGACAGTGCAGTGATCTCTCAGTACAGCCCTCCGAAAGTGCAGCGCTCCCTCAGTACAGCCCCTCTGACATTGCAGCGCCCCCTCAGTACTGCCCCTCCTAAATGCAGCACTACCTCAGTACAGCCCCTCCGACAGTGCAGCGCTCCTTCAGTACTGTCCCTCTGACAGTGCAGCGCTCCCTCAGTACTGCCCCTCCGACAGTGCAGCACACCCTCAGTACTGCCCCTCAGACACTGCAGTGTTTCCTCTGTACTGTCCATCCATCAGAGCAACGCTCCCTTTGTACTGCCCCTCCAACAGGACAGGGCTCGCTCAGTGCAGCCCCTCCGACAGTGCAGCTCTCCCTCATTACCACCCCTCCGACAGTGCAGTGCTCCCTCAGTACTGCCCTCCGACAGTGCAGCACTACCTCAGTACTGCCCCTCAGACACTGCAGTGCTTCCTCTCTACTGTCCATCCATCAGAGCAACTCTCCCTCTGTACTGCCCCTCCAACAGGGCAGGGCTCCCTCAGTACAGCCCCTCCGACAGTGCGGCGCTGCCTCAATACTGCCACTCCGACACAACAGTGCACCCTCAGTACTGCTCCGCCAACAGTGCAGCGCTCCCTTAGTACTGCCCCTCTGACTGTGCAGCACTCCCTCAGTACTGCCCCTTCAACAGTGCAAACCTCCCTCAAAAACACCCCTCCGACAGTGCAGTTTTCCCTCAGTACTGACCCTCCCAATGTGCAGCGCTCCCTCAGTACTGCCCCTCCGACATTGCAGCACTCCCTCAGTACTGCCCCTCAGACACTGCAGTGCACCCTCAGTACTCTCCCTCCAACAGTGCAGCACTCCCTCATTACCGCCCCTCTGACAGTGCAGTGCTCCCTCAGTACTGTCCCTCCAACAGTGCAGCGCTCCCTCAGTACTGCACCCCTGACAGTGCAGCACATGCTCAGTACTGCCCCTCAGACACTGCAGTGCTCCCTCAGTACTCTCCCTCCAACAGTGCAGCACTCCCTCATTATCAGCCCTCCGACAGTGCAGTGCTCCCTCAGTACTGACAACCCGACAGTGCAGCCCACCCTCTGTACTGTCCCTCCAACAGAGCAACGTTCCCTCTGTGCTGCCCCTCCGACAGGGCAGCGCTCCCGCAATACAGCCCCTCAGTCAGTACAGCGCTACCTCAGTTCTGCCACCAGACATTGCAGTGCTCCCTCAGTAATGCCCCACCGACAGTGCAGTGCTCCTTCAGTACTGCCCCTCCAACAGTGCAGCACTCCCTCAGTACAGCCACTCCGACTGTGCGGAGCTCCCTCTGTACTAACACTCCCACAGTGCAGCGCTCCCTCAGTACTGCCCCTCCGACAGTGCAGCACTCCCTCAGTACAGGCCCTCCGACAGAGCAGCGCTCCCTCAGTACAGCTCCTCCAACAATGTGGCGCTCCCTCATTACTGCCCATCCGAAAGTGCAGCGCACCCTCAGTGCTGCCCCTCTGACAGTGCAGCGCACCCACAATACTTCCACTCCAACAGTGCAGCACACCGAGTACTGCCCCTCCGACAGTTCTGTGCTCCCTCAGTACTGCCCCTCCGATAATGCAGCGCACTTTCAGTACTGCCCTCCGACAGTGCAGCAGTCGCTCAGTACTGCCCCTCAGAAAGTGCAGTGCCCTCTGTACTGCCCCACCAACACTGCAGTGCTCCCTCAGTACAGCCCCTCATACCGAGCAGCGCTAACTCAGTACAGCTCCTCCGACAGTGCAGCGCTCTAATTACTGCCCCTCCGACAGTGCAATGCACCCTAAGTACAGCCCGTCCGACAGGGCAGTGCTCCCTCAGTACCGCCCGTCCGACAGTGCGGCGCTCCCTCAGTACAGCCCCTCCGATAGTGCGGCGCTCCCTCAGTGCTCTCCTTCCGTCAGTGCAGTGCTCCCTTTGTACTGCCCCTCCAACAGTGCAGCGCTGCCTCAATACTGCCCCTCCGACAGAGCAGTGTTCCCTCAGTATTGCCCCTCCGACAGTGCAGCGCTCCCTCAGTACTGCCTCTCTGAGAGTGCAGCGCTCCCATAGTACTGCCCCTGCAACAGTGCAGCACTACCTCAGTACAGCCCCCCTGACAGTGCGGCGCTCCTTCAGTACTGTCATTCCTCCAGTGCAGCGCTCCCTCAGTACTGCCCCTCCAACAGTGCAGCAATCCCTCATTACCACCCCTCCGACAGTGCAGTGCTCCCTCAGTGCTGTCCCTCTGACAGTGCAGCGCTCCCTCAGTACTGCTCCTCCGACAGTGCAGCACTCCCTCAGTACTGCCCCTCAGCCACTGCATTGCTCCCTCAGTACTCTCCCTCCAACAGTGCAGCTCTCCCTCATTACCACCCCTCCGACAGTGCAGTGCTCCCTCAGTACTGACCCTCCGACAATGCAGCTCTCGCTCAGTATTGCCACTCCGACAGGGCAGCACTCCCTCAGTACAGCCCCTCCGACAGTGCAGCGCTGCCTCAATACTGCCCCTCCGACAGTGCGGCGCTGCCTAAAATACTGCCACTCCGACACAGCAGTGCACCGTCAGTACTGCTCCGCCAGCAGTGCAGCGCTCCCTTAGTACTGCCCCTCTGACTGTGCAGCACTCCCTCAGTACTGCCCCTTCAACAGTGCAGCACTCCCTCAAAACCACCCCTCCGACAGTGCAGTGTTCCCTCAGTACTGGCCCTCGCAAAGTGCAGCGCTCCCTCAGTACTGCCCATCTGACAGTGCAGTGCTCCCTCAGTACAGCCACTCCGACTGTGCGGCGCTCCCTCTGTACTATACCTCCAACAGTGCAGCGCTCCCTCAGTACTGTCTCTCCGACAGTCCAGTGCTCCCTCAGTACTTACCCTCCGACAGTGCTGCACTCCCTCAGTACTGCCCCCCGACAGTGCAGCGCTCTCAGTATTGCCCCGTTAACACTGCATTGCGCCCTTAGTACAGCCCCTCCGACAGGGCAGCGCTCCGTCAGTAGAGCCCCTTCGACAGTGCAGTGCTCCCTCAGTACTGCCCTCCGACAGTGCAGCGCTCTCTCAGTACAGCCCTCCGACAGGGCAGCGCTCCCTCAGTACAGCCCCTCCGACATTGCAGCGCCCCCTCAGTACTGCCCCTCCAAAGTGCAGCACTACCTCAGTACAGCCCCTCCGACAGTGCAGCGCTCCTTCAGTACAGTCATTCCTCCAGTGCAGCGCTCCCTTAGTACTGCCCCTCCGACAGTGCAGCGCTGCCTCAATACTGCCCCTCTGACAGTGCAGTGCTCCCTCAGTGCTGTCCCTCTGACAGTGCAGCGCTCCCTCAGTACTGCCCCTCCGACAGTGCAGCACACCCTCAGTACTGCCCCTCAGACACTGCAGTGCTTCCTCTGTACTGTCCATCCATCAGAGCAACGCTCCCTCTGTACTGCCCCTCCAACAGGACAGTGCTCCCTCAGTACAGCTCCTCCGACAGTGCAGCTCTCCCTCATTACCACCCCTCCGACAGTGCAGTGCTCCCTCAGTACAGCCCTCCGACAGTGCAGCACTCCCTCAGTACTGCCCCTCAGACACTTCAGTGCTTCCTCTGTACTGTCCATCCATCAGAGCAACGCTCCCTCTGTACTGCCCCTCCAACAGGGCAGGGCTCCCTCAGTACAGCCCCTCCAACAATGCGGCGCTGCCTCAATACTGCCACTCCGACACAGCAGTGCACCCTCAGTACTGCTCCGCCAACAGTGCAGCGCTCCCTTAGTACTGGCCCTCTGACTGTGCAGCACTCCCTCAGTACTGCCCCTTCAACAGTGCAGCACTCCCTCAAACCCACCCCTCCGATAGGGCAGTTTTCCCTCAGTACCGACCCTCACAAAGTGCAACTCTCCCTCAGTACTGCCCCTCCGACACTGCAGCACTCCCTCAGTACTGCCCCTCAGACACTGCAGTGCACCCTCAGTACTCTCCCTCCAACAGTGCAGCACTCCCTCATTACCGCCCCTCCAACAGTGCAGTGCTCCCTCAGTACTGTCCCTCCGACAGTGCAGTGCTCCCTCAGCACTGCACCTCTGACAGCGCAGCCCACCCTCTGTACTGTCCCTCCATCAGAGCAACGCTCCCTCTGTACTGCCCCTCCGACAGGGCAGCGCTCCCGCCATACAGCCCCTCCGTCAGTACAGCGCTACCTCAGTACTGCCCCCAGACTTTGCAGCGCTCCCTCAGTAATGTCCCTCCGACAGTGCAGCACTCCTTCAGTACTGCCCCTCCGACAGTGCAGCACTCCCTCAGTAGTGCCTTCTGACACTGCAGTGCTCCCTCTATACTGTCCCTCCAACAATGCAACTCTTGCTCAGTACTGCCGCTCCGACAGGGCAGCGCTCCCTCAGTACTGCCCCTCCGACATTGCAGCACTCCCTCAGTACAGCCACTCCGACTATGCGGCGCTCCCTCTGTACTAACCCTCCAACAGTGCAGCGCTCCCTCAGTACTGCCTCTCCGACAGTGCAGCGCTCCCTCAGTACAGGCCCTCCAACAGAGCTGTGCTCCCTCAGTACAGCTCCTCCAAAAATGTGGCGCTCCCCCATTACTGCCCCTCCGACAGTGCAGCGCACCCTCAGTGCTGCCACTCTGACAGTGTGGTGCTACCTCAGTACAGCCCCTCCGACAGTGCTGTGCTCCCTCAGTACTGCCCCTCCGATAGTGCAGCGCACCCTCAGTACTGCCCTCCGACAGTGCAGCAGTCCCTCAGTACTGCCCCTCAGACAGTGCAGCGCTCTCTGTACTGCCCCGCCAACACTGCAGTGCTCCCTCAGTACAGCCCCTCAACCGAGCAGCGCTAACTCAGTACAGCTCCTCCAACAGTGCAGCGCTCTCATTACTGCCCCTCCGCCAGTGCAGTGCACCCTAAGTACAGCCCCTCCGACAGTGCAGCGCTCACTCAGTACAGCCCCTCCGATAGTGCGGCGCTCCCTCAGTGCTCTCCTTCCGTCAGTGCAGCGCTCCCTTAGTACTGCCCCTCCGACAGTGCAGCGCTCCCTCAATACTGCCCCTCCGACAGAGCAGTGCTCCCTCAGTACTGCCCCTCTGACAGTGCAGAGCTCCCTCAGTACTGCCCCTCTGAGAGTGCAGCGCTCCCTCAGTACTGCCCCTGCAACAGTGCAGCACTCCCTCTGAATTGATTTCTTTGTGGGTTCAATGACGACACATTCATGAAAGAGAATGAGTTTTAATCTAAAGTCTGTTCAACTCTTTATACAGCATTTACAGGAGACATCAAGCTGGTGATGCATCTGGAACGAAACTGAAACTAAACTGAACTGCCTTGCTTGTCTTGGTCACATGCCCTCTGCTGGTCAGGCACAAGCAATCAATACATGCAAACATGCTGTTAAGGCATCATAATCGAACAGGCAAATACCATCTCTATTTGCTGATATCATTGCATCTCCTTTTCTTAAAACAAAAGTATTTTACTTTTAACTAACAACATGTTTTCTTTGTATTAATCTGCATTTCAACTGTAACACTTAATGAACTTACATTATCAGTATCATGATCAAAGCTTTTTAACCTTGCTTTGTGTGTTCACATGAAATATATCAATACACTAGAACTTGAAGAAAGAATAAGATAACATTACTTCCTTCTATAACAATAGTCCTTAAATTTGCTCAATGAGTCTCTCAGGAGGCTTCACGTGTCTTGAGGATTTTCTGATTGATTGTCCTTGAATCTGAGTTGTTGCCTCAGATGATTGGTTCTCAGCTGTGTGATCAGGTTGTTCAACAGTATCAGTCTCTTGACCTGCTGTGGCTGGTCCCATGAGAAGATCTCGACGATTTCTTCTCAGAACAGCACCCTCATCTGTCTGAATGGTGTATGATCTTGGTTGAACTTCACTCAGGACAGTTCCCTTCTGAGTCTATGTGTTTGTTTTGTCTTTGAACCTTACTTGGTCACCAGTGTGGAGTTCAGGTAGGTTTTGTGTTCCTCTGTCATAGTAGTACTTTTGCTTTTCTTTCTGTTGTTCTTTGAACTTCCTCACTTTCTCCCCCTCTTTTGCTTTCAGGAGGTTCTCTGGGATGGGTAGGTTTGACCTTAGCCGACGTCCCATCAGGAGTTGGGCTGGTGACTTACCACACTCGAGCGGCATTGTGCTGTATACAAGCATGCTTTGGTAGAAGTCAGTTCCACTGTCTTTTGCCTTGTACATCAGTCTTTCACTGTTTTTGCGGGCTCTCCTGGGTCAACAGCTCTGGACAACGTGTCTGCTGTATACATCAGCTTACCCGGTGTGTACGCAACATTCAGTTCATCATAGACTGTCTCTCCTTCGCTTTCCACAACGAGGACTCTCTTTACCAGGTTCAGTCTCTCACAGGCTTTTTAAACCTAGTATGGCTTGCACATCCTTTGGCACCACGATTAATGCTAGCGTGTGCTCTCTGTCCTTGTGTGTTACTTTGACAATGCATCTTCCTTTCACTGGTATATCAGTACCTGAGTATACTGTCACTTTTACTTTTATTCCATGTATCTTTGGTCAGGGTCTAATTTTCTTAAAATCAGTCTCTGATATCACATTAACTTGTGCTCCAGTATCCAATTTAAATGGAATGTGTATGTCATTCACTTTTAGTGTCAACATCCAGCCTCTTTCTTCTTTTTTGTTTTCAGACACAACATCTACATAGAACTCCTCTATGTCGCTTTCATCTACTGCATGGACCTTGCTTTGTTGCATTTGGTTCTTACAGCAACGGGCATAATGGTTGTTCTTGTTGCAACTATTGCATGTTTTACCATATGCTGGACACTTTCTTGGTGGATGCTATGTGCCGCATCGACTACATGACGTTCGATTGTCCCTTTCATTTTCGTTCGCTGGCCACGCCTCTTTTTTCACATTGGCGCTCTTTTTGTTAAACGGTTTGTGTCCGTTCTTACTCACTGCATCAACGTTGCAGCTACTGTCACTGAACAGCTCCTTTGCTTGCGACTTCACAGTCTCTGTAGCCTTACGCAGTGCTATGGCTTTTCCCAGGTCTAGATCTTGCTCTCTTAGCAGCCTTTCCCTTAGACCATTATCTGGAATACCACACACCAGTCTGTCTTTTATCAGCGAGTCTGTCAGTCCCTCAAATTCACACGATTTGCTTCTGTTTCTCAGTTCAGTCACATACTGATCAATAGTCTCTCCCGTTTTCTGTACACATGTGAAAAATCTGTGCCTCTCAAACGTCACTTTACGTTTAGGTATGCAGTAGGCCTCAAACTGTTCCATTATTTTATCTAGCTTTATTTTGTCTCCATTAGCAGCGAATGTGAAGTTATTATACACCTCCAGCGCTTCATCACCCACGACATGTAAGAACAGTTCCCTCAGTACTGCCCCTCAAGCAGTGCAGCGCACCCTAAGTACTGCCCCTCAGACACTGCAGTGCTCCCTCAGTACTCTCACTCCAACAGTGCAGCTCTCCCTCATTACCACCCCTCTGACAGGGCAGCGCTCCTGCAATGCAGCCCCTCCGACAGTGCAGCACTACCTCAGAACAGCCCCACAACTGTGCAGCGCTCCCTCAGTACAGCCCCTCCAACAGTGCAGCGTTCTCTCAGCACTGCCCCTTCGACAGTGCAGGGCTCCCTCAGTACTGTCCCTCCGACAGTGCAGCACTCCCTCAGCACAGCCCCTCCGACAGTGCAGCGCTCCCTCAGTGCAGCTCCTCTGACAGTGCAGCACTCCATCAGTACTGCCCCTCTGACTGTGCAGCGCTCTCAGTACTGCCTCACCAACACTGCAGTGCTCCCTCAGTGCAGCCCATCTGAAGGTGCAGCTCTCCATCAGTGCTGCCCCTCCGACCGAGCAGCTATCACTCAGTACTGCCCCTCCAACTGTGCAGCGCTCCATCAGTACAGCCCCTCTGACAGTGCAGCGCTCCCTCAGTATAGCCCCTCCAGCAGAGCAGCACACCCTTAATACTGCCCCGACAGTGCAGCGCTGCCTCAATACCACCCCTCTGACAGAGCAGTGCTTCCTCAGTGCTGCCCCTCTGACAGTGCAGCACTCCATCAGTACTGCCCCGTGACAGTGCAGCCTTCCCTCAGTACAGCCCCTCCGACAGTGCAGCACTCCCTCAGTATTTCCCCTCAGACACTTCAGTGCTCCCTCTGTACTGTCCTCCAGCATTGCAACGCTCCCTCAGTACTGCCCCTCCGACAGAGCAGTGCTCCCTCAGTACTGCCCCTCAGACACTGCAGTGCTCTCTCTGTGCTGTCCCTCCACCAGTTCAAAGTTCCCTCAGTACTGCCCCAACAACAGGGCAGCGCTCCCGCAGTTCAGCCCCTCCGACAGGACAGCGCTCCCTCTGTACAGCCCCCTGACTGTGCAACGCTCCCTCAGTACTGCCCCTCCAACAGTGCAGCGTTCCCTCAGTACTGCCCCTCCGACAGTGCAGTGCACCCTCAGTACTGCCCCTCAGACACTGCAGTGCTCCCTCAGTACTCTCACTCCAACAGTGCAGCTCTCCCTTATTACCACCCATCCGACAGGCAGCACTCCTGCAATACAGCCCCTCCAACAGTGCAGCGCTACCTCAGAATAGCGCCACGACTGTGCAGCGCTCCCTCAGTATAGCCCCTCCAACAGTGCAGCATTTCCTCAGTACTGCCCCTTCGGCAGTGCAGGCCTCCCACAGTACAGCCCCTCTGACAGTGCAGCGCTCCCTCAGGACAGCTTCTCCGACAGTGCAGTGCTCCCTCAGTACAGCCCTCCGACAGTGCGGCACTCCCTCAGTCCTACTGCTCCCACAGTGCAGCACTCCTTCAGTACTGCCCCTCCAACAGTGCAGCGCTCCCTCAGTACAGCCCCTCTGACAGTGCAGCACTTCCTCAGTACAGCCCCTGCAACAGAGCAGCACACTCTCAGTACTGTAGGGGGTGGCCTTCTTTTAACTGGTTTAAGGTAATTTACCGGTTCTGCATCATTGCTGCTACACTGTAAACCAATTTCCAATAAACCAATTTTAAAACAGCGGTTTCGAATCGCTACCCCACCTTCCAGTTCTGACTGCAGGACTTATAATTAATGATATTAAAAACGGACACGTGGTTTGGATGAGAGAAAAATGAAGTTTTATTAACTAAAAGAAACTATAATCAAATATCAAACTATACCACACGAACACAGTAATTACAGTAAAATTGCTTAAATGGGGGCATGCAGATGGCAAAAATGAGGGATAAGTGACTACAATGTTGATTAAACAATCTTAGCAATATCCCCTTAATTAGCAGCCCCAAATTCCTTACTAGGTTGCTTTGCTGAGGAGTCAGAAACTCTGCTCACATGTGGTCCAGCGAATTGAGAGAGAGAGAGTGAGAGAGAGAGAGAGAGAGAGGGAGAGAGGCTCACCTGTGGTCCCAGGAAGTAAAGAGAGCGATAGCTTCTCAGGAGCTATCATATATACCTTGTGAGCCCCCCTCCCCCGCTCTGTTTGCCTACCTGGAAAATTCGCGCCCAAAAAGTTCCAACACACAAGAGAAAAGCTGTGATTGGCTAACTCAAAGTGGTTGGTCTGGGTGAGTGTGTCTGCACTGTGGGGCCGAAATGTTCCTGCCCACATCCGGAGCCCACCTGGGCTAAAACAAAAGGGAAATTCAACTGCTCTATTGTCCAGAATGCTAGGTGATTTAAACCCATTCAGTTCTTAAACGGTTGCAGATCAAAAGTCCATTTCAGGGTTTCAGTCTCTCATTGTCTGTGAGGGAGCTCTGAATGGCTGTGTAAACAGAAGCAGTTTCAAATCGATTGTCCTGCGGTCAGTTCTCAAGTGGGCAAATGCTTAAGTCAATAAACAACTTCAAGTGCTGAGAGGGAACCACCCTTTGATTGGCAGGCCTGACTGAGCCACTGCTAGATCCTCCCACTTTATACACACAGACAACTCGAGCTGTGAGCTGTTCCTTTTGCCATGCTTTCGGTGGCCATTTAAAATACATTTGTGATTGCCCAAACTCCAGGGAACGACTTTATTAAAATGTACTGTCTCAAGGTGTGTGAATATTTTCCACAGAATTCCTCGACTCCCGTGTTGTCCACGTTCTTTCCATCTCAGAAAAGTCTTTTTTTTGCGGTTCTAGGCACATTTTTAAACATTGTTGACCAGTCACATCAATCAATTCTTCGGCCAGGATGTGGACCAATATATTCAATCTTCAGGGAAATAGGGGAAATTTTGCAACCCCTACAGTACCACCCTCCGACAGTGTAGCGCACCCTCAGTAGAGCCCTTCCGACAGGGCAGCGCACCCTCAGTACAGCCGCTCCAAAAGTGCAGCGCTCCCTCAGTACAGCCCCTCCGACTGTGTGGCGCTCCCTCAGTACTGTCCTTCCACCAGTAAAGCGCACCCTTAATACTGCCCCAGCGACAGTGCAGCGCTGCCTCAATACTATCCCTCCGACAGAGCAGTGCTTCCGTAATGCTGCCCCTCCAACAGTGCAGTGCTCCCTCAGTACTGCCCCTATGACAGTGCAGCGCTCCCTCAGTACTGCCCCTCCAACAGTGCCGCACTCCCTCAAAACCACCCATCTGACAGTGCAGTGCTCCCTCACTACTGACGCTCACAAAGTGCAGTGCTCCCTCAGTACTGCCCTTCTGACAGTGCAGAACTCCCTCAGTACAGCCCCTCCGACATTGCGGCACTCCCTCAGTACTCTGTCTCTCTGAAAGTCCAGTGCTCCCTCAGTACTTAGCCTTTGACAGTGCTGCGCTCCCTCAGTACTGCCCGGCCGACAGTGCAGCACACCCTCAGTACTGCCCCTCAGACACTGCCGTGCTCCCTCAGTACTCTCCCTCCAACAGTGCAGCTCTCCCTCATTACCACCCCTCCGACAGTGCAGTGCCCCCCAGTGCTGACCCTCCGACAGTGCAGCCCTCCCTCAGTACTGCCCTTCCGACAGTGCAGAACTCCCTCAGTACTGCCCCTCAGACACTGCAGTGCTCCCTCTGTGCTGTCCCTCCATCAGTGCAACGTTCCCTCAGTACTGCCCTAACAACAGGGCAGCACTCCCGCAGTTCAGCCACACCGACACAACAGCGCTCCCTCTGTAAAGCCCCCCGACTGTGCTACGCTCCCTCAGTTCTGACCCTCCGACAGTGCAGCGCTCCCTCAGTACTGCCCCTCTGCCAGTGCGATGCTCCCTCAATACTGCCCCTCCAACAGTGCAGCGTTCCCTCAGTACTGCCCCTCCGACAGTGCAGCACACCCTCAGTACTGCCCCTCAGACACTGCAGTGCTCCCTCAGTACTCTCACTCCAGCAGTGCAGCTCTCCATCATTACCACCCCTCTGACAGGGCAGCACTCCTGCAATGCAGCCCCTCCGACAGTGCAGCACTACCTCAGAACAGCTCCCCAACTCTGCAGCACTCCCTCAGTACAGCCCCTCCAACAGTGCAGCATTCTCTCAGTACTGCCCCTTTGATAGTGCAGGGCTCCCTCAGTACTGTCCATCCGACAGTGCAGCACTCCCTCATCACAGCCCCTCCGACAGTGCAGCGCTCCCTCAGTGCAGCTCCTCTGACAGTGCAGCACTCCCTCAGTACTGCCCCTCTGACTGTGCAGCGCTCTCAGTACTGCCGCGCCAACACTGCAGTGCTCCCTCAGTGCAGCCCATCCGACAGTGCAGCTCTCCGTCAGTGCTGCCGCTCCGACCGAGCAGCTATCCCTCTGTACTGCCCCTCCGACAGTGCAGCGCTCCTTCAGTACAGCCCCTCTGACAGTGCAGCGCTCCCTCAGTACAGCCCATCCGACAGAGCAGCACATTTTCAGTATTGCCCCTCAGACACTGCAGTGCTCCCTCTGTACTGTCCCTCCAGCATTGCAACGCTCCGTCAGTACTGCCCCACCAACAGTGCAGTACTCCCTCAGTACTGCCCCTCAGACACTGCAGTGCTCTCTCTGTGCTGTCCCTCCACCAGTTCAACTTTCCCTCAGTACTGCCCCAACAACAAGGCAGTGCTCCCGCAGTTCAGCCCCTCCGACAGAACAGCGCTCCCTCTGTACAGCCCCCTGACTGTGCAAAGCTCCCTCAGTACTGCCCCTCTGACAGGGCAGTGCCCCCTCAGTACTGCCCCTCCGACAGTGCAGCGCACCCTCTGTACTGCCCCTCAGACACTGCAGTGCTCCCTCAGTACTCTCACTCCAGCAGTGCAGCTCTCCCTTATTACCACCCATCCGACATGGCAGCACTCCTGCAATACAGCCCCTCCAACAGTGCAGCGCTACCTCAGAATAGCCCCCCGACTGTGCAGTGCTCCCTCAGTATGGCCCCTCCAGCAGTGCAGCATTTCGTCAGTACTGCCGCTTCGACACTGCAGGCCTCCCACAGTACAGCCCCTCCGACAGTGCAGCGCTCCCTCAGGACAGCTTCTCCGACAGTGCAGTGCTCCCTCAGTACAGCCCTCCGACAGTGCGGCGCTCCCTCAATCCTGCCGCTCCCACAGTGAAGCACTCCTTCAGTACTGACCCTCCTACAGTGCAGCACTCCCTCAGTACTGCTATCCGACAGTGCAATGCACACTTAGTTCTGCCCCTTTGAAAGTGCAGCTCTCGCTCAATACTGCCCCTCCGACAGAGCAGTGCTTCCTCAGTACTGCCCCTCCAACAGTGCAGCGCTCCCTCAGTACAGCCCCTCTGACAGTGCAGCGCTCCCTCAGTACAGCCCCTGCAACAGAGCAGCACACTCTCAGTACTGTAGGGGGTGGCCTTCTTTTAACTGGTTTAAGGTAATTTACCTGTTCTGCATCATTGCTGCTACACTGTAAACCAATTTCCAATAAACCAATTTTAAAACAGCAGTTTCGAATCGCTACCCCACCTTCCAGTTCTGACTGCAGGACTTATAATTAATGATATTAAAAACGGACACGTGGTTTGGATGAGAGAAAAATGAAGTGTTATTAACTAAAAGAAACTATAATCAAATATCAAACTATACCACACGAACACAGTAATTACAGTAAAATTGCTTAAATGGGGGAATGCAGATGGTAAAAACGAGGGGTAAGTGACTACAATGTTGATTAAACAATCTTAGCAATATCCCCTTAATTACCATCCCCCAACTCCTTACTAGGTTGCTTTGCTGAGGAGTCAGAAACTCTGCTCACATGTGGTCCAGCGAATTGAGAGAGAGAGAGTGAGAGAGAGAGAGAGAGGGAGGCTCACCTGTGGTCCCAGGAAGTAAAGAGAGCGATAGCTTCTCAGGAGCTATCATATATACCTTGTGAGCCCCCCCCCCACTCTGCTGTTTGCCTACCTGGAAAATTCGCGCCCAAAAATTTCCAACACACAAGAGAAAAGCTGTGATTGGCTAACTCAAAGTGATTGGTCTGGGTGAGTGTGTCTGCACTGTGGGGCCGAAATGTTCCTGCCCACATCCGGAGCCCACCTGGGCTAAAACAGAAGGGAAATTCAACTGCTCTATTGTCCAGAATGCTAGGTGATTTAAACCCATTCAGTTCTTAAACGGTTGCAGATCAGAAGTCCATTTCAGGGTTTCAGTCTCTCATTGTCTGTGAGGGAGCTCTGAATGGCTGTGTAAACAGAAGCAGTTTCAAATCGATTGTCCTGCGGTCAGTTCTCAAGTGGGCAATTGCTTAAGTCAATAAACAACTTCAAGTGCTGAGAGGGAACCTCCCTTTGATTGGCAGGTCTGACTCAGCCACTGCTAGATCCTCCCACTTTATACACACAGACAACTCGAGCTGCGAGCAGTTCCTTTTGCCATGCTTTCTGTGGCCATTTAAAAACCTTTTGTGATTGCCCAAACTCCAGGGAACGACTTTATTAAAATGTACTGTCTCAAGGTGTGTGAATATTTTCCACATAATTCCTGGACTCCCGTGTTGTCCACATTCTTTCCATCTCAGAACAGTCTTTTTTTGCAGTTCTAGGCACATTTTTAAACATTGTTGACCAGTCACATCACCCAATTCTTCGTCCACGATGTGGACCAATATTTTCAATCTTCAGGGAAATAGGGGAAATTTTGCAACCCCTACAGTACCACCCTCCGACAGTGTAGCGCACCCTCAGTAGAACCCTTCCGACAGTGCAGCGCACCCTCAGTACAGCCACTCCAAAAGTGCAGCGCTCCCTCAGTACAGCCCCTCCGACTGTGTGGCGCTCCCTCAGTACTGTCCTTCCACCAGTAAAGCGCACCCTTAATACTGCCCCAGCGACAGTGCAGTGCTGCTTCAATACTACCCCTCCGACAGAGCAGTGCTTCTTTAATGCTGCCTCTCCGACAGTGCAGTGCTCCCTCAGTACTGCCCCATGACAGTGCAGCGCTCCCTCAGTACTGCCCCTCCAACAATGCAGCACTCCCTCAAAACCACCCATCCGACAGTGCAGTGCTCCCTCACTACTGATGCTCACAAAGTGCAGCGCTCCCTCAGTACTTCCCCTCTGACAGTGCAGCACTCCCTCAGTACTGCCCCTCAGACACTGCAGTGCACCCTCAGTACTCTCCCTCCAACAGTGCAGCTCTCCCTCATTACCACTCCTCCGACAGAGCAGTGCTCCCTCAGTACTGACCCTCCGACAGTGCAGTCTACCCTCAGTCCTGCCCCTGCAGCATTGCAACGCTCCCTCAGTACTGCCTCCCCAACAGGGCAGCGCTCCCACAGTACAGCTCCTCCGACAGTGCAGCGCTCCCTCGGTACAGCCCCACCGACAGTGCGGTGCTCCCTCAGTACTGTCCTTCCACCCGTGCAGCGCTCCCTTAGTACTGCCCTCCGAGAGTGCAGCACTGCCTCAGTAATGCCCCTCCAACAGTGGAACACTCATTCATTACCGCCCCTCCGACAGTGCAGCGCTCCCTCAGTAGAGACCCTCCGACAGTGCAGCGCTCCCTCAGTAATGCCCCTCCGACAGTGCAGCACACCCTCAGTACTGCCCCTCCGATAGTGCTGCGCTCCCTCAGTACTGGCCCTCCAACAGTGCAGCTCTCCCTCATTACCACCCCTCCGACCGGGCAGCGCTCCCACAAAACAGCCCCTCTGACAGTGCAGCGCTACCTCAGTACAGCCCCCCGACTGTGCTGCGCTCCCTCAGTACTGCCCCTCCAACAGTGAAGCATTCCCTCAGTACTGCCCCTTCGACAGTGCAGGGCTCCCTCAGTACAGCCCCTCCGACAGTGCAGTGCTCCCTCAGGACAGCTCCGACAGTGCAGTGCTCCCTCAGTACAGCCCCTCTGACAGTGCGGCGCTCCCTCAGTCCTGCCACTCCAAAAGTGCAGCTGTCCTTCAGTACTGCCCCTCCTACAGTGCAGCGCTCCCTCAGTACAGCTCCTCCGACAGTGCAGCACTCACTCAGTACAGCCCCTCCGACAGTGCAGCGCTCTCAGTACTGCCCCGACAACACTGCAGTGCTCCCTCAGAACAGCCCTTCAGACAGTGCAGCTCTCCCTCAGTACTGCCCCTCCGACCGAGCAGTGCTCCCTCAGTACAGCCCCTCCTCACTGCAGCGCTCTCAGTATTGCTACTCCGACAGCGCAGCGCTCCCTCTGTACTGCCGTCCGACATTGCAACGCAACCTTAGTACTGCCCCTTTGAAAGTGCAGCACTCCCTCAATACTGCCCCTCCGACACAGCAGTGCTTCTTCAGTACTGCCCCTTCAACTGCAACGCTCGCTCAGTACTGCCCCTCTGACAGTGCAGCGCTCGCTCAGTACAGCCCCTCTGACAGAGCAGCACTCCCTCAGTACCACTCCTCTGACAATGCAGCGCTCCCTCAGTACAGCCCCTCCGACAGAGCAGCACGCCCTCAGTACCACCCCTCTGACAGTGCAGTGCTTCCTCAGTACTGCCCCTCCCACAGTGCTGCTCTCCCTCATTACCACGCCTCCGACAGAGCAGTGCTCCCTCATTACTGACCCTCCCAATGTGCAGCCTTCCCTCAGTACTGCCCCTCCGACAGTGCAGCAATCCCTAAGTACTGCCCCTCAGAACCTGCAGTGCTCCCTCTGTACTGTCCCTCCAACAGTGCAACGCTCCCTCAGTACTGCCCCTCCTACAGGGCAGGACTCCTGCAATACAGCTCCTCCGACAGTGCAGTGCTCCCTTAGTAATGCCCTCCGATAGTGCAGTGCTGCCTCAATACTGCCCCTCTGACAGAGCAGTATACCCCCAGTACTGCACCTCCGACAGCACAGCGCTCCCTCAGTAATGCCCCTCCAACAGTGCAGCACTCATTCATTACCGCCCCTCCGACAGTGCAGTACTACCTCAGTACTGACCCTCCGACAGTGCAGTCCTCCCTCAGTACTGCCCTTCCGACAGTGCAGCACACCCTCAGTACTGCCCCTCAGACACTGCAGTGCTCCCTCAGTACTCTCCCTCCAACAGTGCAGCTCTCCCTCATTACCACCCCTCTGACAGGGCAGCGCTCCCGCAATACAGCCCCTCCGACATTGTAGCACTACCGCAGTACAGACCCCCGACAGTGCAGCGCCCCCTCAGTACTGCCTCGACAACACTGCAGTGCTCCCTCAGTACAGCCCGTCCGACAGTGCAGTGCTCCTAGTACTGCCCCTCCTACAGTGCAGCGCTCCCTCGGTACTGCCATTCGACAGTGCAACGCACCCTTAGTACTGCCCATTTGAAAGTGCAGCGCTCCCTCAATACTGCCCCTCCAACAGTGCAATGCTTCCTCAGTACTGCCCCTCCGACAGTGCAGCGCTCCCTCATTACACCCCCTCCGACAGAGCAGCACTCCCTCAGTACCAACCCTCCGACAGTGCAGCGCTCACTCAGTACAGCCCCTCTGACAGTGCAGTGCTCCCTCAGTACAGCCCCTGCAAAAGTGCAGCACTCCCTCAGTACTGCCTCTCTGACAGTGCAGCGCTCCCTCAGTAATGCCCCTCCAGCCGTGCAGCACTCATTCATTACCGGCCCTCCGACAGTGCAGTGCTCCATCAGTACTGACCCTCTGACAGTGCAGTCCTCCCTCAGTACTGCCCCTCCGACAGTGCAGCGCTCCCTCAGTACTGCCATCCGACAGTACAACGCACCCTTAGTACTGCCCGTTTGAAAGTGCAGCGCTCCCTCAATACTGCCCCTCTGACAGAGCAGTGCTTGCTCAGTACTGCCCCTCCGACAGTGCAGTGCTCCCTCAGTACTGCCCCGCTCACAGTGCAGCGCTCCATCATTACAACCCCTCCAACAGAGCAGCACTCCCTCAGTACCAACCCTCCGACAGTGCAGCGCTCCCTCAGTACAGCCCCTCTGACAGTGCAGTGCCCCCTCAGTACAGCCCCTGCAAAGGTGCAGCGCTCCCTCAGTACTGCCCCTCCAACAGTGCAGCGCTCCCTCAGTAATGCCCCTCCAACAGTGCAGCACTCCCTCAAAACCACCCCTCCGACAGTGCAGTGCTCCCTCAGTACTGACCCTCCGACAGTGCAGCACTCCCTCAGTACAGCCCCTCTGACAGTGCAGTGCCCCCTCAGTACAGCCCCTGCAAAGGTGCAGCGCTCCCTCAGTACTGCCCCTCTGACAGTGCAGCGCTCCCTCAGTAATGCCCCTCCAACAGTGCAGCACTCCCTCAAAACCACCCCTCCGACAGTGCAGTGCTCCCTCAGTACTGACCCTCCGACAGTGCAGCCCTCCCTCAGTACTGACCCTCCAACAGTGCAGTGCTCCCTCAGTACTGCCCATCCAACATAGATACATAGAAGATAGGAGCAGGAGTATGCCATTCGGCCCCTCGAGCCTGCACCGCCATTCAATGAGATCATGGCTGATCATCCAAATTCAGTCCCCTTTCCCTGCCATCTCCCCATATCCCTTGATCCCTTTAGCCTTAAGAAATATATCCAACACTTTCTTGAATATATTTAATGAACTGGCCTCCACCGCCCTCTGTGGCAGAGAATTCCACAGGTTCACCACTCTCTGGGTGAAGAAATTCCTCCTCATTTCAGTCCTAAATGGCTTATCCCTTATCCTTAGACTATGACCCCTGGTTCTGGAGTCCCCAGCCATCAGAAACATCCTTTCTGCATCTAGTCTGTCCAGGCCTGACAGAATTTTATAGGGTTCGATGAGATCCCCTCTCAATCTGCTAAATTCTAGTGAGTATAAGCCCAATCGACACAATCTCTCCTCATACGTCATTCCTGCCATCCCAGGTATCAGCCTGGTGAATCTTCGCTGCTCTCCTTCCATGGCAAGAACGTCCTTCCTCAGGTAAGGCGACCAAACCTGCACACAATACTCAAGGTGCGGTCTCACCAAGGCCCTGTACAACTGTAGCAAGACATCCTTGTTCCTGTACTCGAACCCTCTCGCTACGAAGGCCAACATACCATTTGCCTTCTTAACCGCCTGCTGCACCTGCATGCTTACCTTCAGCGACTGGTGCACAAGAACACCCAGGTCTCTTTGCACTTCCCCTTCTCCCAATCTATTGCCATTCAAATAATAATCTGCCTTCCTGTTTTTGCCACCAAAGTGGATAACCTCACATTTATCCACATTGTAGTGCATTTGCTATGTTTCTGCCCAATCACCCAACCTGTCCAAATCATACTGGAGTTTCACGACATCCTCCTCACAGCTTACCCTCCCACCCAGCTTTGTGTCGTCTGCAAATTTGGAGATATTACATCCAATTCCCTCGTCCAGATCATCATTAATATATATTGTGAACAGCTGGGGTCCTAGGACCAATCTTTGCTGTACCCCACTAGTCACTGCCTGCCACTCGGAAAACGGCCCATTTATTCCAACTCTTTGCTTTCTGTCCGCCAACCAGTTCTCTATCCAAGTCAATACCTTGCCCACAATCCCATGTGCCTTAATTTTGCACGCTAATCTCTTATGCGGGACCTTATTGAAAGCCTTCTGAAAGTCCAAATACACCACATCCACTGGTTCTCCCTTATCTATTTTAACAGTTACATCCTCAAAAAATTCCAGTAGATTAGTCAAGCACAATTTACCTTTTGTAAATCCACGTTGACTTTGTCCGATCCTGTCACTGCTTTCCAAGTGCCCTGCTATTACATCTTTTATAATGGACTCTAGCATTTTCCCCACTACCGATGTCAGGCTTACCGGTCTATAATTCCCCGCTTTAACTCTACCACACTTTTTGAATAGTGGGGTAACATTAGCTACCCTCCAATCCATGGATACTGTTCCAGAGTCTATCGAGTTCTGGAAGATGACCAGCAATGCATCTACTATTTCTAGGGCCACTTCCTTAAGTACCCTGGGATATAGATTATCAGGCCCTGGGGATTTATCGGCCTTCAGTCCCATCAACTTTCCTAACACCATTTCCCTACAAATACTGATTTCTGACAGTGCAGCGCTCCCTCAGTACAGCTCCTTCAACAGTGCAGCACTCCCTCAAAACCACCCCTCCAACAGTGCAGTGCTCCCTCAGTACTGCCCCTCAGATACTGCAGTGCACCCTCAGTACTCCCCCTCCAACAGTGCGGATCTCCCTCATTACCACCCTCCGACAGAGCAGTGCTCCCTTAGTACTGACCCTCCAACAGTGCAGCCTTCCCTCAGTACTGCCCCTCCAACAGTGCAGCACTCCCTCAATACTGCCCTTCAGACACTGCAGTGCTCTCTCTGTACTGTCCCTCCAACAGTGTAACGCTCCCTCAGTACTGCCCCTCCGACAGGGCAGTGCTCCCACAGTACAGCCCCTCCGACAGTGCAGCGCTACCTCAGTACATTCCCAACACTGTGCAGCGCTCACTCGGTACTGCCCCTCCAACAGTGCAGCATTCCCTCAGTACTGCCCCGCCGACAGTGCAGCGCTCCCTCAGTACTTCACTTCCAACAGTGCAGCGCTCCCTCAGTACAGCTCCTCCGACAGTGCAGCGTTCCCACAGTGCAGACCCTCTGATAGTACGGCGCTCCCTCAGTACTGCCCATCCAACAGTGCAGCGCTCCCTCAGAACAGCTCCTCAGACAGTGCAGCGCTCCCTCAGTACAGCTCCTTCAACAATGCAGCGCTCCCTCAGTACAGCCACTCCGACATTGCGGCTCTCCCTCTGTACTGCCCCTCCGATGATGCAGCGCTCTCAGTACTGTCCCGTCAACACTGCAGCGCTCCCTCAGTACAGACCCTCAGACTGAGCAGCGCTAACTCAGTACAGCCCCTCCGACAGTGCAGCGCTCTCAGTACTGCCCCTTCGACAGTGCAGCGCTCCCTCCGTACTGCCATCCGATGGTGCAACGCACCCTTAGTACTGCCCCTTTGAAAGTGCAGTGCTCCCTCAGTACTGCCTTCCGACATTGCAGCGCTCTCTCAGTACAGCCACTCCACCAGTGCAGCGCTCCTTCAGGACTGCTCCTCTGACAGTGCAGCACTCCCTCAGTACAGCCCCTCCGCCAGTGGGGCACTTCCTCAGAACTGCCCCTCCAACAGTGCAGCGTTCCCTCAGTACTGCTCCTCCGACAGTGCAGGGCTCCTTCTGTCCAGCCCCTTCGACAATGCAGAGCTCCCTCAGTACAGCTCCTCCGAGAGTACAGTGCCCCTTCATTTCAGCCCTCCGACAGTGCGGCGCTCCATCAGTACTGACCCTCCAACAGTGCAGCCTTCCCTCAGTACTGCCCCTCCGACAGTGCAGCACTCCCTCAGTACTGCCCTTCAGAAACTGCAGTGCTCTCTCTGTACTGTCCCCCCAACAGTGTCATGCTCCCTCAGTACTGCCCCTCCGACAGAGCAGCGCTCCCACAGTACAGCCCCTCCGACAGTGCAGCGCTGCCACAGTACAATCCCCCGACTGTGCAGCGCTCACTCGGTACTGCCCCTCCAACAGTGCAACATTCCCTCAGTACTGCCCCGCCGACAGTGCAGCGCTCCCTCAGTACATCACTTCCAACAGTGCAGCGCTCCCTCAGTACAGCTCCTCCGACAGTGCAGCGCTCCCTCAGTACAGACCCTCCGATAGTGCGGCACTCCCTCAGTACTGTCCCTCCAACAGTGCAGCGCTCCCTCAGTACAGCTCCTCCGACAGTGCAGCGCTCCCTCAGTACAGCTCCTTCAACAGTGCAGCGCTCCCTCAGTACAGCTCCTCCGACAGTGCAGCGCTCCCTCAGTACAGCTCCTTCAACAGTGCAGTGCTCCCTCAGTACAGCTACTCCGACATTGCGGCGCTCCCTCTGTACTGCCCCTCCGACGGTGCAGCGCTCACAGTACTGCCCCGTCAACACTGCAGCGCTCCCTCAGTACAGACCCTCAGACTGAGCAGCACTAACTCAGTACAGCCCCTCCGACAGTGCAGCGCTCTCTGTACTGCCCCTCCGACCGTGCAGCACTCCCTCCGTACTGCCATCCGACGGTGCAACGCATTCTTTGTACTGCCCCTTTGAAAGTGCAGTGCTCCCTCAGTACTGCTCTCCGACAGTGCAGCGCTCTCTCAGTACAGCCCCTCCACCAGTGCAGCGCTGCCTCAGCACTGCCCCTCCGACAGTGCAGCACACCCTCAGTACAGCCCCTCCGCCAGTGGGGCGCTCCCTCAGTACTGCCCCTCCAACAGTGCAGCATTCCCTCAGCACTGCCCCTCCGACAGTGCAGGGCTCCCTCTGTCCAGCCCCTCCGACAGTACAGCGCTCCCTCAGTAATGCCCCTCCGACAGTGCAGCACAACCTCAATACAGCCCCTCAGACACTGAAGAGCTCCCTCAGTACTCTCCCTCCAACAGTGCATCTCTCCCTCATTACCACCCCTCCGACAGGGAGCGCTCCCAAAATTAAGCGCCTCCGACAGTGTAGCGCTACTGCATTACAGCCCCCCGACTGTGCAGCGATCCCTCAGTACTGCCCCGAAAACACTGCAGTGCCCCCTCAGTACAGCCCCTCCGACAGTGCAGTGCTCTCAGTACTGCCCCTCCGACAGTGCAGCGCTCCCCCAGTACTGCCGTCCGACAGTGCAACGCACCCTTAGTACTGCCCCTTTGAAAGTGCAGCGATCCCTCAATACTGCCACTCCGACAGAGCAGCGCTTCCTCAGTACTGCCCCTCCGACAGTGCAGCGCTCCCTCAGTACTGCCCCTCTGACAGTGCAGCGCTCCCTCAGTACAGCCACTCCGACGGTGCAGCGCTCTCAATACTGCCCCGCCAACACTGCAGTGCTCCCTCAGTACAGCCCCTCTGACCGAGCAGCGCTGACTCAGTACAGCCCCTCCGACAGTGCAGCACTCTCTCAGTACAGCCCCTCCGACAGTGCAGCGCTCCAACAGTACTGCCCCTCCGCCAGTGCGGCACTCCCTCAGTACTGCCCCTCCAACAGTGCAGCGATCCCTCAGTACAGCCCATCCGACCGTGCAGCGCTCCCTCAGCACAGCAACTCCGCCAGTGCGGCTCTCCTTCAGTGCTGCCCCTGCAACATTGCAGCACTCCCTCAGTACTGCCCCTATAACAGTGCAGTGCTCCCTCAGTACAGCCCCTCTGACAGAGCAGCACTCCCTCAGTACCACCCCTCCAACAATGCAGTGCTCCCTCAGTACAGCCCCTCCAACAGTGCAGCGCCCCCTCAGTACAGCTCTTCCAAAAGTGCAGCGCTAACTCAGTACAGTGCCTCTGACAGTGCAGCACTACCTCAGTACAACCCCCCGACTGTGCAGCGCTCCCTCAGTACTGGCCCTCCAGCAGTGCAGTGTTTCCTCAGTACTGCCCCGCCGACAGTGCAGAGCTCCCTTAGTACATCAGCTCCGACAGTGCAGCGCTCCCTCAGTACAGCTCCTCCGACAGTGCAGCTCTCCCTCAATACTGCCCCTCCAACAGTGCAGCGCTCCCTCAGTACAGCTACTCCGATAGTGCAGCGCTCCCTCAGTACAGCTCCTTCAACAGTGCAGCGCTCCTTCAGTACAGCCACTCCGACATTGTGGCGTTCCCTTTGAACTGCCCCTCCGACAGTGCAGCGCTCCATCAGTGCTGCCCCTCCGAATGTGCAGCACCCCCACAGTACTGCCCCTCTGCCGGTGCAGCGCTCTCAGTACTGCCCCGCCAACACTGCAGTGCTCCCTCAGTACAGCCCCTCAGACCGAGCAGCGCTAACTCAGTACAGCCTCTCCGACCGTGCAGTGGTCTCAGTCCTGCCCCTCCAACAGTGCAGCGCTCTCTCAGTACAGCCCCTCCGACAGTGCAGCGCTCCCTCAGTACTGCCCCTCTGAAAGTGCAGCGCTCCCTCAGTGCAGCCCCTCCACCAGTGCGCCGCTCCCACAGTACTGCCACTCCAACAGTGCAGCTTTCCCTCAGTACAGCCCCTCCAACAGTCCAGGGCTCCCTCTGTACAGCCCTTCCGACAGTGAAGCGTTCCCTCAGTACTGCCCTTCCGACAGTGCAGGGCTCCCTCTGGACAGCCCCTCCGACAATGCAGCACTCCCTCAGTACAGCTCCTCCGACAGTGCAGTGCGCCGTCATTTCAGCCAGTCCGACAGTGTAGCGCACTCTCAGTACTGCCCCTCCAACAGTGCAGCGCTCCCTCAGTACTGCCCCTTCGACAGTGCAGCACACCCTCGGTACTGCCGCTCAGACACTGCAGTGCTCCGTCAGTACTCTCCCTCTAACAGTGCAGCTCTCCCTCATTACCACCCCTCAGAGAGGGCAGCACACCCGCAATACAGCCCCTCCGACAGTGTAGTGCTGCCACAGTACAGACCCCCAACTGTGCAGCGCTCCATCAGTACTGCCCCAATAACACTGCAGTGCTCCCTCAGTACAGCCCCTCCGATAGTGCAGCGATCTCAGTACTGCCCCTCTGTCAGTGCAGCGCTTCATCAGTACTGCCCCTCAGACAGTGCAACGCACCCTTAGTACTGCCCCTTTGAAAGTGCAGCGCTCCCTCAATACTGCTCTCCGAAAGAGCAGTGCTTCCTCAGTACTGCCCCTCTGACAGTGCAGCGCTCCCTCAGTACTGCCCCTCTGACAGTGCAGTGCTCCCTCAGTACAGCCCCTCTGACAGTGCAGCTCTCTCACATTACCACCCCTCCGACAGAGCAGTGCTCCCTCAGTACTGACCCTCCGACAGTGCAGACTTCCCTCACTACTGCCCCTCCAACAGTGCATCACTCCCTCAGTACTGTCCTTCAGACACTGCAGTGCTCTCTCCGTACTGTCCCTCCAACAAAGTAATGCTCCCTCCGTACTCCCCCTCCGACAGGGCAGCGCACCTACAGAACAGCCCCTCCGACAGTGCAGCGCTACCTCAGTACATCCCCCCGACTGTGCAGCCCTCCCTCAGTACTGCCCCTCTGACAGTGCAGCGCTCCCTCAGTACTGACCCTCTGACTGTGCGGCGCTCCCTCGGTACTGCCTGTCCAACAGTGCAGCGTTCCCTCAGGACTGCCCCGCCGACAGTGAAGCACTCCCTTAGTACTGCCATCCGACAGTGCAGCGCACACTCAGTACAGCCCCTCCGACAGTGCAGCGCTCCCTCAGTACAGCCCCTCCGACAGTGCAGCGCTCCCTCAGTACAGCCCCTCCGACAGTGCAGCGCTCCCTCAGTACAGCCCCTCCGCCAGTGCGGCGCTCCCTCAGTACTGCCCCTCCAACAGTGCAGCGCTCCCTCAGTACTGCCCCTCTGACAGTGCAGCGCCCCCTCAGTACAGCCCCTCCAAAAGTGCAGCGCTCACTCAGTACAGCCCCTCTGACAGTGTGGCGCTCCCTCAGTACTGTCCTTCCACCAGTGCAGCGCACCCTTAATACTGCCCTACCGACGTGCAGCGCTGCCTCAATACTGCCCCTCCGACAGAGCAGTGCATCCTCAGTTTTGACCCTCCGACAGTGAAGCGCTCCCTCAGTACTACCCTCCAGCAGTGCAGCTCTCACTCAGTACTGCCCCTCAGACACTGCAGTGCACCTTCAGTAATCCCCCTCCAACAGTGCAGCTCTCCCTCGTTACCACCCCACCAATAGAGCAGCGCTAACTCCGTACAGACCCTCCGACAATGCAGACTTCCCTCAGTTCTGCCCCTCCGACAATGCAGCACTCCCTCAGTACTGCCCTTCAGACAGTGCAGTGGTCTCTCTGTAATGACCTTCCAACAGTGCAACGCTCCCTCAGTACTGCCCCTCCGACAGGGCAGCGCTCCCACAGTACAGCCCCTCCGAAACTGCAGCGCTACTTCAGTACATGCCACTGACTGTGCAGCGCTCTCTCAGTACTGCCCGTCCGACAGTGCAGCGCTCCCTCAGTACAGCCCCTCCGATAGTGCTGCGCTCCCTCTGTACTGCCCCTCCAACAGCACAGCGCTCCCTCAGTGCTGCCCCTCCGAATGTGGAGCAACCCCTCAGTACTGCCCCTCTGATGGTGCAGCGCTCTCAGTACTGCCCCGCCAACGCTGCAGTGCTCCCTCAGTACAGCCCCTCAGACCGAGCAGCGCTAACTCAGTACAGCCCCTCCGGCAGTTCAGCGCTCTCAGTACTGCCCCTCCGACAGTGCAGGGCTCCCTCCATACAGCCCCTCCGACAATGCAGCGTTCCCTCAGTACTGCCCCTCCGACAGTGCAGGGCTCCCTCTGTACAGCCCCTCCGACAATGCAGCACTCCCTCAGTACAGCTCCTCCGACAGTGCAGTGCTCCGTCATTTCAGCCCCCCCGAAAGTGTAGCGTACATTGAGTACTGCCCCTCCAACAGTGCAGCGCTCCCTCAGTACTGCCCATCCGACAGTGCAGCACACCCTCAGTACTGCCGCTCAGACACTGCAGTGCTCCCTCAGTACTGCCCCAATAACACTGCAGTGCTCCCTCAGTACAGCCCCTCTGACAGTGCAGCGCTCTCAGTACTGCCCCTCTGACAGTGCAGCGCTCCCTCCGTACTGCCATCCGACAGTGCAACGCACCCTTAATACTGCTCCTTTGAAAGTGCAGTGCTCCCTCAGTACTGCCATCCGACAGTGCAGAGCTCCCTCAGTACAGCCCCTCTAACAGTGCAATGCTCCCTCAGTACTGCCCCTCCAGCAGTGCAGCGTTCCCTCAGTACTGCCCCGCCGATAGTGCAGCACTCCCTCAGTACAGCTCCTCCGACAGTGCAGCACTCCCTCAGTACAGACCCTCCAATAGTGCGGCGCTCCCTCAGTACTACCACTACAACAGTGCAGTGCTCCCTCAGTACAGCTCCTCCGACAGTGCAGCACTCCCTCAGTGCAGCTCCTTCAACAGTGCAGCGCTCCCTCAGTACAGCCAATCTGACATTGCGGCGCTCCCATTGTACTGCCCCTCCAACAGTGCAGCGCTCCCTCAGTGCTACACCTCCAAATGTGCAGCATCCCCTCAGTACTGCCTCTCCGATGGTGCAGCACTCTCAGTACTGCCCCGCCAACACTGCAGCGCTCCCTCAGTACAGCTCCTTCAACAGTGCAGCGCTCCCTCAGTACAGCCACTCCGACATTGCGGCGCTGCCTTTGTACTGCCCCTCCGACAGTGCAGCGCTCCCTCAGTGCTACCCCTCCGAATGTGCAGCACCCCCTCAGTACAGCCCCTCCGCCAGTGGGGCGCTCCCTCAGTACTGCCCCTCCAACAGTGCAGCATTCCCTCAGCACTGCCCCTCCGACAGTGCAGGGCTCCCTCTGTCCAGCCCCTCCGACAGTACAGCGCTCCCTCAGTAATGCCCCTCCGACAGTGCAGCACAACCTCAATACAGCCCCTCAGACACTGAAGAGCTCCCTCAGTACTCTCCCTCCAACAGTGCATCTCTCCCTCATTACCACCCCTCCGACAGGGAGCGCTCCCAAAATTAAGCGCCTCCGACAGTGTAGCGCTACTGCATTACAGCCCCCCGACTGTGCAGCGATCCCTCAGTACTGCCCCGAAAACACTGCAGTGCCCCCTCAGTACAGCCCCTCCGACAGTGCAGTGCTCTCAGTACTGCCCCTCCGACAGTGCAGCGCTCCCCCAGTACTGCCGTCCGACAGTGCAACGCACCCTTAGTACTGCCCCTTTGAAAGTGCAGCGATCCCTCAATACTGCCACTCCGACAGAGCAGCGCTTCCTCAGTACTGCCCCTCCGACAGTGCAGCGCTCCCTCAGTACTGCCCCTCTGACAGTGCAGTGCTCCCTCAGTACAGCCACTCCGACATTGCGGCGCTCCCTCTGTTCTGCCCCTCCGACAGTGCAGCGCTCCCTCAGTGCTGCCCCTCCGACTGTGCAGCACTCCCTCAGTACTGCCCCTCCGATGGTGCAGCGCTCTCAATACTGCCCCGCCAACACTGCAGTGCTCCCTCAGTACAGCCCCTCTGACCGAGCAGCGCTGACTCAGTACAGCCCCTCCGACAGTGCAGCGCTCCCTCAGTACTGCCCCTCCAACAGTGCAGCGATCCCTCAGTACAGCCCATCCGACCGTGCAGCGCTCCCTCAGCACAGCAACTCCGCCAGTGCGGCTCTCCTTCAGTGCTGCCCCTGCAACATTGCAGCACTCCCTCAGTACTGCCCCTATAACAGTGCAGTGCTCCCTCAGTACAGCCCCTCTGACAGAGCAGCACTCCCTCAGTACCACCCCTCCAACAATGCAGTGCTCCCTCAGTACAGCCCCTCCAACAGTGCAGCGCCCCCTCAGTACAGCTCTTCCAAAAGTGCAGCGCTAACTCAGTACAGTGCCTCCGACAGTGCAGCACTACCTCAGTACAACCCCCCGACTGTGCAGCGCTCCCTCAGTACTGGCCCTCCAGCAGTGCAGTGTTTCCTCAGTACTGCCCCGCCGACAGTGCAGAGCTCCCTTAGTACATCAGCTCCGACAGTGCAGCGCTCCCT
This sequence comes from Somniosus microcephalus, assembly GCF_052327205.1. Lineage (NCBI taxonomy): Eukaryota > Metazoa > Chordata > Chondrichthyes > Squaliformes > Somniosidae > Somniosus > Somniosus microcephalus. Next base: position 76,518,244 of record NC_140999.1, on the reverse strand, counting down.
CAGTACAGCTCCTCCGACAGTGCAGCTCTCCCTCAATACTGCCCCTCCAACAGTGCAGCGCTCCCTCAGTACAGCTACTCCGATAGTGCAGCGCTCCCTCAGTACAGCTCCTTCAACAGTGCAGCGCTCCTTCAGTACAGCCACTCCGACATTGTGGCGTTCCCTTTGAACTGCCCCTCCGACAGTGCAGCGCTCCATCAGTGCTGCCCCTCCGAATGTGCAGCACCCCCACAGTACTGCCCCTCTGCCGGTGCAGCGCTCTCAGTACTGCCCCGCCAACACTGCAGTGCTCCCTCAGTACAGCCCCTCAGACCGAGCAGCGCTAACTCAGTACAGCCTCTCCGACCGTGCAGTGGTCTCAGTCCTGCCCCTCCAACAGTGCAGCGCTCTCTCAGTACAGCCCCTCCGACAGTGCAGCGCTCCCTCAGTACTGCCCCTCTGAAAGTGCAGCGCTCCCTCAGTGCAGCCCCTCCACCAGTGCGCCGCTCCCACAGTACTGCCACTCCAACAGTGCAGCTTTCCCTCAGTACAGCCCCTCCAACAGTCCAGGGCTCCCTCTGTACAGCCCTTCCGACAGTGAAGCGTTCCCTCAGTACTGCCCTTCTGACAGTGCAGGGCTCCCTCTGTACAGCCCCTCCGACAATGCAGCACTCCCTCAGTACAGCTCCTCCGACAGTGCAGTGCTCCGTCATTTCAGCCAGTCCGACAGTGTAGCGCACTCTCAGTACTGCCCCTCCAACAGTGCAGCGCTCCCTCAGTACTGCCCCTTCGACAGTGCAGCACACCCTCGGTACTGCCGCTCAGACACTGCAGTGCTCCGTCAGTACTCTCCCTCTAACAGTGCAGCTCTCCCTCATTACCACCCCTCAGAGAGGGCAGCACACCCGCAATACAGCCCCTCCGACAGTGTAGTGCTGCCACAGTACAGACCCCCAACTGTGCAGCGCTCCATCAGTACTGCCCCAATAACACTGCAGTGCTCCCTCAGTACAGCCCCTCCGATAGTGCAGCGATCTCAGTACTGCCCCTCTGTCAGTGCAGCGCTTCATCAGTACTGCCCCTCAGACAGTGCAACGCACCCTTAGTACTGCCCCTTTGAAAGTGCAGCGCTCCCTCAATACTGCTCTCCGAAAGAGCAGTGCTTCCTCAGTACTGCCCCTCTGACAGTGCAGCGCTCCCTCAGTACTGCCCCTCTGACAGTGCAGTGCTCCCTCAGTACAGCCCCTCTGACAGTGCAGCTCTCTCACATTACCACCCCTCCGACAGAGCAGTGCTCCCTCAGTACTGACCCTCCGACAGTGCAGACTTCCCTCACTACTGCCCCTCCAACAGTGCATCACTCCCTCAGTACTGTCCTTCAGACACTGCAGTGCTCTCTCCGTACTGTCCCTCCAACAAAGTAATGCTCCCTCCGTACTCCCCCTCCGACAGGGCAGCGCACCTACAGAACAGCCCCTCCGACAGTGCAGCGCTACCTCAGTACATCCCCCCGACTGTGCAGCCCTCCCTCAGTACTGCCCCTCTGACAGTGCAGCGCTCCCTCAGTACTGACCCTCTGACTGTGCGGCGCTCCCTCGGTACTGCCTGTCCAACAGTGCAGCGTTCCCTCAGGACTGCCCCGCCGACAGTGAAGCACTCCCTTAGTACTGCCATCCGACAGTGCAGCGCACACTCAGTACAGCCCCTCCGACAGTGCAGCGCTCCCTCAGTACAGCCCCTCCGACAGTGCAGCGCTCCCTCAGTACAGCCCCTCCGCCAGTGCGGCGCTCCCTCAGTACTGCCCCTCCAACAGTGCAGCGCTCCCTCAGTACTGCCCCTCTGACAGTGCAGCGCCCCCTCAGTACAGCCCCTCCAAAAGTGCAGCGCTCACTCAGTACAGCCCCTCTGACAGTGTGGCGCTCCCTCAGTACTGTCCTTCCACCAGTGCAGCGCACCCTTAATACTGCCCTACCGACGTGCAGCGCTGCCTCAATACTGCCCCTCCGACAGAGCAGTGCATCCTCAGTTTTGACCCTCCGACAGTGAAGCGCTCCCTCAGTACTACCCTCCAGCAGTGCAGCTCTCACTCAGTACTGCCCCTCAGACACTGCAGTGCACCTTCAGTAATCCCCCTCCAACAGTGCAGCTCTCCCTCGTTACCACCCCACCAATAGAGCAGCGCTAACTCCGTACAGACCCTCCGACAATGCAGACTTCCCTCAGTTCTGCCCCTCCGACAATGCAGCACTCCCTCAGTACTGCCCTTCAGACAGTGCAGTGGTCTCTCTGTAATGACCCTCCAACAGTGCAACGCTCCCTCAGTACTGCCCCTCCGACAGGGCAGCGCTCCCACAGTACAGCCCCTCCGAAACTGCAGCGCTACTTCAGTACATGCCACTGACTGTGCAGCGCTCTCTCAGTACTGCCCGTCCGACAGTGCAGCGCTCCCTCAGTACAGCCCCTCCGATAGTGCTGCGCTCCCTCTGTACTGCCCCTCCAACAGCACAGCGCTCCCTCAGTGCTGCCCCTCCGAATGTGGAGCAACCCCTCAGTACTGTCCCTCTGATGGTGCAGCGCTCTCAGTACTGCCCCGCCAACGCTGCAGTGCTCCCTCAGTACAGCCCCTCAGACCGAGCAGCGCTAACTCAGTACAGCCCCTCCGGCAGTTCAGCGCTCTCAGTACTGCCCCTCCGACAGTGCAGGGCTCCCTCCATACAGCCCCTCCGACAATGCAGCGTTCCCTCATGTACTGCCCCTCCGACAGTGCAGGGCTCCCTCTGTACAGCCCCTCCGACAATGCAGCACTCCCTCAGTACAGCTCCTCCGACAGTGCAGTGCTCCATCATTTCAGCCCCCCCGAAAGTGTAGCGTACATTGAGTACTGCCCCTCCAACAGTGCAGCGCTCCCTCAGTACTGCCCATCCGACAGTGCAGCACACCCTCAGTACTGCCGCTCAGACACTGCAGTGCTCCCTCAGTACTGCCCCAATAACACTGCAGTGCTCCCTCAGTACAGCCCCTCTGACAGTGCAGTGCTCTCAGTACTGCCCCTCTGACAGTGCAGCGCTCCCTCCGTACTGCCATCCGACAGTGCAACGCACCCTTAATACTGCTCCTTTGAAAGTGCAGTGCTCCCTCAGTACTGCCATCCGACAGTGCAATGCTCCCTCAGTACTGCCCCTCCAGCAGTGCAGCGTTCCCTCAGTACTGCCCCGCCGATAGTGCAGCACTCCCTCAGTACAGCTCCTCCGACAGTGCAGCACTCCCTCAGTACAGACCCTCCAATAGTGCGGCGCTCCCTCAGTACTACCACTACAACAGTGCAGTGCTCCCTCAGTACAGCTCCTCCGACAGTGCAGCACTCCCTCAGTGCAGCTCCTTCAACAGTGCAGCGCTCCCTCAGTACAGCCAATCTGACATTGCGGCGCTCCCATTGTACTGCCCCTCCAACAGTGCAGCGCTCCCTCAGTGCTACACCTCCAAATGTGCAGCATCCCCTCAGTACTGCCCCTCCGATGGTGCAGCACTCTCAGTACTGCCCCGCCAACACTGCAGCGCTCCCTCAGTACAGCTCCTTCAACAGTGCAGCGCTCCCTCAGTACAGCCACTCCGACATTGCGGCGCTGCCTTTGTACTGCCCCTCCGACAGTGCAGCGCTCCCTCAGTGCTACCCCTCCGAATGTGCAGCACCCCCTCAGTACAGCCGCTCTGACAGTGCAGCGCTCTCAGTACTGCCCCTCCGACAGTGCAGCGCTCCCTCCGTACTGCCATCCGACAGTGCAACGCACACTTAGTACTGCTCCTTTGAAAGTGCAGTGCTCCCTCAGTACTGCATTCCGACAGTGCAGAGCTCCCTCAGTACAGCCCATCTAACAATGCGACGCTCCCTTGCTACTGCCCCTCCAGCAGTGCAGCATTCCCTCAGTACTGCCCCGCCGACAGTGCAGCGCTCCCTCAGTACATCACCTCCGACAGTGCAGCGCTCCCTCAGTACAGCTCCTCTGACAGTGCAGCGCTCCCTCAGTACAGACCCTCTGATAGTGCGGCGCTCCCTCAGTACTGCCCCTCCAACAGTGCAGCGCTCCCTCAGTACAGCTCCTCCGACAGTGCAGCGCTCCCTCAGTACAGACCCTCCGATAGTGCGGCGCTCCCTCAGTACTGCCCCTCCAACAGTGCAGCGCTCCCTCAGTACAGCTCCTCCGACAGTGCAGTGCTCCCTCAGTACAGACCCTCTGATAGTGCGGCGCTCACTCAGTACTGCCACTTCAACAGTGCAGCGCTCCCTCAGTACAGCCACTCCGACATTACGGCGCTCCCATTGTACTGCCCCTCCGACAGTGCAGCGCTCCCTCAGTGCTACACCTCCAAATGTGCAGCATCCCCTCAGTACTGCCCCTCCGACAGTGCAGTGCTCCCTCAGTGCAGCCCCTCCAACAGTGCGGCGCTCCCTCAGTTCTGCCCCTCCAACAGTGCAGCGTGCCTTCAATACAGCCCCTCCGACAGCGCAGGTCTCCCTCAGTACAGCTCCTCCGACAGTGCAGTGCTCCGTCATTTCAGCCCCTCCGACAGTGCAGTGCTCCGTCATTTCAGCCCCTCCGACAGTGTAGCGTACCTTCAGTACTGCCCCTCCAACAGTGCAGCGCTCCCTCAGTACTGCCCATCCGACAGTGCAGCACACCCTCAGTACTGCCCCTCAGACACTGCAGTGCTCCCTCAGTGCAGCCCCTCCACCAGTGCGGCGCTCCCTCTGTACAGCCCCTCCAACAATGCAGAGTTCCCTCAGTACTGCCCCTCCGACAGTGCAGGGCTCCCTCTGTACAGCCCCTCCGACAATGCAGCGCACCCTCAGTGCAGCTCCTCCGACAGTGCAGTGCTCCGTCATTTCAGCCCCTCCAACAGTGTAGCTTACCTTCAGTACTGCCCCTCCAACAGTGCAGCGCTCCCTCAGTACTGCCCATCCAACAACACAGCACACCCTCAGTACTCTCCCTCCAACAGTGCAGCTCTCCCTCATTACGACCCCTCCGACAGGGCAGCGCACCCGCAATACAGCCCCATCGACAGTGTAGCGCTACCGCAGTACAGACCCCCAAATGTGCATCGCTCCCTCAGTACTGTCCCAATAACACTGCAGTGCTCCCTCGGTACAGCTCCTCCGACAGTGCTGCACTCCCTCAGTACAGCTCCTTCAACAGTGCAGCGCCCCCTCAGTGCAGCCACTGCGACATTGCGGCGCTCCCATTGTACTGCCCCTCCGAGAGTGCAGCGCTCCCTCAGTACAGCCACTCCGACATTGCGGCGCTCCCATTGGACTGCTCCTCCGACACTGCAGCACTCCCTCAGTGCTACCCCTCCAAATGTGCAGCATCCCCTCAGTACTGCCCCTCCGACAGTGCAGCGCTCTCAGTACTGCCCCGCCAACACTACAGCGCTCCCTCAGTGCAGCCCCTCCGACAGTGCAGGGCTCCCTCTGTACAGCCCCTCCGACAAATCAGCGTTCCCTCAGTACTGCCCCTCCGACAGTGCAGGGCTCCCTCTGTACAGCCCCTCCGACAATGCAGCGCTCCCTCAGTACAGCTCCTTCAACAGTGCAGCGCTCCCTCAGTACAGCCACTCCGACATTGTGGCGCTCCCATTGTACTGCCCCTCCGACAGAGCAGCGCTCCCTCAGTGCTACCCCTCCGAATGTGCAGCATCCCCTCAGTACTGCCCCTCCGACGGTGCAGCGCTCTCAGTACTGCCCCACCAACACTGCGGCGCTCCCTCAGTACAGCCACTCCAACATTGCGGCGCTCCCTTTGTACTGCCCCACCGACAGTGCAGCGCTCCCTCAGTGCTACCCCTCCGAATGTGCACACCCCCTCAGTACAGCCTCTCTGACAGTGCAGCGCTCAGTACTGCCCCGCCAACACTGCAGCGCTCCCTCAGTACAGCCACTCCAACATTGCGGTGCTCCCTTTGTACTGTCCCACCGAAAGTGCAGCGTTCCCTCAGTGCTACCCCTCCGAATGTGCAGCACCCCCTCAGTACAGCCCCTCCGACAGTGCAGCGCTCCCTCAGTACTGCCCCTCCGACAGTGCAGTGCTCCCTCAGTGCAGCCCCTCCACCAGTGCGGTGCTCCCTCAGTACTGCCCCTCCAACAGTGCAGCGTTGTTTCAGTACAGCCGCTGCGACAGCGCAGGGCTCCCTCAGTACAGCTCCTCCAACAGTGCAGAGCTCCGTCATTTCAGCCCCTCCGACAGTGTAGCGTACCTTCAGTACTGCCCCTCCAACAGTGCAGCGCTCCCTCAGTACTGCCCATCCGACAGTGCAGCACACCCTCTGTACTGCCCCTCAGACACTGCAGTGCTCCCTCAGTACTCTCCCTCCAACACTGCAGCGCTCCTTCATTACAGCCACTCCAACATTGCGGCGCACCCTTTGTACTGCCCCTGCGAAAGTGCAGCGCTCCCTCAGTGCTACCCCTCCGAATGTGCAGCACCCCCTCAGTACTGCCCCTCCGACCGTGCAGCGCTCCCTCAGTACTGCCCCTCTGACAGTGCAGTGCTCCCTCAGTGCTACCCCTCCGAATGTGCAGCACCCCCTCAGTACAGCCCCTCCGACAGTGCAGCGCTCCCACAGTACTGCCCCTCCGACAGTGCAGTGCTCCCTCAGTGCAGCCCCTCCACCAGAGCGGCGCTCCCTCATCACTGCCCCTCCAACAGTGCTGCGTTCCCTCAGTACAGCCCCTTCCGACAGTGCAGGGCTCCCTCTGTACAGCCCCTCCGACAATGCAGCGTTCCCTCAGTACTGCCCCTCCGACAGTGGAGGGCTCCCTCTGTACAGCCCCTCCGACAATGCAGCGCTCCCTCAGTACAGCTCCTCCGACAGTGCAGTGCTCCGTCATTTCAGCCCCTCCAACAGTGTAGCATACCTTCAGTACTGCCCCTCCAACAGTGCAGCGCTCCCTCAGTACTGCCCATCCGACATTGCAGCACACCCACAGTACTGCACCTCAGGCACTGCAGTGCTCCCTCAGTACTCTCCCTCCAACAGTGCAGCTCTCCCTTGTTAAGTATGTGTATTGTATTGAACAATTAACACAAAGACTTAAACGTATAACTCAAACAGGCCTTTACTGGTTGGAGGTAGGGACTGCACATAGGTCTTTACTTCATGCCCACAGGCGGGAACTGAGGGGGATCAGTACCCACAGTACTATTTATACCCCTATGGCCAGGAGTGGTACTGCGTATCACTACGCCCAACAAGTAGTGCAGTCCTGTCCATAGGTTCAAAGTAGCACACATATTACATACACAACATTCCTCCCTTCCTAGCTTTACAGTCATCTCCCCATTTAACATAACGTAATAACATATATACATATATAACTTCAGGTTTACATAACAGAATAACATAGATACATAGATAACTTCATGTCAAAAACAGATCACAGATTCAGTCTCTGTGGAAAACAGTTCACAGATTCAATCTCTGTGGTGTAGTCGGTTCACGTTGCTAGAGTGACTCATTCAATAGTCCTTCCATGGATTTAACAGTTTGAACTTCCGAACTGAATTGGCTCCGTTCGGAGGGACCACGTGTGTGATCTGGTAGAGGTGATAATGGTTCAGATGGGTCATCTTCTGTTTTTACTTTTCCTTTTCTGCTTCTTGGAGACTCTCTGGGCTCCATTGTCAGCTGCCACAGCTGCCAGCTGCATGCGCAGTTCCTCCTTCTCTTCCTCCTGTTTCCGTCGTAGAGCCAGCTTCTCCCGATGTTCCGTAGACTTTTGGTGCTCCTCCATGATTTCTGCACTTTGGGAGTCGAAGTTACAAGCTGGGCAGGACAGGACATCGTAATATTCGGTGTCGTCTTGAGCTAGACCAGTGAGAGGGTCGTCTATTTCCTCCATACCTAGCTGGACGTTCGCCAGCTCTTGTTCCAAATCCAGACATCTTTCCTGAAGAGACTTCTTCATGTGTACCTCTGCATCCAGCTTTTTCTGGGCTTTCAGCAAGTCGTTTACTAGTGACCTCATTTGTGATTTTAATACTTCAACTTCCTTTGGAGATTGATTGATCGGACTATGCAATCCCTCTACCGGAGCAGCTGTTTCAGCGGTCTGTTGTTCTACGTTGACGTGAGTCAGCGTACTTTTGGCATCCAAGGGCTGCTCTGTTGCAGTCATCTCAGTCTGTGTTGCCACCTCAGCTCTTCCAATAACCTTTGAGAGCTCCGAACCCCTTTCGTTTGAATATTGAAGTTCATGTTCAAGTTTTTCCCATTTCAGAGTCCTGTCCTTCAGCATATGCAGGAGTTGGCTGACCGTTAACTCCTCTGACATCAGACGTTTTGTGTGCTCCTGCTCCATTTTCTCCATCAGCTGCTTCTGTTGTCTTTCCAGATTCTCCAACTCTATATCAAAGAACTCTTTCGTTGCATTCAACTCTTGCTCAAAACGGCGAAGCATTTGTTCTAATTGCTGTTGTAGTTTGAAATGGAGTTGAGTTCGAGCCCGGTGTCCCTCAGAAATGGGCACATCAGTAGACTTGCCAGACTCAGAATCCACAGTTAAACTATGTTGTTGTTGCTCAGTGGAATTCTGTGCTGAAACTTTGTCTTTTGCACCTGAGTTGGGCTTACCATCATCCGTTCCAGAGTCTGGGCCGACTATCTTCACCGAGTTCTCACTCGTTATTGTTTGTAGGAAATGCCAGTCCATATTCATTTTCCTAATCCACTCCCGTCCTAGTAGTGGAGGACCTCCTTCAGATATCACATATAAGTCCATTATTTGACTGTCTTCGCCCTTGTGGGCCACTGCAACCTCTATTTTCCCGATGGGGTACACTCTTTGCCCCGTGTATGTTTTCAATATAATCCCCGTATCCTGTAGGGGAATATGTTGGAAAAACTTTCCGTAATCTTTCTTATTTATGACCGTCAATGCCGATCCAGTGTCCAATTCCAGTTTTACTTGGACTCCTTCTATCTGAAGAGTGACCCAAATTGTCTGGAGGTCTGCACCCTTACCAGCGTTGAGTACTCTTAAGCTAGCCAGTTCATTACAGCTTAAGCTAGCCAGTTCATTACTGCTAGCGTCTGAATCGGACTCCTGTTCGGTCACCTTGTGTACCTTTGCGTATTTTCCTTGCGGTGACTTCTTGTTGCTAGTCTTCTTCCCTGACCTGCATACTCTAGCTATATGTCCAAGCCTACCACAAGTTCTACATTCTTGGTTTTTAAACCAACACTGGTTCTGATCATGCGTTGTCTTTCCACAACGATAACATTTGCCAGAACTCACACCCAATTTGTGTGCACTGAGCTCCGGTGACCGTAGCTGCATTACTGCCGTGCCTCTCGCTGCGGCTTCGTGTGCTGCTGCCATAGTGACTGCCTTCTCAAGCGTCAGCTCATTCTCCTCGAGCAGTCGCTTTTGTGTATCCTGTTTAAATAAACCACACACAAATTTGTCTCGTAGTGCATCTGTCAATCCCGTTCCAAACTGGCAATATTTCGCTAATTTACGCAATTCCAGCAAATATTCAGCATTGCTTTCATGCTGTAGCTGCCTTCTGTCGTAAAATTTAAATCGTTCCGCTAGCATCAGCGGCGTGGGGTTTAGATGATCTTTCAGGACAGTAACAATCTCATCGAACGTCTTATCCGCCGGTTCATCTGGTGATAACAGGTGTTTCAATTGCCCGTACGTCTTCGCACCCATTAAATTTAATAATGTTAGAGCTTTATCTTGGTCACGAATTTTATTGGCCTTACAATAATTTTTTACTCTTTCAACATATATGGCCCAATCTTCGAGGTCACTATCAAAGGTGCTAATATTCCCGTGTTTAGGCATTGTAGATTTGCAATTTCTCAGATTTTATTTTCTTTACTTGTTATCAAAGATGGCGGCTTCCCGCTCTTGCCGTCGTCCTCCGCCCACAAAATGGCGGTTTTCCCGCGCTTGGCGGTCTTCACCCGTCCCCCGACGCCGTCTCCCTTCAGCCCTCGAGTGCGGCCCTTATCTTCGCCGCGATCGATAGCCCGCGCTGTGCACCGCGACTCTCGCACCTTGAGCTTCTGCAGCCGCCGCGCCTTTCAGTCCGAGTGCGGCTCTTATCTTTGGTCCCGATCGCTGGCCCGGCTGCGCCCCTCACTTCAAAGCGGCCCGGCCCTTATCTGCCGATCGCTATCGCCCTACCTCTCTCTCTTCCCCAGTCCTGTCTTTACTCCGGTTCACAAGCTGATGGAGGCTTCAGGGTCCTAATGCCTGTCGCTTCCAGTAGCTGGAAGCTGTCAGGATTTCTGCTGCCCTTCAGTTTTGAGTGGGGTGTTGAGGATTGAAACCTCTCTTCAACGTCCTGTCTTTGGACGAAGCCGCCTGGAATAACTGCCGCAGGGTAAGAGCCTGACTCGTCGCCAGTGTTAAGTATGTGTATTGTATTGAACAATTAACACAAAGACTTAAACGTATAACTCAAACAGGCCTTTACTGGTTGGAGGTAGGGACTGCACATAGGTCTTTACTTCATGCCCACAGGCGGGAACTGAGGGGGATCAGTACCCACAGTACTATTTATACCCCTATGGCCAGGAGTGGTACTGCGTATCACTACGCCCAACAAGTAGTGCAGTCCTGTCCATAGGTTCAAAGTAGCACACATATTACATACACAACATCCCTCATTACGACCTCTCCAACAGGGCAGCGCACCCGCAATACAGCCCCTCCGACAGTGTAACGCTACCGCAGAACAGACCCCCAACTGTGCAGCGCTCCCTGAGTACTGCCCCAATAACACTGCAGTGCTCCCTCATTGCAGCCCCTCCGACAGTGCAGCGCTCTCAGTACTGCCCCTCCGACAGTGCAGTGCTCCCTCCGTACTGCCATTCGACAGTGCAACGCAACCTTAGTACTGCTCCTTTGAAAGTGCAGTGCTCCCTCAGTTCTGCATTCCGACAGCGCGACGCTCCCTCGGTGCTGCCCCTCCAGCAGTGCAGCGTTCCCTCAGTACTGCCCCTCCAACAGTGCAGGGCTCCCTCTGTACATCCCCTCCGACAACGCAGCGCTCCCTCAGTACAGCTCCTCCGACAGTGCAGTGCTCCGTCATTTCAGCCACCCCGAGAGTGTAGCTTACCTTCAGTACTGCCCCTCCAACAGTGCAGCGCTCCCTCAGTACTGCCCCTCAGAAACTGCAGTGCTCCCTCAATATTCTCCCTCCAACAGTGCTGCTCTTCCTCATTACCACCCCTCCGACAGGGCAGCGCACCCGCAATACAGCCCCACCGACAGTGTAGCGCTACCGCAGTACAGACCCACAACTGTGCAGCGCTCCCTAAGTACTGCCCCAATTACACTGCAGTGCTCCCTCAGTACTTCCCCTCCAACAGTGCAGCGCTCCCTCAGTACAGCTCCTCCGACAGTGCAGCGCTCCCTCAGTACAGCTCCTTCAACAGTGCATCGCTCCCTCATACAGCCAATCCAACATTGCGGCACTCCCATTGTACTGCCCCTCCGACAGTGCAGCGCTCCCTCAGTGCTACCCCTCTGAATGTGCAGCATCCCCTCAGTACTGCCCCTCCGACGGTGCAGCGCTCTCAGAACTGCCGCGCCAACACTGCAGCGCTCCCTCAGTACAGCCACTCCAACATTGCGGCGCTCCCATTGTACTGCCCCTCCGACAGTGCAGCGCTCCCTCAGTGCTACCCCTCCGAATGTGCAGCACCCCTCAGTACAGCCCCTCCGAGAGTGCAGCGCTCCCTCAGTACTGCCCCTCCGACAGTGCAGTGCTCCCTCAGTGCAGCCCCTCCACCAGTGCGGCGCTCCCTCAGTTCTGCCCCTCCAACAGTGCAGCATTCCTTCAGTACAGCCCCTCCGACAGCGCAGGGCTCCCTCAGTATAGCTCCTCCGACAGTGCAGTGCTCTGTCATTTCAGCCCCTCCGATAGTGTAGCGTACCTTCAGTACTGCCCCTCCAACAGTGCAGCGCTCCCTCAGTACTGCCGATCCGACAGTGCAGCACACCCTCAGTACTGCCCCTCAGACACTGCAGTGCTCCCTCAGTACTCTCCCTCCAACAGTGCAGCGCTCCCTCAGTACATCACCTCCGACAGTGCAGCGCTCCCTCGGTACATCTCCTCCGACAGTGCAGCACTCCCTCAGTACAGACCCTCCGATAGTGCGGCGCTCCCTCAGTACTGCCCCTCCAACAGTGCAGTGCTCCCTCAGTACAGCTCCTCCGACAGTGCAGCGCTCCCTCAGTGCAGCTCCTTCAACAGTGCAGCGCTCCCTCAGTACAGCCACTCCGACGTTGCGGCGCTCCAATTGTACTGCCCCTCCAACAGTGCAGCGCTTCCTCAGTGCTACCCCTCCAAATGTGCAGCACCCTCTCAGTACTGCCGCTCCGATGGTGCAGCGCTCTCAGTACTGCCCCGCCAACACTGCAGCGCTCCCTCAGTACAGCTCCTTCAACAGTGCAGCGCTCCCTCAGTACAGCCAATCCAACATTGCGGCGCTCCCTTTGTACTGCCCCTCCGACAGTGCAGCGCTCCCTCAGTGCTACCCCTCCAAAGGTGCAGCACCCCCTCAGTACTGCCCCTCAGACACTGCAGTGCTCCCTCAGTACTCACCCTCCAACACTGCAGCTTTCCCTCATTACCATCCCTCCAACAGGGCAGCGCACCCGCAATACAACCCCTCCGACAGTGTTGCGCTACCGCAGTACAGACCCCCAACTGTGCAGCACTCCCTCAGTACTGCCCCAATAACACTGCAGTGCTCCCTCAGTACAGCCCCTCCGAAAGTGCAGCTCTCTCAGTACTGCCCCTCCGACAGGTGCAGCGCTCCCTCAGTACAGCCGTCCGACAGTGCAACGCACCCTTAGTATTGCCCCTTCGAAAGTGCAGCGCTCCCTCAATACTGTTCTCCGAAGGAGCAGTGCTTCCTCAGTACTGCCCCTCAGGCAGTGCAACGCACCCTTAGTACTGCCCTTTTGAAGGTGCAGCGTTCCCTCAGTGCTGCCCCGCCGACAGTGCAGCGCTCCCTCAGTACATTACCTCCGACAGTGCAGCGCTCCCTCAGTACTGCTCCTCCGACGGTGCAGCGCTCCCTCAGTACAGACCCTCCAATAGTGCGGCACTCCCTGAGTACTTCCCCTCCAGCAGTGCAGCGCTCCCTCAGTACAGCTACTTCAACAGTGCAGCGCTCCCTCAGTACAGCCACTCTGACATTGCGGCATTCCCTTTGTACTGCCCCTCCGACAGTGCAGCGCTACCTCAGTGCTGCCCCTCCGAATGTGCAGCACCCCCTCAGTACTGCCCCTCCAATGGTGCAGCGCTCTCAGTACTGCCCCGCCAACACTGCAGTGCTCCCTCAGTACAGCCCCTCTGACCGTGCAGCGCTCTCAGTACTGCCCCTCCGACAGTGCAGCACTCCCTCAGTGCAACCCCTCCACCAGTGCGGCGCTCCCTCAGTACTACCCCTCCAACAGTGCAGCGTCCCTCAGAACAGCCCCTCCGACATTGAAGGGCTCCCTCTGTACAGCCCCTCCGACAATGCAGAGTTCCCTCAGTACTGCCCCTCCGACAGTGCAGGGCTCCCTCTGTACAACCCCTCCGACAATGCAGCGCTCCCTCAGTACTGACCCTCCGAAAGAGCAGTGCTTCCTCAGTACTGCCCCTCCGACAGTGCAGCGCTCCCTCAGTACTGCCCTTCTGACAGTGCAGTGCTCCCCCAGTACAGCCCCTCCAACAGTGCAGCACCCCCTCTGTACAGTCCTTCCACCAGGTCAGCACACCCTTAATACTGCCCGAACAATGTGCAGCGCTGCCTCAATACTGCCCCTCCCGCAGAGCAATGCATCCTCAGTACGGCCCCTCCGACAGTGCAGCGCTCCCTCAGTACTGCCCCTCTGACAGTGCAGCCCTCCCTCAGTACTCCCCATCCGACAGTGCAGCACTCCCTCAGTACTGCACCTCAGACACTGCAGTGCACGCTCAGTACTCCCCCTCCAGCAGTGCAGCTCTCCCTCATTACCACCCCTCCGGCAGAGCAGTTCTCCCTCAGTACTGACCCTCCGACAGTGCAGACTTCCCTCACTACTGCCACTCCAACAGTGCAGCACTCCCTCAGTACTGCCCTTCAGACACTGCAGTTCTCTCTCTGTACTGTCCCTCCAACAGAGTAATGATCCCTGAGTACAGCCCCTCCGACAGGGCAGCGCTCCGACAGAACAGTCCCTCCGACAGTGCAGCGGTAGATCAGTACATTCCCCCGACTGTGCAGCGCTCCCTCAGTACTGCCCCTCTGACAGTGCAGCACTCCCTCAGTACTGCCCCTCTGACAGTGCAGCGCTCCCTCAGGACAGCTCCTCTGACAGTGCAGCGCTCCCTCAGTACTGCCCCTCCAACAGTGCAGCGTTCCCTCAGTACTGCCCCGCCGACAGTGAAGTGCTCCCTCAGTACTGCCATCCGACAGTGCAGCGCTCACTCAGTAGAGCCCCTCCGACAGTGCGGCGCTCCCTCAGTACTGGCCCTCTGCCAGTACGGCACTCACTCAGTGCTGCCCCTCCAACAGTGCAGCGCTCCGACAGTACAGCCCCTCCGACAGTGCAGCGCTCCCTCAGTACAGCCCCTCCGCCAGTGCGGTGCTCCCTCAGTACTGCCGCTCCAACAGTGCAGCGCTCCCTCAGTACTGCCCCTCTGACAGTGCAGCGCCCCCTCAGTACAGCCCCTCCAAAAGTGCAGCGCTCACTCGGTACAGCCCCTCTGACTGTGCAGCGCTCCCTCAGTACTACCCATCTGACAGTGCAGCACTCCATCAGTACTGCCCCTCCAACAGTGCAGCACTCCCTCAAAACCACCCCTCTGACAGTGCAGTGCTCCCTCAGTACTGACCCACCGACAGTGCAGCCCTCCCTCAGTACTGCCCCTCCGACAGTGCAGCACTCACTCAGTACTGCCCCTCAGACACTGCAGTGCACCTTCAGTACTCCCCCTCCAACAGTGCAGCTCTCCCTCATTACCACCCCTCCGGCAGAGCAGTGCTAACTCCGTACTGACCCTCCAACAATGCAGACTTCCCTCAGTAACGCCCCTCCGACAATGCAGCACTCCCTCAGTACTGCCCTTCAGACAATGAAGTGCTCTCTCTGTATTGTCCCTCCAACAGTGCAACGCTCCCTGAGTACTGCCCCTCCGACAGGGCAGCGCTCCCACAATACAGCCCCTCCGACAGTGCAGCACTACATCAGTACATCCCCCCGACTGTGCAGCGCTCCCTCAATACTGCCCCTCAGTACAGCTCCTCCGACAGTGCAGCGCTCCCTCAGTACAGACCCTCCGATAGTGCGGCGCTCCCTCAGTACTGCCCCTCCAACAGTGCAGCACTACATCAGTACATCCCCCCGACTGTGCAGCGCTCCCTCAATACTGCCCCTCAGTACAGCTCCTCCGACAGTGCAGCGCTCCCTCAGTACAGACCCTCCGATAGTGCGGCGCTCCCTCAGTACTGCCCCTCCAACAGTGCAGCGCTCCCTCAGTACTGCCCCTCCAACAGTGCAGCGCTCCCTCAGTACAGCCCCTCCGACAGTGCAGCGCTCCCTCAGTACTGGCCGTCTGCCAGTGCAGCACACCCTCAGTGCTGCCCCTCCAACAGTGCAGCGCTCCCTCAGTACAGCCCCTCCGACAGTGCAGCGCTCCCTCAGTACTGCCCCTCCAACAGTGCAGCACTCACTCAAAACCACCCCTCCGACAGTGCAGAGCTCCCTCAGTACTGACCCACCGACAAAGCAGACCTCCCTCAGTACTGCCCCTCCGGCAGTGCAGCGCTCCCTCAGTACTGCCCCTCCAACAGTGCAGCACTCACTCAAAACCACCCCTCCGACAGTGCAGAGCTCCCTCAGTACTGACCCACCGACAATGCAGACCTCCCTCAGTACTGCCCCTTCGAACGTGCAGCACTCACTCAGTACTGCCTCTCAGACACTGCAGTGACACCTTCAGTACTCCCCCTCCAACAATGCAGCTCTCCCTCATTAACACCCCTCCGACAGAGCTGTGCTAACTCCTTTTGACCCTCCGACAATGCAGACTTCCCTCAGTACTGCCCCTCTGACAATGCAGCACGCCCTCAGTACTGCCCTTCAGACAATGCAGTGCTCTCTCTGTATAGTCCCTCCAAAAGTGCAACGCTCCCTCAGTACTGCCCCTCCGACAGTGCAGTGCTCCCACAGTACAGCCCCTCCAGCAGTGCAGCGTTCCCTCAGTACTGCCCCACCGACAGTGCAGCGCTCCCTCAGTACATCACCTCCGACTGTGCAGCACTCCCTCAGTACAGCTCCTCCGACAGTGCAGCGCTCCCTCAGTACAGACCCTCCGATACTGCGGTGCTCCCTCAGTACTGCCCCTCCAACAGTGCAGCGCTCCCTCAGTACAGCTCCTCCAACAGTGCAGCGCTCCCTCAGTACAGCTCCTTCAACAGTGCAGCGCTCCCTCAGTACAGCCACTCCGACATTGCGGCGCTCCCTCTGTAATGCCCTTCCGACAGTGCAGCACTCCCTCAGTGCTGCCCCTCCAAATGTGCAGCACCCCCTCAGTACTGCCCCTCTGATGGTGCAGCGCTCTCAGTACTGCCCCGCCAACACTGCAGCGCTCCCTCAGTACAGCTCCTTCAACAGTGCAGCGCTCCCTCAGTACAGCCATTCCGACATTGCGGCGCTCTCTTTGTACTGCCCCTCCAACAGTGCAGAGCTCCCTCAGTACTGCACCTCCGACAGTGCAGTGCTCCCTCAGTGCAGCCCCTCCACCAATGCGGCGCTCCCTCAGTACTGCCCCTCCAACAGTGCAGCGTTTCCTCAGTACAGCCCCTCTGACAGTGCAGGGCTCCCTCTGTACAGCCCCTCCGACAATGCAGCGTTCCCTCAGTACTGCCCCTCTGACAGTGCAGGGCTCCCTCTCTACAGCCCCTCCGACAATGCAGCGCTCCCTCAGTACAGCTCCTCCGACAGTGCAGTGCTCCATCATTTCAGCCCCTCCGACAGTGTAGCGTACCTTCAGTACTGCCCCTCCAACAGTGCAGCGCTCCCTCAGTACTGCCCATCTGACAATGCAGCACACCCTCAGTACTGCCCCTCAGACACTGCAGTGCTCCCTCAGTACTCTCCCTCCAACACTGCAGCTCTCCCTCATTACCACCCCTCCAACAGGGCAGCGCACCCGCAATACAGCCCCTCCGACAGTGTTGCGCTACCGCAGTCCAGACCCCCAACTGTGCAGCGCTCCCTCAGTACTGCCCCAATAACACTGCAGTGCTCCCTCAGTACAGACCCTCCGACAGTGCAGCGCTCTCAGTACTGCCCCTCCGACAGGTGCAGCGCTCCCTCAGTACTGCCATCCGACAGTGCAACGCACCCTTAGTATTGCCCCTTTGAAAGTGCAGCGCTCCCTCAATACTGTTCTCCAAAGGAGCAGTGCTTCCTCAGTACTGCCCCCAGACAGTGCAACGCACCCTTAGTACTGCCCTTTTGAAGGTGCAGCGTTCCCTCAGTACTGCCCCGCCGACAGTGCAGCGCTCCCTCAGTATTTACCTCCGACAGTGCAGCGCTCCCGCAGTACTGCTCCTCCGACAGTGCAGCGCTCCCTCAGTACAGACCCTCCGATAGTGCGGCACTCCCTGAGTACTTCCCCTCCAGCAGTGCAGCGCTCCCTCAGTACAGCTACTTCAACAGTGCAGCGCTCCCTCAGTACAGCCACTCTGACATTGCGGCATTCCCTTTGTACTGCCCCTCCGACAGTGCAGCGCTCCCTCAGTGCTGCCCCTCCGAATGTGCAGCACCCCCTCAGTACTGCCCCTCCGATGGTGCAGCGCTCTCAGTACTGCCCCGCCAACACTGCAGTGCTCCCTCAGTACAGCCCCTCAGGCCGAGCAGCGCTAACTCAGTACAGCACCTCCGACCGTGCAGCGCTCTCAGTACTGCCCCTCCGACAGTGCAGCACTCCATCAGTGCAACCCCTCCACCAGTGCGGCGCTCCCTCAGTACTACCCCTCCAACAGTGCAGAGTTCCCTCAGTACTGCCCCTCCGACAGTGCAGTTCTCCCTCTGTACAACCCCTCCCACAATGCAGCGCTCCCTCAGAACTGCCCCTCCAAAAGTGCTGCGCTCCCTCAGTACTGCCCCTCAGATACTGCAGTGCTCCCTCAGTACACTCCCTCCAACAGTGCAGCTCTCCCTCATTACCACCCCTCCGACAGGGCAGTGCACCCGCAATACAGCCCCTCCGACAGTGTAGCGCTACCGCAGTACAGACCCCCAACTGTGCAGCGCTCCCTCAGTACTGCACCAATAACACTGCAGTGCTCCCTCAGTACAGCCCCTCCGACAGTGCAGCGCTCTCAGTACTGCCCCTCCGACAGTGCAGCGCTCCCTCAGTACTGTCGTCCGACAGTGCAACGCACCCTTAGTACTGCCCCTTTGAAAGTGCAGCACTCCCTCAATAATTTTCTCCGAAAGAGCAGTGCTTCCTCAGTACTGCCCCTGCGACAGTGCCGCGCTCCCTCAGTACTGCCCTTCTGACAGTGCAGTGCTCCCTCAGTACAGCCCCTCCAACAGTGCAGCACCCCCTCTGTACAGCCCCTCCAAAAAAGCAGCGCTCCCTCAGTACAGCCCCTCCGACAGTGTGGCGCTCCCTCAGTACTGTCCTTCCACCAGTGCAGCGCACCCTTAATACTGCCCCAACAAAGTGCAGCGCTGCCTCAATACTGCCCCACCGGCAGAGCAGTGCATCCTCAGTACGGCCCCTCCGACAGTGCAGCGCTCCCTCAGTACTGCCCCTCTGACAGTGCAGCCCTCCCTCAGTACTCCCCATCCGACAGTGCAGCTCTCCCACAGTACTGCACCTCAGACACTGCAGTGCACGCTCAGTACTCCCCCTCCAGCAGTGCAGCTCTCCCTCATTACCACCCCTCCGGCAGAGCAGTTCTCCCTCAGTGCTGACCCTCCGACAGCGCAGACTTCCCTCACTACTGCCACTCCAACAGTGCAGCACTCCCTCAGTACTGCCCTTCAGACACTGCAGTGCTCTCTCTGTACTGTCCCTCCAACAGAGTAATGATCCCTGAGTACAGCCCCTCCGACAGGGCAGCGCTCCCACAGAACAGCCCCTCCGACAGTGCAGCGATAGATCAGTACATCCCCCCGACTGTGCAGTGCTCCCTCAGTACTGCCCCTCTGACAGTGCAGCACTCCCTCAGTACAGCACCTCTGACAGTGCAGCGCTCCCTCAGTACTGCCCCTCCAACAGTGCAGCGTTCCCTCAGTACTGCCCCGCCGACAGTGAAGTGCTCCCTCAGTACTGCCATCCGACAGTGCGGCGCTCACTCAGTAGAGCCCCTCCGACAGTGCAGCGCTCCCTCGGTACTGGCCCTCTGCCAGTGCGGCACTCCCTCAGTGCTGCCCCTCCAACAGTGCAGCGCTCCCACAGTACAGCCACTCCGACAGTGCAGCGCTCCCTCAGTACAGCCCCTCCGCCAGTGCGGTGCACCCTCAGTACTGCCGCTCCAACAGTGCAGCGCTCCCTCAGCATTGCCCCTCTGACAGTGCAGCGCCCCCTCAGTACAGCCCCTCCAAAAGTGCAGCGCTCACTCAGTACAGCCCATCTGACTGTGCAGCGCTCCCTCAGTACTGCCCATCTCACAGTGCAGCGCTCCCTCATTACTGCCCCTCCAACAGTGCAGCACTCCCTCAAAACCACCCCTCCGACAGTGCAGTGCTCCCTCAGTACTGAGCCACCGACAGTGCAGCCCTCCCTCAGTACTGCCCCTCCGACAGTGCAGAACTCACTCAGTACTGCCTCCCAGACACTGCAGTGCACCTTCAGTACTCCCCCTCCAACAGTGCAGCTCTCCCTCATTACCACCCCTCCGACAGAGCAGTGCTAACTCTGTACTGACCCTCCCACAATGCAGACTTCCCTCAGTACCGCCCCTCCGACAATGCAACACTCCCTCAGTACTGCCCTTCAGACAATGAAGTGCTCTCTCTGTATTGTCCCTCCAACAGTGCAACGCTCCCTGAGTACGGCCCCTCCGACAGTGCAGCACTACATCAGTACATCCCCCCGACTGTGCAGCGCTCCCTCAGTACTGCCCCTTCGACAGTACAGCGCTCCCTCAGCACAGCTCCTCCGACAGTGCAGCGCTCCCTCAGTACAGACCCTCCGATAGTCCGGCGCTCCCTCAGTACAGCCCCTCCAAAAGTGCAGCGCTCACTCGGTACAGCCCCTCTGACTGTGCAGCGCTCCCTCAGTACTACCCATCTGACAGTGCAGCACTCCATCAGTACTGCCCCTCCAACAGTGCAGCACTCCCTCAAAACCACCCCTCTGACAGTGCAGTGCTCCCTCAGTACTGACCCACCGACAGTGCAGCCCTCCCTCAGTACTGCCCCTCCGACAGTGCAGCACTCACTCAGTACTGCCCCTCAGACACTGCAGGGCACCTTCAGTACTCCCCCTCCAACAGTGCAGCTCTCCCTCATTACCACCCCTCCGGCAGAGCAGTGCTAACTCCGTACTGACCCTCCAACAATGCAGACTTCCCTCAGTAACGCCCCTCCGACAATGCAGCACTCCCTCAGTACTGCCCTTCAGACAATGAAGTGCTCTCTCTGTATTGTCCCTCCAACAGTGCAACGCTCCCTGAGTACTGCCCCTCCGACAGGGCAGCGCTCCCACAATACAGCCCCTCCGACAGTGCAGCACTACATCAGTACATCCCTCCGACTGTGCAGCGCTCCCTCAATACTGCCCCTCAGTACAGCTCCTCCGACAGTGCAGCGCTCCCTCAGTACAGACCCTCCGATAGTGCGGCGCTCCCTCAGTACTGCCCCTCCAACAGTGCAGGGCTCCCTCTGTACAGCCCCTCCGACAATGCAGCACTCCCTCAGTACAGCTCCTCCGACAGTGCAGTGCGCCGTCATTTCAGCCCCCCCGAAAGTGTAGCGTACATTGAGTACTGCCCCTCCAACAGTGCAGCGCTCCCTCAGTACTGCCCATCCGACAGTGCAGCACACCCTCAGTACTGCCGCTCAGACACTGCAGTGCTCCCTCAGTACTGCCCCAATAACACTGCAGTGCTCCCTCAGTACAGCCCCTCTGACAGTGCAGCGCTCTCAGTACTGCCCCTCTGACAGTGCAGCGCTCCCTCCGTACTGCCATCCGACAGTGCAACGCACCCTTAATACTGCTCCTTTGAAAGTGCAGTGCTCCCTCAGTACTGCCATCCGACAGTGCAGAGCTCCCTCAGTACAGCCCCTCTAACAGTGCAATGCTCCCTCAGTACTGCCCCTCCAGCAGTGCAGCGTTCCCTCAGTACTGCCCCGCCGATAGTGCAGCACTCCCTCAGTACAGCTCCTCCGACAGTGCAGCACTCCCTCAGTACAGACCCTCCAATAGTGCGGCGCTCCCTCAGTACTACCACTACAACAGTGCAGTGCTCCCTCAGTACAGCTCCTCCGACAGTGCAGCACTCCCTCAGTGCAGCTCCTTCAACAGTGCAGCGCTCCCTCAGTACAGCCAATCTGACATTGCGGCGCTCCCATTGTACTGCCCCTCCAACAGTGCAGCGCTCCCTCAGTGCTACACCTCCAAATGTGCAGCATCCCCTCAGTACTGCCCCTCCGATGGTGCAGCACTCTCAGTACTGCCCCGCCAACACTGCAGCGCTCCCTCAGTACAGCTCCTTCAACAGTGCAGCGCTCCCTCAGTACAGCCACTCCGACATTGCGGCGCTGCCTTTGTACTGCCCCTCCGACAGTGCAGCGCTCCCTCAGTGCTACCCCTCCGAATGTGCAGCACCCCCTCAGTACAGCCCCTCCGCCAGTGGGGCGCTCCCTCAGTACTGCCCCTCCAACAGTACAGCATTCCCTCAGCACTGCCCCTCCGACAGTGCAGGGCTCCCTCTGTCCAGCCCCTCCGACAGTACAGCGCTCCCTCAGTAATGCCCCTCCGACAGTGCAGCACAACCTCAATACAGCCCCTCAGACACTGAAGAGCTCCCTCAGTACTCTCCCTCCAACAGTGCATCTCTCCCTCATTACCACCCCTCCGACAGGGAGCGCTCCCAAAATTAAGCGCCTCCGACAGTGTAGCGCTACTGCATTACAGCCCCCCGACTGTGCAGCGATCCCTCAGTACTGCCCCGAAAACACTGCAGTGCCCCCTCAGTACAGCCCCTCCGACAGTGCAGTGCTCTCAGTACTGCCCCTCCGACAGTGCAGCGCTCCCCCAGTACTGCCGTCCGACAGTGCAACGCACCCTTAGTACTGCCCCTTTGAAAGTGCAGCGATCCCTCAATACTGCCACTCCGACAGAGCAGCGCTTCCTCAGTACTGCCCCTCCGACAGTGCAGCGCTCCCTCAGTACTGCCCCTCTGACAGTGCAGCGCTCCCTCAGTACAGCCACTCCGACATTGCGGCGCTCCCTCTGTTCTGCCCCTCCGACAGTGCAGCGCTCCCTCAGTGCTGCCCCTCCGACTGTGCAGCACTCCCTCAGTACTACCCCTCCGATGGTGCAGCGCTCTCAATACTGCCCCGCCAACACTGCAGTGCTCCCTCAGTACAGCCCCTCTGACCAAGCAGCGCTGACTCAGTACAGCCCCTCCGACAGTGCAGCGCTCCCTCAGTACTGCCCCTCCAACAGTGCAGCGATCCCTCAGTACAGCCCATCCGACCGTGCAGCGCTCCCTCAGCACAGCAACTCCGCCAGTGCGGCTCTCCTTCAGTGCTGCCCCTGCAACATTGCAGCACTCCCTCAGTACTGCCCCTATAACAGTGCAGTGCTCCCTCAGTACAGCCCCTCTGACAGAGCAGCACTCCCTCAGTACCACCCCTCCAACAATGCAGTGCTCCCTCAGTACAGCCCCTCCAACAGTGCAGCGCCCCCTCAGTACAGCTCTTCCAAAAGTGCAGCGCTAACTCAGTACAGTGCCTCCGACAGTGCAGCACTACCTCAGTACAACCCCCCGACTGTGCAGCGCTCCCTCAGTACTGGCCCTCCAGCAGTGCAGTGTTTCCTCAGTACTGCCCCGCCGACAGTGCAGAGCTCCCTTAGTACATCAGCTCCGACAGTGCAGCGCTCCCTCAGTACAGCTCCTCCGACAGTGCAGCTCTCCCTCAATACTGCCCCTCCAACAGTGCAGCGCTCCCTCAGTACAGCTACTCCGATAGTGCAGCGCTCCCTCAGTACAGCTCCTTCAACAGTGCAGCGCTCCTTCAGTACAGCCACTCCGACATTGTGGCGTTCCCTTTGAACTGCCCCTCCGACAGTGCAGCGCTCCATCAGTGCTGCCCCTCCGAATGTGCAGCACCCCCACAGTACTGCCCCTCTGCCGGTGCAGCGCTCTCAGTACTGCCCCGCCAACACTGCAGTGCTCCCTCAGTACAGCCCCTCAGACCGAGCAGCGCTAACTCAGTACAGCCTCTCCGACCGTGCAGTGGTCTCAGTCCTGCCCCTCCAACAGTGCAGCGCTCTCTCAGTGCAGCCCCTCCACCAGTGCGCCGCTCCCACAGTACTGCCACTCCAACAGTGCAGCTTTCCCTCAGTACAGCCCCTCCAACAGTCCAGGGCTCCCTCTGTACAGCCCTTCCGACAGTGAAGCGTTCCCTCAGTACTGCCCTTCTGACAGTGCAGGGCTCCCTCTGGACAGCCCCTCCGACAATGCAGCACTCCCTCAGTACAGCTCCTCCGACAGTGCAGTGCTCCGTCATTTCAGCCAGTCCGACAGTGTAGCGCACTCTCAGTACTGCCCCTCCAACAGTGCAGCGCTCCCTCAGTACTGCCCCTTCGACAGTGCAGCACACCCTCGGTACTGCCGCTCAGACACTGCAGTGCTCCGTCAGTACTCTCCCTCTAACAGTGCAGCTCTCCCTCATTACCACCCCTCAGAGAGGGCAGCACACCCGCAATACAGCCCCTCCGACAGTGTAGTGCTGCCACAGTACAGACCCCCAACTGTGCAGCGCTCCATCAGTACTGCCCCAATAACACTGCAGTGCTCCCTCAGTACAGCCCCTCCGATAGTGCAGCGATCTCAGTACTGCCCCTCTGTCAGTGCAGCGCTTCATCAGTACTGCCCCTCAGACAGTGCAACGCACCCTTAGTACTGCCCCTTTGAAAGTGCAGCGCTCCCTCAATACTGCTCTCCGAAAGAGCAGTGCTTCCTCAGTACTGCCCCTCTGACAGTGCAGCGCTCCCTCAGTACTGCCCCTCTGACAGTGCAGTGCTCCCTCAGTACAGCCCCTCTGACAGTGCAGCTCTCTCACATTACCACCCCTCCGACAGAGCAGTGCTCCCTCAGTACTGACCCTCCGACAGTGCAGACTTCCCTCACTACTGCCCCTCCAACAGTGCATCACTCCCTCAGTACTGTCCTTCAGACACTGCAGTGCTCTCTCCGTACTGTCCCTCCAACAAAGTAATGCTCCCTCCGTACTCCCCCTCCGACAGGGCAGCGCACCTACAGAACAGCCCCTCCGACAGTGCAGCGCTACCTCAGTACATCCCCCCGACTGTGCAGCCCTCCCTCAGTACTGCCCCTCTGACAGTGCAGCGCTCCCTCAGTACTGACCCTCTGACTGTGCGGCGCTCCCTCGGTACTGCCTGTCCAACAGTGCAGCGTTCCCTCAGGACTGCCCCGCCGACAGTGAAGCACTCCCTTAGTACTGCCATCCGACAGTGCAGCGCACACTCAGTACAGCCCCTCCGACAGTGCAGCGCTCCCTCAGTACAGCCCCTCCGACAGTGCAGCGCTCCCTCAGTACAGCCCCTCCGCCAGTGCGGCGCTCCCTCAGTACTGCCCCTCCAACAGTGCAGCGCTCCCTCAGTACTGCCCCTCTGACAGTGCAGCGCCCCCTCAGTACAGCCCCTCCAAAAGTGCAGCGCTCACTCAGTACAGCCCCTCTGACAGTGTGGCGCTCCCTCAGTACTGTCCTTCCACCAGTGCAGCGCACCCTTAATACTGCCCTACCGACGTGCAGCGCTGCCTCAATACTGCCCCTCCGACAGAGCAGTGCATCCTCAGTTTTGACCCTCCGACAGTGAAGCGCTCCCTCAGTACTACCCTCCAGCAGTGCAGCTCTCACTCAGTACTGCCCCTCAGACACTGCAGTGCACCTTCAGTAATCCCCCTCCAACAGTGCAGCTCTCCCTCGTTACCACCCCACCAATAGAGCAGCGCTAACTCCGTACAGACCCTCCGACAATGCAGACTTCCCTCAGTTCTGCCCCTCCGACAATGCAGCACTCCCTCAGTACTGCCCTTCAGACAGTGCAGTGGTCTCTCTGTAATGACCCTCCAACAGTGCAACGCTCCCTCAGTACTGCCCCTCCGACAGGGCAGCGCTCCCACAGTACAGCCCCTCCGAAACTGCAGCGCTACTTCAGTACATGCCACTGACTGTGCAGCGCTCTCTCAGTACTGCCCGTCCGACAGTGCAGCGCTCCCTCAGTACAGCCCCTCCGATAGTGCTGCGCTCCCTCTGTACTGCCCCTCCAACAGCACAGCGCTCCCTCAGTGCTGCCCCTCCGAATGTGGAGCAACCCCTCAGTACTGCCCCTCTGATGGTGCAGCGCTCTCAGTACTGCCCCGCCAACGCTGCAGTGCTCCCTCAGTACAGCCCCTCAGACCGAGCAGCGCTAACTCAGTACAGCCCCTCCGGCAGTTCAGCGCTCTCAGTACTGCCCCTCCGACAGTGCAGGGCTCCCTCCATACAGCCCCTCCGACAATGCAGCGTTCCCTCATGTACTGCCCCTCCGACAGTGCAGGGCTCCCTCTGTACAGCCCCTCCGACAATGCAGCACTCCCTCAGTACAGCTCCTCCGACAGTGCAGTGCTCCGTCATTTCAGCCCCCCCGAAAGTGTAGCGTACATTGAGTACTGCCCCTCCAACAGTGC
The DNA here is from genome assembly GCF_052327205.1 of Somniosus microcephalus. Lineage (NCBI taxonomy): Eukaryota > Metazoa > Chordata > Chondrichthyes > Squaliformes > Somniosidae > Somniosus > Somniosus microcephalus. The sequence goes on along the minus strand of NC_140999.1, from coordinate 76,492,327 downwards.
AGCGCTCCCTCAGTACTGCCCATCCGACAGTGCAGCACACCCTCAGTACTGCCGCTCAGACACTGCAGTGCTCCCTCAGTACTGCCCCAATAACACTGCAGTGCTCCCTCAGTACAGCCCCTCTGACAGTGCAGTGCTCTCAGTACTGCCCCTCTGACAGTGCAGCGCTCCCTCCGTACTGCCATCCGACAGTGCAACGCACCCTTAATACTGCTCCTTTGAAAGTGCAGTGCTCCCTCAGTACTGCCATCCGACAGTGCAATGCTCCCTCAGTACTGCCCCTCCAGCAGTGCAGCGTTCCCTCAGTACTGCCCCGCCGATAGTGCAGCACTCCCTCAGTACAGCTCCTCCGACAGTGCAGCACTCCCTCAGTACAGACCCTCCAATAGTGCGGCGCTCCCTCAGTACTACCACTACAACAGTGCAGTGCTCCCTCAGTACAGCTCCTCCGACAGTGCAGCACTCCCTCAGTGCAGCTCCTTCAACAGTGCAGCGCTCCCTCAGTACAGCCAATCTGACATTGCGGCGCTCCCATTGTACTGCCCCTCCAACAGTGCAGCGCTCCCTCAGTGCTACACCTCCAAATGTGCAGCATCCCCTCAGTACTGCCCCTCCGATGGTGCAGCACTCTCAGTACTGCCCCGCCAACACTGCAGCGCTCCCTCAGTACAGCTCCTTCAACAGTGCAGCGCTCCCTCAGTACAGCCACTCCGACATTGCGGCGCTGCCTTTGTACTGCCCCTCCGACAGTGCAGCGCTCCCTCAGTGCTACCCCTCCGAATGTGCAGCACCCCCTCAGTACAGCCGCTCTGACAGTGCAGCGCTCTCAGTACTGCCCCTCCGACAGTGCAGCGCTCCCTCCGTACTGCCATCCGACAGTGCAACGCACACTTAGTACTGCTCCTTTGAAAGTGCAGTGCTCCCTCAGTACTGCATTCCGACAGTGCAGAGCTCCCTCAGTACAGCCCATCTAACAATGCGACGCTCCCTTGCTACTGCCCCTCCAGCAGTGCAGCATTCCCTCAGTACTGCCCCGCCGACAGTGCAGCGCTCCCTCAGTACATCACCTCCGACAGTGCAGCGCTCCCTCAGTACAGCTCCTCTGACAGTGCAGCGCTCCCTCAGTACAGACCCTCCGATAGTGCGGCGCTCCCTCAGTACTGCCCCTCCAACAGTGCAGCGCTCCCTCAGTACAGCTCCTCCGACAGTGCAGCGCTCCCTCAGTACAGACCCTCCGATAGTGCGGCGCTCCCTCAGTACTGCCCCTCCAACAGTGCAGCGCTCCCTCAGTACAGCTCCTCCGACAGTGCAGTGCTCCCTCAGTACAGACCCTCTGATAGTGCGGCGCTCACTCAGTACTGCCACTTCAACAGTGCAGCGCTCCCTCAGTACAGCCACTCCGACATTACGGCGCTCCCATTGTACTGCCCCTCCGACAGTGCAGCGCTCCCTCAGTACATCACCTCCGACAGTGCAGCGCTCCCTCAGTACAGCTCCTCTGACAGTGCAGCGCTCCCTCAGTACAGACCCTCCGATAGTGCGGCGCTCCCTCAGTACTGCCCCTCCAACAGTGCAGCGCTCCCTCAGTACAGCTCCTCCGACAGTGCAGCGCTCCCTCAGTACAGACCCTCCGATAGTGCGGCGCTCCCTCAGTACTGCCCCTCCAACAGTGCAGCGCTCCCTCAGTACAGCTCCTCCGACAGTGCAGTGCTCCCTCAGTACAGACCCTCTGATAGTGCGGCGCTCACTCAGTACTGCCACTTCAACAGTGCAGCGCTCCCTCAGTACAGCCACTCCGACATTACGGCGCTCCCATTGTACTGCCCCTCCGACAGTGCAGCGCTCCCTCAGTGCTACACCTCCAAATGTGCAGCATCCCCTCAGTACTGCCCCTCCGACAGTGCAGTGCTCCCTCAGTGCAGCCCCTCCAACAGTGCGGCGCTCCCTCAGTTCTGCCCCTCCAACAGTGCAGCGTGCCTTCAATACAGCCCCTCCGACAGCGCAGGTCTCCCTCAGTACAGCTCCTCCGACAGTGCAGTGCTCCGTCATTTCAGCCCCTCCGACAGTGCAGTGCTCCGTCATTTCAGCCCCTCCGACAGTGTAGCGTACCTTCAGTACTGCCCCTCCAACAGTGCAGCGCTCCCTCAGTACTGCCCATCCGACAGTGCAGCACACCCTCAGTACTGCCCCTCAGACACTGCAGTGCTCCCTCAGTGCAGCCCCTCCACCAGTGCGGCGCTCCCTCAGTACTGCCCCTCCAACAGTGCAGCCTTCCCTCAGTACAGCCACTCCGAAAGTGCAGGGCTCCCTCTGTACAGCCCCTCCAACAATGCAGAGTTCCCTCAGTACTGCCCCTCCGACAGTGCAGGGCTCCCTCTGTACAGCCCCTCCGACAATGCAGCGCACCCTCAGTGCAGCTCCTCCGACAGTGCAGTGCTCCGTCATTTCAGCCCCTCCAACAGTGTAGCTTACCTTCAGTACTGCCCCTCCAACAGTGCAGCGCTCCCTCAGTACTGCCCATCCGACAACACAGCACACCCTCAGTACTCTCCCTCCAACAGTGCAGCTCTCCCTCATTACGACCCCTCCGACAGGGCAGCGCACCCGCAATACAGCCCCATCGACAGTGTAGCGCTACCGCAGTACAGACCCCCAAATGTGCATCGCTCCCTCAGTACTGTCCCAATAACACTGCAGTGCTCCCTCGGTACAGCTCCTCCGACAGTGCTGCACTCCCTCAGTACAGCTCCTTCAACAGTGCAGCGCCCCCTCAGTGCAGCCACTGCGACATTGCGGCGCTCCCATTGTACTGCCCCTCCGAGAGTGCAGCGCTCCCTCAGTACAGCCACTCCGACATTGCGGCGCTCCCATTGGACTGCTCCTCTGACACTGCAGCACTCCCTCAGTGCTACCCCTCCAAATGTGCAGCATCCCCTCAGTACTGCCCCTCCGACAGTGCAGCGCTCTCAGTACTGCCCCGCCAACACTACAGCGCTCCCTCAGTGCAGCCCCTCCGACAGTGCAGGGCTCCCTCTGTACAGCCCCTCCGACAAATCAGCGTTCCCTCAGTACTGCCCCTCCGACAGTGCAGGGCTCCCTCTGTACAGCCCCTCCGACAATGCAGCGCTCCCTCAGTACAGCTCCTTCAACAGTGCAGCGCTCCCTCAGTACAGCCACTCCGACATTGTGGCGCTCCCATTGTACTGCCCCTCCGACAGAGCAGCGCTCCCTCAGTGCTACCCCTCCGAATGTGCAGCATCCCCTCAGTACTGCCCCTCCGACGGTGCAGCGCTCTCAGTACTGCCCCACCAACACTGCGGCGCTCCCTCAGTACAGCCACTCCAACATTGCGGCGCTCCCTTTGTACTGCCCCACCGACAGTGCAGCGCTCCCTCAGTGCTACCCCTCCGAATGTGCACACCCCCTCAGTACAGCCTCTCTGACAGTGCAGCGCTCTCAGTACTGCCCCGCCAACACTGCAGCGCTCCCTCAGTACAGCCACTCCAACATTGCGGCGCTCCCTTTGTACTGTCCCACCGAAAGTGCAGCGTTCCCTCAGTGCTACCCCTCCGAATGTGCAGCACCCCCTCAGTACAGCCCCTCCGACAGTGCAGCGCTCCCTCAGTACTGCCCCTCCGACAGTGCAGTGCTCCCTCAGTGCAGCCCCTCCACCAGTGCGGTGCTCCCTCAGTACTGCCCCTCCAACAGTGCAGGGCTCCCTCTGTACATCCCCTCCGACAACGCAGCGCTCCCTCAGTACAGCTCCTCCGACAGTGCAGTGCTCCGTCATTTCAGCCACCCCGAGAGTGTAGCTTACCTTCAGTACTGCCCCTCCAACAGTGCAGCGCTCCCTCAGTACTGCCCCTCAGAAACTGCAGTGCTCCCTCAGTATTCTCCCTCCAACAGTGCTGCTCTTCCTCATTACCACCCCTCCGACAGGGCAGCGCACCCGCAATACAGCCCCACCGACAGTGTAGCGCTACCGCAGTACAGACCCACAACTGTGCAGCGCTCCCTAAGTACTGCCCCAATTACACTGCAGTGCTCCCTCAGTACTTCCCCTCCAACAGTGCAGCGCTCCCTCAGTACAGCTCCTCCGACAGTGCAGCGCTCCCTCAGTACAGCTCCTTCAACAGTGCATCGCTCCCTCATACAGCCAATCCAACATTGCGGCACTCCCATTGTACTGCCCCTCCGACAGTGCAGCGCTCCCTCAGTGCTACCCCTCTGAATGTGCAGCATCCCCTCAGTACTGCCCCTCCGACGGTGCAGCGCTCTCAGAACTGCCGCGCCAACACTGCAGCGCTCCCTCAGTACAGCCACTCCAACATTGCGGCGCTCCCATTGTACTGCCCCTCCGACAGTGCAGCGCTCCCTCAGTGCTACCCCTCTGAATGTGCAGCATCCCCTCAGTACTGCCCCTCCGACGGTGCAGCGCTCTCAGAACTGCCGCGCCAACACTGCAGCGCTCCCTCAGTACAGCCACTCCAACATTGCGGCGCTCCCTTTGGACTGCCCCTCCGACAGTGCAGCGCTCCCTCAGTGCTACCCCTCCGAATGTGCAGCACCCCTCAGTACAGCCCCTCCGAGAGTGCAGCGCTCCCTCAGTACTGCCCCTCCGACAGTGCAGTGCTCCCTCAGTGCAGCCCCTCCACCAGTGCGGCGCTCCCTCAGTTCTGCCCCTCCAACAGTGCAGCATTCCTTCAGTACAGCCCCTCCGACAGCGCAGGGCTCCCTCAGTATAGCTCCTCCGACAGTGCAGTGCTCTGTCATTTCAGCCCCTCCGATAGTGTAGCGTACCTTCAGTACTGCCCCTCCAACAGTGCAGCGCTCCCTCAGTACTGCCGATCCGACAGTGCAGCACACCCTCAGTACTGCCCCTCAGACACTGCAGTGCTCCCTCAGTACTCTCCCTCCAACAGTGCAGCGCTCCCTCAGTACATCACCTCCGACAGTGCAGCGCTCCCTCGGTACATCTCCTCCGACAGTGCAGCACTCCCTCAGTACAGACCCTCCGATAGTGCGGCGCTCCCTCAGTACTGCCCCTCCAACAGTGCAGTGCTCCCTCAGTACAGCTCCTCCGACAGTGCAGCGCTCCCTCAGTGCAGCTCCTTCAACAGTGCAGCGCTCCCTCAGTACAGCCACTCCGACGTTGCGGCGCTCCAATTGTACTGCCCCTCCAACAGTGCAGCGCTTCCTCAGTGCTACCCCTCCAAATGTGCAGCACCCCCTCAGTACTGCCGCTCCGATGGTGCAGCGCTCTCAGTACTGCCCCGCCAACACTGCAGCGCTCCCTCAGTACAGCTCCTTCAACAGTGCAGCGCTCCCTCAGTACAGCCAATCCAACATTGCGGCGCTCCCTTTGTACTGCCCCTCCGACAGTGCAGCGCTCCCTCAGTGCTACCCCTCCAAAGGTGCAGCACCCCCTCAGTACTGCCCCTCAGACACTGCAGTGCTCCCTCAGTACTCACCCTCCAACACTGCAGCTTTCCCTCATTACCATCCCTCCAACAGGGCAGCGCACCCGCAATACAACCCCTCCGACAGTGTTGCGCTACCACAGTACAGACCCCCAACTGTGCAGCACTCCCTCAGTACTGCCCCAATAACACTGCAGTGCTCCCTCAGTACAGCCCCTCCGAAAGTGCAGCTCTCTCAGTACTGCCCCTCCGACAGGTGCAGCGCTCCCTCAGTACAGCCGTCCGACAGTGCAACGCACCCTTAGTATTGCCCCTTCGAAAGTGCAGCGCTCCCTCAATACTGTTCTCCGAAGGAGCAGTGCTTCCTCAGTACTGCCCCTCAGGCAGTGCAACGCACCCTTAGTACTGCCCTTTTGAAGGTGCAGCGTTCCCTCAGTGCTGCCCCGCCGACAGTGCAGCGCTCCCTCAGTACATTACCTCCGACAGTGCAGCGCTCCCTCAGTACTGCTCCTCCGACGGTGCAGCGCTCCCTCAGTACAGACCCTCCAATAGTGCGGCACTCCCTGAGTACTTCCCCTCCAGCAGTGCAGCGCTCCCTCAGTACAGCTACTTCAACAGTGCAGCGCTCCCTCAGTACAGCCACTCTGACATTGCGGCATTCCCTTTGTACTGCCCCTCCGACAGTGCAGCGCTACCTCAGTGCTGCCCCTCCGAATGTGCAGCACCCCCTCAGTACTGCCCCTCCAATGGTGCAGCGCTCTCAGTACTGCCCCGCCAACACTGCAGTGCTCCCTCAGTACAGCCCCTCTGACTGTGCAGCGCTCTCAGTACTGCCCCTCCGACAGTGCAGCACTCCCTCAGTGCAACCCCTCCACCAGTGCGGCGCTCCCTCAGTACTACCCCTCCAACAGTGCAGCGTCCCTCAGAACAGCCCCTCCGACATTGAAGGGCTCCCTCTGTACAGCCCCTCCGACAATGCAGAGTTCCCTCAGTACTGCCCCTCCGACAGTGCAGGGCTCCCTCTGTACAACCCCTCCGACAATGCAGCGCTCCCTCAGTACTGACCCTCCGAAAGAGCAGTGCTTCCTCAGTACTGCCCCTCCGACAGTGCAGCGCTCCCTCAGTACTGCCCTTCTGACAGTGCAGTGCTCCCCCAGTACAGCCCCTCCAACAGTGCAGCACCCCCTCTGTACAGTCCTTCCACCAGGTCAGCACACCCTTAATACTGCCCGAACAATGTGCAGCGCTGCCTCAATACTGCCCCTCCCGCAGAGCAATGCATCCTCAGTACGGCCCCTCCGACAGTGCAGCGCTCCCTCAGTACTGCCCCTCTGACAGTGCAGCCCTCCCTCAGTACTCCCCATCCGACAGTGCAGCACTCCCTCAGTACTGCACCTCAGACACTGCAGTGCACGCTCAGTACTCCCCCTCCAGCAGTGCAGCTCTCCCTCATTACCACCCCTCCGGCAGAACAGTTCTCCCTCAGTACTGACCCTCCGACAGTGCAGACTTCCCTCACTACTGCCACTCCAACAGTGCAGCACTCCCTCAGTACTGCCCTTCAGACACTGCAGTTCTCTCTCTGTACTGTCCCTCCAACAGAGTAATGATCCCTGAGTACAGCCCCTCCGACAGGGCAGCGCTCCGACAGAACAGTCCCTCCGACAGTGCAGCGGTAGATCAGTACATTCCCCCGACTGTGCAGCGCTCCCTCAGTACTGCCCCTCTGACAGTGCAGCACTCCCTCAGTACTGCCCCTCTGACAGTGCAGCGCTCCCTCAGGACAGCTCCTCTGACAGTGCAGCGCTCCCTCAGTACTGCCCCTCCAACAGTGCAGCGTTCCCTCAGTACTGCCCCGCCGACAGTGAAGTGCTCCCTCAGTACTGCCATCCGACAGTGCAGCGCTCACTCAGTAGAGCCCCTCCGACAGTGCGGCGCTCCCTCAGTGCTGCCCCTCCAACAGTGCAGCGCTCCGACAGTACAGCCCCTCCGACAGTGCAGCGCTCCCTCAGTACAGCCCCTCCGCCAGTGCGGTGCTCCCTCAGTACTGCCGCTCCAACAGTGCAGCGCTCCCTCAGTACTGCCCCTCTGACAGTGCAGCGCCCCCTCAGTACAGCCCCTCCAAAAGTGCAGCGCTCACTCGGTACAGCCCCTCTGACTGTGCAGCGCTCCCTCAGTACTACCCATCTGACAGTGCAGCACTCCATCAGTACTGCCCCTCCAACAGTGCAGCACTCCCTCAAATCCACCCCTCTGACAGTGCAGTGCTCCCTCAGTACTGACCCACCGACAGTGCAGCCCTCCCTCAGTACTGCCCCTCCGACAGTGCAGCACTCACTCAGTACTGCCCCTCAGACACTGCAGTGCACCTTCAGTACTCCCCCTCCAACAGTGCAGCTCTCCCTCATTACCACCCCTCCGGCAGAGCAGTGCTAACTCCGTACTGACCCTCCAACAATGCAGACTTCCCTCAGTAACGCCCCTCCGACAATGCAGCACTCCCTCAGTACTGCCCTTCAGACAATGAAGTGCTCTCTCTGTATTGTCCCTCCAACAGTGCAACGCTCCCTGAGTACTGCCCCTCCGACAGGGCAGCGCTCCCACAATACAGCCCCTCCGACAGTGCAGCACTACATCAGTACATCCCCCCGACTGTGCAGCGCTCCCTCAATACTGCCCCTCAGTACAGCTCCTCCGACAGTGCAGCGCTCCCTCAGTACAGACCCTCCGATAGTGCGGCGCTCCCTCAGTACTGCCCCTCCAACAGTGCAGCACTACATCAGTACATCCCCCCGACTGTGCAGCGCTCCCTCAATACTGCCCCTCAGTACAGCTCCTCCGACAGTGCAGCGCTCCCTCAGTACAGACCCTCCGATAGTGCGGCGCTCCCTCAGTACTGCCCCTCCAACAGTGCAGCGCTCCCTCAGTACTGCCCCTCCAACAGTGCAGCGCTCCCTCAGTACAGCCCCTCCGACAGTGCAGCGCTCCCTCAGTACTGGCCGTCTGCCAGTGCAGCACACCCTCAGTGCTGCCCCTCCAACAGTGCAGCGCTCCCTCAGTACAGCCCCTCCGACAGTGCAGCGCTCCCTCAGTACTGCCCCTCCAACAGTGCAGCACTCACTCAAAACCACCCCTCCGACAGTGCAGAGCTCCCTCAGTACTGACCCACCGACAAAGCAGACCTCCCTCAGTACTGCCCCTCCGGCAGTGCAGCGCTCCCTCAGTACTGCCCCTCCAACAGTGCAGCACTCACTCAAAACCACCCCTCCGACAGTGCAGAGCTCCCTCAGTACTGACCCACCGACAATGCAGACCTCCCTCAGTACTGCCCCTTCGAACGTGCAGCACTCACTCAGTACTGCCTCTCAGACACTGCAGTGCACCTTCAGTACTCCCCCTCCAACAGTGCAGCTCTCCCTCATTAACACCCCTCCGACAGAGCTGTGCTAACTCCTTTTGACCCTCCGACAATGCAGACTTCCCTCAGTACTGCCCCTCTGACAATGCAGCACGCCCTCAGTACTGCCCTTCAGACAATGCAGTGCTCTCTCTGTATAGTCCCTCCAAAAGTGCAACGCTCCCTCAGTACTGCCCCTCCGAGAGTGCAGTGCTCCCACAGTACAGCCCCTCCAGCAGTGCAGCGTTCCCTCAGTACTGCCCCACCGACAGTGCAGCGCTCCCTCAGTACATCACCTCCGACTGTGCAGCACTCCCTCAGTACAGCTCCTCCGACAGTGCAGCGCTCCCTCAGTACAGACCCTCCGATACTGCGGTGCTCCCTCAGTACTGCCCCTCCAACAGTGCAGCGCTCCCTCAGTACAGCTCCTCCAACAGTGCAGCGCTCCCTCAGTACAGCTCCTTCAACAGTGCAGTGCTCCCTCAGTACAGCCACTCCGACATTGCGGCGCTCCCTCTGTAATGCCCTTCCGACAGTGCAGCACTCCCTCAGTGCTGCCCCTCCAAATGTGCAGCACCCCCTCAGTACTGCCCCTCTGATGGTGCAGCGCTCTCAGTACTGCCCCGCCAACACTGCAGCGCTCCCTCAGTACAGCTCCTTCAACAGTGCAGCGCTCCCTCAGTACAGCCATTCCGACATTGCGGCGCTCTCTTTGTACTGCCCCTCCAACAGTGCAGAGCTCCCTCAGTACTGCACCTCCGACAGTGCAGTGCTCCCTCAGTGCAGCCCCTCCACCAATGCGGCGCTCCCTCAGTACTGCCCCTCCAACAGTGCAGCGTTTCCTCAGTACAGCCCCTCTGACAGTGCAGGGCTCCCTCTGTACAGCCCCTCCGACAATGCAGCGTTCCCTCAGTACTGCCCCTCTGACAGTGCAGGGCTCCCTCTCTACAGCCCCTCCGACAATGCAGCACTCCCTCAGTACTGCCCTTCAGACAATGAAGTGCTCTCTCTGTATTGTCCCTCCAACAGTGCAACGCTCCCTGAGTACTGCCCCTCCGACAGGGCAGCGCTCCCACAATACAGCCCCTCCGACAGTGCAGCACTACATCAGTACATCCCCCCGACTGTGCAGCGCTCCCTCAATACTGCCCCTCAGTACAGCTCCTCCGACAGTGCAGCGCTCCCTCAGTACAGACCCTCCGATAGTGCGGCGCTCCCTCAGTACTGCCCCTCCAACAGTGCAGCACTACATCAGTACATCCCCCCGACTGTGCAGCGCTCCCTCAATACTGCCCCTCAGTACAGCTCCTCCGACAGTGCAGCGCTCCCTCAGTACAGACCCTCCGATAGTGCGGCGCTCCCTCAGTACTGCCCCTCCAACAGTGCAGCGCTCCCTCAGTACTGCCCCTCCAACAGTGCAGCGCTCCCTCAGTACAGCCCCTCCGACAGTGCAGCGCTCCCTCAGTACTGGCCGTCTGCCAGTGCAGCACACCCTCAGTGCTGCCCCTCCAACAGTGCAGCGCTCCCTCAGTACAGCCCCTCCGACAGTGCAGCGCTCCCTCAGTACTGCCCCTCCAACAGTGCAGCACTCACTCAAAACCACCCCTCCGACAGTGCAGAGCTCCCTCAGTACTGACCCACCGACAAAGCAGACCTCCCTCAGTACTGCCCCTTCGAACGCGCAGCACTCACTCAGTACTGCCTCTCAGACACTGCAGTGCACCTTCAGTACTCCCCCTCCAACAGTGCAGCTCTCCCTCATTAACACCCCTCCGACAGAGCTGTGCTAACTCCTTTTGACCCTCCGACAATGCAGACTTCCCTCAGTACTGCCCCTCTGACAATGCAGCACGCCCTCAGTACTGCCCTTCAGACAATGCAGTGCTCTCTCTGTATAGTCCCTCCAAAAGTGCAACGCTCCCTCAGTACTGCCCCTCCGAGAGTGCAGTGCTCCCACAGTACAGCCCCTCCAGCAGTGCAGCGTTCCCTCAGTACTGCCCCACCGACAGTGCAGCGCTCCCTCAGTACATCACCTCCGACTGTGCAGCACTCCCTCAGTACAGCTCCTCCGACAGTGCAGCGCTCCCTCAGTACAGACCCTCCGATACTGCGGTGCTCCCTCAGTACTGCCCCTCCAACAGTGCAGCGCTCCCTCAGTACAGCTCCTCCAACAGTGCAGCGCTCCCTCAGTACAGCTCCTTCAACAGTGCAGCGCTCCCTCAGTACAGCCACTCCGACATTGCGGCGCTCCCTCTGTAATGCCCTTCCGACAGTGCAGCACTCCCTCAGTGCTGCCCCTCCAAATGTGCAGCACCCCCTCAGTACTGCCCCTCTGATGGTGCAGCGCTCTCAGTACTGCCCCGCCAACACTGCAGCGCTCCCTCAGTACAGCTCCTTCAACAGTGCAGCGCTCCCTCAGTACAGCCATTCCGACATTGCGGCGCCCTCTTTGTACTGCCCCTCCAACAGTGCAGAGCTCCCTCAGTACTGCACCTCCGACAGTGCAGTGCTCCCTCAGTGCAGCCCCTCCACCAATGCGGCGCTCCCTCAGTACTGCCCCTCCAACAGTGCAGCGTTTCCTCAGTACAGCCCCTCTGACAGTGCAGGGCTCCCTCTGTACAGCCCCTCCGACAATGCAGCGTTCCCTCAGTACTGCCCCTCTGACAGTGCAGGGCTCCCTCTCTACAGCCCCTCCGACAATGCAGCGCTCCCTCAGTACAGCTCCTCCGACAGTGCAGTGCTCCATCATTTCAGCCCCTCCGACAGTGTAGCGTACCTTCAGTACTGCCCCTCCAACAGTGCAGCGCTCCCTCAGTACTGCCCATCTGACAATGCAGCACACCCTCAGTACTGCCCCTCAGACACTGCAGTGCTCCCTCAGTACTCTCCCTCCAACACTGCAGCTCTCCCTCATTACCACCCCTCCAACAGGGCAGCGCACCCGCAATACAGCCCCTCCGACAGTGTTGCGCTACCGCAGTCCAGACCCCCAACTGTGCAGCGCTCCCTCAGTACTGCCCCAATAACACTGCAGTGCTCCCTCAGTACAGACCCTCCGACAGTGCAGCGCTCTCAGTACTGCCCCTCCGACAGGTGCAGCGCTCCCTCAGTACTGCCATCCGACAGTGCAACGCACCCTTAGTATTGCCCCTTTGAAAGTGCAGCGCTCCCTCAATACTGTTCTCCAAAGGAGCAGTGCTTCCTCAGTACTGCCCCCAGACAGTGCAACGCACCCTTAGTACTGCCCTTTTGAAGGTGCAGCGCTCCCGCAGTACTGCTCCTCCGACAGTGCAGCGCTCCCTCAGTACAGACCCTCCGATAGTGCGGCACTCCCTGAGTACTTCCCCTCCAGCAGTGCAGCGCTCCCTCAGTACAGCTACTTCAACAGTGCAGCGCTCCCTCAGTACAGCCACTCTGACATTGCGGCATTCCCTTTGTACTGCCCCTCCGACAGTGCAGCGCTCCCTCAGTGCTGCCCCTCCGAATGTGCAGCACCCCCTCAGTACTGCCCCTCCGATGGTGCAGCGCTCTCAGTACTGCCCCGCCAACACTGCAGTGCTCCCTCAGTACAGCCCCTCAGGCCGAGCAGCGCTAACTCAGTACAGCACCTCCGACCGTGCAGCGCTCTCAGTACTGCCCCTCCGACAGTGCAGCACTCCATCAGTGCAACCCCTCCACCAGTGCGGCGCTCCCTCAGTACTACCCCTCCAACAGTGCAGCGTTCCCTCAGAACAGCCCCTCCGACATTGCAGGGCTCCCTCTGTACAGCCCCTCCGACAATGCAGAGTTCCCTCAGTACTGCCCCTCCGACAGTGCAGTTCTCCCTCTGTACAACCCCTCCCACAATGCAGCGCTCCCTCAGAACTGCCCCTCCAAAAGTGCTGCGCTCCCTCAGTACTGCCCCTCAGATACTGCAGTGCTCCCTCAGTACACTCCCTCCAACAGTGCAGCTCTCCCTCATTACCACCCCTCCGACAGGGCAGTGCACCCGCAATACAGCCCCTCCGACAGTGTAGCGCTACCGCAGTACAGACCCCCAACTGTGCAGCGCTCCCTCAGTACTGCACCAATAACACTGCAGTGCTCCCTCAGTACAGCCCCTCCGACAGTGCAGCGCTCTCAGTACTGCCCCTCCGACAGTGCAGCGCTCCCTCAGTACTGTCGTCCGACAGTGCAACGCACCCTTAGTACTGCCCCTTTGAAAGTGCAGCACTCCCTCAATAATTTTCTCCGAAAGAGCAGTGCTTCCTCAGTACTGCCCCTGCGACAGTGCCGCGCTCCCTCAGTACTGCCCTTCTGACAGTGCAGTGCTCCCTCAGTACAGCCCCTCCAACAGTGCAGCACCCCCTCTGTACAGCCCCTCCAAAAAAGCAGCGCTCCCTCAGTACAGCCCCTCCGACAGTGTGGCGCTCCCTCAGTACTGTCCTTCCACCAGTGCAGCGCACCCTTAATACTGCCCCAACAAAGTGCAGCGCTGCCTCAATACTGCCCCACCGGCAGAGCAGTGCATCCTCAGTACGGCCCCTCCGACAGTGCAGCGCTCCCTCAGTACTGCCCCTCTGACAGTGCAGCCCTCCCTCAGTACTCCCCATCCGACAGTGCAGCTCTCCCACAGTACTGCACCTCAGACACTGCAGTGCACGCTCAGTACTCCCCCTCCAGCAGTGCAGCTCTCCCTCATTACCACCCCTCCGGCAGAGCAGTTCTCCCTCAGTGCTGACCCTCCGACAGCGCAGACTTCCCTCACTACTGCCACTCCAACAGTGCAGCACTCCCTCAGTACTGCCCTTCAGACACTGCAGTGCTCTCTCTGTACTGTCCCTCCAACAGAGTAATGATCCCTGAGTACAGCCCCTCCGACAGGGCAGCGCTCCCACAGAACAGCCCCTCCGACAGTGCAGCGATAGATCAGTACATCCCCCCGACTGTGCAGTGCTCCCTCAGTACTGCCCCTCTGACAGTGCAGCACTCCCTCAGTACAGCACCTCTGACAGTGCAGCGCTCCCTCAGTACTGCCCCTCCAACAGTGCAGCGTTCCCTCAGTACTGCCCCGCCGACAGTGAAGTGCTCCCTCAGTACTGCCATCCGACAGTGCGGCGCTCACTCAGTAGAGCCCCTCCGACAGTGCAGCGCTCCCTCGGTACTGGCCCTCTGCCAGTGCGGCACTCCCTCAGTGCTGCCCCTCCAACAGTGCAGCGCTCCCACAGTACAGCCACTCCGACAGTGCAGCGCTCCCTCAGTACAGCCCCTCCGCCAGTGCGGTGCACCCTCAGTACTGCCGCTCCAACAGTGCAGCGCTCCCTCAGCATTGCCCCTCTGACAGTGCAGCGCCCCCTCAGTACAGCCCCTCCAAAAGTGCAGCGCTCACTCAGTACAGCCCATCTGACTGTGCAGCGCTCCCTCAGTACTGCCCATCTCACAGTGCAGCGCTCCCTCATTACTGCCCCTCCAACAGTGCAGCACTCCCTCAAAACCACCCCTCCGACAGTGCAGTGCTCCCTCAGTACTGAGCCACCGACAGTGCAGCCCTCCCTCAGTACTGCCCCTCCGACAGTGCAGAACTCACTCAGTACTGCCTCCCAGACACTGCAGTGCACCTTCAGTACTCCCCCTCCAACAGTGCAGCTCTCCCTCATTACCACCCCTCCGACAGAGCAGTGCTAACTCTGTACTGACCCTCCCACAATGCAGACTTCCCTCAGTACCGCCCCTCCGACAATGCAACACTCCCTCAGTACTGCCCTTCAGACAATGAAGTGCTCTCTCTGTATTGTCCCTCCAACAGTGCAACGCTCCCTGAGTACGGCCCCTCCGACAGTGCAGCACTACATCAGTACATCCCCCCGACTGTGCAGCGCTCCCTCAGTACTGCCCCTTCGACAGTACAGCGCTCCCTCAGCACAGCTCCTCCGACAGTGCAGCGCTCCCTCAGTACAGACCCTCCGATAGTCCGGCGCTCCCTCAGTACAGCCCCTCCAAAAGTGCAGCGCTCACTCGGTACAGCCCCTCTGACTGTGCAGCGCTCCCTCAGTACTACCCATCTGACAGTGCAGCACTCCATCAGTACTGCCCCTCCAACAGTGCAGCACTCCCTCAAAACCACCCCTCTGACAGTGCAGTGCTCCCTCAGTACTGACCCACCGACAGTGCAGCCCTCCCTCAGTACTGCCCCTCCGACAGTGCAGCACTCACTCAGTACTGCCCCTCAGACACTGCAGTGCACCTTCAGTACTCCCCCTCCAACAGTGCAGCTCTCCCTCATTACCACCCCTCCGGCAGAGCAGTGCTAACTCCGTACTGACCCTCCAACAATGCAGACTTCCCTCAGTAACGCCCCTCCGACAATGCAGCACTCCCTCAGTACTGCCCTTCAGACAATGAAGTGCTCTCTCTGTATTGTCCCTCCAACAGTGCAACGCTCCCTGAGTACTGCCCCTCCGACAGGGCAGCGCTCCCACAATACAGCCCCTCCGACAGTGCAGCACTACATCAGTACATCCCCCCGACTGTGCAGCGCTCCCTCAATACTGCCCCTCAGTACAGCTCCTCCGACAGTGCAGCGCTCCCTCAGTACAGACCCTCCGATAGTGCGGCGCTCCCTCAGTACTGCCCCTCCAACAGTGCAGCACTACATCAGTACATCCCCCCGACTGTGCAGCGCTCCCTCAATACTGCCCCTCAGTACAGCTCCTCCGACAGTGCAGCGCTCCCTCAGTACAGACCCTCCGATAGTGCGGCGCTCCCTCAGTACTGCCCCTCCAACAGTGCAGCGCTCCCTCAGTACTGCCCCTCCAACAGTGCAGCGCTCCCTCAGTACAGCCCCTCCGACAGTGCAGCGCTCCCTCAGTACTGGCCGTCTGCCAGTGCAGCACACCCTCAGTGCTGCCCCTCCAACAGTGCAGCGCTCCCTCAGTACAGCCCCTCCGACAGTGCAGCGCTCCCTCAGTACTGCCCCTCCAACAGTGCAGCACTCCCTCAAAACCACCCCTCTGACAGTGCAGTGCTCCCTCAGTACTGCCCCTCCGACAGTGCAGAACTCACTCAGTACTGCCTCCCAGACACTGCAGTGCACCTTCAGTACTCCCCCTCCAACAGTGCAGCTCTCCCTCATTACCACCCCTCCGACAGAGCAGTGCTAACTCTGTACTGACCCTCCCACAATGCAGACTTCCCTCAGTACCGCCCCTCCGACAATGCAACACTCCCTCAGTACTGCCCTTCAGACAATGAAGTGCTCTCTCTGTATTGTCCCTCCAACAGTGCAACGCTCCCTGAGTACAGCCCCTCCGACAGTGCAGCACTACATCAGTACATCCCCCCGACTGTGCAGCGCTCCCTCAGTACTGCCCCTTCGACAGTACAGCGCTCCCTCAGCACAGCTCCTCCGACAGTGCAGCGCTCCCTCAGTACAGACCCTCCGATAGTCCGGCGCTCCCTCAGTACAGCCCCTCCAAAAGTGCAGCGCTCACTCGGTACAGCCCCTCTGACTGTGCAGCGCTCCCTCAGTACTACCCATCTGACAGTGCAGCACTCCATCAGTACTGCCCCTCCAACAGTGCAGCACTCCCTCAAAACCACCCCTCTGACAGTGCAGTGCTCCCTCAGTACTGACCCACCGACAGTGCAGCCCTCCCTCAGTACTGCCCCTCCGACAGTGCAGCACTCACTCAGTACTGCCCCTCAGACACTGCAGTGCACCTTCAGTACTCCCCCTCCAACAGTGCAGCTCTCCCTCATTACCACCCCTCCGGCAGAGCAGTGCTAACTCCGTACTGACCCTCCAACAATGCAGACTTCCCTCAGTAACGCCCCTCCGACAATGCAGCACTCCCTCAGTACTGCCCTTCAGACAATGAAGTGCTCTCTCTGTATTGTCCCTCCAACAGTGCAACGCTCCCTGAGTACTGCCCCTCCGACAGGGCAGCGCTCCCACAATACAGCCCCTCCGACAGTGCAGCACTACATCAGTACATCCCCCCGACTGTGCAGCGCTCCCTCAATACTGCCCCTCAGTACAGCTCCTCCGACAGTGCAGCGCTCCCTCAGTACAGACCCTCCGATAGTGCGGCGCTCCCTCAGTACTGCCCCTCCAACAGTGCAGCACTACATCAGTACATCCCCCCGACTGTGCAGCGCTCCCTCAATACTGCCCCTCAGTACAGCTCCTCCGACAGTGCAGCGCTCCCTCAGTACAGACCCTCCGATAGTGCGGCGCTCCCTCAGTACTGCCCCTCCAACAGTGCAGCGCTCCCTCAGTACTGCCCCTCCAACAGTGCAGCGCTCCCTCAGTACAGCCCCTCCGACAGTGCAGCGCTCCCTCAGTACTGGCCGTCTGCCAGTGCAGCACACCCTCAGTGCTGCCCCTCCAACAGTGCAGCGCTCCCTCAGTACAGCCCCTCCGACAGTGCAGCGCTCCCTCAGTACTGCCCCTCCAACAGTGCAGCACTCCCTCAAAACCACCCCTCTGACAGTGCAGCCCTCCCTCAGTACTGCCCCTCCGACAGTGCAGAACTCACTCAGTACTGCCTCCCAGACACTGCAGTGCACCTTCAGTACTCCCCCTCCAACAGTGCAGCTCTCCCTCATTACCACCCCTCCGACAGAGCAGTGCTAACTCTGTACTGACCCTCCCACAATGCAGACTTCCCTCAGTACCGCCCCTCCGACAATGCAACACTCCCTCAGTACTGCCCTTCAGACAATGAAGTGCTCTCTCTGTATTGTCCCTCCAACAGTGCAACGCTCCCTGAGTACAGCCCCTCCGACAGTGCAGCACTACATCAGTACATCCCCCCGACTGTGCAGCGCTCCCTCAGTACTGCCCCTTCGACAGTACAGCGCTCCCTCAGCACAGCTCCTCCGACAGTGCAGCGCTCCCTCAGTACAGACCCTCCGATAGTCCGGCGCTCCCTCAGTACAGCCCCTCCAAAAGTGCAGCGCTCACTCGGTACAGCCCCTCTGACTGTGCAGCGCTCCCTCAGTACTACCCATCTGACAGTGCAGCACTCCATCAGTACTGCCCCTCCAACAGTGCAGCACTCCCTCAAAACCACCCCTCTGACAGTGCAGTGCTCCCTCAGTACTGACCCACCGACAGTGCAGCCCTCCCTCAGTACTGCCCCTCCGACAGTGCAGCACTCACTCAGTACTGCCCCTCAGACACTGCAGTGCACCTTCAGTACTCCCCCTCCAACAGTGCAGCTCTCCCTCATTACCACCCCTCCGGCAGAGCAGTGCTAACTCCGTACTGACCCTCCAACAATGCAGACTTCCCTCAGTAACGCCCCTCCGACAATGCAGCACTCCCTCAGTACTGCCCTTCAGACAATGAAGTGCTCTCTCTGTATTGTCCCTCCAACAGTGCAACGCTCCCTGAGTACTGCCCCTCCGACAGGGCAGCGCTCCCACAATACAGCCCCTCCGACAGTGCAGCACTACATCAGTACATCCCCCCGACTGTGCAGCGCTCCCTCAATACTGCCCCTCAGTACAGCTCCTCCGACAGTGCAGCGCTCCCTCAGTACAGACCCTCTGATAGTGCGGCGCTCCCTCAGTACTGCCCCTCCAACAGTGCAGCGCTCCCTCAGTACTGCCCCTCCAACAGTGCAGCGCTCCCTCAGTACAGCCCCTCCGACAGTGCAGCGCTCCCTCAGTACTGGCCGTCTGCCAGTGCAGCACACCCTCAGTGCTGCCCCTCCAACAGTGCAGCGCTCCCTCAGTACAGCCCCTCCGACAGTGCAGCGCTCCCTCAGTACTGCCCCTCCAACAGTGCAGCACTCACTCAAAACCACCCCTCCGTCAGTGCAGAGCTCCCTCAGTACTGACCCACCGACAAAGCAGACCTCCCTCAGTACTGCCCCTCCGGCAGTGCAGCGCTCCCTCAGTACTGCCCCTCCAACAGTGCAGCACTCACTCAAAACCACCCCTCCGACAGTGCAGAGCTCCCTCAGTACTGACCCACCGACAATGCAGACCTCCCTCAGTACTGCCCCTTCGAACGTGCAGCACTCACTCAGTACTGCCTCTCAGACACTGCAGTGCACCTTCAGTACTCCCCCTCCAACAGTGCAGCTCTCCCTCATTAACACCCCTCCGACAGAGCTGTGCTAACTCCTTTTGACCCTCCGACAATGCAGACTTCCCTCAGTACTGCCCCTCTGACAATGCAGCACGCCCTCAGTACTGCCCTTCAGACAATGCAGTGCTCTCTCTGTATAGTCCCTCCAAAAGTGCAACGCTCCCTCAGTACTGCCCCTCCGACAGTGCAGTGCTCCCACAGTACAGCCCCTCCAGCAGTGCAGCGTTCCCTCAGTACTGCCCCACCGACAGTGCAGTGCTCCCTCAGTACATCACCTCCGACTGTGCAGCACTCCCTCAGTACAGCTCCTCCGACAGTGCAGCGCTCCCTCAGTACAGACCCTCCGATACTGCGGTGCTCCCTCAGTACTGCCCCTCCAACAGTGCAGCGCTCCCTCAGTACAGCTCCTCCAACAGTGCAGCGCTCCCTCAGTACAGCTCCTTCAACAGTGCAGCGCTCCCTCAGTACAGCCACTCCGACATTGCGGCGCTCCCTCTGTAATGCCCTTCCGACAGTGCAGCACTCCCTCAGTGCTGCCCCTCCAAATGTGCAGCACCCCCTCAGTACTGCCCCTCCGATGGTGCAGCGCTCTCAGTACTGCCCCGCCAACACTGCAGTGCTCCCTCAGTACAGCCCCTCAGGCCGAGCAGCGCTAACTCAGTACAGCACCTCCGACCGTGCAGCGCTCACAGTACTGCCCCTCCGACAGTGCAGCACTCCATCAGTGCAACCCCTCCACCAGTGCGGCGCTCCCTCAGTACTACCCCTCCAACAGTGCAGCGTTCCCTCAGAACAGCCCCTCCGACATTGCAGGGCTCCCTCTGTACAGCCCCTCCGACAATGCAGAGTTCCCTCAGTACTGCCCCTCCGACAGTGCAGTTCTCCCTCTGTACAACCCCTCCCACAATGCAGCGCTCCCTCAGAACTGCCCCTCCAAAAGTGCTGCGCTCCCTCAGTACTGCCCCTCAGATACTGCAGTGCTCCCTCAGTACACTCCCTCCAACAGTGCAGCTCTCCCTCATTACCACCCCTCCGACAGGGCAGTGCACCCGCAATACAGCCCCTCCGACAGTGTAGCGCTACCGCAGTACAGACCCCCAACTGTGCAGCGCTCCCTCAGTACTGCACCAATAACACTGCAGTGCTCCCTCAGTACAGCCCCTCCGACAGTGCAGCGCTCTCAGTACTGCCCCTCCGACAGTGCAGCGCTCCCTCAGTACTGTCGTCCGACAGTGCAACGCACCCTTAGTACTGCCCCTTTGAAAGTGCAGCACTCCCTCAATAATTTTCTCCGAAAGAGCAGTGCTTCCTCAGTACTGCCCCTGCGACAGTGCCGCGCTCCCTCAGTACTGCCCTTCTGACAGTGCAGTGCTCCCTCAGTACAGCCCCTCCAACAGTGCAGCACCCCCTCTGTACAGCCCCTCCAAAAAAGCAGCGCTCCCTCAGTACAGCCCCTCCGACAGTGTGGCGCTCCCTCAGTACTGTCCTTCCACCAGTGCAGCGCACCCTTAATACTGCCCCAACAAAGTGCAGCGCTGCCTCAATACTGCCCCACCGGCAGAGCAGTGCATCCTCAGTACGGCCCCTCCGACAGTGCAGCGCTCCCTCAGTACTGCCCCTCTGACAGTGCAGCCCTCCCTCAGTACTCCCCATCCGACAGTGCAGCTCTCCCACAGTACTGCACCTCAGACACTGCAGTGCACGCTCAGTACTCCCCCTCCAGCAGTGCAGCTCTCCCTCATTACCACCCCTCCGGCAGAGCAGTTCTCCCTCAGTGCTGACCCTCCGACAGCGCAGACTTCCCTCACTACTGCCACTCCAACAGTGCAGCACTCCCTCAGTACTGCCCTTCAGACACTGCAGTGCTCTCTCTGTACTGTCCCTCCAACAGAGTAATGATCCCTGAGTACAGCCCCTCCGACAGGGCAGCGCTCCCACAGAACAGCCCCTCCGACAGTGCAGCGATAGATCAGTACATCCCCCCGACTGTGCAGTGCTCCCTCAGTACTGCCCCTCTGACAGTGCAGCACTCCCTCAGTACAGCACCTCTGACAGTGCAGCGCTCCCTCAGTACTGCCCCTCCAACAGTGCAGCGTTCCCTCAGTACTGCCCCGCCGACAGTGAAGTGCTCCCTCAGTACTGCCATCCGACAGTGCGGCGCTCACTCAGTAGAGCCCCTCCGACAGTGCAGCGCTCCCTCGGTACTGGCCCTCTGCCAGTGCGGCACTCCCTCAGTGCTGCCCCTCCAACAGTGCAGCGCTCCCACAGTACAGCCACTCTGACAGTGCAGCGCTCCCTCAGTACAGCCCCTCCGCCAGTGCGGTGCACCCTCAGTACTGCCGCTCCAACAGTGCAGCGCTCCCTCAGCATTGCCCCTCTGACAGTGCAGCGCCCCCTCAGTACAGCCCCTCCAAAAGTGCAGCGCTCACTCAGTACAGCCCATCTGACTGTGCAGCGCTCCCTCAGTACTGCCCATCTCACAGTGCAGCGCTCCCTCATTACTGCCCCTCCAACAGTGCAGCACTCCCTCAAAACCACCCCTCCGACAGTGCAGTGCTCCCTCAGTACTGAGCCACCGACAGTGCAGCCCTCCCTCAGTACTGCCCCTCCGACAGTGCAGAACTCACTCAGTACTGCCTCCCAGACACTGCAGTGCACCTTCAGTACTCCCCCTCCAACAGTGCAGCTCTCCCTCATTACCACCCCTCCGACAGAGCAGTGCTAACTCTGTACTGACCCTCCCACAATGCAGACTTCCCTCAGTACCGCCCCTCCGACAATGCAACACTCCCTCAGTACTGCCCTTCAGACAATGAAGTGCTCTCTCTGTATTGTCCCTCCAACAGTGCAACGCTCCCTGAGTACGGCCCCTCCGACAGTGCAGCACTACATCAGTACATCCCCCCGACTGTGCAGCGCTCCCTCAGTACTGCCCCTTCGACAGTACAGCGCTCCCTCAGCACAGCTCCTCCGACAGTGCAGCGCTCCCTCAGTACAGACCCTCCGATAGTCCGGCGCTCCCTCAGTACAGCCCCTCCAAAAGTGCAGCGCTCACTCGGTACAGCCCCTCTGACTGTGCAGCGCTCCCTCAGTACTACCCATCTGACAGTGCAGCACTCCATCAGTACTGCCCCTCCAACAGTGCAGCACTCCCTCAAAACCACCCCTCTGACAGTGCAGTGCTCCCTCAGTACTGACCCACCGACAGTGCAGCCCTCCCTCAGTACTGCCCCTCCGACAGTGCAGCACTCACTCAGTACTGCCCCTCAGACACTGCAGTGCACCTTCAGTACTCCCCCTCCAACAGTGCAGCTCTCCCTCATTACCACCCCTCCGGCAGAGCAGTGCTAACTCCGTACTGACCCTCCAACAATGCAGACTTCCCTCAGTAACGCCCCTCCGACAATGCAGCACTCCCTCAGTACTGCCCTTCAGACAATGAAGTGCTCTCTCTGTATTGTCCCTCCAACAGTGCAACGCTCCCTGAGTACTGCCCCTCCGATAGTGCGGCGCTCCCTCAGTACTGCCCCTCCAACAGTGCAGCACTACATCAGTACATCCCCCCGACTGTGCAGCGCTCCCTCAATACTGCCCCTCAGTACAGCTCCTCCGACAGTGCAGCGCTCCCTCAGTACAGACCCTCCGATAGTGCGGCGCTCCCTCAGTACTGCCCCTCCAACAGTGCAGCGCTCCCTCAGTACTGCCCCTCCAACAGTGCAGCGCTCCCTCAGTACAGCCCCTCCGACAGTGCAGCGCTCCCTCAGTACTGGCCGTCTGCCAGTGCAGCACACCCTCAGTGCTGCCCCTCCAACAGTGCAGCGCTCCCTCAGTACAGCCCCTCCGACAGTACAGCGCTCCCTCAGTACTGCCCCTTCGACAGTACAGCGCTCCCTCAGCACAGCTCCTCCGACAGTGCAGCGCTCCCTCAGTACAGACCCTCCGATAGTCCGGCGCTCCCTCAGTACTGCCCATCCAACAGTGCAGCGCTCCCTCAGTACATCCACTCCGACATTGCGGTGCTCCCTCTGCACTGCCCCTCCGAAAGTGCAGCACACCCTCAGTACTGCCCCTCTGATGGTGCAGCGATCTCAGTACTGCACCGCCAACACTGCAGTGCTCCCTCAGTACAGCCCATCAGACCGAGCACCGCTAACTGAGTACAGCCCCTCCGACAGTGCAGCACTCTCAGTACTGCCCCTCCGACAGTGCAGCGCTCCCTCCGTACTGCCATCCGACAGTGCAACGCACCCTTAGTACTGCTCCTTTGAAAGTGCAGTTCTCCCTCAGTACTGCCTTCCGACAGTGCAGCACTCCCTCAGTTCAGCCCCTCAGACCGAGCAGCGCCAACTCAGTACAGCCCCTCCGACAGTGCAGCGCTCTCGGTACTGCCCCTCCAGCAGTGCAGTGTTCCCTCAGTACTGCCCTTCACACACTGCAGTGCTCTCTCTGTACTGTCCCTCCAACAGAGAAATGCTCCCTCAGTACTGCCCCTCCGACAGGGAAGCGCTCCCTCAGTACATCACCTCCGAGAGTGCAGCGCTCCCTCAGTACAGCTCCTCCGACAGTGCAGCGCTCCCTCAGTACAGACCCTCCGATAGTGCGGCGCTCCCTCAGTACTGCCCCTCCAACAGTGCAGCGCTCCATTAGTACAGCTCCTCCGATAGTGCAGCGCTCCCTCAGTAGAGCTCCTTCAACAGTGCAGCGCTCCCTCAGTATGGCCACTCCGACATTGCAGCGCTCCCTTTTTTACTGCCCCTCCGACAGTGCAGCGCTCCCTCAGTGCTACCCCTCCGAATGTGCAGCACCCCCTAAGTACTGTCCCTCCAACGGTGCAACGCTCTCAGTACTGCCCCGCCAACACTGCAGTGCTCCCTCAGTACAGCCACTCAGACCGAGCAGCGCTAACTCAGTACAGCCCCTCCGACCGTGCAGCGCTCTCAGTACTGCCCCTCCGACAGTGCAGCGCTCCCTCAGTTCAGCCCCTCAGACCGAGCAGCGCCAAATCAGTACAGCCCCTCCGACAGCGCAGCGCTCTCGGTACTGCCCCTCCAGCAGTGCAGCGTTCCCTCAGTACCGCCCTTCAGACACTGCAGTGCTCGCTCTGTACTGTCGCTCCAACAGAGAAATGCTCCCTCAGTACTGCCCCTCCGACAGGGCAGCGCTCCCTCAGTACAGCCCCTCTGACAGTGCGGCGCTCCCTCGGTACTGCCCCTCCAACAGTGCAGCATTCCCTCAGTACTGCCCCGCTGACAGTGAAGCGCTCCCTCAGTACTGCCATCCAACAGTGCAGCGCTCACTCAGCACAGCCCCTCCGACAGTGCAGCGCTCCCTCAGTACTGGCCGTCTGCCAGTGCGGCACACCCTCAGTGCTGCCTATCCAACAGTGCAGCGCTCCCTCAGTACAGCCCCTCCGACAGTGCAGCGCTCCCTCAGTACTGCCCCTCCGACAGTGCAGCACTCACTCAGTACTGCCTCTCAGACACTGCAGTGCACCTTCAGTACTCCCCCTCCAACAGTGCAGCTCTCCCTCATTACCACCCCTCCGACAGAGCAGTGCTAACTACTTTTGTCCCTCCGACATTCCAGACTTCCCTCAGTACTGCACCTCCGACAATGCAGTACACCCTCAGTACTGCCCTTCAGACAATGCAGTGCTCTCTCTGTATTGTCCCTCCAACAGTGCAACGCTCCCTCAGAACTGCCCCACCGACAGGGCAACGCTCCCACAATACAGCCACTCTGACAGTGCATCGCTACCTCAGTACATCCCCCTGACTGTGCAGCTCTCCCTCAGTACTGCCCCTCCGACATTGCAGCGCTCCCTCAGTACAGCCCCTCCGACAGTGCGGCGCTCCCTTGGTACTGCCCCTCCAGCAGTGCAGCGTTCCCTTAGTACTGCCCCGCCGACAGTGCAGCGCTCCCTCAGTACAACACTGTTGTGTATGTAATATGTGTGCTACTTTGAACCTATGGACAGGACTGCACTACTTGTTGGGCGAAGTGATACGCAGTACCACTCCTGGCCATAGGGGTATAAATAGTACTGTGGGTACTGATCCCCCTCAGTTCCCGCCTGTGGGCATGAAGTAAAGACCTATGTGCAGTCCCTACCTCCAACCAGTAAAGGCCTGTTTGAGTTATACGTTTAAGTCTTTGTGTTAATTGTTCAATACAATACACATACCTAACACTGGCGACGAGTCAGGCTCTTACCCTGCGGCAGTTATTCCAGGCGGCTTTGTCCAAAGACAGGACGTTGAAGAGAGGTTTCAATCCTCAACACCCCACTCAAAACTGAAGGGCAGCAGAAATCCTGACAGCTTCCAGCGACTGGAAGCGACAGGCATTAGGACCCTGAAGCCTCCATCAGCTTGTGAACCGGAGTAAAGACAGGACTGGGGAAGAGAGAGAGGTAGGGCGATAGCGATCGGCAGATAAGGGCCGGGCCGCTTTGAAGTGAGGGGCGCAGCCGGGCCAGCGATCGGGACCAAAGATAAGAGCCGCACTCGGACTGAAAGGCGCGGCGGCTGCAGAAGCTCAAGGTGCGAGAGTCGCGGTGCACAGCGCGGGCTATCGATCGCGGCGAAGATAAGGGCCGCACTCGAGGGCTGAAGGGAGACGGCGTCGGGGGACGGGTGAAGACCGCCAAGCGCGGGAAAACCGCCATTTTGTGGGCGGAGGACGACGGCAAGAGCGGGAAGCCGCCATCTTTGATAACAAGTAAAGAAAATAAAATCTGAGAAATTGCAAATCTACAATGCCTAAACACGGGAATATTAGCACCTTTGATAGTGACCTCGAAGATTGGGCCATATATGTTGAAAGAGTAAAAAATTATTGTAAGGCCAATAAAATTCATGACCAAGATAAAGCTCTAACATTATTAAATTTAATGGGTGCGAAGACGTACGGGCAATTGAATCACCTGTTATCACCAGATGAACCGGCGGATAAGACGTTCGATGAGATTGTTACTGTCCTGAAAGATCATCTAAACCCCACGCCGCTGATGCTAGCGGAACGATTAAAATTTTACGACAGAAGGCAGCTACAGCATGAAAGCAATGCTGAATATTTGCTGGAATTGCGTAAATTAGCGAAATATTGCCAGTTTGGAACGGGATTGACAGATGCACTACGAGACAAATTTGTGTGTGGTTTATTTAAACAGGATACACAAAAGCGACTGCTCGAGGAGAATGAGCTGACGCTTGAGAAGGCGGTCACTATGGCAGCAGCACACGAAGCCGCAGCGAGAGGCACGGCAGTAATGCAGCTACGGTCACCGGAGCTCAGTGCACACAAATTGGGTGTGAGTTCTGGCAAATGTTATCGTTGTGGAAAGACAACGCATGATCAGAACCAGTGTTGGTTTAAAAACCAAGAATGTAGGACTTGTGGTAGGCTTGGACATATAGCTAGAGTATGCAGGTCAGGGAAGAAGACCAGCAACAAGAAGTCACCGCAAGGAAAATACGCAAAGGTACACAAGGTGACCGAACAGGAGTCCGATTCAGACGCTAGCAGTAATGAACTGGCTAGCTTAAGCTGTAATGAACTGGCTAGCTTAAGAGTACTCAACGCTGGTAAGGGTGCAGACCTCCAGACAATTTGGGTCACTCTTCAGATAGAAGGAGTCCAAGTAAAACTGGAATTGGACACTGGATCGGCATTGACGGTCATAAATAAGAAAGATTACGGAAAGTTATTCCAACATATTCCCCTACAGGATACGGGGATTATATTGAAAACATACACGGGGCAAAGAGTGTACCCCATCGGGAAAATAGAGGTTGCAGTGGCCCACAAGGGCGAAGACAGTCAAATAATGGACTTATATGTGATATCTGAAGGAGGTCCTCCACTACTAGGACGGGAGTGGATTAGGAAAATGAATATGGACTGGCATTTCCTACAAACAATAACGAGTGAGAACTCGGTGAAGATAGTCGGCCCAGACTCTGGAACGGATGATGGTAAGCCCAACTCAGGTGCAAAAGACAAAGTTTCAGCACAGAATTCCACTGAGCAACAACAACATAGTTTAACTGTGGATTCTGAGTCTGGCAAGTCTACTGATGTGCCCATTTCTGAGGGACACCGGGCTCGAACTCAACTCCATTTCAAACTACAACAGCAATTAGAACAAATGCTTCGCCGTTTTGAGCAAGAGTTGAATGCAACGAAAGAGTTCTTTGATATAGAGTTGGAGAATCTGGAAAGACAACAGAAGCAGCTGATGGAGAAAATGGAGCAGGAGCACACAAAACGTCTGATGTCAGAGGAGTTAACGGTCAGCCAACTCCTGCATATGCTGAAGGACAGGACTCTGAAATGGGAAAAACTTGAACATGAACTTCAATATTCAAAGGAAAGGGGTTCGGAGCCCTCAAAGGTTATTGGAAGAGCTGAGGTGGCAACACAGACTGAGATGACTGCAACAGAGCAGCCCTTGGATGCCAAAAGTACGCTGACTCACGTCAACGTAGAACAACAGACCGCTGAAACAGCTGCTCCGGTAGAGGGATTGCATAGTCCGATCAATCAATCTCCAAAGGAAGTTGAAGTATTAAAATCACAAATGAGGTCACTAGTAAACGACTTGCTGAAAGCCCAGAAAAAGCTGGATGCAGAGGTACACATGAAGAAGTCTCTTCAGGAAAGATGTCTGGATTTGGAACAAGAGCTGGCTAACGTCCAGCTAGGTATGGAGGAAATAGACGACCCTCTCACTGGTCTAGCTCAGGACGACACCGAATATTACGATGTCCTGTCCTGCCCAGCTTGTAACTTCGACTCCCAAAGTGCAGAAATCATGGAGGAGCACCAAAAGTCTACGGAACATCGGGAGAAGCTGGCTCTACGACGGAAACAGGAGGAAGAGAAGGAGGAACTGCGCATGCAGCTGGCAGCTGTGGCAGCTGACAATGGAGCCCAGAGAGTCTCCAAGAAGCAGAAAAGGAAAAGTAAAAACAGAAGATGACCCATCTGAACCATTATCACCTCTACCAGATCACACACGTGGTCCCTCCGAACGGAGCCAATTCAGTTCGGAAGTTCAAACTGTTAAATCCATGGAAGGACTATTGAATGAGTCACTCCAGCAACGTGAACCGACTACACCACAGAGATTGAATCTGTGAACTGTTTTCCGCAGAGACTGAATCTGTGATCTGTTTTGACATGAAGTTATCTATGTATCTATGTTATTCTGTTATGTAAACCTGAAGTTATATATGTATATATGTTATTACGTTATGTTAAATGGGGAGATGACTGTAAAGCTAGGAAGGGAGGAATGTTGTGTATGTAATATGTGTGCTACTTTGAACCTATGGACAGGACTGCACTACTTGTTGGGCGTAGTGATACGCAGTACCACTCCTGGCCATAGGGGTATAAATAGTACTGTGGGTACTGATCCCCCTCAGTTCCCGCCTGTGGGCATGAAGTAAAGACCTATGTGCAGTCCCTACCTCCAACCAGTAAAGGCCTGTTTGAGTTATACGTTTAAGTCTTTGTGTTAATTGTTCAATACAATACACATACCTAACAAACACCTCCGACAGTGCAGCGCTCCCTCAGTACATCTCCTCCGACAGTGCAGCGCTCCCTCAGTACAGACCCTCCGATACTGCGGCGCTCCCTCAGTACTGCCCCTCCAGCAGTGCAGCGCTCCCTCAGTGCAGCTCCTCCAACAGTGCAGCGCTCCCTCAGTACAGCTCCTTCAACAGTGCAGCGCTCCCTCAGTACAGCCACTCCGACATTGCGGCGCTCCCTCTGTAATGCCCTTCCGACAGTGCAGCACTCCCTCAGTATAGCTCATCCTACAGTGCAGCGCACCCTCAGTACAGACCCTCCGATAGTGCGGCGCTCCCTCAGTACTGCCCCTCCAACAGTGCATGCTCCCTCAGTACACCTCCTCCAACAGTGCAGCGCTCCCTCAGTACAGCCACTCCGACATTGCGGCGCTCCCTCTGTACTGCCCCTCCGACAGTGCAGCGCTCCCTCAGTGCTGCCCCTCCGAATGTGCAGCACCCCCTCAGTTCTGCCCCTCCGATGTTGCAGTGCTCTCAGTACTGCCCCGCCAACACTGCAGTGCTCCCTCAGTACAGTCCCTCAGACCGAGCAGCGCTAACTCAGTACAGCCCCTCCGACAGTGCAGCGCTCTCAGTACTGCACCTCCGACAGTGCAGGACTCCCTCCGTACTGCCATCCGACAGTACAATGCACCCTTAGTACTGCTCCTTTGAAAGTGCAGTGCTCCCTCAGTACTGCCATCCGACAGTGCAGCGCTCCCTCAGTACAGCCCCTCCGAAAGTGCAGCGCTCCCTCAGTACTGCCCCTCCAACAGTGCAGCGTTCCCTCAGTACTGCCCTTCCAACAGTGCAGCGCTCCCTCTGTACAGCACCTCCGACAATGCAGCGCTCCCCCAGTACAGCTCCTCCGACAGTGCAGTGCTTCTTCATTACATCCCCTCCGACAGTGCAGTGCTCCCTCAGTAATGCCCCTCCAACAGTGCAGCGCTCCCTCAGTACTGCCCCTCCGACAGTGCAGCACACCCCCAGTACTGCCCCTCAGACACTGCAGTGCTCCCTCAGTACTCTCCCCCCAACAGTGCAGCTTTGACTCATTACCACCCCTCCGACCGGGCAGTGCTCATGCAATACAGCCCCTCCAACACTGTAGCACTACCGCAGTACAGAACCCCAACTATGCAGCGCTCCTGCAGTACTGCCCCGATAACACTGCAGTGCTCCCTCTGTACAGCCCCTCTGACAGTGCAGCGCTCTCAGTACTTCCCCTCCGACAGTGCAGCGCTCCCTCAGTACTGCCGTCCGACAGTGCAACGCACCCTTAGTACTGCCCCTTTGAAAGTGCAGCGCTCCCTCAATACTGCTTTCCGAAAGAGCAGTGCTTCCTTAGTACTGCCCATCCGACAGTGCAACGCACCCTTAGTACTGCCCCTATGAAAGTGCAGCGCTTGCTCAATACTGCTCTCCGAAAGAGCAGTGCTTCCTCAGTACTGCCCCTCCGACAGTGCAGCGCTCCCTCAGGACTGCCCCTCTGACAGTGCAGCCCTCACTCAGTACTGCCCCTCAGACACTGCAGTGCACCCTCAGCACTCCCCCTCCAGCAGTGCAGCTCTCCCTCATTACCACCCGTCCGACCGAGCAGTGCTCCCTCAGTCCTGCCCCTCCGACAGGGCAGCACTCCCACATACAGCCCCTCCGAAAGTGCAGCGCTACCTCAGTACATCCCCCTGACGGTGCAGCTCTCCCTCAGTACTGCCCCTCCGACATTGCAGTGCTCCCTCAGTACATCACCTCCGACAGTGCAGCGCTCCCTCAGTACATCTCCTCCGACAGTGCAGCGCTCCCTCAGTACAGACCCTCCGATACTGCGGCGCTCCCTCAGTACAGCTCCTCCAACAGTGCATCGCTCCCTCAGTACAGACCCTCCGATACTGCGGCGCTCCCTCAGTACTGCCCTTCCGACAGTGCAGCACTCCCTCAGTGCTGCCCCTCCAAATCAGAGGCACCCCCTCAGTACTGCCCCTCTGATGGTGCAGCGTTCTCAGTACTGCCCCGCCAACACTGCAGTGCTCCCTCAGTACAACCCCTCAGACCGAGCAGCGTTAACTCAATACAGCCCCTCCAACAATGCAGCGCTCTCAGTACTGCCCCTCCAACAATGCCATGCTCCCTCAGTACTGCCTACCGACAGTGCAGCGCTCCCTCAGTTCAGCCCTTCCGACAGTGCGACGCTCCCTCGGTACTGCCCCTCCAGCAGTGCAGCGTTCCCTCAGTACTGCCCCGCCGACAGTGCAGCGCTCCCTCAGTACATCACCTCCGACAGTGCAGCGCTCCCTCAGTACAGCTCCTCCGATACTGCAGCGCTCCCTCAGTCCAGACCCTCCGATAGTGCGGCGCTCCCTCAGTACTGCCCCTCCAACAGTGCAGCGCTCCATCAGTACAGCTCCTCCGACAGTGCAGCGCTCCCTCAGTAGAGCTCCTTCAACAGTGCAGCGCTCCCCCAGTACGGCCACTCCGACATTGCGGCGCTTCCTTTTTTACTGCCCCTCCGACAGTGCAGCACTCCCTCAGTGCTACCCCTCTGAATGTGCAGCACCCCCTCAGTACTGCCCCTCCGACGGTGCAGCGCTCTCAGTACTGCCCCGCCAACACTGCAGTGCTCCCTCAGTACAGCCACTCAGACAGAGCAGCGCTAACTCAGTACAGCCCCTCCGACCGTGCAGCGCTCTTAGGACTGCCCCTCCGACAGTGCAGTGCTCTCTCAGTACAGCCCCTCCGACAGTGCAGCGCTCCCTCAGTACTGCCCCTCCGACAGTGCAGCGCTCCCTCCATACTGCCATCCAACAGTGCAACGCACCCTTAGTACTGCTCCTTTGAAAGTGCAGTGCTCCCTCAGTACTGCCTTCCGACAGTGCAGGGCTCCCTCAGTTCAGCCCCTCCGACAGTGCGACGCTCCCTCGGTACTGCCCCTCCAGCAGTGCAGCTTTCCCTCGGTACTGCCCCTCCGACAGTGCAGCGCTCCCTCAGTACAGCTCCTCCTACAGTGCAGCGCTCCCTCAGTACAGACCCTCCGATAGTGTGGCGCTCCCTCAGTACTGCCCCTCCAACAGTGCATGCTCCCTCAGTACACCTCCTCCGACAGTGCAGCGCTCCTTCAGTAGAGCTCCTTCAACAGTGCAGCGCTCCCTCAGTACAGCCACTCCGACATTGCGGCGCTCCCTATGTACTGCCCCTCCGACAGTGCAGCGCTCCCTCAGTGCTGCCCCTCCGAATGTGCAGCACCCCCTCAGTACTGCCCCTCCGATGTTGCAGCGCTCTAAGTACTGCCCCGCCAACACTGCAGTCCTCCCTCAGTACAGCCCCTCAGAACGAGCAGCGCTAACTCAGTACAGCCCCTCCGACAGTGCAGCGCTCTCAGTACAGCCCCTCCGACAGTGCAGCGCTCCCTCAGTGCAGCCCCTCCACCAGTGCAGCGCTCCCTCAGTACTGCCCCTCCAACAGTGCAGCGCTCCCTCCGTACTGCCATCCAACAGTGCAACGCACCCTTAGTACTGCTCCTTTGAAAGTGCAGTGCTCCCTCAGTACTGCCTTCCGACAGTGCAGGGCTCCCTCAGTTCAGCCCCTCCGACAGTGCGACGCTCCCTTGGTACTGCCCCTCCAGCAGTGCAGCTTTCCCTCAGTACTGCCCCTCCGACAATGCAGCGCTCCCCCAGTACAGCTCCTCCGACAGTGCAGTGCTTCTTCATTACATCCCCTCCGACAGTGCAGTGCTCCCTCAGTAATGCCCCTCCAACAGTGCAGCGCTCCCTCAGTACTGCCCCTCCGACAGTGCAGCACACCCCCAGTACTGCCCCTCAGACACTGCAGTGCTCCCTCAGTACTCTCCCCCAACAGTGCAGCTCTCCCTCATTACCACCCCTCCGACCGGGCAGTGCTCATGCAATACAGCCCCTCCAACACTGTAGCAATACCGCAGTACAGACCCCCATCTATGCAGCGCTCCTGCAGTACTGCCCCGATAACACTGCAGTGCTCCCTCTGTACAGCCCCTCTGACAGTGCAGCGCTCTCAGTACTTCCCCTCCGACAGTGCAGCGCTCCCTCAGTACTGCCGTCCGACAGTGAAACGCACCTTAGTACTGCCCCTTTGAAAGTGCAGCGCTCCCTCAATACTGCTTTCCGAAAGAGCAGTGCTTCCTTAGTACTGCCCATCCGACAGTGCAACGCACCCTTAGTACTGCCCCTATGAAAGTGCAGCGCTTGCTCAATACTGCTCTCCGAAAGAGCAGTGCTTCCTCAGTACTGCCCCTCCGACAGTGCAGCGCTCCCTCAGGACTGCCCCTCTGACAGTGCAGCCCTCACTCAGTACTGCCCCTCCGACAGTGCAGCACTCCCTCAGTACTGCTCCTCAGACACTGCAGTGCACCCTCAGTACTCCCCCTCCAGCAGTGCAGCTCTCCCTTATTACCACCCGTCCGACCGAGCAGTGCTCCCTCAGTCCTGCCTCTCCGACAGGGCAGCACTCCCACATACTGCCCCTCCGACAGTGCAGCGCTACCTCAGTACATCCGCCCGAATGTGCAGCGCTCCCTCAGTACTGCCCCTCCGATAGTGCAGCTTTCCCTTAGTACTGCCCCGCCGACAGTGAAGCGTCCCCTCAGTTCATCATCTCCATCAGTGCAGCGTTCCCTCAGTACTGCCCCTCCAACAGTGCAGCGCTCCCTCAGTACAGCTCCTCTGACAGTGCAGCGGTCCCTCAGCATAGCTCCTTAAACAGTGCGGCGTTCCCTCAGTCCTGCCCATCCAACAGTGCAGCGCTCCCTCAATATAGCTCCTCCGACATTGCAGCGCTCCCTCTATACTGCCCCTCCGACAGTGCAGCGCTCCCTAAGTGCTGCCCCTCCGACTGTGCAGCACTCCCTCAGTATTGCCCCTCCGACGGTGCAGCGCTCTCAGTACTGCCTTGCTTACACTGCAGTGCTCCCTCAGTGCCGCCGCTCAGACCGAGCAGCGCTAACTCAGTACAGCCCCTCCGACAGTGCAGCGCTCTCAGTACTGACCCTCCAACAGAGCATTGCTCCCTCCGTACTGCCATCCGACAGTGCGATGCACCCTTAGTACTGCCCCTTTGAAAGCGCAGCGCTCCCTCAGTACTGTCCTCCGACAGTGCAGCGCTCCCTCAGTACTGCCCCTCCGACAGTGCCACGCTCCCTCAGTACAGCCCCTCCGCCACTGCGGCGCTGCTTCAGTATTGCCCCTCCAACAGTGCAGCCCTCCCTCAGTAATGACCCTCTGACAGTGCAGCGCTCCCTCAGAACAGCCCCTCCGACAGAGCAGCACTCCCTCAGTAGCACCCCTCCGACAGTGCAGTGCGCCCTCAGTACAGCTGCTCCGACAGTGCAGCGCCCCCTCAGTACAGGCCCTCCAAAAGTGCAGCGCTCACTCAGTACAGCCCCTCCGACAGTGTGGCGCTCCCTCAGTACTGCCCCTCCGACAGTGCAGTGCTCCCTCAGTACAGCCCCTTCGACAATGCGGCGCTTCCTCAGTGCAGCCCCTCCAACGGTGCAGCTCCCTCTCATTACCACCCCTCCGACAGGGCAACGCTCCCGCAATACAGCCCCTCCGACAGTGTAGCGCTACCGCAGTACAGCTCCCCGACATTTCAGCGCTCCCTCATTACTGCCCCGATAATACTGCAGTGCTCCCTCAGTACAGCCCCTCCGACAGTGCAGCACTCTTAGTACTGCCCCTCCGACAGTGCAGTGCTCCATCAGTACTGTGTGGTAAACCACTGTTTGTATTCCTGTTTGTCCTGCTTGTATTCCACTGTGTACATGCCTGGACATGCCTCGGCTGACTCCTCCCACAGGTCCTAGTATAAAGGTGACTGCTCCCCAGCCCTTAGTATCATGGACCGGTCGACCACGCGAGGCAGACCTCCATTCTGTTGTTAATAAAAGCCTTTGGTTACTCTTCTAACTCTCAGTCTTTTATGAGTAATTGATAGCGCATCATACTGCCCCTCTGACAGTGCAGCGCTCCCTCAGTACTGCCCCTCCAACAGTGCAGCACTCCCTCAAAACCACCCTTCTGACAGTGCAGTGCTCCCTCAGTACTGACCCTCCAACAATGCAGCTCTCACTCAGTACTGCCCCTCTGACAGTGCAGCACTCCCTCAGTACTGCCCCTCATACAGTGCAGTGCACGCTCAGTACTCCCCCTTCAACAGTGCAGCTCTCCATCATTACCACCCCTCCGACAGAGCAGTGCTCCCTTAGTACTGACCCTCCGACAGTGCAGCCTTCCCTCAGTACTGCCACTCCGACAGTGCAGCACTCCCTCAGTACTGCCCTTCAGACACTGCAGTGCTCTCTCTGTACTGTCCCTCCAACAGTGTAACGCTCCCTCAGTACTGCCCCTCCGACAGGGCAGCGCTCCCACAGAACAGCCCCTCCGACAGTGCAGCGCTACCTCAGTACATCCCCCCAACCATGCAGTGCTCCCTCAGTACTGCCCCTCCGACAGTGCAGCATTCCCTCAGTACAGCTCCTCCGACAGTGCGGCACTCCCTCCATACTGCCATCCGACAGTGCAACGCACCCTTAGTACTGCCCCTTTGAAAGTGCAGCGCTTCCTCAGTACTGCCCTCCGACAGTGCAGCGTTGTTTCAGTACAGCCCCTGCAACAGTGCAGCGCTCCCTCAGTACAGCCTCTCCGCCAGTGCGGCTCTCCCTCAGTACTGCCCCTCCAACAGTGCAGCGTTCCCTCAGTACTGCCCCTCCAACAGTGCAGGGCTCCCTCTGTACAACCCCTCCGACAATGCAGAGCTCCCTCAGTACAGCCCCTCCGAAAGTGCAGCGCTCCCTCAGTACTGCCCCTCCAACAGTGCAGCGTTCCCTCAGTACTGCCCTTCCAACAGTGCAGCGCTCCCTCTGTACAGCACCTCCGACAATGCAGCGCTCCCCCAGTACAGCTCCTCCGACAGTGCAGTGCTTCTTCATTACATCCCCTCCGACAGTGCAGTGCTCCCTCAGTAATGCCCCTCCAACAGTGCAGCGCTCCCTCAGTACTGCCCCTCCGACAGTGCAGCACACCCCCAGTACTGCCCCTCAGACACTGCAGTGCTCCCTCAGTACTCTCCCCCCAACAGTGCAGCTTTGACTCATTACCACCCCTCCGACCGGGCAGTGCTCATGCAATACAGCCCCTCCAACACTGTAGCACTACCGCAGTACAGAACCCCAACTATGCAGCGCTCCTGCAGTACTGCCCCGATAACACTGCAGTGCTCCCTCTGTACAGCCCCTCTGACAGTGCAGCGCTCTCAGTACTTCCCCTCCGACAGTGCAGCGCTCCCTCAGTACTGCCGTCCGACAGTGCAACGCACCCTTAGTACTGCCCCTTTGAAAGTGCAGCGCTCCCTCAATACTGCTTTCCGAAAGAGCAGTGCTTCCTTAGTACTGCCCATCCGACAGTGCAACGCACCCTTAGTACTGCCCCTATGAAAGTGCAGCGCTTGCTCAATACTGCTCTCCGAAAGAGCAGTGCTTCCTCAGTACTGCCCCTCCGACAGTGCAGCGCTCCCTCAGGACTGCCCCTCTGACAGTGCAGCCCTCACTCAGTACTGCCCCTCAGACACTGCAGTGCACCCTCAGCACTCCCCCTCCAGCAGTGCAGCTCTCCCTCATTACCACCCGTCCGACCGAGCAGTGCTCCCTCAGTCCTGCCCCTCCGACAGGGCAGCACTCCCACATACAGCCCCTCCGAAAGTGCAGCGCTACCTCAGTACATCCCCCTGACGGTGCAGCTCTCCCTCAGTACTGCCCCTCCGACATTGCAGTGCTCCCTCAGTACATCACCTCCGACAGTGCAGCGCTCCCTCAGTACATCTCCTCCGACAGTGCAGCGCTCCCTCAGTACAGACCCTCCGATACTGCGGCGCTCCCTCAGTACAGCTCCTCCAACAGTGCATCGCTCCCTCAGTACAGACCCTCCGATACTGCGGCGCTCCCTCAGTACTGCCCTTCCGACAGTGCAGCACTCCCTCAGTGCTGCCCCTCCAAATCAGAGGCACCCCCTCAGTACTGCCCCTCTGA
The DNA here is from genome assembly GCF_052327205.1 of Somniosus microcephalus. Taxonomy (NCBI): domain Eukaryota; kingdom Metazoa; phylum Chordata; class Chondrichthyes; order Squaliformes; family Somniosidae; genus Somniosus; species Somniosus microcephalus. Next base: position 76,455,801 of record NC_140999.1, on the reverse strand, counting down.
TGGTGCAGCGTTCTCAGTACTGCCCCGCCAACACTGCAGTGCTCCCTCAGTACAACCCCTCAGACCGAGCAGCGTTAACTCAATACAGCCCCTCCAACAATGCAGCGCTCTCAGTACTGCCCCTCCAACAATGCCATGCTCCCTCAGTACTGCCTACCGACAGTGCAGCGCTCCCTCAGTTCAGCCCTTCCGACAGTGCGACGCTCCCTCGGTACTGCCCCTCCAGCAGTGCAGCGTTCCCTCAGTACTGCCCCGCCGACAGTGCAGCGCTCCCTCAGTACATCACCTCCGACAGTGCAGCGCTCCCTCAGTACAGCTCCTCCGATACTGCAGCGCTCCCTCAGTCCAGACCCTCCGATAGTGCGGCGCTCCCTCAGTACTGCCCCTCCAACAGTGCAGCGCTCCATCAGTACAGCTCCTCCGACAGTGCAGCGCTCCCTCAGTAGAGCTCCTTCAACAGTGCAGCGCTCCCCCAGTACGGCCACTCCGACATTGCGGCGCTTCCTTTTTTACTGCCCCTCCGACAGTGCAGCACTCCCTCAGTGCTACCCCTCTGAATGTGCAGCACCCCCTCAGTACTGCCCCTCCGACGGTGCAGCGCTCTCAGTACTGCCCCGCCAACACTGCAGTGCTCCCTCAGTACAGCCACTCAGACAGAGCAGCGCTAACTCAGTACAGCCCCTCCGACCGTGCAGCGCTCTTAGGACTGCCCCTCCGACAGTGCAGTGCTCTCTCAGTACAGCCCCTCCGACAGTGCAGCGCTCCCTCAGTACTGCCCCTCCGACAGTGCAGCGCTCCCTCCATACTGCCATCCAACAGTGCAACGCACCCTTAGTACTGCTCCTTTGAAAGTGCAGTGCTCCCTCAGTACTGCCTTCCGACAGTGCAGGGCTCCCTCAGTTCAGCCCCTCCGACAGTGCGACGCTCCCTCGGTACTGCCCCTCCAGCAGTGCAGCTTTCCCTCGGTACTGCCCCTCCGACAGTGCAGCGCTCCCTCAGTACAGCTCCTCCTACAGTGCAGCGCTCCCTCAGTACAGACCCTCCGATAGTGTGGCGCTCCCTCAGTACTGCCCCTCCAACAGTGCATGCTCCCTCAGTACACCTCCTCCGACAGTGCAGCGCTCCTTCAGTAGAGCTCCTTCAACAGTGCAGCGCTCCCTCAGTACAGCCACTCCGACATTGCGGCGCTCCCTATGTACTGCCCCTCCGACAGTGCAGCGCTCCCTCAGTGCTGCCCCTCCGAATGTGCAGCACCCCCTCAGTACTGCCCCTCCGATGTTGCAGCGCTCTAAGTACTGCCCCGCCAACACTGCAGTCCTCCCTCAGTACAGCCCCTCAGAACGAGCAGCGCTAACTCAGTACAGCCCCTCCGACAGTGCAGCGCTCTCAGTACAGCCCCTCCGACAGTGCAGCGCTCCCTCAGTGCAGCCCCTCCACCAGTGCAGCGCTCCCTCAGTACTGCCCCTCCAACAGTGCAGCGCTCCCTCCGTACTGCCATCCAACAGTGCAACGCACCCTTAGTACTGCTCCTTTGAAAGTGCAGTGCTCCCTCAGTACTGCCTTCCGACAGTGCAGGGCTCCCTCAGTTCAGCCCCTCCGACAGTGCGACGCTCCCTTGGTACTGCCCCTCCAGCAGTGCAGCTTTCCCTCAGTACTGCCCCTCCGACAATGCAGCGCTCCCCCAGTACAGCTCCTCCGACAGTGCAGTGCTTCTTCATTACATCCCCTCCGACAGTGCAGTGCTCCCTCAGTAATGCCCCTCCAACAGTGCAGCGCTCCCTCAGTACTGCCCCTCCGACAGTGCAGCACACCCCCAGTACTGCCCCTCAGACACTGCAGTGCTCCCTCAGTACTCTCCCCCAACAGTGCAGCTCTCCCTCATTACCACCCCTCCGACCGGGCAGTGCTCATGCAATACAGCCCCTCCAACACTGTAGCAATACCGCAGTACAGACCCCCATCTATGCAGCGCTCCTGCAGTACTGCCCCGATAACACTGCAGTGCTCCCTCTGTACAGCCCCTCTGACAGTGCAGCGCTCTCAGTACTTCCCCTCCGACAGTGCAGCGCTCCCTCAGTACTGCCGTCCGACAGTGAAACGCACCTTAGTACTGCCCCTTTGAAAGTGCAGCGCTCCCTCAATACTGCTTTCCGAAAGAGCAGTGCTTCCTTAGTACTGCCCATCCGACAGTGCAACGCACCCTTAGTACTGCCCCTATGAAAGTGCAGCGCTTGCTCAATACTGCTCTCCGAAAGAGCAGTGCTTCCTCAGTACTGCCCCTCCGACAGTGCAGCGCTCCCTCAGGACTGCCCCTCTGACAGTGCAGCCCTCACTCAGTACTGCCCCTCCGACAGTGCAGCACTCCCTCAGTACTGCTCCTCAGACACTGCAGTGCACCCTCAGTACTCCCCCTCCAGCAGTGCAGCTCTCCCTTATTACCACCCGTCCGACCGAGCAGTGCTCCCTCAGTCCTGCCTCTCCGACAGGGCAGCACTCCCACATACTGCCCCTCCGACAGTGCAGCGCTACCTCAGTACATCCGCCCGAATGTGCAGCGCTCCCTCAGTACTGCCCCTCCGATAGTGCAGCTTTCCCTTAGTACTGCCCCGCCGACAGTGAAGCGTCCCCTCAGTTCATCATCTCCATCAGTGCAGCGTTCCCTCAGTACTGCCCCTCCAACAGTGCAGCGCTCCCTCAGTACAGCTCCTCTGACAGTGCAGCGGTCCCTCAGCATAGCTCCTTAAACAGTGCGGCGTTCCCTCAGTCCTGCCCATCCAACAGTGCAGCGCTCCCTCAATATAGCTCCTCCGACATTGCAGCGCTCCCTCTATACTGCCCCTCCGACAGTGCAGCGCTCCCTAAGTGCTGCCCCTCCGACTGTGCAGCACTCCCTCAGTATTGCCCCTCCGACGGTGCAGCGCTCTCAGTACTGCCTTGCTTACACTGCAGTGCTCCCTCAGTGCCGCCGCTCAGACCGAGCAGCGCTAACTCAGTACAGCCCCTCCGACAGTGCAGCGCTCTCAGTACTGACCCTCCAACAGAGCATTGCTCCCTCCGTACTGCCATCCGACAGTGCGATGCACCCTTAGTACTGCCCCTTTGAAAGCGCAGCGCTCCCTCAGTACTGTCCTCCGACAGTGCAGCGCTCCCTCAGTACTGCCCCTCCGACAGTGCCACGCTCCCTCAGTACAGCCCCTCCGCCACTGCGGCGCTGCTTCAGTATTGCCCCTCCAACAGTGCAGCCCTCCCTCAGTAATGACCCTCTGACAGTGCAGCGCTCCCTCAGAACAGCCCCTCCGACAGAGCAGCACTCCCTCAGTAGCACCCCTCCGACAGTGCAGTGCGCCCTCAGTACAGCTGCTCCGACAGTGCAGCGCCCCCTCAGTACAGGCCCTCCAAAAGTGCAGCGCTCACTCAGTACAGCCCCTCCGACAGTGTGGCGCTCCCTCAGTACTGCCCCTCCGACAGTGCAGTGCTCCCTCAGTACAGCCCCTTCGACAATGCGGCGCTTCCTCAGTGCAGCCCCTCCAACGGTGCAGCTCCCTCTCATTACCACCCCTCCGACAGGGCAACGCTCCCGCAATACAGCCCCTCCGACAGTGTAGCGCTACCGCAGTACAGCTCCCCGACATTTCAGCGCTCCCTCATTACTGCCCCGATAATACTGCAGTGCTCCCTCAGTACAGCCCCTCCGACAGTGCAGCACTCTTAGTACTGCCCCTCCGACAGTGCAGTGCTCCATCAGTACTGTGTGGTAAACCACTGTTTGTATTCCTGTTTGTCCTGCTTGTATTCCACTGTGTACATGCCTGGACATGCCTCGGCTGACTCCTCCCACAGGTCCTAGTATAAAGGTGACTGCTCCCCAGCCCTTAGTATCATGGACCGGTCGACCACGCGAGGCAGACCTCCATTCTGTTGTTAATAAAAGCCTTTGGTTACTCTTCTAACTCTCAGTCTTTTATGAGTAATTGATAGCGCATCATACTGCCCCTCTGACATTGCAGCGCTCCCTCAGTACTGCCCCTCCAACAGTGCAGCACTCCCTCAAAACCACCCTTCTGACAGTGCAGTGCTCCCTCAGTACTGACCCTCCAACAATGCAGCTCTCACTCAGTACTGCCCCTCTGACAGTGCAGCACTCCCTCAGTACTGCCCCTCATACAGTGCAGTGCACGCTCAGTACTCCCCCTTCAACAGTGCAGCTCTCCATCATTACCACCCCTCCGACAGAGCAGTGCTCCCTTAGTACTGACCCTCCGACAGTGCAGCCTTCCCTCAGTACTGCCACTCCGACAGTGCAGCACTCCCTCAGTACTGCCCTTCAGACACTGCAGTGCTCTCTCTGTACTGTCCCTCCAACAGTGTAACGCTCCCTCAGTACTGCCCCTCCGACAGGGCAGCGCTCCCACAGAACAGCCCCTCCGACAGTGCAGCGCTACCTCAGTACATCCCCCCAACCATGCAGTGCTCCCTCAGTACTGCCCCTCCGACAGTGCAGCATTCCCTCAGTACAGCTCCTCCGACAGTGCGGCACTCCCTCCATACTGCCATCCGACAGTGCAACGCACCCTTAGTACTGCCCCTTTGAAAGTGCAGCGCTTCCTCAGTACTGCCCTCCGACAGTGCAGCGTTGTTTCAGTACAGCCCCTGCAACAGTGCAGCGCTCCCTCAGTACAGCCTCTCCGCCAGTGCGGCTCTCCCTCAGTACTGCCCCTCCAACAGTGCAGCGTTCCCTCAGTACTGCCCCTCCAACAGTGCAGGGCTCCCTCTGTACAACCCCTCCGACAATGCAGAGCTCCCTCAGTACAGCTCCTCCGACAGTGCAGTGCTCCCTCAGTACTGCCCCTCCAACAGTGCAGCGCTCCATTAGTACAGCTCCTCCGATAGTGCAGCGCTCCCTCAGTAGAGCTCCTTCAACAGTGCAGCGCTCCCTCAGTATGGCCACTCCGACATTGCAGCGCTCCCTTTTTTACTGCCCCTCCGACAGTGCAGCGCTCCCTCAGTGCTACCCCTCCGAATGTGCAGCACCCCCTAAGTACTGTCCCTCCAACGGTGCAACGCTCTCAGTACTGCCCCGCCAACACTGCAGTGCTCCCTCAGTACAGCCACTCAGACCGAGCAGCGCTAACTCAGTACAGCCCCTCCGACCGTGCAGCGCTCTCAGTACTGCCCCTCCGACAGTGCAGCGCTCCCTCAGTTCAGCCCCTCAGACCGAGCAGCGCCAAATCAGTACAGCCCCTCCGACAGCGCAGCGCTCTCGGTACTGCCCCTCCAGCAGTGCAGCGTTCCCTCAGTACCGCCCTTCAGACACTGCAGTGCTCGCTCTGTACTGTCCCTCCAACAGAGAAATGCTCCCTCAGTACTGCCCCTCCGACAGGGCAGCGCTCCCTCAGTACAGCCCCTCTGACAGTGCGGCGCTCCCTCGGTACTGCCCCTCCAACAGTGCAGCATTCCCTCAGTACTGCCCCGCTGACAGTGAAGCGCTCCCTCAGTACTGCCATCCAACAGTGCAGCGCTCACTCAGCACAGCCCCTCCGACAATGCAGCGCTCCCTCAGTACTGGCCGTCTGCCAGTGCGGCACACCCTCAGTGCTGCCTATCCAACAGTGCAGCGCTCCCTCAGTACAGCCCCTCCGACAGTGCAGCGCTCCCTCAGTACTGCCCCTCCGACAGTGCAGCACTCACTCAGTACTGCCTCTCAGACACTGCAGTGCACCTTCAGTACTCCCCCTCCAACAGTGCAGCTCTCCCTCATTACCACCCCTCCGACAGAGCAGTGCTAACTACTTTTGTCCCTCCGACATTCCAGACTTCCCTCAGTACTGCACCTCCGACAATGCAGTACACCCTCAGTACTGCCCTTCAGACAATGCAGTGCTCTCTCTGTATTGTCCCTCCAACAGTGCAACGCTCCCTCAGAACTGCCCCACCGACAGGGCAACGCTCCCACAATACAGCCACTCTGACAGTGCATCGCTACCTCAGTACATCCCCCTGACTGTGCAGCTCTCCCTCAGTACTGCCCCTCCGACATTGCAGCGCTCCCTCAGTACAGCCCCTCCGACAGTGCGGCGCTCCCTTGGTACTGCCCCTCCAGCAGTGCAGCGTTCCCTTAGTACTGCCCCGCCGACAGTGCAGCGCTCCCTCAGTACAACACTGTTGTGTATGTAATATGTGTGCTACTTTGAACCTATGGACAGGACTGCACTACTTGTTGGGCGAAGTGATACGCAGTACCACTCCTGGCCATAGGGGTATAAATAGTACTGTGGGTACTGATCCCCCTCAGTTCCCGCCTGTGGGCATGAAGTAAAGACCTATGTGCAGTCCCTACCTCCAACCAGTAAAGGCCTGTTTGAGTTATACGTTTAAGTCTTTGTGTTAATTGTTCAATACAATACACATACCTAACACTGGCGACGAGTCAGGCTCTTACCCTGCGGCAGTTATTCCAGGCGGCTTTGTCCAAAGACAGGACGTTGAAGAGAGGTTTCAATCCTCAACACCCCACTCAAAACTGAAGGGCAGCAGAAATCCTGACAGCTTCCAGCGACTGGAAGCGACAGGCATTAGGACCCTGAAGCCTCCATCAGCTTGTGAACCGGAGTAAAGACAGGACTGGGGAAGAGAGAGAGGTAGGGCGATAGCGATCGGCAGATAAGGGCCGGGCCGCTTTGAAGTGAGGGGCGCAGCCGGGCCAGCGATCGGGACCAAAGATAAGAGCCGCACTCGGACTGAAAGGCGCGGCGGCTGCAGAAGCTCAAGGTGCGAGAGTCGCGGTGCACAGCGCGGGCTATCGATCGCGGCGAAGATAAGGGCCGCACTCGAGGGCTGAAGGGAGACGGCGTCGGGGGACGGGTGAAGACCGCCAAGCGCGGGAAAACCGCCATTTTGTGGGCGGAGGACGACGGCAAGAGCGGGAAGCCGCCATCTTTGATAACAAGTAAAGAAAATAAAATCTGAGAAATTGCAAATCTACAATGCCTAAACACGGGAATATTAGCACCTTTGATAGTGACCTCGAAGATTGGGCCATATATGTTGAAAGAGTAAAAAATTATTGTAAGGCCAATAAAATTCGTGACCAAGATAAAGCTCTAACATTATTAAATTTAATGGGTGCGAAGACGTACGGGCAATTGAATCACCTGTTATCACCAGATGAACCGGCGGATAAGACGTTCGATGAGATTGTTACTGTCCTGAAAGATCATCTAAACCCCACGCCGCTGATGCTAGCGGAACGATTTAAATTTTACGACAGAAGGCAGCTACAGCATGAAAGCAATGCTGAATATTTGCTGGAATTGCGTAAATTAGCGAAATATTGCCAGTTTGGAACGGGATTGACAGATGCACTACGAGACAAATTTGTGTGTGGTTTATTTAAACAGGATACACAAAAGCGACTGCTCGAGGAGAATGAGCTGACGCTTGAGAAGGCGGTCACTATGGCAGCAGCACACGAAGCCGCAGCGAGAGGCACGGCAGTAATGCAGCTACGGTCACCGGAGCTCAGTGCACACAAATTGGGTGTGAGTTCTGGCAAATGTTATCGTTGTGGAAAGACAACGCATGATCAGAACCAGTGTTGGTTTAAAAACCAAGAATGTAGGACTTGTGGTAGGCTTGGACATATAGCTAGAGTATGCAGGTCAGGGAAGAAGACCAGCAACAAGAAGTCACCGCAAGGAAAATACGCAAAGGTACACAAGGTGACCGAACAGGAGTCCGATTCAGACGCTAGCAGTAATGAACTGGCTAGCTTAAGCTGTAATGAACTGGCTAGCTTAAGAGTACTCAACGCTGGTAAGGGTGCAGACCTCCAGACAATTTGGGTCACTCTTCAGATAGAAGGAGTCCAAGTAAAACTGGAATTGGACACTGGATCGGCATTGACGGTCATAAATAAGAAAGATTACGGAAAGTTATTCCAACATATTCCCCTACAGGATACGGGGATTATATTGAAAACATACACGGGGCAAAGAGTGTACCCCATCGGGAAAATAGAGGTTGCAGTGGCCCACAAGGGCGAAGACAGTCAAATAATGGACTTATATGTGATATCTGAAGGAGGTCCTCCACTACTAGGACGGGAGTGGATTAGGAAAATGAATATGGACTGGCATTTCCTACAAACAATAACGAGTGAGAACTCGGTGAAGATAGTCGGCCCAGACTCTGGAACGGATGATGGTAAGCCCAACTCAGGTGCAAAAGACAAAGTTTCAGCACAGAATTCCACTGAGCAACAACAACATAGTTTAACTGTGGATTCTGAGTCTGGCAAGTCTACTGATGTGCCCATTTCTGAGGGACACCGGGCTCGAACTCAACTCCATTTCAAACTACAACAGCAATTAGAACAAATGCTTCGCCGTTTTGAGCAAGAGTTGAATGCAACGAAAGAGTTCTTTGATATAGAGTTGGAGAATCTGGAAAGACAACAGAAGCAGCTGATGGAGAAAATGGAGCAGGAGCACACAAAACGTCTGATGTCAGAGGAGTTAACGGTCAGCCAACTCCTGCATATGCTGAAGGACAGGACTCTGAAATGGGAAAAACTTGAACATGAACTTCAATATTCAAAGGAAAGGGGTTCGGAGCCCTCAAAGGTTATTGGAAGAGCTGAGGTGGCAACACAGACTGAGATGACTGCAACAGAGCAGCCCTTGGATGCCAAAAGTACGCTGACTCACGTCAACGTAGAACAACAGACCGCTGAAACAGCTGCTCCGGTAGAGGGATTGCATAGTCCGATCAATCAATCTCCAAAGGAAGTTGAAGTATTAAAATCACAAATGAGGTCACTAGTAAACGACTTGCTGAAAGCCCAGAAAAAGCTGGATGCAGAGGTACACATGAAGAAGTCTCTTCAGGAAAGATGTCTGGATTTGGAACAAGAGCTGGCTAACGTCCAGCTAGGTATGGAGGAAATAGACGACCCTCTCACTGGTCTAGCTCAGGACGACACCGAATATTACGATGTCCTGTCCTGCCCAGCTTGTAACTTCGACTCCCAAAGTGCAGAAATCATGGAGGAGCACCAAAAGTCTACGGAACATCGGGAGAAGCTGGCTCTACGACGGAAACAGGAGGAAGAGAAGGAGGAACTGCGCATGCAGCTGGCAGCTGTGGCAGCTGACAATGGAGCCCAGAGAGTCTCCAAGAAGCAGAAAAGGAAAAGTAAAAACAGAAGATGACCCATCTGAACCATTATCACCTCTACCAGATCACACACGTGGTCCCTCCGAACGGAGCCAATTCAGTTCGGAAGTTCAAACTGTTAAATCCATGGAAGGACTATTGAATGAGTCACTCCAGCAACGTGAACCGACTACACCACAGAGATTGAATCTGTGAACTGTTTTCCGCAGAGACTGAATCTGTGATCTGTTTTGACATGAAGTTATCTATGTATCTATGTTATTCTGTTATGTAAACCTGAAGTTATATATGTATATATGTTATTACGTTATGTTAAATGGGGAGATGACTGTAAAGCTAGGAAGGGAGGAATGTTGTGTATGTAATATGTGTGCTACTTTGAACCTATGGACAGGACTGCACTACTTGTTGGGCGTAGTGATACGCAGTACCACTCCTGGCCATAGGGGTATAAATAGTACTGTGGGTACTGATCCCCCTCAGTTCCCGCCTGTGGGCATGAAGTAAAGACCTATGTGCAGTCCCTACCTCCAACCAGTAAAGGCCTGTTTGAGTTATACGTTTAAGTCTTTGTGTTAATTGTTCAATACAATACACATACCTAACAAACACCTCCGACAGTGCAGCGCTCCCTCAGTACATCTCCTCCGACAGTGCAGCGCTCCCTCAGTACAGACCCTCCGATACTGCGGCGCTCCCTCAGTACTGCCCCTCCAGCAGTGCAGCGCTCCCTCAGTGCAGCTCCTCCAACAGTGCAGCGCTCCCTCAGTACAGCTCCTTCAACAGTGCAGCGCTCCCTCAGTACAGCCACTCCGACATTGCGGCGCTCCCTCTGTAATGCCCTTCCGACAGTGCAGCACTCCCTCAGTATAGCTCATCCTACAGTGCAGCGCACCCTCAGTACAGACCCTCCGATAGTGCGGCGCTCCCTCAGTACTGCCCCTCCAACAGTGCATGCTCCCTCAGTACACCTCCTCCAACAGTGCAGCGCTCCCTCAGTACAGCCACTCCGACATTGCGGCGCTCCCTCTGTACTGCCCCTCCGACAGTGCAGCGCTCCCTCAGTGCTGCCCCTCCGAATGTGCAGCACCCCCTCAGTTCTGCCCCTCCGATGTTGCAGTGCTCTCAGTACTGCCCCGCCAACACTGCAGTGCTCCCTCAGTACAGTCCCTCAGACCGAGCAGCGCTAACTCAGTACAGCCCCTCCGACAGTGCAGCGCTCTCAGTACTGCACCTCCGACAGTGCAGGACTCCCTCCGTACTGCCATCCGACAGTACAATGCACCCTTAGTACTGCTCCTTTGAAAGTGCAGTGCTCCCTCAGTACTGCCATCCGACAGTGCAGCGCTCCCTCAGTACAGCCCCTCCGAAAGTGCAGCGCTCCCTCAGTACTGCCCCTCCAACAGTGCAGCGTTCCCTCAGTACTGCCCTTCCAACAGTGCAGCGCTCCCTCTGTACAGCACCTCCGACAATGCAGCGCTCCCCCAGTACAGCTCCTCCGACAGTGCAGTGCTTCTTCATTACATCCCCTCCGACTGTGCAGTGCTCCCTCAGTAATGCCCCTCCAACAGTGCAGCGCTCCCTCAGTACTGCCCCTCCGACAGTGCAGCACACCCCCAGTACTGCCCCTCAGACACTGCAGTGCTCCCTCAGTACTCTCCCCCCAACAGTGCAGCTTTGACTCATTACCACCCCTCCGACCGGGCAGTGCTCATGCAATACAGCCCCTCCAACACTGTAGCACTACCGCAGTACAGAACCCCAACTATGCAGCGCTCCTGCAGTACTGCCCCGATAACACTGCAGTGCTCCCTCTGTACAGCCCCTCTGACAGTGCAGCGCTCTCAGTACTTCCCCTCCGACAGTGCAGCGCTCCCTCAGTACTGCCGTCCGACAGTGCAACGCACCCTTAGTACTGCCCCTTTGAAAGTGCAGCACTCCCTCAATACTGCTTTCCGAAAGAGCAGTGCTTCCTTAGTACTGCCCATCCGACAGTGCAACGCACCCTTAGTACTGCCCCTATGAAAGTGCAGCGCTTGCTCAATACTGCTCTCCGAAAGAGCAGTGCTTCCTCAGTACTGCCCCTCCGACAGTGCAGCGCTCCCTCAGGACTGCCCCTCTGACAGTGCAGCCCTCACTCAGTACTGCCCCTCCGACACTGCAGTGCACCCTCAGCACTCCCCCTCCAGCAGTGCAGCTCTCCCTCATTACCACCCGTCCGACCGAGCAGTGCTCCCTCAGTCCTGCCCCTCCGACAGGGCAGCACTCCCACATACAGCCCCTCCGAAAGTGCAGCGCTACCTCAGTACATCCCCCTGACGGTGCAGCTCTCCCTCAGTACTGCCCCTCCGACATTGCAGTGCTCCCTCAGTACATCACCTCCGACAGTGCAGCGCTCCCTCAGTACATCTCCTCCGACAGTGCAGCGCTCCCTCAGTACAGACCCTCCGATACTGCGGCGCTCCCTCAGTACAGCTCCTCCAACAGTGCATCGCTCCCTCAGTACAGACCCTCCGATACTGCGGCGCTCCCTCAGTACTGCCCTTCCGACAGTGCAGCACTCCCTCAGTGCTGCCCCTCCAAATCAGAGGCACCCCCTCAGTACTGCCCCTCTGATGGTGCAGCGTTCTCAGTACTGCCCCGCCAACACTGCAGTGCTCCCTCAGTACAGCCCCTCAGACCGAGCAGCGTTAACTCAATACAGCCCCTCCAACAATGCAGCGCTCTCAGTACTGCCCCTCCAACAATGCCATGCTCCCTCAGTACTGCCTACCGACAGTGCAGCGCTCCCTCAGTTCAGCCCTTCCGACAGTGCGACGCTCCCTCGGTACTGCCCCTCCAGCAGTGCAGCGTTCCCTCAGTACTGCCCCGCCGACAGTGCAGCGCTCCCTCAGTACATCACCTCCGACAGTGCAGCGCTCCCTCAGTACAGCTCCTCCGATACTGCAGCGCTCCCTCAGTCCAGACCCTCCGATAGTGCGGCGCTCCCTCAGTACTGCCCCTCCAACAGTGCAGCGCTCCATCAGTACAGCTCCTCCGACAGTGCAGCGCTCCCTCAGTAGAGCTCCTTCAACAGTGCAGCGCTCCCCCAGTACGGCCACTCCGACATTGCGGCGCTTCCTTTTTTACTGCCCCTCCGACAGTGCAGCACTCCCTCAGTGCTACCCCTCTGAATGTGCAGCACCCCCTCAGTACTGCCCCTCCGACGGTGCAGCGCTCTCAGTACTGCCCCGCCAACACTGCAGTGCTCCCTCAGTACAGCCACTCAGACAGAGCAGCGCTAACTCAGTACAGCCCCTCCGACCGTGCAGCGCTCTTAGGACTGCCCCTCCGACAGTGCAGTGCTCTCTCAGTACAGCCCCTCCGACAGTGCAGCGCTCCCTCAGTACTGCCCCTCCGACAGTGCAGCGCTCCCTCCATACTGCCATCCAACAGTGCAACGCACCCTTAGTACTGCTCCTTTGAAAGTGCAGTGCTCCCTCAGTACTGCCTTCCGACAGTGCAGGGCTCCCTCAGTTCAGCCCCTCCGACAGTGCGACGCTCCCTCGGTACTGCCCCTCCAGCAGTGCAGCTTTCCCTCGGTACTGCCCCTCCGACAGTGCAGCGCTCCCTCAGTACAGCTCCTCCTACAGTGCAGCGCTCCCTCAGTACAGACCCTCCGATAGTGTGGCGCTCCCTCAGTACTGCCCCTCCAACAGTGCATGCTCCCTCAGTACACCTCCTCCGACAGTGCAGCGCTCCTTCAGTAGAGCTCCTTCAACAGTGCAGCGCTCCCTCAGTACAGCCACTCCGACATTGCGGCGCTCCCTATGTACTGCCCCTCCGACAGTGCAGCGCTCCCTCAGTGCTGCCCCTCCGAATGTGCAGCACCCCCTCAGTACTGCCCCTCCGATGTTGCAGCGCTCTAAGTACTGCCCCGCCAACACTGCAGTCCTCCCTCAGTACAGCCCCTCAGAACGAGCAGCGCTAACTCAGTACAGCCCCTCCGACAGTGCAGCGCTCTCAGTACAGCCCCTCCGACAGTGCAGCGCTCCCTCAGTGCAGCCCCTCCACCAGTGCAGCGCTCCCTCAGTACTGCCCCTCCAACAGTGCAGCGCTCCCTCCGTACTGCCATCCAACAGTGCAACGCACCCTTAGTACTGCTCCTTTGAAAGTGCAGTGCTCCCTCAGTACTGCCTTCCGACAGTGCAGGGCTCCCTCAGTTCAGCCCCTCCGACAGTGCGACGCTCCCTCGGTACTGCCCCTCCAGCAGTGCAGCTTTCCCTCAGTACTGCCCCTCCGACAATGCAGCGCTCCCCCAGTACAGCTCCTCCGACAGTGCAGTGCTTCTTCATTACATCCCCTCCGACAGTGCAGTGCTCCCTCAGTAATGCCCCTCCAACAGTGCAGCGCTCCCTCAGTACTGCCCCTCCGACAGTGCAGCACACCCCCAGTACTGCCCCTCAGACACTGCAGTGCTCCCTCAGTACTCTCCCCCAACAGTGCAGCTCTCCCTCATTACCACCCCTCCGACCGGGCAGTGCTCATGCAATACAGCCCCTCCAACACTGTAGCAATACCGCAGTACAGACCCCCATCTATGCAGCGCTCCTGCAGTACTGCCCCGATAACACTGCAGTGCTCCCTCTGTACAGCCCCTCTGACAGTGCAGCGCTCTCAGTACTTCCCCTCCGACAGTGCAGCGCTCCCTCAGTACTGCCGTCCGACAGTGAAACGCACCTTAGTACTGCCCCTTTGAAAGTGCAGCGCTCCCTCAATACTGCTTTCCGAAAGAGCAGTGCTTCCTTAGTACTGCCCATCCGACAGTGCAACGCACCCTTAGTACTGCCCCTATGAAAGTGCAGCGCTTGCTCAATACTGCTCTCCGAAAGAGCAGTGCTTCCTCAGTACTGCCCCTCCGACAGTGCAGCGCTCCCTCAGGACTGCCCCTCTGACAGTGCAGCCCTCACTCAGTACTGCCCCTCCGACAGTGCAGCACTCCCTCAGTACTGCTCCTCAGACACTGCAGTGCACCCTCAGTACTCCCCCTCCAGCAGTGCAGCTCTCCCTTATTACCACCCGTCCGACCGAGCAGTGCTCCCTCAGTCCTGCCTCTCCGACAGGGCAGCACTCCCACATACTGCCCCTCCGACAGTGCAGCGCTACCTCAGTACATCCGCCCGAATGTGCAGCGCTCCCTCAGTACTGCCCCTCCGATAGTGCAGCTTTCCCTTAGTACTGCCCCGCCGACAGTGAAGCGTCCCCTCAGTTCATCATCTCCATCAGTGCAGCGTTCCCTCAGTACTGCCCCTCCAACAGTGCAGCGCTCCCTCAGTACAGCTCCTCTGACAGTGCAGCGGTCCCTCAGCATAGCTCCTTAAACAGTGCGGCGTTCCCTCAGTCCTGCCCATCCAACAGTGCAGCGCTCCCTCAATATAGCTCCTCCGACATTGCAGCGCTCCCTCTATACTGCCCCTCCGACAGTGCAGCGCTCCCTAAGTGCTGCCCCTCCGACTGTGCAGCACTCCCTCAGTATTGCCCCTCCGATGGTGCAGCGCTCTCAGTACTGCCTTGCTTACACTGCAGCGCTCCCTCAGTGCCGCCGCTCAGACCGAGCAGCGCTAACTCAGTACAGCCCCTCCGACAGTGCAGCGCTCTCAGTACTGACCCTCCAACAGAGCATTGCTCCCTCCGTACTGCCATCCGACAGTGCGATGCACCCTTAGTACAGCCCCTTTGAAAGCGCAGCGCTCCCTCAGTACTGTCCTCCGACAGTGCAGCGCTCCCTCAGTACTGCCCCTCCGACAGTGCCACGCTCCCTCAGTACAGCCCCTCCGCCACTGCGGCGCTGCTTCAGTATTGCCCCTCCAACAGTGCAGCCCTCCCTCAGTAATGACCCTCTGACAGTGCAGCGCTCCCTCAGAACAGCCCCTCCGACAGAGCAGCACTCCCTCAGTAGCACCCCTCCGACAGTGCAGTGCGCCCTCAGTACAGCTGCTCCGACAGTGCAGCGCCCCCTCAGTACAGGCCCTCCAAAAGTGCAGCGCTCACTCAGTACAGCCCCTCCGACAGTGTGGCGCTCCCTCAGTACTGCCCCTCCGACAGTGCAGTGCTCCCTCAGTACAGCCCCTTCGACAATGCGGCGCTTCCTCAGTGCAGCCCCTCCAACGGTGCAGCTCCCTCTCATTACCACCCCTCCGACAGGGCAACGCTCCCGCAATACAGCCCCTCCGACAGTGTAGCGCTACCGCAGTACAGCTCCCCGACATTTCAGCGCTCCCTCATTACTGCCCCGATAATACTGCAGTGCTCCCTCAGTACAGCCCCTCCGACAGTGCAGCACTCTTAGTACTGCCCCTCCGACAGTGCAGTGCTCCATCAGTACTGTGTGGTAAACCACTGTTTGTATTCCTGTTTGTCCTGCTTGTATTCCACTGTGTACATGCCTGGACATGCCTCGGCTGACTCCTCCCACAGGTCCTAGTATAAAGGTGACTGCTCCCCAGCCCTTAGTATCATGGACCGGTCGACCACGCGAGGCAGACCTCCATTCTGTTGTTAATAAAAGCCTTTGGTTACTCTTCTAACTCTCAGTCTTTTATGAGTAATTGATAGCGCATCATACTGCCCCTCTGACAGTGCAGCGCTCCCTCAGTACTGCCCCTCCAACAGTGCAGCACTCCCTCAAAACCACCCTTCTGACAGTGCAGTGCTCCCTCAGTACTGACCCTCCAACAATGCAGCTCTCACTCAGTACTGCCCCTCTGACAGTGCAGCACTCCCTCAGTACTGCCCCTCATACAGTGCAGTGCACGCTCAGTACTCCCCCTTCAACAGTGCAGCTCTCCATCATTACCACCCCTCCGACAGAGCAGTGCTCCCTTAGTACTGACCCTCCGACAGTGCAGCCTTCCCTCAGTACTGCCACTCCGACAGTGCAGCACTCCCTCAGTACTGCCCTTCAGACACTGCAGTGCTCTCTCTGTACTGTCCCTCCAACAGTGTAACGCTCCCTCAGTACTGCCCCTCCGACAGGGCAGCGCTCCCACAGAACAGCCCCTCCGACAGTGCAGCGCTACCTCAGTACATCCCCCCAACCATGCAGTGCTCCCTCAGTACTGCCCCTCCGACAGTGCAGCATTCCCTCAGTACAGCTCCTCCGACAGTGCGGCACTCCCTCCATACTGCCATCCGACAGTGCAACGCACCCTTAGTACTGCCCCTTTGAAAGTGCAGCGCTTCCTCAGTACTGCCCTCCGACAGTGCAGCGTTGTTTCAGTACAGCCCCTGCAACAGTGCAGCGCTCCCTCAGTACAGCCTCTCCGCCAGTGCGGCTCTCCCTCAGTACTGCCCCTCCAACAGTGCAGCGTTCCCTCAGTACTGCCCCTCCAACAGTGCAGGGCTCCCTCTGTACAACCCCTCCGACAATGCAGAGCTCCCTCAGTACAGCTCCTCCGACAGTGCAGTGCTCCATCATTTCAGCCCCTCCAACAGTGCAATGCTCCCTCAGTACGGCCCCTCCGACATTGCGGCGCTCCCTCAGTAGTGCTCCTCCAACAGTGCAGCACTCCCTCAGTACCCTCCCTCCAACAGTGCAGCTCTCCCTCATTACCATCCCTCCAACAGGGCAGCACTCCCGCAATACAGCCCCTCCGACAGTGTAACGCTACCGCAGTACAGCCCTCTGACAGTGCAGTGCTCCCTCAGCACTGCCGTCTGATAGTGTAACGCACCCTTAGTACTGCCCCTTTGAAAGTGCAGCGCTCCCTCCATACTGCCCCTCCGACAGAGCAGTGCTTCCTCAGTACTGCCCCTCCGACAGTGCAGCGCTCCACCAGTACAGCCCCTCTGACATTGCAGTGCTCCCTCAGTACAGCCCTTCCAACAGAGCAGGACTCGCTCAGTACCACCTCTCTGACAGTGCAGCGCTCCCTCAGTACAGCTCCTCTGACAGTGCAGCGGTCCCTCAGCATAGCTCCTTAAACAGTGCGGCGTTCCCTCAGTCCTGCCCCTCCAACAGTGCAGCGCTCCCTCAATATAGCTCCTCCGACATTGCAGCGCTCCCTCTATACTGCCCCTCCGACAGTGCAGCGCTCCCTAAGTGCTGCCCCTCCGACTGTGCAGCACTCCCTCAGTATTGCCCCTCCGACGGTGCAGCGCTCTCAGTACTGCCTTGCTTACACTGCAGTGCTCCCTCAGTGCCGCCGCTCAGACCGAGCAGCGCTAACTCAGTACAGCCCCTCCGACAGTGCAGCGCTCTCAGTACTGACCCTCCAACAGAGCATTGCTCCCTCCGTACTGCCATCCGACAGTGCAATGCACCCTTAGTACTGCTCCTTTGAAAGCGCAGCGCTCCCTCAGTACTGTCCTCCGACAGTGCAGCGCTCCCTCAGTACTGCCCCTCCGACAGTGCCACGCTCCCTCAGTACAGCCCCTCCGCCACTGCGGCGCTGCTTCAGTATTGCCCCTCCAACAGTGCAGCCCTCCCTCAGTAATGACCCTCTGACAGTGCAGCGCTCCCTCAGAACAGCCCCTCCGACAGTGCAGCCCTCACTCAGTACTGCCCCTCCGACAGTGTATCACTCCCTCAGTACTGCCCCTCAGACACTGCAGTGCAACCTCAGTACTTCCCCTCCAGCAGTGCAGCTCTCCCTCATTACCACCCGTCCGACCGAGCAGTGCTCCCTCAGTCCTGCCCCTCCGACAGGGCAGCACTCCCACATACAGCCCCTCCGACAGTGCAGCGCTACCTCAGTACATCCCCCTGACTGTGCAGCTCTCCCTCCGTACTGCCCCTCCGACATTGCAGCGCTCCCTCAGTACATCACCTCCGACAGTGCAGCGCTCCCTCAGTACATCTCCTCCGACAGTACAGCGCTCTCTCAGTACATCTCCTCCGACAGTGCAGCGCTCCCTCAGTACATCTCCGACAGTGCAGCGCTACCTCAGTACTGCCCCTCCGACATTGCAGCGCTCCCTCAGTACAGCTCCTTCAACAGTGCAGCGCTCCCTCAGTACAGCCACTCCGACATTGCGGCGCTCCCTCTGTACTGCCCCTCCGACAGTGCAGTGCTCCCTCAGTGCTGCCCCACCGAATGTGCAGCACCCCCTCAGTACTGCCCCTTCGATGTTGCAGCGCTCTCAGTACTGCCCCGCCAACATTGCAGTGCTCCCTCAGTACAGCCCCTCAGACCGAGCAGCGCTAACTCAGTACAGCCACTCCGACAGTGCAGCGCTCTCAGTACTGCACCTCCGACGGTGCAGCACTCCCTCCGTACTGCCATCTGACAGTGCAATGCACCCTTAGTACTGCTCCTTTGAAAGTGCAGTGCTCCCTCAGTACTGCCTTCCGACAGTGCAGCGCTCCCTCAGTACAGCCCCTCCGAAAGTGCAGCGCTCCCTCAGTACTGCCCCTCCAACAGTGCAGTGTTCCCTCAGTACTGCCCCTCCAACAGTGCAGCGCTCCCTCTGTACAGCGCCTCCGACAATGCAGCGCTCCCCCAGTACAGCTCCTCCGACAGTGCAGTGCTTGTTCATTACATCCCCTCCGACAGTGCAGTGCTCCCTCAGTAATGCCCCTCCAACAGTGCAGCGCTCCCTCAGTACTGCCCCTCCGACAGTGCAGCACACCCCCAGCACTGCCCCTCAGACACTGCAGTGCTCCCTCAGTACTCTCCCCCCAACAGTGCAGCTCTCCCTCATTACCACCCCTCCGACCGGGCAGTGCTCATGCAATACAGCCCCTCCAACACTGTAGCAACACCGCAGTACAGACCCCCAACTATGCAGCGCTCCTGCAATACTGCCCCGATAACACTGCAGTGCTCCCTCTGTACAGCCCCTCTGACAGTGCAGCGCTCTCAGTACTTCCCCTCCGACAGTGCAGCGCTCCCTCAGTACTGCCGTCCGACAGTGAAACGCACTTTAGTACTGCCCCTTTGAAAGTGCAGCGCTCCCTCAATACTGCTTTCCGAAAGAGCAGTGCTTCCTTAGTACTGCCCATCCGACAGTGCAACGCACCCTTAGTACTGCCCCTATGAAAGTGCAGCGCTTGCTCAATACTGCTCTCCGAAAGAGCAGTGCTTCCTCAGTACTGCCCCTCCGACAGTGCAGCGCTCCCTCAGGACTGCCCCTCTGACAGTGCAGCCCTCACTCAGTACTGCCCCTCCGACAGTGCAGCACTCCCTCAGTACTGCCCCTCAGACACTGCAGTGCACCCTCAGTACTCCCCCTCCAGCAGTGCAGCTCTCCCTCATTACCACCCGTCCGACCGAGCGGTGCTCCCTCAGTCCTGCCCCTCCGACAGGGCAGCACTCCCACATACAGCCCCTCCGACAGTGCAGCGCTACCTCAGTACATCCGCCCGAATGTGCAGCGCTCCCTCAGTACTGCCCCTCCGATAGTGCAGCTTTCCCTTAGTACTGCCCCGCCGACAGTGAAGCGTCCCCTCAGTTCATCATCTCCATCAGTGCAGCGTTCCCTCAGTACTGCCCCTCCAACAGTGCAGCGCTCCCTCAGTACAGCTCCTCTGACAGTGCAGCGGTCCCTCAGCATAGCTCCTTAAACAGTGCGGCGTTCCCTCAGTCCTGCCCCTCCAACAGTGCAGCGCTCCCTCAATATAGCTCCTCCGACATTGCAGCGCTCCCTCTATACTGCCCCTCCGACAGTGCAGCGCTCCCT
The DNA here is from genome assembly GCF_052327205.1 of Somniosus microcephalus. Lineage (NCBI taxonomy): Eukaryota > Metazoa > Chordata > Chondrichthyes > Squaliformes > Somniosidae > Somniosus > Somniosus microcephalus. The sequence goes on along the minus strand of NC_140999.1, from coordinate 76,435,968 downwards.
CAGTGCTGCCCCTCCGACTGTGCAGCACTCCCTCAGTATTGCCCCTCCGATGGTGCAGCGCTCTCAGTACTGCCTTGCTTACACTGCAATGCTCCCTCATTGCCGCCGCTCAGACCGAGCAGCGCTAACTCAGTACAGCCCCTCCGACAGTGCAGCGCTCTCAGTACTGACCCTCCAACAGAGCATTGCTCCCTCCGTACTGCCATTCGACAGTGCAATGCACCCTTAGTACTGCCCCTTTGAAAGCGCAGCGCTCCCTCAGTACTGTCCTCCGACAGTGCAGCGCTCCCTCAGTACTGCCCCTCCGACAGTGCCACGCTCCCTCAGTACTGCCCCTCCGACAGTGCCACGCTCCCTCAGTACAGCCCCTCCGCCACTGCGGCGCTGCTTCAGTATTGCCCCTCCAACAGTGCAGCCCTCCCTCAGTAATGACCCTCTTGACAGTGCAGCGCTCCCTCAGAACAGCCCCTCCGACAGAGCAGCACTCCCTCAGTAGCACCCCTCTGACAGTGCAGTGCGCCCTCAGTACAGCTGCTCCGACAGTGCAGCGCCCCCTCAGTACAGCCCCTCCAAAAGTGCAGCGCTCACTCAGTACAGCCCCTCCGACAGTGTGGCGCTCCCTCAGTACTGCCCCTCCGACAGTGCAGTGCTCCCTCAGTACAGCCCCTTCGACAGTGCGGCGCTTCCTCAGTACAGCCCCTCCAACACTGCAGCTCCCTCTCATTACCACCCCTCCGACAGGGCAACACTCCCGCAATACAGCCCCTCCGACAGTGTAGCGCTACCGCAGTACAGCTCCCCGACATTTCAGCGCTCCCTCATTACTGCCCCGATAATACTGCAGTGCTCCCGCAGTACAGCCCCTCCGACAGTGCAGCACTCTTAGTACTGCCCCTCCGACAGTGCAGTGCTCCATCAGTACTGCCCCTCTGACAGTGCAGCGCTCCCTCAGTACTGCCCCTCCAACAGTGCAGCACTCCCTCAAAACCACCCCTCTGACAGTGCAGTGCTCCCTCATTACTGACCCTCCAACAATGCAGCTCTCACTCAGCACTGCCCCTCCGACAGTGCAGCACTCCCTCAGTACTGCCCCTCATACAGTGCAGTGCACGCTCAGTACTCCCCCTTCAACAGTGCAGCTCTCCATCATTACCACCCCTCCGACAGAGCAGTGCTCCCTTAGTACTGACCCTCCGACAGTGCAGCCTTCCCTCAGTACTGCCACTCCGACAGTGCAGCACTCCCTCAGTACTGCCCTTCAGACACTGCAGTGCTCTCTCTGTACTTTCCCTCCAACAGTGTAACGCTCCCTCAGTACTGCCCCTCCGACAGGGCAGCGCTCCCACAGAACAGCCCCTCCGACAGTGCAGCGCTACCTCAGTACATCCCCCCAACCATGCAGTGCTCCCTCAGTACTGCCCCTCCGACAGTGCAGCGTTCCCTCAGTACAGCTCCTCCGACAGTGCGGCGCTCCCTCCGTACTGCCATCCGACAGTGCAATGCACCCTTAGTACTGCCCCTTTGAAAGTGCAGCGCTCCCTCAGTACTGCCCTCCGACAGTGCAGCGCTGTTTCAGTACAGCCCCTGCGACAGTGCAGCGCTCCCTCAGTACAGCCTCTCCGCCAGTGCGGCTCTCCCTCAGTACTGCCCCTCCAACAGTGCAGCGTTCCCTCAGTACTGCCCCTCCAACAGTGCAGGGCTCCCTCTGTACAACCCCTCCGACAATGCAGAGCTCCCTCAGTACAGCTCCTCCGACAGTGCAGTGCTCCATCATTTCAGCCCCTCCAACAGTGCAATGCTCCCTCAGTACGGCCCCTCCAACATTGCGACGCTCCCTCAGTACTGCTCCTCCAACAGTGCAGCACTCCCTCAGTACTCTCCCTCCAACAGTGCAGCTCTCCCTCATTACCATCCCTCCAACAGGGCAGCGCTCCCGCAATACAGCCCCTCCGACAGTGTAACGCTACCGCAGTACAGCCCTCTGACAGTGCAGTGCTCCCTCAGTACTGCCGTCTGATAGTGTAATGCACCCTTAGTACAGCCCCTTTGAAAGTGCAGTGCTCCCTCCATACTGCCCCTCCGACAGAGCAGTGCTTCCTCAGTACTGCCCCTCCGACAGTGCAGCGCTCCATCAGTACAGCCCCTCTGACATTGCAGCGCTCCCTCAGAACAGCCCTTCCAACAGAGCAGGACTCGCTCAGTACCACCTCTCCGACAGTGCAGCACTCCCTCAACACAGCCGCTCCGACAGTGCAGCGCCCCCTCAGTACTGCCCCCCAAAAGTGCAGCGCTCCCTCTGTACAGCCCTTCCATCAGTGTGGTGCTCCCTCAGTACTCTCTTTCCACCAGTGCAGCGCGCCCTGAATTCTGCCCCACCAAAGAGCAGCGCTGCCTCAATACTGGCCCTCCAACAGAGCAGTGCATCCTCAGTACTGCCCCTCCGACAGTGCAACGCTCCATCAGTACTGCCCCTCTGACAGTGCAGCACTCCCTCAGTACTGCCCATCCACCAGTGCAGCACTCCCTCAAAACCACACCGCCGACAGTGCAGTGCTCCCTCAGTACTGACCCTCCGACAGTGCAGCACTCCCTCAGTACTGCCCCTCAGACACTGCAGTGCACCCTCATTACTCACCCTCCAACAGTGCAGCTCTCCCTCAGCACGGTGGCATAGTGGTTAGCACTGTTGCCTCACAGCGCCAGAGACCCGGGTTCGAATCCAGCCTCGGGCGACTGTCTGTGTGGAGTTTGCACATTCTCCCCGTGTTTGCGTGGGTTTTCTCCGGGTGCTCCGGTTTCCTCCCACAGTCCAAAGATGTGCGGGTTAGGTTGATTGGCTATGATAAATTGACCCTTAATGTTAGGGGGATTAAATACGTGGGGTTACAGGGATAGGGTGGGACATGTGTTGGTGTAGGGGTTATGGGGATCGGGTGGGATATGTGTCGGTGCAGGCTCGATGGGCCGAAATGGCCCCTATCTGCACTGTGGGGTTTCTGTGATTCTGTGATAACCACCCATCCGACAGAGCAGTGCTCCCTCAGTACTGACCCTCCGACAGTGCAGTCTTCCTCAGTACTGCCCCTTCGACAGTGCATCACTCCCTCAGTACTGCCCTTCAGACACTGCAGTGCTGTCTCTGTACTGTCCATCCAACAGTGCAACGTTCCCTCAGTACTGCCCCTCCGACAGGGCAGCGCTCCCACAGTACAGCCCCTCCAAAAGTGCAGCGCTACCTCAGTACATCCCCCGACTGTGCAGCACTCCCTCAGTACTGCCCCTCCGACAGTGCAGCACTCCCTCGGTACTGACCCTCCAACAGTGCAGCGTTCTCTCAGTACTGCCCCGCTGACAGTGCAGCGCTCCCTCAGAACATCCCCTCCGACAGTGCATCCCACCCTCAGTACTGCCTCTCCGACAGTGCAGCACATCGTCAGTACTGCCCCTCAGACAATGCAATGCACCCTCAGTGCTCCCCCTCCAACAGTGCAGCTCTCCCACTTTACTACCCCTCCGACAGAGCAGTGATCCCTCAGTACTGACCCTCCGACAGTGCAGCCTTCCATCATGTCCTGCCCCTCCAACAGTGCATCACTCCCTCATTACTGCCCTTCAGACACGGCAGTGCTCTCTCGGTACTGTCCCTCCTACAGTGCAACGCTCCCTCAGTACTGCCCCTCCGACAGGGCAGCGCTGCCACAGTACAGCCCCTCTGACAGTGCAGCGCTACCTCAGTACATCCCCCCGACCGTGCAGCGCTCCCTCAGTACTGCCCCTCCGACAGTGCAGTGCTCCCTCAGTACAGCACCTCCAACAGTGCGGCGCTCCCTCGGTACTGCCCCTCCAACAGTGCAGCGCTTCCTCAGTACTGCCCCGCCAACAGTGCAGCGCTCCCTCAGAACATCCCCTCCAACAGTGCAGCGCTCCCTCAGTACAGACCCTCCGATAGTGCGGCGCTCCCTCAGTACTGCCCTTCAGACACTGCAGTGCTCTCTCTGTACTGTCCCTCCAACAGTGTAATGCTCCCTCTGCACTGCCCCTCCGACAGTGCAGCACTCCCTCAGTAATGCCCCTCCAACAGTGCAGTGCTCCCTCAGTACAGCCCCTCCAACAGTGCGGCGCTCCCTCGGTACTGCCCCTCCAACAGTGCAGCGCTCCCTCAGTACTGCCCCGCCGACAGTGCAGCGCTCCCTTAGAACATCCCCTCCGACACTGCAATGCTCCCTCAGTACAGCTCCTCCGACAGGGCAGCGCTCCCGCAGTACAGCTCCTCCGGCAGTGCAGCACTCCCTCAATACTGCCCTTCAGACACTGCAGTGCTCTCTCCATACTGTCCCTCCAACAGTGTAATGCTCCCTCAGCACTGCCCCTCCGAAAGGGCAGCACTCCCACAGAACAGCCCCTCCGACAGTGCAGCGCTACCTCAGTACTGCCCCTCCGACAGTGCGGCACTCCCTCGGTACTGCCCCTCCAACAGTGCAGCATTCCCTCAGTACTGCCCGGCCGACAGTGCAGCGCTCCCTCAGTACATCACCTCCGACAGTGCAGCGCTACCTCAGTACTGCGCCTCCGACAGTGCGGCACTCCCTCGTTACTGCCCCTCCAACAGTGCAGCATTCCCTCAGTAATGCCCCGCCGACAGTGCAGCGCTCCCTCAGTACATCACCTCCGACAGTGCAGCGATCCCTAGTAAAGGATCCCCTTCGAATGAGTGACCATAACATGGTTGAATTCCATATTCAATTAGAGGGTGAGAAGGTTGGATCTCAAACAAGCGTGATAAGATGGAATAAGGGAGACTATGAAGGTATTGAGCGGAATTGAGCAGAGTGGATTGGGAAAATAGATTAAAGGGTAAGACGATACATGATCAGTGGTGTACATTTTAGGAGTTATTTTACAACTTCCAAAAAATATATATTCCACTGAGAAGAAAAGGGTGTAAAAGAAAAGACAGCCATCCGTGGATAAGTAAAAAAATTAAGGATAGTACTCGAATAAAAACAAGGGCATATAAGGTAGCCAAATCTAGTGGGAGGATAGAGGATTGGGAAAACTTTAAAAGACAGCAAAAAATAACAAAATGATTGATTAAGAAAGGGAAGATAGATTATGAAAGTCAATTAGCAAAAAATATAAAAACAGATAGTAAGAGTTTTTATAGTTATATAAAAAGAAAAAGGGTGGCTACAGTAAATGTTAGTCCCTTAGAGGATGAGACCGGGAAATTAATGGTGGGAAATATGGAGATGGCAAAAACACTGAATGAAAATTTCATATCAGTCTTTACAGTAGAAGACACTAAGAATATCCCAACACTGGACAAACAGGGGGCTAAAGGGGGGGGAGGAGCTAAACACGATCAAAATCACTAAGGAAGTGGTACTCGGTAAAATAATGGGACACAAGGCGGATAAATCACCTGGACCTGATGGCTTACATCCTAGGGTCTTGAGGGAAGTGGCGGTAGGGATTGTGGATGCGTTGGTAATAATTTTCCAAAACTCCCTGGACTCAGCAAAGGTCCCGGCAGACTGGAAAACTGCTAATGTAACACCCTTATTTAAAAAGGGCAGTAGACAGAATGCTGGAAACTAAAGACTGGTTAGCCTAACATCTGTGGTAGGTAAAATTTTGGAGTCCATTATTAAGGAGACAGTAACAGGACATTTGGATAATCATAATTTAATAGGACAAAGTCAGCATGGTTTTATGTTTGTCATGTTTGACAAATTTGCTGGAGTTCTTTGAGGAAGTAACATTTAGGGTGGATAAAGGGGAACCAGTGGATGCAGTGTATTTAGACTTCCAAAAGGCATTTGACAAGGTGCCACACAAAAGATTATTGCTTAAGATAAAAAATCACGGGATTGGGGGTAATATTCTGGCATGGATAGAGGATTGGCTATCTAACAGAAGGCAGAGAGTTGGGATAAATGGTTAATTCTCAGACTGGCAATCAGTAACAAGTGGTTTTCCACAGGGGTCAGTGCTGGGTCCCCAACTCTTTACAATCTATATTAACGATTTGGAGGAGGGGACCGAGTGTAACATATCAAAGTTCGCAGATGATACTAAGATGGGAGGGAAAGTAGTGAGTGAGGAGGACATAAAAAACCTGCAAGGGGACATAGACAGGCTAAGTAAGTGGGCAGGGATTTGGCAGATGGAATACAATACTGGAAAGTGTGAGGTTATGCACTTTGGCAGGAAAAATCGTAGAGCAAGTTATTATCTTAATGGCAAGAAACTGGAAAGTACTGAAATACAAAGGGATCTGGGGGTCCTGGTGCACGAAACTCAAAAGGTTAGTATGCAGGTGCAGCAAATGATTAAGAAAGCCAATGGAATGTTGGCTTTCATTGCTAGGGGGAAAGAATATAAAAATAGGGAGGTATTGCTTCAGTTGTACAAGGTATTGGTGAGACCGCACCTGGAATAATGCGTACAGTTTTGGTGTCCATACTTAAGAAAGGACATACTTGCTCTCGAGTCAGTACAAAGAAGGTTCACTCGGTTAATCCCGGGGATGAGGGGATGGACATATGAGGAGAGGTTGAGTAGATTGGGACTCTACTCATTGGATTTCAGAAGAATGAGAGGCGATCTTATTGAAACATATAAGATTGTGACGGGGTTGGATCGGGTGGATGCGGGGAGGATGTTCCCGATGATGGGTGAAACTGGAACAAGGGGGCATAGTCTTAGAATAAGGGGCTGCTCTTTCAAAACTGAGATGAGGAGGAACTGCTTCACTCAGAGGGTGTAGGTCCATGGAATATGCTGCCCCAAAAAGCTGTAGAAGCAACATCATTGCATAAATTTAAAACAGAAATAGACAGTTTCCTAGAAGTAAAGGGAATTAAGGGTTACGGGGAGCGGGCAGGAATTTGGACATGAGTCTAGGTTCGGATCGGTCATGGCCCTGTGGGTAGTGGCGCGGGCCCAGGGGCCGTGTAGCCTGATCCTGCTCCTATTTCGTGTGTCTAATTCTGTTAGATTGTGGAGATGGATCTGTGATAGTAGATTGGCGGTTAGGATCAGATCAGCCATGATCTTATTGAATGGCGGAGCAGGCTCGAGGGGCCGATTGGCCTACTCCTGCTCCTATTTCTTATGTTCTTATGTTCTTATGTTCTTAGTACAGCTCCTCCGACAGGGCAGCGCTCCCGCAGTACAGCTCCTCCGACAATGCAGCACTCCCTCAGTATTGCCCTTCAGACACTGCAATGCTCTCTCTGTACTGTCCCTCTAACAGTGCAACGCTCCCTCAGTTTTGCCCCTCTGACAGGGCAGTGCTCCTACTGAACAGCCCCTCCGACAGTGCAGCGCTACCTCAGTACATCCCCCCGACTGTGCAGCGCTCCCTCAGTACTGCCCCTCCGACAGTGCAGCGCTCCATCAGTACTGCCCCTCTGACATTGCAGCGCTCCCTCAGTACAGCCCTTCCAACAGAGCAGGACTCGCTCAGTACCACCTCTCCGACAGTGCAGTGCTCCCTCAATACAGCCGCTCCGACAGTGCAGCGCCCCCTCAGTACTGCCCCACAAAAGTGCAGCGCTCCCTCTGTACAGCTCCTCCATCAGTGTGGTGCTCCCTCAGTACTATCTTTCCACCAGTGCAGCGCGCCCTGAATACTGCCCCATCAAAGAGCAGCGCTGCCTCAATACTGGCCCTCCAACAGAGCAGTGCATCCTCAGTACTGCCCCTCCGACAGTGCAATGCTCCGTTAGTACTGCCCCTCTGACAGTGCAGCACTCCCTCAGTGCTGCCCCTCCACCAGTGCAGCGCTCCCTCAAAACCACACCTCCGACAGTGCAGTGCTCCCTCAGTACTGACCCTCCGACAGTGCATCCCTCCCTTAGTACTGCCCCTCTGACACAGTGCAGCACTCCTTCAGTACTGCCCTCTCAGACACTGCAGTGCACCCTCATTACTCTCCCTCCAACAGTGCAGCTCTCCCTCAGCACGGTGGCATAGTGTTTAGCACTGTTGCCTCACCGACAGTGACCCGGGTTCGAATCTGGCCTCGGGCGACTGTCTGTGTGGAGTTTGCACATTTTCCCCGTGTTTGCGTGGGTTTTCTCCGGGTGCTCCGGTTTCCTCCCACAGTCCAAAGATGTGCGGGTTAGGTTGATTGGCTATGATAAATTGACCCTTAGTGTTAGGGGGATTAAATACGTGGTGTTACAGGGATAGGGTGGGACATGTGTTGGTGTAGGGGTTACGGGAATCGGGTGGGATATGTGTCAGTGCAGGCTCGATGGGCTGAAATGGCCTCTATCTGCACTGTGGGGTTTCTGTGATTCTGTGATTACCACCCATCCGACAGAGCAGTGCTCCCTCAGTACTGACCCTCCGACAGTGCAGCCTTCCCTCAGTGCTGCCTCTCCGACAGTGCATCACTCCCTCAGTACTGCCCTTCAGACACTGCAGTGCTGTCTCTGTACTGGCCTTCCAACAGTGCAACGTTCCCTCAGTACTGCCCCTCCGACAGGGCAGCGCTCCCACAGTACAGCCCCTCCAACAGTGCAGCGCTACGTCAGTACATCCCCCGACTGTGCAGTACTCCCTCAGTACAGCCCCTCCGACAGTGTGCCACTCCCTCGGTACTGACCCTCCAACAGTGCAGCATTCTCTCAGTACTGCCCCGCCGACAGTGCAGCGCTCCCTCAGAACATCCCCTCCGACAGTGCATCCCTCCCTCAGTACTGCCCCTCCAACAGTGCAGCACATCCTCAGTACTGCCCCTCAGACACTGCAGTGCACCCTCAGTGCTCCCCCTCCAAAAGTGCAGCTCTCCCACTTTACCACCCCTCTGACAGAGCAGTGCTCCCTCAGTACTGACCCTCTGACAGTGCAGCCTTCCCTCAGTACGGCCCCTCCGACAGTGCATCACTCCCTCAGTACAGCCCAACCGACAGTGTGGCGATCCCTCGGTACTGCCCCTCCAACAGTGCAGCGTTCCCTCAGTACTGCACCACCGACAGTGCAGCGCTCCCTCAGTACATCACCTCCGACAGTGCAGCACTCCCTCAGTACAGCTCCTCCGACAGTGCAGCGCTCCCTCAGTACAGACCCTCCGATAGGGCGGCGCTCCCTCAGTACTGCCCCTCCAACAGTGCAGCGCTCCCTTAGTACAGCTCCTCCGACAGTGCAGCGCTCCCTCAGTACAGCTCCTTCAACAGTGCAGCGCTCCCTCAGTACAGCCACTCCGACAGTGCAGCACTCCCTCAGTACAGCTCCTTCAACAGTGCAGCGCTCCCTCAGTACAGCCACTCCGACAGTGCAGTGCTCCCTCAGTACTGACCCTCCGACAGTACATTCCTCCCTCAGTACTGCCCCTCTGACAGTGCAGCCCTCCCTCATTACCACCCCTCCGACAGAGCACTGCTCCCTCAGTACATACCCTCCGACAGTGCAGCCTTCCCTCAGTACTGCCCCTCCGACAGTGCAGAACTCGTTCAGTACTGCCCTTCAGACACTGCAGTGCTCTCGCTGTACTGTCCCTCCAACAGTGCAACGCTCCCTCAGTACTGCCCCTCCGACAGGGCAGTGCTCCTACAATACAGCACCTCCGACAGTGCACTAACTCAGTACATTCACCCAACTGTGCAGTGCTCCCTCAGTACTGCCCCTCCGACAGTGCAGCACTCCCTCAGTACTGCCACTCCAACAGTGCAGCGTTCTCTCAGTACTGCCCCGCCGAAAGTGCAGCGCTCCCTCAGAACATTCCCTCCGAAAGTGCATCCCTCCCTCAGTACTGCCCCTCCGACAGTGCAGCACTCCCTCAGTACTGCTCCTCAGACACTGAAGTGCACCCTCAGTACTCCCACTCCAGCAGTGCAGCTCTCCCTCATTACCACCCCTCCGACAGAGCAGTGCTCCCTCAGTACTGCCCCTCCGATGTAATGATATCAGCAAATAGAGATGGTATTTGCCTGTTTGATTATGATGCCTTAACAGCATGTTTGCAGGTATTGATTGCTTGTGCCTGACCAGCAGAGGGCATGTGACCGAGACAAGCAAGGCAGTTCATTTTAGTTTCAGTTTCATTCTAGATGCATCACAAGCATCGTGTCTCCTGTAAAGCTGTAAATAGAGTTGAACAAGCTTTAGATTAAAAGTCATTCTCTTTCATAAATGTCTCGTCATTGAACCCACAAAGAAATCAATACATGGTGTCAGAAGTGATTGAAATAGATGAAGAGGAAAAATCTGAAGTTAAATCAGCTCTCCACAGATTAGCAAGCCAAAAGGGAACATTGTTGCTTACCAGTAGAGAATAGCTAATGAAGTGAAAAATGGAAGGTTTACTCCCACCGGCGACGCTTCAGTTGACAGGTAATGTGGCTGAAAATTGGAGGAGATTCAAACAACGTTTAGAGTTGTATTTAGCGGCAATCGGAGCTGATGAGAAAAGTAATAAAAAGAAATCGTCACTGTTCTTACATGTCATGGGTGATGAAGCGCTGGAGGTGTATAATAACTTCACATTCGCTGTTGATGGAGACAAAATGAAGCTAGATAAAATAATGGAACAGTTTGAGGCCTACTGCATACCTAAACGTAACGTGACATTTGAGAGGCACAGGTTTGTCACATGTGTACAGAAAACGGGTGAGACTATTGATCAGTATGTGACTGAACTGAGAAACCGAAGCAAATCGTGTGAATTTGGGGGACTGACAGACTCGCTGATAAAAGACAGACTGGTGTGTGGTATTCCAGATAATGGTCTAAGGGAAAGACTGCTAATAGAGCAAGATCTAGACCTGGGAAAAGCCATAGCACTGTGTAGGGCTACAGAGACTGTGAAGTTGCAGGCAAAGGAGCTGCTCAGTGACAATAGCTGCAATGTGGATGCAATGAGAATGAACGGACATAAACCGTTTAACAAAAAGAGCGCCAATGTGAAAAAAGAGGCGTGGCCAGCAAACGAAAATGAAAGGGACAATCGAAAGACATGTAGTCGATGCGGTACACAGCATCCACCAAAAAAGTGTCCAGCATATGGTAAAACATGCAATAGTTGCAACAAAAACAATCATTATGCCCGTTGCTGCAAGAACCAAGTGCAACAAAGAAAGGTCCATGCAGTAGATGAAAGCGACATAGAGAGTTCTATGTAGATGTTGTGTCTGAAAACAAAAAAGAAGAAAGAGACTGGATGTTGACACTAAAAGTGAATGACATACACATTCCATTTAAATTGGATACTGGAGCACAAGTTAATGTGATATCAGAGACTGATTTTAAGAAAATTAGACCCAGACCAAAGATACATGGAATAAAAGTGAAAGTGACAGGATACTCAGGTGCTGATATACCAGTGAAAGGAAGATGCATTGTCAAAGTAACACACAAGGACAGAGAGCACACACTAGCATTAATCGTGGTGCCAAAGGATGTGCAAGCCATACTAGGTTTAAAGGCCTGTGAGAGACTGAACCTGGTAAAGAGAGTCCTCGTTGTAGAAAGCGAAGGAGAGACAGTCTATGATGAACTCATGAAAGAGTACAACGACCTATTTAAGGGTCTAGGCTGCATTCCAGGAGAACACACGATCAGAGTAGATAAAAGTATGACACCGGTCATACATCCATGCAGAAAAGTCCCGTTTGCTCTTCAAAAGCAACTGAAGGCAGAGTTGGACAGGATGGAAAGCCTGAACGTGATTCGGATGATAGATGAGCCAACTGAGTGGGTGAGTTCCCTCGTCGTAGTGGACAAAAAGAATGGAAAGCTCAGAATTTGCCTGGATCCAAGAGATCTAAACAGAGCAATAAAGAGAGAGCACTTCAAGCTTCCTACACGTGAGGAAATCATGGCACAGTTTGCAAATGCAAAATATTTCAGCAAGTTAGATGCATCATCAGGATTTTGGCAGATGAAGCTGGACGAAGCAAGTTCAAGACTGTGCACGTTCAACAGTCCATTTGGCAGATACAGATTCCTAAGGTTACCATTTGGCATTGCCTCAGCTCCTGAAGTGTATCACAAAACTATCCATATGATCTATGAGCACCTGGAGGGAGTTGATACATCAATGGATGACATCATAGTATGGGGAACCACGAGAACTGAGCGTGATGAGAGACTGAAAAAAGTGCTGGAAGCAACAAGGAAAACAAACCTGAAGCTGAATAGAGAGAAATGTCGGCTCGGGGTGACAGAACTGACATTTGTGGGAGATATCCTTAGCAGTGAGGGCATCAGACCAGATCCCAGAAAGGTGTCCGCCATTGAGAATATGCCAAAGCCACAATGCAAAAAGGACGTGCAGAGGTTTAATGGAATGATCAACTACATGGGGAAATTCATATCCAACCTGTCGAAGTCTCGACTCCCGAGTAAGACTCTTAAACACAAAGTATCGTCAAAGACAGGCTTTATTTGCTTGCAAGGGAAGGGTTGTGTAGTCAAAGGCTACATCAGACCTCTTCAAAGTAATACAGTATTTGTAACATATTTATACAGTACAGAAACAAAACAGGCTTTCTATGCCACATGACATAGTATTGAATCATACCTGATTACAAAGGCACAGACCTTGCGAATTATTGGAACAACGTATTCCAGGCTTCGTTCGAATAACGAACAGAAATACCTTGAGATAAGATTAATTAATCCTTTATTATGGGATCCTTCTGTTCTCCCACTGTACCAACTGAGCCTGTGGGCCGATGTTTACCTTATCCTGTCCTTGGCTATTTGTTTGGTAAACGAGGCTCCTTGTTAAGCTTGTCACAGATAGGAGTACGTATGTAGCATTCCTAAATTGTCTCATCCCCTTGAAACTGATTAGTGAATCATGCTGTCGGCCATTTGAGTTTTTATTCTATGCCTAGGAAGCCATTTTGTGTCTAAGTGAGAAACTGTACTTCCACATTCTTCCCTTTTGTCCTTACTAGGACAACATAACTGAAATTAACCTCTTCCTATCGGTCCTCATACCAAATTTAGATTTTAGCCAAGGATACCGACTTCTTTGCCGTTTTCAACCATCCCCGGGATTTACCTGTATTGATGGTTGACCTTGTCTAAGATCGTCTTACTTCTCTGTCTATTCTTAGCGTTTGGGCGTGTGTTCTTGTAGGGTTTAATTATGTTTGATTTGATTTCAGGTTTATGTCTTTGTATAGTTCTGCAGCTTATGTTAGCCTGCAGTTCTAATTTTCCTGCAGCTTATATTAGCCTGCAGTTCTAATTTTCCTGCAGCTTATATTAGCCTGCAGTTCTCATTTGAGTGGAAAAATATGTTTTACAGAAAGAGGAGAGCATGTGGAATATATATGTATATATTTTGTCTAAGTCTTCTAATCCTTATAATTGTATTTTATTCAATCGTCTCAGTTCCTCAACTAGGGGACCATTCTTTTCCTCTACTGACTTTACTTCTCTCTGTATCATCATATTCATTGCAGGCAAGACTGCCTTGCCTAACCTATTGCAACAACACTAATCGTTGTGACAAACAGAGCAATGCATACAATCAGGGCTATCACTACTACTAGTCCATGCAATAATATTTGTCGTAAGACATGTACAAAAAGTATTCGCGTGTAATTCTCGTTTCTTTCGGGATCTTTCCCCATCTCCTTGGCATAGTAGACTCAGTAGTCCGATTAGTATACAAAACATAAGTAACGTTTTCATTGTTAAAGTCTTTCAAAATTCAATGGTCTCTATTCGGTGCCTTCTTGCAGTGGGATGTGTGAATCCAGGAAGATCTTTCCTTGACTTTTACAGCTGTGTTTGTTGTCAGGAGCACTTGATATGGTCCTTCGAAGCGTGGTTGCAGACCGTTCTTCCTTTTAAAAACCTTCACGTAGACGTCATCTCCAGGTTCCAAGTCGTGGCACTTTCCCTCTGCTGGACTCGTTTGAGCTTCCTTTACCTGTTGGTGAAAGCTGGAAATACATTTAGTTAATGCGATGCAAAAGTTTAGCATACTTTCGTCTATTTTATGAATGTCCATTTGTTTAACCGTAAATGGTGCTGAGAATGGCAGTCTTTGGGGTCGCCCCATGACGATCTCGTGTGGCGACAGTCCATTTGTCCTGTTAGTTGCTGCTCGCATTATCATCAATGCTAAGGGTAATAGTTCGACCCATTTAAGTCCAGTTTCATTGCAAAGTTTAGAAAGCTTATTCTTCAGCACTCCATTATGTCTTTCCACCAGTCCTGCGGATTGTGGATGATAACTGCAGTGAAAATGCTGGTTAATCTGCAAAGCTTTACATAGTTCTTTTATAATTGCTCCAGTGAAATGTGACGACCCTCTGTTGCTTGAAAGCTGCATAGGTATTCCAAACCTTGGTATGATTTCTTTTAACAAGCACTTTGCTACTGTTACAGCATCATTCTTTTTTACATGGGAAGTCTTCGACCCATCTTGAAAACATATCTATAATTACTAACACATACTTAAATCCTAAACATGGTGGTAATTCAATAAAATCCATTTGTAAATGTACGAAAGGGCCTGATGGATTTGGGTGGGAGGCAGCCTGTACTTTCTCTGTCTTGCCTGGATTCATTTCCTGGCAAATGGTGCACCTTTCACTAATTTGTTTTGCAATTGCCAAAATACCTGGTGCATACCATGTTTGATTAATATAGTCTGCCATCCCCCCTTTGCCCACATGCGTGAACACATGAACGCATCGGGCAATCCATGGGAGTAAAGATTTAGGCGCCACCATGCGGCCGTCATGGTGAACCCATACCCCTTCAGGCGTTTTAAAGCAAGAATCCCTTGCCCAACTTAACACTTCGTCCGAGTTAGCCTGCGACTGAAAGGCTAAAACATCATTAATAGAGGGTGGGTCATTGTCTGATTTCTGTTGACGCAGAACCAAGGCTGAAACTTGTGGCCCTGTATCCGACAGAGCAGCTGATTTAGCAGCTCTATCTGATCGCTCGTTACCCAGGGATATCTGATCCTGACTACCTGTATGAGCCTAACATTTAATAACTGAAATCTTAGTGGGACACACTGGAGCCTTTAAAAGATTATTGATTTGCTCAGCATTATAAATCTGTTCGAGGCTTAGTCACCAATTGGGTGATCGTTTTGCAGCAATGTGGAGTTCTGTCTTCTTCTGTGGGTAGCAGTGTGGCTGGATTCAAGGCCGAACATCTTTGAATTAGGAGATTAGAGTTGGATAATAACTCAACCTCATATTTACTGCTGCGGGCTGACGTCAAGTGCTGAGTGGCGCACTTTGTCAGTAGCACCTCGACAGAATGTGGTACAAATAAAACAGTTTGAGCGTTATACCTTGAGCTTGTTGCACAGCATAATAAGCAGCGGCTAGAATTGGCAGGCATCCAGGCAGGCCGCATGCAACGGGATCCAATTGAGTAACTGTCTTTTATAGTCGTGTCTTTTCCTGTGCCTTCATAAAAGGCAGCGCAATGCAGATTCATGTGCCAGCTGTCTAATTTCAAATCCTTCTGGTACTCTGAGACTGTTCTTGAGGCACGGTGTAGTGCTCCTACAATTATCATTAGTTTATGGCTTATTTCTTGGTTTTCATTTGCCCACTGGTAGACAATGGGAAGGGAGCATTCTTGTAAAAGGCACATAGTACATCTATCGGTCGGAACGTGTATCTGCAGTCCCTTTTCTGAACAAATTATTGTTGCCTGCATTTTGCACAACAAGTCTCTCCCTAAAAGGTTCATGGGGGCGTCATCTGATAACAAAAAACATGTTGGCCAGGAAAATTATCTGCTCGTATTTGTAACGGTTGCGACCATGTCAGAGTCTGTGAGACACCAGAAAGTCCTATGCAGGTAACATCCTTGTCAGTGCATGGAATTCCTGTAGCGTATTGTTTTGTCAATAGTGAGGTTGTGGCTCCTGTGTCGATGAGAAAAGGGACTCTATTGCCCTGCATTTCTATGGATAAATATGGCTCATCGCTAGAATTTAGTGATACTAGTGGTAATTGGAGAGTGTGGGTATTGTTTGGGGCTGTTTCTCCGTGTCATGCTGAATAATTTTGCCCTGGGGGTCCGAATTGTCCTTCCATAATCTGACCTCCCCAAGGATCCCCTGTTGTAAAGCCGGCTTGTGGACAAGTGTGAACCTGGGCTTGGGTACTTGTATTTACTGGGGCACCTCCCCAGCCTTGATTTTGCTGTTTGGGGAACGGGCAATTGGACTTCCAGTGTCTGATCTGACCACAGCTAAAACACGGAGAGTTTGTGCCTCTTCCATTCCACTGGCCTCTGCCAGTCCCTCCTCTACTATTTCCTCTAAATCTGCCTCTGTTATACCCTCTACCTCGTCCCCTGTTTTGACCCTGGTAGTAAATAGTAGTCTGGGCGGTCGGGGCTGGAGAAGCTGCTTGCTCCATTAACAAAAAAACTTTACTCTTTTGATCTTTATTCCTTTCCTGTATTCCTTTCAAGATTTGTGTCAATTCAGGAATGGTTTTATGTCTCCAGTCAAGGCAAACTAAAGTCAACGGTTCCTTAAGTTCCGTTCTGAGGCCGTTTACAAGGGCGTTAATTAAAGGGATTTGGTCATTTTCTTTTGTCATACCCGAATGCTGTCCCATAACTGCTTCCATTCTTTCTATATAATCCTCAACGTCTTCATCCCTTTTCTGAGTTGTCTCAATTATCTTATCTAGTGTTGATTATATTCTCCTGACTTACAGCACTGGGGTCGGGTGATTCACCACCCGCTGCGCCTTGTTGTTGCACTTCGTATTCAGGAGGCGGGGCTGGTCTTCTGAACCATCCCTGATCCTCGTCATCACTGGAATGAGTCGTGGGCATGGGAGGATATTCACAGGGAGGAGCGGTAGGCTTTGGGTTTTGTCTTAAAGGCATTAGCGTAACCTTTTCTTGTTTAATCAATTTATTCATTAGATCTCTTATCTTATTTTTGTTCTCAATTTTACTAGCTAATATGCTGTGTTCCTTACGTTTTTCTGCTTCCCTTTTCCAATCTGAGAAGGCAGACCAATTTACTGACTTTGCACCCCTTCTCCTTGGGTCTCTGCCTGCTAGGCAGTTTTCTAGACACGTGATTCTATCTAGATTAAATGTACCATCCACGGGGAAAGGGTGTCTGTCTTTCTTGGTCCATCTAGCCCACTTAGGTAAATCATTTATGGATATCTGACCATAGTAGGTAAAGAAATAAGAAGCGGGAGTTCCTTTTTCTTTTTCTGGGATCTTGCTCTGTGCAGCTCCCATCTTAGTTTGTATGTTTTTTTTTCAACTAGGCTCTCTTCTTCTAGATCGCAAGTTTCACCCCTTACCCCCTTACGACTATTACTGACTGTCCAAAAGGACCATAAGTGATGAAAAATAACAAGTAATAACAACAGTCAAAGAAATGACAAGTAATGCAGCAGCCCAAACAGGCAAACAGACATTAAAATGCTCAGACATTGATCTTATACTCTAAACTAAACAAATAGTCAATTCTCAGTTTGTGTTGTACGCCACTACAAGCTGAGTCCTTAACGTTTAACTTATACTTTATGTGAGAGTCTTCTGTCTTAATGTTGTCAATAGGCAACAAACAAAAATGGAAAACAATGGTTGCGATAATTCTTAACCTCCATATTCATATAAAATCCTTATGCTTTAATGCGAGGGGCTTGAACCCTCGTAGAAGGTATCTCAACGGAGAATAATCCTGAGCCTGGTAATACAGGTCTTTAAAACACAGTGACAATCCTCAAACGATACTTTCTGCCGCGGGACTCTCACCCCGGCTCAAGGGACCCACCCTTGATACTGCAGCTTTAACTTGGTACCTTATCTGTCTGGGACTCAGCCCTGTCGACTTTCCTCTTGCCTTCTTTGCCCGATACTTTTTTTTTTTAAAGACTTGAGTTGTCAGTATTCTCCTCCTTTCAGTGGTCAACAATAAAAGAAGCAAAAGTTACAGGATTCAACTCAAGTCTGAAACACGAGTCTTAACTTAATCGCAGTACTCCCGTTGGAAGAAACAGACCACACCAATTCAATATCTAATGAGAAATCCTTTTATGTGATAATACATCACTGTGGCCATTCAGGATCTGTCATTAGAGATTGACGATGCCCTTGTCCGTGACTTACCGAAAGGCAGCAAGCGATCTCGGTGGAACCTCCAAGTAATACTGTCGAAGTCTCGACTCCAGAGTAAGACTCTTAAACACAAAGTATCGTCAAAGACAGGCTTTATTTGCTTGCAAGGGAAGGGTTGTCAAAGGCTACATCAGACCTCTTCAAAGTAATACAGAATTTGTAACATATTTATACAGTACAGAAACAAAACAGGCTTTCTATGCCACATGACATAGTATTGAATCATACCTGATTACAAAGGCACAGACCTTGCGAATTATTGGAACAACGTATTCCAGGCTTCATTAGAATAATGAACAGAAATACCTTGAGATAAGATTAATTAATCCTTTATTATGGGATCCTTCTGTTCTCCCACTGTACCAACTGAGCCTGTGGGCCGATGTTTACCTTATCCTGTCCTTGGCTATTTGTTTGGTAAACGAGGCTTCTTGTTAAGCTTGTCACAGATAAGGAGTACGTATGTAGCATTCCTAAATTGTCTCATCCCCTTGAAACTGATTAGTGAATCATGCTGTCGGCCATTTGAGTTTTTATTCCATGCCTAGGAAGCCATTTTGTGTCTAAGTGAGAAACTGTACTTCCACAAACCTCTCAGAAAAGATGGCGCCACTGAGAAGACTAACTGAAAAGAACATAGAATGGGAATGGAATCATGAGCATGAGAAGTCATGGAGCGATCTAAAGAAACTGCTCACAGAGGAACCAGTTCTGAGGTTTTATGACCCAGCGAGACCCATCAAGATATCATCAGATGCATCACAGAGTGGGCTCAGTGCCGTTCTTCTGCAACAATATGACTACTGGCAACCTATTGCGTATGCATCGCACTCAATGACAGACGCGGAGACACGATATGCTCAAATAGAAAAGGAGCTGCTCAGCATCACATACGCCTGTGAAAGATTTCACCAGTTTGTGGCAGGACAAGCAATCAGTGTAGAGGCTGACCATAAGCCCTTGATTGCATTGTTCCAAAAGCCACTAAATAGCTGTCCGCTTAGAATACAAAGAATGATGATCAGGCTGCAACGCTATACACTGAATGTTGCGTACACACCGGGTAAACTGATGTATACAGCAGACACGTTGTCCAGAGCTGTTGACCCAAGTGAGCCCGCAAACACCACAGTGGATGAAAAAGTGAACGCCTACGTGGACATGATCACAAGTGCACTGCCCATAGCAGATGCAAAAATGGAGCTCATAAAGACTGAGACAAACAAAGATGAAACAATGAGACGACTGAGAAAAAGCATCTTGGATGGATGGCCCAACATGAAGCAAGACTGCTCACCTGACATGGCAGAGTACTGGAGCTGCAGGGCGGAACTATCAGTGGTCAAAGACATCATCTACAAAGGAAGTAAAATAGTTATCCCAAAGAGTCTGAGAAAAGAGATGTTAAAAAAGACCCATGGAGGACATCTGGGAATCGAAAAGTGTAAGAAAAGAGCATGAGAGGTAATGTACTGGCCACGAATCAACCAAGATGTGACAAATGAGGTGTCAAACTGCACAATATGCCTGAAATATCGAGCAAGCAATCCGGTAGAACCACTAAAGCCACACCCAGCGCCAGACAGACCTTACCAGAAGGTAGGCGCTGACCTATTCGTATGTCAAGGGAAGGACTATCTTGTAGTCACAGACTATTACTCCCTGTATCCAAAGGTTTGTAGACTGTACACCACCACTGCAGATGCTGTGATAACATGTATGAAAGCCATATTCTCCAGACATGGCGTGGCAAGCGAGGTCTTCACAGACAACGGACCCCAGTTTTACAATGCAAGTTTCCGACACTTTGCCAAAGAGTGGGACTTTGTCCACACAACGTCAAGTACTCACTTTCCACAGTCCAATGGTCTAGTGGAAAATCGGTCCAGACAGTGAAAAGACTGATGTACAAGGCAAAAGACAGTGGAATTGACTTCTACCAGAGCATGCTTGTATACCGCACAACGCCGCTCGAGTGTGGTATGTCACCAGCCCAACTCCTGATGGGACGTCGGCTAAGGTCAAACCTACCCATCCCGGAGAACCTCCTGAAAACAAAAGAGGGGGAGAAAGTGAGGAAGTTCAAAGAACAACAGAAAGAAAAGCAAAAGTACTACTATGACAGAGGAACACAAAACCTACCTGAACTCCACACTGGTGACCAAGTAAGGTTCAAAGACAAAACAAACACATGGACTCAGAAGGGAACTGTCCTGAGTGAAGTTCAACCAAGATCATACACCATTCAGACAGATGAGGGTGCTGTTCTGAGAAGAAATCGTCGAGATCTTCTCATGGGACCAGCCACAGCAGGTCAAGAGACTGATACTGTTGAACAACCTGATCACACAGCTGAGGACCAATCATCTGAGGCAGCAACTCAGATTCAAGGACAATCAAACAGAAAATCCTCAAGACACATGAAGCCTTCTGAGAGACTCATTGAGCAAATTTAAGGACTATTGTTATAGAAGGAAGTAATGTTATCTTATTCTTTCTTCAATTTCTAGTGTATTGACATATTTCAGGTGAACACACAAAGCAAGGTTAAAAAACCATGATAATGATAATGTAAGTTCATTAAGTGTTAAAGTTAAAATGCAGATTAATACAAAGAAAACATGTTGCTGGTTAAAAGTAAAATACTTTTGTTTTAAGAAAAGGAGATGTAATGATATCAGCAAATAGAGATGGTATTTGCCTGTTCGATTATGATGCCTTAACAGCATGTTTGCAGGTATTGATTGCTTGTGCCTGACCAGCAGAGGGCATGTGACCGAGAAAAGCAAGGCAGTTCAGTTTAGTTTTAGTTTCATTCTAGATGCATCACAAGCATCGTGTCTCCTGTAAAGCTGTATAAAGAGTTGAACAAGCTTTAGATTAAAAGTCATTCTCTTTCATAAATGTGTCATCATTGAACCCACAAAGAAATCAATACATCCGACAGGGCAGCGCTCCTACAAAACAGCCCCTCCGACAGCGCAGCACTACCTCAGTACATTTCCCCGACTGTGCAGTGCTCCCTCAGTACTGCCCATCCGATAGAGCAGCGTTCCCTCAGTACTGCCCCACCGACAGTGAAGCGTTCCCTCAGTACATCATCTCCGACAGTGCAGCGCTCCCTCAGTACAGCTCCTCCGACAGTGCAGCACTCCCTCAGTACAGACCCTCCGATAGTGCGGCGCTCCCTCAGTACTGCCCCTCCAACAGTGCAGCGCTCCCTCAGTACAGCTCCTCCTACAGTGCAGCGCTCCCTCAGCACAGCTCCTTCAAAAGTGCAGCGCTCCCTCAGTACAGCCACTCCGACATTGCGGCGCTCCCTCTATACTGACCCTCCGTCAGTGCATCGCTCCCTCAGTGCTGCCCCTCTGACTGTGCAGCACTCCTTCAGTAATGCCCCTCTGACAGTGCAGCGCTCTCAGTACTGCCCTGCCAACACTGCAGTGCTCCCTCAGTACAGCCCCTCAGCCCGAGCAGCGCTAACTCAGTACAGACCCTCCGACAGTGCAGCGCTCTTAGTACTGCCCCTCTGACAGTGAAGCGCTCCCTCCGTACAGCCCCGCCGCCACTGCGGCGCTCCCTCCGTATTGCCCCTCCAACAGTGCAACGCTGCCTCAGTACTGCCCCTCTGACAGTGCAGCGCACCCTCAGTACACCCCTCCGACAGAGCAGCACTCCCTCAGTACCACCCTTCCGACAGTGCAGCGCTCCCTCAGAACAGCTCCTCCGACAGTGCAGTGCCCCCTCAGTACAGCCCTGCCAAAAGTGCAGCGCTCACTCAGTACAGCCCCTCCGACAGTGTGGCGCTCCCTCAGTACTGCCCTTCCGACTGTGCAGTGCTCCCTCAGTACAGCCCCTTCGACAGTGCGGCGCTCCCTCAGTACAGCCCCTCCAACAGTGCAGCTCTCCCTCATTACCACCCCTCTGACAGGGCAGCGCTCCCGCAATACAACCCCTCCGACAGTGTAGCGCTACCACAGTACAGCTCCCCGACATTTCAGCGCTCCCTCAGTACTGCCCCGATAATACTGCAGTGCTCCCTCAGGACAGCCTCTCTGACAGTGCAGCGCTCTCAGTACTGCCCCTCCGACAGTGCAGCACTCCCTCAGTACTGCCGTCCAACTGTGCAGTTCACCCTTCATACTGCCCCACCAAATTGCAGCGCTGCCTCAATACTGCCCCTCCGGAAGAGCAGTGCATCCTCAGTACTGCCCCTCTGACAGTGCAGTGCTCCCTCAGTACTGCCCCTCCAACAGTGCAGCACTCCCTCAAAACCACCCCTCCGAAAGTGCAGTGCTCACTCAGTACTGACACTCCGACAGTGCAGCCCTCCCTCAGTACTGCCCCTCCG
This sequence comes from Somniosus microcephalus, assembly GCF_052327205.1. Taxonomy (NCBI): domain Eukaryota; kingdom Metazoa; phylum Chordata; class Chondrichthyes; order Squaliformes; family Somniosidae; genus Somniosus; species Somniosus microcephalus. Next base: position 76,413,512 of record NC_140999.1, on the reverse strand, counting down.
ACAGTGCAGCACTCCCTCAGTACTGCCCCTCCAACAGAGCAGTGCTCCCTCAGTACTAACCCTCCGACAGTGCAGTTTTCCCTCAGTACTGCCCCTCTGACAGTGCTGCACTCCCTCAGTACTGCCCTTCAGACACTGCAATGCTCTCCCTGTACTGTCCCTCCAACAGTGTAACGCCCCCTCAGTACTGCCCCTCTGACAGTGCAGTGCTACCTCAGTACAACCCCCCAACCATGCAGTGCTCCCTCAGTACTGCCCCTCCAACAGTGCAGCACTCCCTCAGTCCAGCCACTCTGACAGTGCGGCGCTCCCTCGGTACTGCCTCTCCAACAGTGCAGCATTCCCTCAGTACTGCCCCTCAGACCGTGCAGCGCTAACTCAGTACAGCCCCTTCTACAGTGCAGCGCTCTCAGTACTTCCCCTCCGACAGTGCAGCGCTCCCTCCGTACTGCCATCCGACAGTGCAACGCACCCTTAGTACTGACCCTTTGAAAGTGCAGCGCTCCCTCAGTACTGCACTCCGAAAGTGCAGCGCTGTCTCAGTACAGCCCCTGCGACAGTGCAGTGCTCTGTCATTTCAGCCACTCCGACAGTGCAGCGCTCCCTCAGTACAGCCCCTCCGACATTGCGGCACTCCCTCAGTACTGCCCCTCCAACAGTGCAGCGCTCCCTCAGTACTGCCCATTCAACAGTGCAGCACAACCTCAGTACTGCCCCTCAGACACTGCAGTGCTCCCTCAGTACTCTCCCTCCAACAGTGCAGCTCTCCCTCATTACCACCCCTCCGACAGGGCAGCACTCCTGCAATACAGCCCCTCCGACAGTGTAATGCTACCGCAGTACAGCCCTCCGACAGTGCAGTGCTCCCTCATTACTGCCGTCCGACAGTGCAATGCACTCTTAGTACTGCCCCATTGAAAGTGCAGCGCTCCCTCCATACTGCCCCTCCGACAGAGTAGTGCTTCCTCAGTACTGCCCCTCCGACAGTACAGCGCTCCCTCAGTACTGCCCCTCTGACATTGCAGCGCTCCCTCAGTACAGCTCCTCCAACAGAGCAGCACTCGCTCAGTACAGCCCCTCCGACAGTGTGGTACTCCCTCAGTACTGTCTTTCCACCAGTGCAGCGCACCCTTAATACTGCCCCTCCAACAGTGCAGCGCTCCCTCAGTCCAGCCATTCCGACAGTGCGGCGCTCCCTCGGTACTTACCCTCCAACAGTGCAGCGTTCCCTCAGTACAGCTCCTCCGACAGTGCAGCGCTCCCTCCATACTGCCATCCGACAGTGCAATGCACCCTTAGTACTGCCCCTTTGAAAGTGAAGCGCTCCCTCAGTACTGCCCTCCGACCGTGCAGCGCTGTTTCACTACAGCCCCTGCGACAGTGCAGCGCTCCCTCAGTACAGCCCGTCCGCCACTGTGGCGCTCCCTCAGTACTGCCCCTCCAACAGTGCAGCGTTCCTCAGTACTGCCCCTCTGACAGTGCAGGGCTCCCTCTGTACAGCCCCTCCGACAATGCAGGGCTCCCTCAGTACTGCCCCTCCGACAGTGTAACGCTACCGCTGTACAGCCCTCTGACAGTGCAACGCACCCTTAGCACTGCCCATTTGAAAGTGCAGCGCTCCCTCAGTACAGCCCCTCCAACATTGCGCGCTCCCTCAGTACTGCCCCTCTGACAGGGCAGCGCTCCCGCAATACAGCCCCTCCGGCAGTGTAACGCTACCGCAGTACAGCCCTCCGACAGTGCAGTGCTCCCTCAGTACTGCCGTCCGACAGTGCAACGCACCCTTAGTACTGCCCCATTGAAAGTGCAGTGCTCCCTCCATACTGCCCCTCCGACAGAGCAGTGTTTCCTCAGTACTGCCCCTCCGACAGCGCAGCGCTCCCTCAGTAATGTCCATTCACCAGTGCAGCGCACCCTTAATACTGCCCCTCCGAAAGTGCAGCGCTCCCTCAGTACAGCCGCTCTGACATTGCAGCGCTCCCTCAGTACAGCCCTTCCAACAGAGCAGCACTCGCTCAGTACCACCTCTCCGACAGTGCAGCGCTCCCTCAATACAGCCGCTCCGACAGTGCAGCGTCTCCTCAGTACAGCCACTCCAAAATGCAGCGATCCGTCAGTACAGCCCCTCCGACAGTGTGGTGCTCCCTCAGTAATGTCTTTCCACCAGTGCAGCGCGCCCTGAATACTGCCCCACCAAAGTGCAGCGCTGCCTCAATACTGCCCCTCCGACAGAGCAGTGCTCCCTCCGTACTCGCCTCCAACATTGCAGCGCTCCCTCAAATCCACCCCTCTGACAGTGCAGCACTCCCTCAGTACTGCCCCTCAGACACTGTAGTGCACCCTCATTACTCCCCCTCCAACAGTGCAGCTCTCCCGCATTACCACCCATCCGACAGAGCAGTGCTCCCTCAGTACTGACCCTCTGACAGTGCAGCCTTCCCTCAGGACTGCCCCTCCGACAGTGCATCACTCCCTCAGTACTGCCCTTCAGACACTGCAGTGCTCTCTCTGTACTGTCCCTCCAACAGTGCAATGTTCCCTCAGTACTGCCCCTCTGACAGGGCGCCACTCCCTCGGTACTGACCCTCCAACAGTGCAACGTTCCCACAGTACAGCCCCTCCGACAGTGCGCCACTCCCTCGGTACTGAGCCTCCAACAGTGCAGCGTTCCCTCAGTACTGCCCCGCCAACAGTGCAGCGCTCCCTCAGAACATCCCCTCTGACAGTGCATCCCTCCCTCAGTACTGCCCCTCCGACAGTGCAGCACATCCTCAGTACTGCCCCTCAGGCACTGCAGTGCACCCTCAGTGCTATCCCTTCAACAGTGAAGCTCTCCCACTACATCACCCCTCTGACAGAGCGGTGCTCCCTCAGTACTTACCCTCCGACAGTGCAGCGTTCCCTCAGTACTGCCCCTCCGACAGTGCATCACTCCCTCATTACTGCCCTTCAGACACTGCAGTGCTCTCTCTGTACTGTCCCTCCAACAGTGCAATGCTCCCTCAGTACTGCCCCTCCGACAGGGCAGCGCTCCCACAGTACAGCCCCTCCAACAGTGCAGCGCTACCTCAGTACATCCCCCCGACTGTGCAGCACTCCCTCGGTACTGCCCCTCCAACAGTGCAGCGCTCCCTCAGTACAGCCCCTCCAACAGTGCAGCGCTCCCTCTGTACAGCTCATTCAACAGTGCAGCGCTCCCTCAGTACAGCCACTCCGACATTGCGGTGCTCCCTCAGTACAGCTCCTCCGACAATGCAGTGCTCCATCATTTCAGCCCCTCCGACAGTGCAGCGCTCTCTCAGTATAGCCCCTCGAACATTGCGGCGTTCCCTCAGTACTGCCCCTCAGACGCTGCAGTGCTCACTCAGTACTCTTGCTCCAACAGTGCAGCTCCCACTAATTACAACCCCTCCGACATTGCAGATCTCCCTCAGTACTGACCTCCGACAGTGCAGCCCTCACTCAGTATTGCCGCTCCGACAGTGCAGCATTCCCTCAGTACTGCCTCTCAGACACTGCAGTGCTCCCTCTTTACTGTCCCTCCGACAAGGCAGCGCTCTCTCAGTACAGCCCCTCCGACAGTGCAGCGCTCCCTCAGTACAGCCCCTCCGACAGTGCAGCGCTCTCAGTACTGCCCCTCCGACAGTGCAGCTTACTCTTAGTACTGCCCTTTGAAAGTGCAGCGCTCCCTCAATACTGCCCCTCTGACAGAGCAGTGCTTCCTCAGTACTGCCCCTCCGACAGTGCAGTGCTCCCTCAGTACAGCCCCTCTGACAGAGCAGCACTCCCTCAGTACCACACCTCCGACAGTGCAGCGAACACCCAGTACAGCCCCTCCAAAAGTGCAGCGCTCCCTTAGTACAGCCCCTCCGACTGTGTGGCGCTCCCTCAGTAATGTCCATTCACCAGTGCAGCGCACCCTTAAAATTGCCCCTCCGACAGTGCAGCGCACCCTTAATACTGCCCCAACAACAGTGCAGTGCTGCCTCAGTACTGCCCTCCGACAGTGCAGTGCTTCCTCAGTACCGCCCTTCCAACAGTGCAGCACACCCTAAAAACCACCCCTCCGAAAGTGCAGTGATCCCTCAGTACTGGCCCTCCGAAATTTCAGCCCTCCCTCATTACTGCCCCTCCGACAGTGTAGCACTCCCTCAGTACTGCCCCTCAGACACTGCAGTGCACCCTCAGTACTCTCCCTCCAACAGTGCAGCACTCCCTCAGTACTGCCCCTCTGACAGGGCCGTGCTCCCGCAGTACAGCTCCTCCAACAGTGCAGCACTCCCTCAGTACTGCCCTTCAGACACTGCAGTGCTCTCTCTGTACTGTCCCTCCAATCGTGTAATGCTGCCTCAGTACTGCCCCTCCGACAGGGCAGCGCACCGACAGAGCAGCCCCTCCGACAGTGCAGCGCTACCTCAGGCACATCCACCCGACTGTGCAGCGCTCCCTCAGTACTGCCCCTCCGACAGTGCAGCGCTCCCACAGTACAGCCCCTCCGAAAGTGTGGCGCTCCCTCGGTATTGCCCTTCCAACAGTGCAGCATTCCCTCAGTACTGCCCCTCCAACAGTGCAGCGCTCCCTTAGTACAGCTCCTCCGACAGTGCAGTGCTCCCTCAGTACAGCCCCTCCGACAGAGCAGTGCTTCCTCAGTACTGCCCCTCCGACAGTGCAGCGCTCCCTCAGTACAGAACCTCTGACATTTCAGTGCTCCCTCAGTACAGCCCCTCCAACAGAGCAGCACTCGCTCAGTACCACCTCTCCGACAGTGCAGCGCTCCCTCAATACAGCCGCTCCGACAGTGCAGCGCTCCCTCAATACAGCCCCTCCGACAATGCGGCGCTCCCTCGGTACTGCCCCTCCAGCAGTGTAGCGTTCCCTCAGTACTGCCCCTCAGACCGAGCAGCGCTAACTCAGTACAGCCCCTCCGACAGTGCAGCACTCTCAGTACTGCCCCTCCGACAGTGCAGCGCTCCCTCCGTACTGCCATCGGACAGTGCAACGAACCCTTAGTACTGACCCTTTGAAAGTGCAGCGCTCCCTCAGTACTGCCCTCCGACAGTGCAGCGCTCCCTCAGTACTGCCCCTCCGACAGTGCAGGGCTCCCCCTGTACAGCCCCTCCGACAATGCAGAGCTCCCTCAGTACAGCCCTCCGACAGAGCAGTGCTCCATCATTTCAGCCCCTCCAACAGTGCAGCGCTCCCTCAGTACAGCCCCTCCGACATTGCGGCGCTCCCTCAGTACTGCCCCTCCAACAGTGCAGCGCTCCCGCAGTACTGCCCCTCCAACAGTGCAGCACAACCTCAGTACTACCCCTCAGACACTGCAGTGCTCCCTCAGTACTCTCCCTCCAAAAGTGCAGCTCTCCCTCATTACCACCCCTCCGACAGGGCAGCACTCCCGCAATACAGCCCCTCCGACAGCGTAACGCTACCGCAGTACAGCCCTCCGACAGTGCAGTGCTCCCTCAGTACTGCCGTCCGACACTGCAACGCACCCTGAGTACTGCCCCTTTGAAAGTGCAGCGCTCCATCCATACTGCCCCTCCGACAGAGCAGTGCTTCCTCAGTACTGCCCCTCCGACAGTGCAGCGCTCCCTCAGTACGGCCCCTCTGACATTGCAGCGCTCCCTCAGTACAGCCCCTCCAACAGAGCAGCACTCGCTCAGTACCACCTCTCCGACAGTGCAGTGCTCCCTCAAAACAGCCGCTCTGACAGTGCAGCGCTCCCTCAGTACAGCCACTCCGACAGTGTGGTGCTCCCTGATGTGCCTCAATGAATCCGAGACTCGACCTTAACGGAGCAAAGCAAGGCTTTTATTAACTCAGAAAGTAATACAAATTGGAGAAGTGTCTCTCATCCAGAGATCTGCTGTACTGCTGTGAGACACGCTGGGGCTTGCTTAAGTAGGGGCCAGGTATGGGCGGAGCCCTACACACAATACAATTCAGGTAAGGAAATTAAACTGAAACTAAACTAAACACAGGGAATACAGTGCCTGATGAATGGCATGTTTCATCACATTCACCCCTTCTACAGATTTAGTCTGTTCGGGGGTTTGATAGACCTCTGTGACCGATGTAGCTGTTGTGGTGCCACGGGTGTCGGCTGGGTGTCCCCGGTGGCCTCCTGGGTCTCTGCCGGGGGCGCCGCCAGGGTTGTTGAAGGGGTAGTTGGTGGGGGCACCGTTGGTCAATGTTCTTCCGGGGGTGGTGAAAGGATAGTGGGTGGGTAAGAATTGCTGTGATCGTTGTTGCTGTTGTTGTCATGGTTGTTGTCGTTACCGGCTGGGGCGACGTCTTTTATGGACACGGTGTCCTCCCTTCCGTCGGCGTGCTGGACATACGTGTATTGGGGGTTGGCGTGGAGTAGGTGCACTGACTCCACGAGGGGGTCCGTCTTGTGGCCCCTCACATGCCTTCGTACAAATACCGGACCTGGGGTGGAGAGCCATGACGGCATGGATACGCCTGATGTGGATTTCCAGGGAAAGACAAACATTCGTTCATGAGGTGTGGCATTAGTGGCAGTACACAATAGCGGCCGTATCGAATGGAGCACATCTGGGAGGACTTCCTGCCAGCGGGAGATAGGGAGGCCCTTGGTCCTTAGAGCTAGAGTGACTGCTTTCCATACTGTCCCGTTCTCTCGCTCCACCTGGCCGTTACCCTGGGGGTTGTAGCTGGTGGTACGGCTCGTGGCGATCCCCCTGGACAGCATGTACTGGCGTAGCTCTTCACTCATGAAGGACGCCCCTCTATCCGTATGGATGTAGCTCGGCATACCGAACAGGCAGAACAGGCTGTTGAGGCATTTAATGACCGTGGCGCTGGTCATGTCTGGGCAGGGGAAGGCGAATGGGAAATGGGAGTATTCGTCCACAATGTTCAGGAAGTAAACATTGCGGTCGACTGACGGGAGGGGGCCCTTGAAATCTAAGCTGAGCCGCTCAAAGGGCCGTGTAGCTTTGATTAAGTGGGCTCTATCTGGGCGGTAGAACCGAGGCTTGCACTCAGCGCAAGTGCGGCAGTTCCTGGTCAGAGACCGAACTTCCTCAATCGAGTAGGGTAAGTTGCGGGACTTTATGAAGTGGAACAGCCGTGTGACCGCTGGGTGGCAGAGGTCGATGTGGAGGGTCTGTAGCCGATCCCCGGTGGCGCTGGCACACATCCCTCATGAGAGGTCGTCGGGGGCTTCGTTAAGGACCCCTGGCCGGTAAATGATGTCATACTCGAAGGTGGAGAGCTCGATCCGCCACCTAAGAATCTTATCATTTTTAATCTTCCCCTCTGTTTATTATTGAACATAAACGCTACCGACCGCTGGTCGGTAAGTAGGGTGAAGCGTTTGCCGGCTAGGTAGTGCCACCAGTGGCGCACTGCCTCCACGATGGCTTGGGCCTCCTTTTCCACGGAGGAGTGTCTGATCTCGGGCCCTTGGAGGGTCCTCGAGAAGAAAGCTACGGGCCGCCCTGCCTGGTTGAGGTTGGCCGCCAAGGCAAAGTCAGACGCATCACTTTCCACTTGAAAGGGAGTGTTCTCGTCCACTGCCTGTAGCGTGGCCTGCTCAATATCCCGCTTAATGCTTTTGAAGGCGGTGTGGGCCTCAGCAGAGAGCAGAAAAGAGGATGCTTTCAAGAGGGGGTGGGCTTTGTCGGAGTAGTTGGGGACCCATTGGGCATAATAAGAAAATAACCTCAGGCACCTTTTCAGGGCTTTGGGAGTGTTGGGCAGGGGGAGCTCCCGTAGGGGGCGCAATCGGTCGGGGTCTGGTCCGATTTCCCCATTCTCCACCACGCTGCCTAGTATGCAGCGGCACGTGGTGTTGAAAACGCACTTGTCCTCGTTGTAAGTGAGGTTGAGTTTTTGTGCGGTTTTCAGGAACCTCTCGAGGTTCGAGTCGTGATCCTACTGGTTGTGACCGCAGATGGTGACATTGTCGAGGTAGGGGAAGGTTGCCTGCAAGTGGTGGTCATCGACCATACGGTCCATCTCCCTCTGGAAGGCCGAGACCCCATTCGTCACCCCAAAGGGGACTCTGAGGAATTGGTAGAGGCGTCCGTTCGCCTCGAAGGCGGTGTACGGGCTGTCCTCTGGTCTGATAGGGAGCTGGTGGTACGCTGACTTGAGGTCGATGGTGGAGAACACCCGGTATTGGGCGATTTGGTTCACCATCTCGGATATGCGGGGTAGCGGGTAGGCGTCTAGCTGGGTGTATAGATTAACCGTCTGGCTATAATCTATCACCATCCGCTTCTTCTCGCTACTCCTCCCAGTTGTACCTCCTGCTTTTGGTCGCTATTGGCCGGCAGTTGGGAGTAAGGTTCGCGAATAGCAAAGGCGGCTTTACCTTCAGGGTAGCCAAACCGCACACTGTGAGGGGTGGCTGGGACCCACCGTAATTGAGCGTGATGCTTTGGTGGTGGCACTGGAAATCCAGGCCCAAGATCACGCTCGCACATAGATTCTTCATGATTAGTAATTTAAAATTATCGTATACAGTTCCATTAACGGACAATTGTACCGCGCAGTAACCCATAATGGTCGATGTCTGATTTTATCAGCCATAGAGATGGTGCCCCGAGCAGGGACCACCGTTAGAGAGAGTTGTTGTGCTAGTTCAGGGTGGATAAAACTCTCCGTGCTTCCACTGTCAATTAAACATTTAACCCCGCACCCGTTTACCTCGATGTCCACCATTGATTTGGATAGTGGGTGCGGTCTGGTCTGGTCCACTGTGACCGATGCCACTGTAGGGCCCTGATCGAGACAAGATGGCGTCAACGCTGTCTGCTCACAAGATGGTGGACCACATGAGGTCGGGCAAGATAGCGTCCAAGATGGCCGCTCCCACGGCGCACACGCGGCGGTGGCGGGTTTTCCAGCGGTGTTCCCTCTGCACACCTTCCCGAAGTGCCCCTTCTTACCGCACTTAAAGCAGGTGGTGCCTTTCGCCGGGCACAGGTTTCTGATATGCTTCGGCTGCCCGCAGAACTAGCAGTTGGGGCCCCGACGCGTCGCGGCTGTCGTAGGGCTTCTGGGGGGAGAGCGGGGCCCCGACGGTGTCGGGCTGCCGGGCGGGGAAGATGCCTTCCAGGATGGCGGCGCCCTTGGTGCACACATGGCGGAGTGGGCGGCGCGGGCTGAAGAGTAGGCGTCCGAGTTTCTCTGGGCCACATCCAGGGATCGCGCTGTGTCCACAGCCTGTTTCAGGTCCAATCCTGTTTTTTCCAGTAGTCTCTGCCGGATGTAAGTGGAGCTGAGGCTTGCGATAAAGGCATCACGAACAAGCTCGTCAGTGTACACTGCGGCTTTTACATCTTGGCACTTGCAATCTTTGCCAAGCATTTTCAGGGTGACTAGGAACTCATCCAGCGATTCCCCAGGTCGCTGTGTGCGAGTAGCGAGCAGATGCCTAGCATACACCTCGTTCGTAGGCTGCTGGTAATGCGCCTTTAGGATGTCACAGGCGGCCGGGTAGGTGTCAGCGTCTTAGATGAGGGGGTAAACCCGGTGGCTTACCCAATTCCGCAGGATTCCGAGTTTCATACTCTCAGCGTCCGTAACGCCTGTGATGGCTGCGGAATTGTCCAGGAAGAATTCCATACACTTAAACCAGTGTCCGAATCATGCCGATGTGTCCGAAGCATGCGGGACCAAATCCAAACGTTCAGGTTTCAAGAGTTGGTCCATTGCGTTGAAAATTGAGTTAATAAAATTGATGTGCCTCAATGAATCCGAGACTCGACGTTAACGGAGCAAAGCAAGGCTTTTATTAACTCAGAAAGTAATACACATTGGAGAAGTGTCTCTCATCCAGAGATCTGCTGTACTGCTGTGAGACACGCTGGGGCATGCTTAAGTAGGGGCCAGGTATGGGCGGAGCCCTACACACAATACAATACAGGTAAGGAAATGAAACTGACACTAAACTAAACACAGGGAATACAGTGCCTGATGAATGGCATATTTCATCACACTCCCTCAGTATAATCTTTCCACCAGTGCAGCACACCCTTAATACTGCCCCTCCAACAGTGCAGCGTTCCCTCAGTACAGCTCCTCCGACAGTGCAGCAATCCCTCAGTCCAGCCCCTCCGACAGGGCGGCGCTCCCTCCGTACTGCCATCCGACAGTGCAACGCACCCTTAGTACTGCCCCTTTGAAAGTGCAGCGCTCCCTCAGTACTGCCCTCCGACAGTGCAGCGTTGTTTCAGTACAACCCCTGGGACAGTGCAGCGCTACCTCAGTACAGCCCCTCCGCCAGTGTGGTGCTCCCTCAGTACTGCCCCTCCAACAGTGCAGCGTTCCCTCAGGACTGCCCCTCCGACAGTGCAGGGCTCCCTCTGTACAGCCCCTCTGACAATGCAGAGCTCCCTCAGTACAGCTCCTCCGACAGTGCAGTGCTCCGTCATTTCAGCCCCTCCGACAGTGCAACGCTCCCTCAGTACAGCCCCTCCGACAGTGCAGTGCTCCGTCATTTCAGCCCCTCCGACAGTGCAACGCTCCCTCAGTACAGCCCCTCCGACATTGCGGCGCTCCCTCAGTACCGCCCCTCCAACAGTGCAGCGCTCCCTCAGTACTGCCGCTCCAACAGTGCAGCACAACCTCAGTACTGCCCCTCAGACACTGCAGTGCTCCCTCAGTTCTGCCGTCTGACAGTGCAACGCACCCTTAGTACTGCCCCTTTGAAAGTGCAGCGCTCCCTCCATACTGCCCCTCGGACAGAGCAGTGCTTCCTCAGTACTGCCCCTGCGACAGTGCAGCGCTCCCTCAGCACAGCCCCTCCGACAGTGTGGTGCTCCCTCAGTACTGTCTTTCCACCAGTGCAGCACGCCCTGAATACTGCCCCACCAAAGTGCAGCACTGCCTCAATACTGCCCCTCCGACAGAGCAGTGCATCCTCAGTACTGCCCCTCTGAAAGTGCAACGCTCCCCCAGTACTGCCCCTGTGACAGTGCAGCGCTCCCTCAGTACTGCCCCTCCAACAGTGCAGCACTCCCTCAAAACCACCCCTCCGACAGTGCAGTGCTCCCTCAGTACTGACCCTCCGACAGTGCATACTTCCCTTAGTAGTGCCCCTCTGACAGTGCAGCTCTCCCTCAGTACTGACCCTCAAACATTGCAGTGCACCCTCATTACACGCCCTCCAAAAGTGTAGCACTCCCTCATTACCACCCATCCAAGAGAGCAGTGCTCCCTCAGTACTGACCCTCCGACAGTGCAGCCTTCCCTTAGTACTGCCCCTCTGACAGTGCATCACTCCCTCAGTACTGCCTTTCAGACACTGCAGTGCTCTCTCTGTACTGTCCCTCCAACAGTGCAACGTTCCCTCAGTACTGCCCCTCCGACAGGGCAGCGCTCCCACAGTAAAGCCCCTCTGACAGTGCAGTGCTACCTCAGTACATCTCCCTGACTGTGCAGCACTCCCTCAGTACTGCCCCTCTGACAGTGCAGCGCTCCCTCAGTACAGCCCCTCCGACAGTGCAGTGCTCCCTCAGAACTTTCCCTCTGACAGTGCATCCTTCCCTCAGTACTGCCCCTCTGACAGTGCAGCACATCCTCAGTACTGCCCCTCAGACACTGCAGTGCACCCTCAGTGCTCCCCCTCCAACAGTGCAGCTCTCCCACTTTACCACCCCTCCGACAGAGCAGTGCTCCCTCAGTACTGCCCCTCCGACAGGGCAGCGCTCCCACAGTACAGCCCCTCCGACAGTGCAGCGCTCCCTCAGTAAATCCCCTTTGAAAGTGCAGCACTCCCTCAGTACAGCCCCTCCGACAGTGCAGTGCTTTCAGTACTGCCCCTCCGACAGTGCAGCGTGCTCTTAGTATTGCCCCTTTGAAAGTGCAGCGCTCCCTCAATACTGCCCCTCCGACAGAGCAGTGCTTCCTCAGTACTGCCCCTCCGACAGTGCAGTGCTCCACCAGTACTGCCCCTCTGACAGTGCAGCACTCCCTCAGTACAGCCCCTCCAACAGAGCAGCACTCCCTCAATACCACACCTCCGACAGTGCAGCGAACCACCAGTACGGCCCCTCCAAAAGTACAGCGCTCCCTTAGGACAGCCCCTCCGACTGTGTGGCGCTCCGTCAGTAATGTCCTTTCACCAGTGCAGCGCACCCTTAATACTGCCCCTCCGACAGTGCAGCGCACCCTTAATACTGCTCCACCAACACTGCAGTGATGCCTCAATACTGCCCCTCCGACAGTGCAGTGCTTCCTCAGTACTGTCCCTCCGAAAGTGCAGCGCTCCCTCAGTACTGCCCCCCAACAGTGCAACATGCCCTAAAAACCACCCCTCCGACAGTGCAGTGATCCCTCAGTACTGACCCTCCCAAATTGCAGCCCTCCCTCATTACTGCCCCTCCGACAGTGTAGCACTCCCTCAGTACTGCCCCTCAGACACTGTAGTGCACCCTCAGTACTCTCCTTCCAACAGTGCAGCACTACCTCAGTATTGCCCCTCAGACACTGCAGTGCTCCCTCGGTACTGTAGTCCAAGAGTGCAACGCTCCCTCAGTACTGCCTCTCTGACAGGGCCGCGCTCCCGCAGTACAGCTCCTCCAACAGTGCAGCAATCCCTCAGTACTGCCCTTCAGACACTGCAGTGCTCTCTCTGTACTGTCCCTCCAATCGTGTAATGCTGCCTCAGTGCTGCCCCTCCGACAGGGCAGCGCACCGACTGAAAAGCCCCTCCGACAGTGCAGCGCTACCTCAGGCACATCCCCCCGACTGTGCAGTGCTCCCTCAGTACTGCCCTCCGACAGTGCAGCGTTGTTTCAGTACAACCCCTGGGACAGTGCAGCGCTACCTCAGTACAGCCCCTCTGCCAGTGTGGTGCTCCCTCAGTACTGCCCCTCCAACAGTGCAGCGTTCCCTCAGGACTGCCCCTCCGACAGTGCAGGGCTCCCTCTGTACAGCCCCTCTGACAATGCAGAGCTCCCTCAGTACAGCTCCTCCGACAGTGCAGTGCTCCGTCATTTCAGCCCCTCCGACAGTGCAACGCTCCCTCAGTACAGCCCCTCCGACAGTGCAGTGCTCCGTCATTTCAGCCCCTCCGACAGTGCAACGCTCCCTCAGTACAGCCCCTCCGACATTGCGGCGCTCCCTCAGTACCGCCCCTCCAACAGTGCAGCGCTCCCTCAGTACTGCCGCTCCAACAGTGCAGCACAACCTCAGTACTGCCCCTCAGACACTGCAGTGCTCCCTCAGTTCTGCCGTCCGACAGTGCAACGCACCCTTAGTACTGCCCCTTTGAAAGTGCAGCGCTCCCTCCATACTGCCCCTCGGACAGAGCAGTGCTTCCTCAGTACTGCCCCTGCGACAGTGCAGCGCTCCCTCAGCACAGCCCCTCCGACAGTGTGGTGCTCCCTCAGTACTGTCTTTCCACCAGTGCAGCACGCCCTGAATACTGCCCCACCAAAGTGCAGCACTGCCTCAATACTGCCCCTCCGACAGAGCAGTGCATCCTCAGTACTGCCCCTCTGAAAGTGCAACGCTCCCCCAGTACTGCCCCTGTGACAGTGCAGCGCTCCCTCAGTACTGCCCCTCCAACAGTGCAGCACTCCCTCAAAACCACCCCTCCGACAGTGCAGTGCTCCCTCAGTACTGACCCTCCGACAGTGCATACTTCCCTTAGTAGTGCCCCTCCGACAGTGCAGCTCTCCCTCAGTACTGACCCTCAAACATTGCAGTGCACCCTCATTACACGCCCTCCAAAAGTGCAGCACTCCCTCATTACCACCCATCCAAGAGAGCAGTGCTCCCTCAGTACTGACCCTCCGACAGTGCAGCCTTCCCTTAGTACTGCCCCTCTGACAGTGCATCACTCCCTCAGTACTGCCTTTCAGACACTGCAGTGCTCTCTCTGTACTGTCCCTCCAACAGTGCAACGTTCCCTCAGTACTGCCCCTCCGACAGGGCAGCGCTCCCACAGTAAAGCCCCTCTGACAGTGCAGTGCTACCTCAGTACATCTCCCTGACTGTGCAGCACTCCCTCAGTACTGCCCCTCTGACAGTGCAGCGCTCCCTCAGTACAGCCCCTCCGACAGTGCAGTGCTCCCTCAGAACTTTCCCTCTGACAGTGCATCCCTCCCTCAGTACTGCCCCTCTGACAGTGCAGCACATCCTCAGTACTGCCCCTCAGACACTGCAGTGCACCCTCAGTGCTCCCCCTCCAACAGTGCAGCTCTCCCACTTTACCACCCCTCCGACAGAGCAGTGCTCCCTCAGTACTGCCCCTCCGACAGGGCAGCGCTCCCACAGTACAGCCCCTCCGACAGTGCAGCGCTCCCTCAGTAAATCCCCTTTGAAAGTGCAGCACTCCCTCAGTACAGCCCCTCCGACAGTGCAGTGCTCTCAGTACTGCCCCTCCGACAGTGCAGCGTGCTCTTAGTATTGCCCCTTTGAAAGTGCAGCGCTCCCTCAATACTGCCCCTCCGACAGAGCAGTGCTTCCTCAGTACTGCCCCTCCGACAGTGCAGTGCTCCATCAGTACTGCCCCTCTGACAGTGCAGCACTCCCTCAGTACAGCCCCTCCAACAGAGCAGCACTCCCTCAATACCACACCTCCGACAGTGCAGCGAACCACCAGTACGGCCCCTCCAAAAGTACAGCGCTCCCTTAGGACAGCCCCTCCGACTGTGTGGCGCTCCGTCAGTAATGTCCTTTCACCAGTGCAGCGCACCCTTAATACTGCCCCTCCGACAGTGCAGCGCACCCTTAATACTGCTCCACCAACACTGCATTGATGCCTCAATACTGCCCCTCCGACAGTGCAGTGCTTCCTCAGTACTGTCCCTCCGAAAGTGCAGCGCTCCCTCAGTACTGCCCCCCAACAGTGCAACATGCCCTAAAAACCACCCCTCCGACAGTGCAGTGATCCCTCAGTACTGACCCTCCCAAATTGCAGCCCTCCCTCATTACTGCCCCTCCGACAGTGTAGCACTCCCTCAGTACTGCCCCTCAGACACTGTAGTGCACCCTCAGTACTCTCCTTCCAACAGTGCAGCACTACCTCAGTATTGCCCCTCAGACACTGCAGTGCTCCCTCGGTACTGTAGTCCAAGAGTGCAACGCTCCCTCAGTACTGCCTCTCTGACAGGGCCGCGCTCCCGCAGTACAGCTCCTCCAACAGTGCAGCAATCCCTCAGTACTGCCCTTCAGACACTGCAGTGCTCTCTCTGTACTGTCCCTCCAATCGTGTAATGCTGCCTCAGTGCTGCCCCTCCGACAGGGCAGCGCACCGACTGAAAAGCCCCTCCGACAGTGCAGCGCTACCTCAGGCACATCCCCCCGACTGTGCAGTGCTCCCTCAGTACTGCCCCTCCGACAGTGTAGCACTCCCACAGTACAGCCCCTCCGAAAGTGCGGCGCTCCCTCGGTATTGCCCCTCCAACAGTGCAGCGTTCATTCAGTACTGCCCCGTTGACAGTGCAGCGCTCCCTCAGTACAGCTCCTCCGACAGTGCAGCGCTCCCTCAGTACAGACACTCCGATAGTGCGGAGCTCCCTCAGTACTGCCCCTCCAACAGTGCAGCGCTCCCTTAGTACAGCTCCTCCGACAATGCAGCGCTCCCTCAGTACAGCCCCTCCGACAGAGCAGTGCTTCCTCAGTACTGCCCCTCCGACAGTGCAGCGCTCCCTCAGTACAGCCCCTCTGACATTTCAGTGCTCCCTCAGTACAGCCCCTCCAACAGAGCAGCACTCGCTCAGTACCACCTCTCCAACAGTGCAGCGCTCCCTCAATACAGCCGCTCCGACAGTGCAGCGCTCCCTCAGTACAGCCCCTCCGACAGTGCGGCGCTCCCTCGGTACTGCCCCTACAGCAGTGCAGCGTTCCCTCAGTACTACTCCTCAGTCCGAGCAGCGCTAACTAAGTACTGCCCCTCCCTCAGTGCAGCGCTCCCTCCGTACTGCCATCGGACAGTGCAACGAACCCTTAGTACTGAACCTTTGAAAGTGCAGCGCTCCCTCAGTACTGCCCTCCGACAGTGCAGCTGTCCCTCATTACCACCCCTCCGACAGGGCTGCACTTCCGCAATACAGGCCCACCGACAGCATAACGCTACCGCAGTACAGCCCTCCGACAGTGCAGTGCTCCCTCAGTATTGCCATCCGACAGTGCAACGCACCCTGAGTACTGCCCCTTTGAAAGTGCAGCGCTCCATCCATACTGCCCCTCCGACAGAGCAGTGCTTCCTCAGTATTGCCCCTCCGACAGTGCAGCGCTCCCTCAGTATGGCCGCTCTGACATTGCAGCGCTCCCTCAGTACAGCCGTTCCAACAGAGCAGCACTCGCTCAGTACCACCTCTCCGAAAGTGCAGTGTTCCATCAATACAGCTGCTCCGACAGTGCAGTGCTCCCTCAGTACAGCCACTCCGACAGTGTGGTGCTCCCTCAGTACAATCTTTCCACCAGTGCAGCGCACCCTTAATACTGCCCCTCCAGCAGTGCAGCGTTCCCTCAGTACAGCTCCTCCGACAGTGCAGCGCTCCCTCAGTCCAGCCCCTCCGACAGTGCGGTGCTCCCTCGGTATTGCCCCTCCAACAGTGCAGCGTTCATTCAGTACAGCTCCTCCGACAGTGCAGCGCTCCCTCAGTACATCACCTCTGACAGTGCAGCGATCCCTCAGTACAGCTCCTCCGACAGTGCAGCGGTCCCTCAGTACAGACACTCCGATAGTGCGGAGCTCCCTCAGTACTGCCCCTCCAACAGTGGAGCACTCCCTTAGTACAGCTCCTCCGACAGTGCAGCGCTCCCTCAGTACAGCCCCTCCGACAGAGCAGTGCTTCCTCAGTACTGCCCCTCCGACAGTGCAGCGCTCCCTCAGCACAGCCCCTCTGACATTTCAGTGCTCCCTCAGTACAGCCCCTCCAACAGAGCAGCACTCGCTCAGTACCACCTCTCCAACAGTGCAGCACTCCCTCAATACAGCTGCTCCGACAGTGCAGCGCTGCCTCAGTACAGCCCCTCCGACAGTGCGGCGCTCCCTCGGTACTGCCCCTACAGCAGTGCAGCGTTCCCTCAGTACTACCCCTCAGACCGAGCAGCGCTAACTCAGTACAGCCCCTCCGACAGTGCAGCGCTCTAAGTACTGCCCCTCCCTCAGTGCAGCGCTCCCTCCGTACTGCCATCGGACAGTGCAACAAACCCTTAGTTCTGATCCTTTGAAAGTGCAGCGCTCCATCAGTACTGCCCTCCGACAGTGCAGCGCTGTTTCAGTACTGCCCCTGTGACAGTGCAGTGCTCCCTCAGTACAGTCCTTCAGCCAGTGCGGCGCTCCCTCAGTACTGCCCCTCCAACAGTGCACCGTTCCCTCAGTACTGCCCCTCCGACAGTGCAGGGCTCCCCCTGTACAGCCCCTCTGACAATGCAGAGCTCCCTCAGTACAGCTCCTCCGACAGAGCAGTGCTCCATCATTTCAGCCCCTCCGACAGAGCAGCGCTCCCTCAGTACAGCCCCTCCGACATTGCGGCGCTCCCTCAGTACTGCCCCTCCAACAGTGCAGCGCTCCCTCAGTACTGCCCCTCCAACATTGCAGCAGAACCTCAGTACCACCCCTCAGACACTGCAGTGCTCCCTCAGTACTCTCCCTCCAAAAGTGCAGCTCTCCCTCATTACCACCCCTCCGACAGGGCTGCACTCCCGCAATACAGGCCCTCCGACAGCATAACGCTACCGCAGTACAGCCCTCCGACAGTGCAGTGCTCCCTCAGTGCTGCCATCCAACAGTGCAACGCACCCTGAGTACTGCCCCTTTGAAAGTGCAGCGCTCCATCCATACTGCCCCTCCGACAGAGCAGTGCTTCCTCAGTACTGCCCCTCCGACAGTGCAGCGCTCCCTCAGTACAGCCCCTCCAACAGAGGAGCACTCGCTCAGAACCACCTCTCCGAAAGTGCAGTGTTCCCTCAATACAGCCACTCTGACAGTGCAGCGCTGCCTCAGTACAGCCAATCCGACAGTGTGGTGCTAGCTCAGTACAATCTTTCCACCAGTGCAGCGCACCCTTAATACTACCCCTCCAACAGTGCAGCGTTCCCTCAGTACAGCTCCTCCGACAGTGCAGCGCTCCCTCAGTCCAGCCCCTCCGACAGTGCGGCGCTCCCTCGGTACTGCCCCTCCAACAGTGCAGCGTTCCCTCAGTGCAGCTCCTCCGACAGTGCAGCGCTCCCTCCGTACTGCCATCCGACAGTGCAACGCACCCTTAGTGCTGCCGCTTTGAAAGTGCAGCGCTCCCTCAGTACTGCCTTCCGACAGTGCAGCGCTGTTTCAGTACAGCCCCTGCGACAGTGCAGCGCTCCCTCAGTACAGCCCCTCCGCCAGTGCGGTGCTCCCTCAGTACTGCCCCTCCAACAGTGCAGCGTTCCCTCAGTACTGCCCCTCCGACAGTGCAGGGCTCCCTCTGTACAGCCCCTCCGACAGTGCAATGCTCCCTCAGTACAGCCCCTCCGACATATCGTCCCTCCCTCAGTACCGCCCCTCCAACAGTGCAGCGCTCCCTCAGTACTGCCCCTCCAACAGTGCAGCACAACCTCAGTACTGCCCCTCAGACACTGCAGTGCTCCCTCAGTTCTGCCGTCCGACAGTGCAACGCACCCTTAGTACTGCCCCTTTGAAAGTGCAGCGCTCCCTCCATACTGCCCCTCGGACAGAGCAGTGCTTCCTCAGTACTGCCCCGTGACAGTGCAGCGCTCCCTCAGTACAGCCGCTCCGACAGTGCAGCGCCCCCTCAGTACAGCCTCTCCAAAATTGCAGCGCTCCCTCAGTACAACCCCTCCGACAGTGTGGTGCTCCCTCAGTACTGCCTTTCCACCAGTGCAGCGCGCCCTGAATACTGCCCCACCAAAGTGCAGCACTGCCTCAATATTGCCCCTCCGACAGAACAGTGCATCCTCAGTACTGCCCCTCCGAAAGTGCAACGCTCCCCCAGTACTGCCCCTCCAACAGTGCAGCACTCCCTCAAAACCACCCCTCCGACAGTGCAGTGCTCCCTCAGTACTGACCCTCCCACAGTGCATACCTCCCTTAGTAGTGCCCCTCCGACAGTGCAGCGCTCCCTCAGTACTGTCTTTCAGACACTGCAGTGCTCTCTCTGAACTGTCCCTCCAACAGTGCAACATTCCCTCAGTACTGCCCCTCGAAAGGGCAGCGCTCCCACTGTAAAGCCCCTCCGACAGTGCAGTGCTACTCAGTACATCTCCCTGTCTGTGCAGCACTCCCTCAGTACTGCCCCTCCGACAGTGCAGCGCTCCCTCAGTATAGCCCCTCCGACAGTGCACCACTCCCTCAGTACTGCCCCTCCGACAGTGCAGCACATCCTCAGTACTGCCCCTCAGACACTGCAGTGCACCCTGAGTGCTCCCCCTCCAACAGTGCAGCTCTCCCACTTTACCACCCCTCCGACAGAGCAGTGCTCCCTCAGTACTGCCCCTCCGACAGTGCATCACTCCCTTATTACTGCCCTTCAGACACTGCAGTGCTCTCACTGTACTGTCCCTCCAACAGTGCAATGCTCCGTCAGTACTGCCCCTCCGACAGTGCAGCGCTCCCACAGTACAGCCCCTCCGACAGTGCAGCGCTCCCTCAGTAAATCCCCTTTGACAGTGCAGCACTCCCTCAGTACAGCCCCTCCGGCAGTGCAGCACTCTCAGTACTGCCCCTTTGAAAGTGCAGCACTCCCTCAATACTGCCCCTCCGACAGAGCAGTGCTTCCTCAGTACTGCCCCTCCGACAGTGCACTGCTCCATCAGTACTGCCCCTCTGACAGTGCAGCGCTCCCTCAGTACAGCCCCTCCGACAGAGCAGCTCTCCCTCAGTACCACACCTCCGACAGTGCAGCGAACCCCCAGTACAGCCCCTCCAAAAGTGCAGCGCTCCCTTAGGACAGCCCCTCCGACTGTGAGGTGCTCCCTCAGTAATGTCCTTTCACCAGTGCAGCGCACCCTTAATACTGCCCCTCCGACAGTGCAGCGCACCCTTAATACTGCCCCACCAACAGTGCAGTGCTGCCTCAATACTGCCCCTCCCACAGTGCAGTGCTCCCTCAGTACTGACCCTCCCAAATTGCAGCTCTCCCTCATTACTGCCCTTCCGACAGTGTAGCACTCCCTCAGTACTGCCCCTCAGACGCTGCAGTGCTCCCTCTGTACTGTACCTCCAACAGTGCAACGCTCCCTCAGTACTGCCCCTCTGACAGGGCCGCGCTCCCGCAGTACAGCTCCTCCAACAGTGCAGCACTCCCTCAGTACTGCCCTTCAGACACTGCAGTGCTCTCTCTGTACTGTCCCTCCAATCGTGTAATGCTGCCTCAGTACAGCCCCTCCGACAGTGCAGCGCTACCTCAGGCACATCCCCCCGACTGTGTAGCGTTCCCTCAGTACTGCACCTCCGACAGTGCAGCGCTCCCACAGTACAGCCCCTCCGAAAGTGCGGCGCTCCCTCGGTATTGCCCCTCCGACAGTGCAGCGCTCCCTCAGTACAGACACTCCGATAGTGTGGCGCTTCCTCATTACTGCCCCTCCAACAGTGCAGCGCTCCCTTAGTACAGCTCTTCCGACAGTGCAGCGCTCCCTCAGTACAGCCCCTCCGACAGAGCAGTGCTTCCTCAATACTGCCCCTCCGACAGTGCAGCGCTCCCTCAGTACAGCCCCTCTGACATTTCAGTGCTCCCTCAGTACAGCCCCTCCAACAGAGCAGCACTCGCTCAGTACCACCTCTCCGAAAGTGCAGCTCTACCTCAGTACTGCCCCTCCAACAGTGCAGCGCTCCCTCAGTACTGCCTCTCCAACATTGCAGCACCACCTCAGTACCACCCCTCAGACACTGCAGTGCTCCCTCAGTACTCTCCCTCCAAAAGTGCAGCTCTCCCTCATTACCACCCCTCCGACAGGGCTGCACACCCGCAATACAGCCCCTCCGACAGCATAATGCTACCGCAGTACAGCCCTCCGACAGAGCAGTGCTCCCTCAGTACTGCCCCTCTGACAGTGCAGCGCTCCCTCAGTACGGCCCCTCTGACATTGCAGCGCTCCCTCAGTACAGCCCCTCCAACAGAGCAGCACTCGCTCAGTAACACCTCTCCGACAGTGCAGTCCTCCCTCAATACAGCCGCTCCGACAGTGCAGTGCTCCCTCAGTACAGCCACTCCGACAGTGTGGTGCTCCCTCAGTACAATCTTTCCACCAGTGCAGTGCACCCTTAATACTGCCCCTCCAACAGTGCAGCGTTCCCTCAGTACAGCTCCTCCGACAGTGCAGCGCTCACTCAGTCCAGCCCCTCCGACAGTTCGGCGCTCCCTCGGCACTTATCCTCCAACAGTGCAGCGTTCCCTCAGTACAGCTCCTCCGACAGTGCAGCGCTCCCTCCGTACTGACATCCGACAGTGCAACGCACCCTTAGTACTGCCCCTTTGAAAGTGTAGTGCTCCCTCAGTACTGCCCTCCGACAGTGCAGCGCTGTTTCAGTACAGCCCCTGCGACAGTGCAGCGCTCCCTCAGTACAGCCCCTCCGCCAGTGCGGCGCTCCCTCAGTACTGCCCCTCCAACAGTGCAGCGTTCCCTCAGTACTGCACCTCCGACAGTGCAGGGCTCCCTCTGTACAGCTCTTCTGACAGTGCAACGCTCCCTCAGTACAGCCCCTCCGACATTGCGGCGCTCCCTCAGTACCGCCCCTCCAACAGTGCAGCGCTCCCTCAGTACTGCCCCTCCAACAGTGCAGCACAACCTCAGTACTGCCCTTCAGACACTGCAGTGCTCCCTCAGTTCTGCCGTCCGACAGTGCAACGCACCCTTCGTACTGCCCCTTTGAAAGTGCAGCGCTCACTCCATACTGCCCCTCGGACAGAGCAGTGCTTCCTCAGTACTTCCCCTGCGACAGTGCAGCGCTCCCTCAGTACAGCCGCTCCGACAGTGCAGCGCCCCCTCAGTACAGCCCCTCCAAAAGTGCAGCGCTCCCTCAGTACAGCCCCTCCGACAGTGTGGTGCTCCCTCAGTACTGTCTTTCCACCAGTGCAGCGCGCCCTGAATACTGCCCCACCAAAGTGCAGCACTGCCTCAATACTGCCCCTCCGACAGAGCAGTGCATCCTCGGTACTGCCCCTCCGAAAGTGCAACGCTCCCCCAGTACTGCCCCTGTGACAGTGCAGCGCTCCCTCAGTACTGCCCCTCCAACAGTGCAGCACTCCCTCAAAACCACCCCTCCAACAGTGCAATGCTCCCTCAGTACTGCGCCTTCGACAGGGCAGCGCTCCCACAGTACAGCCCCTCCGACAGTGCAGCGCTCCCTCAGTAAATCCCCTTTGACAGTGCAGCACTCCCTCAGTACAGCCCCTCTGACAGTGCAGCGCTGTCAGTACTGCCCCTCCGACAGTGCTGCGTGCTCTTAGTACGGCCCCTTTGAAAGTGCAGCGCTCCCTCAATACTGCCCCTCCGACAGAGCAGTGCTCCCTCAATACTGCCCCTCCGACAGTGCATCACTCCCTCATTACTGCCCTTCAGACACTGCAGTGCTCTCTCTGTACTGTCCCTCCAACAGTGCAATGCTCCCTCAGTACTGCCCCTCCGACAGGACAGCGCTCCCACAGTACAGCCCCTCCGACACTGCAGCGCTACCTCAGTACATCCCCACTCCGACAGGGCAGCTCTCCCTCAGTACAGCCGCTCCAACAGTGCGGCGCTCCCTTGGTACTGCCCCTCCAACAGTGCAGCGCTCCCTCAGTACTGCCCCACCGACAGTGCAGCGCTCCCTCAGTACAGCTCCTCCGACAGTGCAGTGCTCCCTCAGTACAGACCCTCCGACAGTGCAGCGTTCCCTCAGTACAGCTCCTTCAACAGTGCAGCGCTCCCTCAGTACAGCAACTCCGACATTGCGGCGCTCCCTCAGTACAGCTCCTCCGACAGTGCAGTGCTCTGTCCTTTCAGCCCCTCCGACAGTGCAGTGCTCCCTCAGTACAGCCCCTCCAACATTGCAGCGTTCCCTCAGTACTGCCCCTCAGACGCTGCAGTGCTCTCTCAGTATTCTTGCTCCAACAGTGCAGCTCTCCCTCATTACAACCCCTCCGACAGTGCAGCCCTCACTCAGTACAGCTCTGTTAAGTCTGTGTGTTCCAGTTGTATTAAGATTAATTACTGACACAGACTACAAGAATAAAGTTCAACAGGTCTTTACTAGTTGGAGGTCAGGACTATACTAAATACAATATCACTACACAGTACTTATATACCGGTGGTCACCACCGGTATTACGTATACAGCAGCCAGAGAAAGTAGTACATCTCTTAAGGTGGAACAGGCTTAAGTTCTCTTAAGGTGGAACAGGTTACATACACCACAAGCCCCTCCGACAGTGCAGCGCTCTCAGTACTGCCCCTCCGACAGTGCAGCGCTCCCTCAGTACAGCCCCTCCGACAGTGCAACGCACTCTTAGAACAGCCCCTTCGAAAGTGCAGCGCTCCATCAATACTGCCCCTCGACAGAGCAGTGCTTTCTCAGTACTGCCCCTCCGACAGTGCAGCGCTCCATCAGTACTGCCCCTCTGACAGTGCAGCGCTCCCTCAGTACAGCCCCTCCAACAGTGCAGCGCTCCCTCAGTACTGCCTCTCTAACATTGCAGCACCACCTCAGTACCACCCCTCAGACACTGCAGTGCTCCCTCAGTACTCTCCCTCCAAAAGTGCAGCTCTCCCTTATTACCACCCCTCCGACAGGGCTGCACACCCGCAATACAGCCCCTCTGACAGCATAACGCTACCGCAGTACAGCCCTCTGACAGAGCAGTGCTCCCTCAGTACCGCCCCTCTGACAGTGCAGTGCTCCCTCAGTACGGCCCCTCTGACATTGCAGCGCTCCCTCAGTACAGCCCCTCCAACAGAGCAGCACTCGCTCAGTAACACCTCTCCGACAGTGCAGTGCTCCCTCAATACAGCCGCTCCGACAGTGCAGTGCTCCCTCAGTACAGCCACTCCGACAGTGTGGTGCTCCCTCAGTACAATCTTTCCACCAGTGCAGCGCACCCTTAATACTGCCCCTCCAACAGTGCAGCGTTCCCTCAGTACAGCTCCTCCAACAGTGCAGCGCTCCCTCAGTCCAGCCCCTCCGACAGTTCGGCGCTCCCTCGGCACTTATCCTCCAACAGTGCAGCGTTCCCTCAGTACAGCTCCTCCGACAGTGCAGCGCTCCCTCCGTACTGACATCCGACAGCGCAACGCACCCTTAGTACTGCCCCTTTGAAAGTGCAGTGCTCCCTCAGTACTGCCCTCCGAAAGTGCAGCGCTGTTTCAGTACAGCCCCTGCGACAGTGCAACGCTCCCTCAGTACAGCCCCTCCGCCAGTGCGGCGCTCCCTCAGTACTGCCCCTCCAACAGTGCAGCGTTCCCTCAGTACTGCCCCTCCGACAGTGCAGGGCTCCCTCTGTACAGCTCTTCTGACAGTGCAACGCTCCCTCAGTACAGCCCCTCCGACATTGCGGCGCTCCCTCAGTACCGCCCCTCCAACGGTGCAGTGCTCCCTCAGTACTGCCCCTTCAACAGTGCAGCACAACCTCAGTACTGCCCTTCAGGCACTGCAGTGCTCCCTCAGTTCTGCCATCCGACAGTGCAACGCACCCTTAGTACTGCCCCTTTGAAAGTGCAGCGCTCACTCCATACTGCCCCTCGGCCAGAGCAGCGCTCCCTCAGTACAGCCGCTCCGACAGTGCAGCGCCCCCTCAGTACAGCCGCTCCGACAGTGCAGCGCTCCCTCAGTACTGCCCCTCCGACAGTGTGGTGCTCCCTCAGTACTGTCTTTCCACCAGTGCAGCGCGCCCTGAATACTGCCCCACCAAAGTGCAGCACTGCCTCAATACTGCCCCTCCGACAGAGCAGTGCATCCTCGGTACTGCCCCTCCGAAAGTGCAACGCTCCCCCAGTACTGCCCCTGTGAAAGTGCAGCGCTCCCTCAGTACTGCCCCTCCAACAGTGCAGCACTCCCTCAAAACCACCCCTCCAACAGTGCAATGCTCCCTCAGTACTGCCCCTCCGACAGGGCAGCGCTCCCACAGTACAGCCCCTCTGACAGTGCAGCGCTCCCTCAGTAAATCCCCTTTGACAGTGCAGCACTCCCTCAGTACAGCCCCTCCGACAGTGCAGCACACCCTCAGTACTGCCGCTCAGACACTGCAGTGCTCCCTCAGTACTCTCCCTCCAACAGTGCAGCTTTCCCTCATTAATACCCCTCCAGCTGGGCAGCAGTCCCGCAATACAGCCCCTCCGACAGTGTAGCGCTCTCTCAGTACAGCCCCACCAAAAGAGCAGCACTCCCTCAGTACTGACCCTCCGACAGTGCAGCACTCGCTCAATACAGCCCCTCCGACAGTGCAGCGCCCCCTCAGTACAGCCTCTCCAAAAGTGCAGCGCTCCCTCAGTACAGCCACTCCGACATAGCGGCGCTCCCTCAGTACAGCTCCTCCGACAGTGCAGTGCTCCATCATTTCTGCCCCTCCAACAGTGCAGCACACCCTCAGTACTGCCCCTCAGACGCTGCAGTGCTCACTCAGTACTCTCGCTCCAACAGTGTAGATCTCCCTCAGTACTGACCCTCAGACACTGCAGTGATCCCTCTTTACTGTCCCTCCGACAGGGCAGCGCTACCTCAGTACAGCCCATCCGACAGTGCAGCGCTCCCTCAGTAAATCCTCTTTGACAGTGCAGCGCTCCCTCATTACAACCCCTCCAACAGAGCAGCGCTCTTAGTACTGCCCCTCCGACAGTGCAGCGCTCCCTCAGTACTGCCGTCCGACAGTGCAACGCACTCTTAGTACTGCCCCTCTGAAAGTGCAGCGCTCCCTCAAAACTGCCCCTCCGACAGAGCAGTGCTTCCTCAGTACTGCCCCTCCGACTTTGCAGCCTTCCCTCATTACTGCCCCTCCAACAGTTCAACGCTCCCTCAGTGCTGCCCCTCTGACAGGGCAGTGCTCCCACAGTACAGCTCCTCCGACAGTGAGGTGCTGCCTCTGTACCGTCCTTCCACCAGTGCAGCGCTCCCTTAGTACTGCCCTCCGACAGTGCAGCGCTGCCGCAATACTGCCCCTCCGACAGAGCAGTGCACCCTCAGTACTGCACCTCCGACAGTGCAGCGCTCCCTCAGTAATGCCCCTGCAACAGAACAGCACTAATTCATTACCGCCCCTCCGACAGTGCAGCGCTCCCTCAGTACTGAACCTCCGACAGTGCAGCGCTACTTCAGTACAGCCCCTCCGAAAGTGCGGCTCACCCTCAGTACTGCACCTCAGACACTGCAGTGCTCCCTCAGTACCCTCCCTCCAACAGTGCAGCTCACCCTCATTACCACCCATCCGACAGGGCAGCGTTCCCGCAATAGAGCCCCTTCGACAGTGTAGTGCTACCACAGTACAGCCCCCTGACTGTGCAGCGCTCCCTCAGTACTGACCCGACAACATTGCAGTGCTCCCTCAGTACAGCCCCTCCGACAGTGCAGCGCTCTCAGTGCG
The DNA here is from genome assembly GCF_052327205.1 of Somniosus microcephalus. Classification (NCBI taxonomy): domain Eukaryota; kingdom Metazoa; phylum Chordata; class Chondrichthyes; order Squaliformes; family Somniosidae; genus Somniosus; species Somniosus microcephalus. The sequence goes on along the minus strand of NC_140999.1, from coordinate 76,387,030 downwards.
GCCCCTCCGACAGTGCAGCGCTCCCTAAGTCCTGCCGTCCGACAGTGCAACGCACCCTCAGTACTGCCCCTTTGAAAGTGCCGTGCTCCCTCAATACTGCCCCTCCGACAGAGCAGTGCTTCCTCAGTACTGCCCCTCCGACAGTGCAGCGCTCCCTCAGTACTGCCCCTCCGACAGAGCAGCACTCCCTCAGTACCACCCCTCCGACAGTGCAGCGCTCCCTCAGTACAGCCCCTCCGACAGTGCAGCGCACCCTCAGTACAGCCCCTCCGACAGAGCAGCACTCCCTCAGTACCACCCCTCCGACCGACAGTGCAGCGCCCCTCCATACAGCCCCTCCAAAAGTGCAGCGCTCCCTCAGTACAGCCCCTCCAAAAGTGCAGCGCTCCCTTAGTACAGCCCCTCCTACTGTGTGACTCTCCCTCAGAACTGTCCTTTCATCAGTGCAGCGCACCTTTAATACTGCCCCACCGACAGAGCAGCGCTCCCTTAAAACCACCCGTCCGACAGAGCAGTGCTCCCTCATTACTGACCCTCCGACTGTGCAGCCTTCCCTCAGTACTGCCCCTCCGACAGTGCAGCACTCCCTCAGTACTGCCCGTCAGACACTGCAGTGCTCCCTCTGTACTGTCCCTCCAACAGTGCAACGCTCTCTCAGTACTGCCCCTCCGACAGTGCAGCACTCCCTCAGTACTGCCCGTCAGACACTGCAGTGCTCCCTCTGTACTGTCCCTCCAACAGTGCAATGCTCCCTCAGTACTGCCACTCCGACAGAGCAGTGCACCCTCAGTACTGCACCTCCGACAGTGCAGCGCTCCCTCAGTAATGCCCCTCCAACAGTGCAGCACTAATTCATTACCGCCCCTCCGACAGTGCAGTGCTCCCTCAGTACTGCTCCTCCGACAGTGCAGCACACCGTCAGTACTGCCCCTCAGACACTGCAGTGCTCCCTCAGGACTCTCCCTCCAACAGTGCAGCTTTCCCTCATTACCACCCCTCCGACAGGGCAGCGCTCCCCCAATACAGCCCCTCCGACAGTATAGCGCTGCCGCAGTACAGCCCCTGACTGTGCAGCGCTCCCTCAGTACTGCCCCGACAACATTGCAGTTCTCCCTCAGTGCAGCCCCTCCAACAGAGCAGCACTTCCTCAGTATCACCCCTCCAACAGTGCAGCGCTCCCTCAGTACTGCCCCTCCGACAGTGCAGCACTCCCTCAGTACTGCCCGTCAGACACTGCAGTGCTCCCTCTGTACTGTCCCTCCAACAGTGCAACGCTCCCTCAGTACTGCCCCACCGACAGGGCAGCGCTCCCGCAGTACAGCTCCTTGGACAGTGTGGTGATCCCTCAGTACTGGCCTTCCACCAGTGCAGCGCTCCCTTAGTACTGCCCTCCGACAGTGCAGCGCAGCCTCAATACTGCCCCTCCGACAGAGCAGTGCACTCTCAGTACTGCACCTCCGGCAGTGCAGCGCTCCCTCAGTAATGCCCCTCCAACAGTGCAGCACTAATACATTACCGCCCCTCCGACAGTGCAGTGCTCCCTCAGTACTGCTCCTCCGACAGTGCAGCACACCTCAGTACTGCCCTTCAGACACCGCAGTGCTCCCTCAGTACTCTCCCTCCAACAGTGCAGCTTTCCCTCATTACCATTCCTCAGGCAGGGCAGCACTCCCGCAATACAGCCCCTCCGACAGTGTAGCACTACCACAGTACAGCGCCCCGACTGTGTAGCGCTCCCTCAGTACCACCCCTCCGAAAGTGCAGCGCCCCCTCAGTACAGCACCTCCAAAAGTGCAGCTCTCCCTTAGTACAGCCACTCCGACATTGCGGCGCTCCATCAGTACAGCTCCTCCGACAGTGCAGTGCTCCGTCATTTCAGCCCCTCCGACAGTGCAGCCTTCCCTCAGTACAGCCCCTCCAACAGTGCAGCACACCCTCAATACTGCCCCTCAGACACTGCAGTGCCCTCTCAGTGCTCTCGCTCCAACAGTGCAGCTCTCCCTCATTACCACCCCTCCGACCGTGCTGATCTCCCTCAGTACTGCCCCGACAACATTGCAGTGCTCCCTCTGTACAGCCCCTCTGACAGTGCAGCGCTCTCAATACTGCCCCTCCGACAGTGCAGCGCTCCCTATGTCCTGCCGTCCGACAGTGCAACGCACCCTTAGTACTGCCCCTTTGAAAGTGCAGCGCTCCCTCCATACTGCCCCTCCGACAGAGCAGTGCTTCCTCAGTACTGCCCCTCCAACAGTGCAGCGCTCCCTCAGTACTGCCCCTCTGACAGTGCAGCGCTCCCTCAGTACTGCTCCTCCAACAGAGCAGCACTCCCTCAGTACCACCCCTCCGACAGTGCAGCGCTCCCTCAGTACAGCCCCTCCGACAGTGCAGCGCACCCTCAGTACAGCCCCTCTGACAGTGCAGCGCACCCTCAGTACAGCCACTCCAAAAGTGCAGCGCTCCCTCAGTACAGCCCCTCCGACAGTGCAGTGCACCCTCAGTACAGCCACTCCAAAAGTGCAGCGCTCCCTCAGTACAACCACTCCAAAAATGCAGCGCTCCCTCAGTACTGCCCCTCCGACAGTGCAGCGCTCGCTTAAAACCGATCCTCCGACAGAGCAGTGCTCCCTCATTACTGACCCTCCGACTGTGCAGCCTTCCCTCAGTACTGCCCCTCCGACAGTGCAGCACTCCCTCAGTACTGCCCCTCCGAAAGGGCAGCGCTCCCGCAGTACAGCTCCTCCGACAGTGCGGTGCTCCCTCAGTACTGGCCTTCCACCAGTGCAGCGCTCCCTTAGTACTGCCCTCTGACAGTGCAGCGCTGCCTCAATACTGCCCTTCCGACAGAGCAGCGCACCCTCAGTACTGCACGCCCGACAGTGCAGCGCTCCCTCAGTAATGCCCCTCCAACAGTGCAGCACTAATTCATTACCGCCCCTCCGACAGTGCAGTGCTCCCTCAGTACTGCTCCTCCGACAGTGCAGCACACCCTCAGTACTGCCCCTCAGGCACTGCAGTGCTCCCTCAGTACTCTCCCTCCAACAGTGCAGGTTTCCCTCTTTACACCCCTCCGGCAGGGCAGCGCTCCCGCAATACAGCCCCTCCGACAGTGTAGCGCTACCGCAGTACAGCCCCCCGACTGTGTAGCGCTCCCGCAGTACAGCCCCTCCGACAGAGCAGCACTCCCTCAGTACCAGCCCTCCAACAGTGCAGCGCTCGCTCAGTACAGCCCCTCCGACAGTGCAGCGCCCCCTCAGTACAGCCCCTCCAAGTGTGCAGCACTCCCTCAGTGCAGCCACTCCGACATTGCGGTGCTCCCTCAGAACAGCTCCTCCGACAGTGCAGTGCTCCGTCATTTCAGCCCCTCCAACAGTGCAGCGCTCCCTCAATTCAGCCCCTCCAACATTGCGGCGCTCTCTCAGTACTGCCCCTCCAACAGTGCAGCACACCCTCAGTACTGCCCCTCAGATGCTGCAGTGCTCACTCAGTACTCTCGCTCCAACAGTGCAGATCTCTCTCATTACCACCCCTCCGACAGTGCAGATCTCCCTCAGTACTGACCTTCCGACAGTGCAGCCCTCACTCAGTATTGCTGCTCCGACAGTGCAGCATTCCCTCAGTACTGCCCCTCAGACTCTGCAGTGCTCCCTCTTTACTGTCCCTCCGACAAGGCAGCGCTCCCTCAGTACAGCCCCTCCGACTGTGCAGTGCTCCCTCAGTAAATCCTCTTTGACAGTGCAGCGCTCCCTCATTACAACCCCTCCAACAGTGCAGCGCTCTCAGTACTGCCCCTCCGACAGTGCAGCGCTCCCTCAGTACTGCCGTCCGACAGTGCAACGCACTCTTAATACTGCCCCTTTGAAAGTGCAGCGCTCCCTCAGTACTGCCCCTCCGACATTGCAGACTTCCCTCAGTACTGCCCCTCAGACACTGCACTGCTCCCTCTGTACTGTCCCTCCAACAGTGCAACGCTCCCTCAGTGCTGCCCCTCCGACAGGGCAGCGCTCCCACATTACAGCTCCTCCGACAGTGAGGTGCTCCCTCAGTACCGTCCTTCCACCAGTGCAGCGCTCCCTTAGTACTGCCCTCTGACAGTGCAGCGCTGCCACAATACTGCCCCACCGACAGAGCAGTGCACCCTCAGTACTGCACCTCCGACAGTGCAGTGCACCCTCAGTAATGCCCCTCCAACAGTGCAGCACTAATTCATTACCACCCCTCCGACAGTGCAGTGCTCCCTCAGTACTCTCCCTCCAACAGTGCACCTCTCCCTCATTAACACCCCTCCGACAGGGCAGCGCTCCCACAATAGAGCCCCTTCGACAGTATAGTGCTACTGTAGTACAGCCACCCGACTGTGCAGCGCTCTCTCAGTACTGCCCCGACAACATTGCAGCGCTCCCTCAGTACTGCCCCGACAACATTGCAGTGCTCCCTCAGTACAGCCCCTCCGACAGTGCAGCGCTCTCAGTGCGGCCCCTCCGACAGTGCAGCGCTCCCTAAGTCCTGCCGTCCGACAGTGCAACGCACCCTTAGTACTGCCTTTTTGAAAGTGCAGTGCTCCCTCAATACTGCCCCTCCGACAGAGCAGTGCTTCCTCAGTACTGCCCCTCTGACAGTGCTGCGCTCTCTCAGTACTGCCACTCCGACAGAGCAGCACTCCCTCAGTACCACCCCTCCGACAGTGCAGTGCTCCCTCAGTACGGCCCCTCTGACATTGCAGCGCTCCCTCAGTACAGCCCCTCCAACAGAGCAGCACTCGCTCAGTAACACCTCTCCGACAGTGCAGTGCTCCCTCAATACAGCCGCTCCGACAGTGCAGTGCTCCCTCAGTACAGCCACTCCGACAGTGTGGTGCTCCCTCAGTACAATCTTTCCACCAGTGCAGCGCACCCTTAATACTGCCCCTCCAACAGTGCAGCGTTCCCTCAGTACAGCTCCTCCAACAGTGCAGCGCTCCCTCAGTCCAGCCCCTCCGACAGTTCGGCGCTCCCTCGGCACTTATCCTCCAACAGTGCAGCGTTCCCTCAGTACAGCTCCTCCGACAGTGCAGCGCTCCCTCCGTACTGACATCCGACAGCGCAACGCACCCTTAGTACTGCCCCTTTGAAAGTGCAGTGCTCCCTCAGTACTGCCCTCCGAAAGTGCAGCGCTGTTTCAGTACAGCCCCTGCGACAGTGCAACGCTCCCTCAGTACAGCCCCTCCGCCAGTGCGGCGCTCCCTCAGTACTGCCCCTCCAACAGTGCAGCGTTCCCTCAGTACTGCCCCTCCGACAGTGCAGGGCTCCCTCTGTACAGCTCTTCTGACAGTGCAACGCTCCCTCAGTACAGCCCCTCCGACATTGCGGCGCTCCCTCAGTACCGCCCCTCCAACGGTGCAGTGCTCCCTCAGTACTGCCCCTTCAACAGTGCAGCACAACCTCAGTACTGCCCTTCAGGCACTGCAGTGCTCCCTCAGTTCTGCCATCCGACAGTGCAACGCACCCTTAGTACTGCCCCTTTGAAAGTGCAGCGCTCACTCCATACTGCCCCTCGGCCAGAGCAGCGCTCCCTCAGTACAGCCGCTCCGACAGTGCAGCGCCCCCTCAGTACAGCCGCTCCGACAGTGCAGCGCTCCCTCAGTACTGCCCCTCCGACAGTGTGGTGCTCCCTCAGTACTGTCTTTCCACCAGTGCAGCGCGCCCTGAATACTGCCCCACCAAAGTGCAGCACTGCCTCAATACTGCCCCTCCGACAGAGCAGTGCATCCTCGGTACTGCCCCTCCGAAAGTGCAACGCTCCCCCAGTACTGCCCCTGTGAAAGTGCAGCGCTCCCTCAGTACTGCCCCTCCAACAGTGCAGCACTCCCTCAAAACCACCCCTCCAACAGTGCAATGCTCCCTCAGTACTGCCCCTCCGACAGGGCAGCGCTCCCACAGTACAGCCCCTCTGACAGTGCAGCGCTCCCTCAGTAAATCCCCTTTGACAGTGCAGCACTCCCTCAGTACAGCCCCTCCGACAGTGCAGCGCTCTCAGTACTGCCCCTCCGACAGTGCTGCGTGCTCTTAGTACTGCCCCTTTGAAAGTGCAGTGCTCCCTCAATACTGCCCCTCCGACAGAGCAGTGCTCCCTCAATACTGCCCCTCTGACAGTGCATCACTCCCTCATTACTGCCCTTCAGACACTGCAGTGCTCTCTCTGTACTGTCCCTCCAACAGTGAAATGCTCCCTCAGTACTGCCCCTCCGACAGGACAGCGCTCCCACAGTACAGCCCCTCCGACACTGCAGCGCTACCTCAGTACATCCCCACTCCGACAGGGCAGCTCTCCCTCAGTACAGCCGCTCCAACAGTGCGGCGCTCCCTTGGTACTGCCCCTCCAACAGTGCAGCGCTCCCTCAGTACTGCCCCACCGACAGTGCAGCGCTCCCTCAGTACAGCTCCTCCACCAGTGCAGTGCTCCCTCAGTACAGACCCTCCGACAGTGCAGCATTCCCTCAGTACAGCTCCTTCAACAGTGCAGCGCTCCCTCAGTACAGACCCTCCGACAGTGCAGCGTTCCCTCAGTACAGCTCCTTCAACAGTGCAGCGCTCCCTCAGTACAGCCACTCCGACATTGCGGCGCTCCCTCAGTACAGCTCCTCCGACAGTGCAGTGCTCTGTCCTTTCAGCCCCTCCGACAGTGCAGCGCTCCCTCAGTACAGCCCCTCCAACATTGCAGCATTCCCTCAGTACTGCCCCTCAGACGCTGCAGTGCTCTCTCAGTATTCTTGCTCCAACAGTGCAGCTCTCCCTCATTACAACCCCTCCGACAGTGCAGCCCTCACTCAGTAATGCCGCTCCGACAGGGCAGCGCTCCCTCAGTACAGCCCCTCCGACAGTGCAGCGCTCCCTCAGTAAATCCCCTTTGACAGTGCAGCACTCCCTCAGTACAGCCCTGTTAAGTCTGTGTGTTCCAGTTGTATTAAGATTAATTACTGACACAGACTACAAGAATAAAGTTCAACAGGTCTTTACTAGTTGGAGGTCAGGACTATACTAAATACAATATCACTATACAGTACTTATATACCGGTGGTCATCACCGGTATTACGTATACAGCAGCCAGAGAAAGTAGTACATCTCTTAAGGTGGAACAGGCTTAAGTTCTCTTAAGGTGGAACAGGTTACATGCACCACAATCCTCCCTTTTTAGCTTAACAGTCATATCCCCATTTAACATAACATAATAACATATATACATATATAACTTCAGGTATAAACAGGTCAAAGGTTCAGTCTCTCAGGAGGCCTTCTGATTCGGTTTGGATAATGCCTTTCAGTGGTCTCTGATTCTTGTTGCTGAGGTGACTCTTCTTGTTGGTTTCCTATGTATTGGACGTCTTCATCAGGTACAGTCCCTGCCGAGGTAGATGCTTCAGGTTCATTAACGTCTTCCACAGTTGTCTCTGTCGCAACCATGGGTTCGACCCTTGCTCTTGATTCTACCAGTTGATCCGCATGATGCCTTATCACATTGTTACCAATATCTACTATGTACATCAAAGGTCCTTGTCTGGCCCGAATTGTTCCGGACTGCCATTTTTCGTTTCCATAGCCCCTTGCCAACACTGGTTGTCCTACGTCGAAACTTCGAGTGGACTTGTTATTAATATGCCGGAACTGTTTGTTTTCCACTTCCCTCCGCACATTTGGTTTTAACAAGTCCAACCTGGACCGCAACATCCTGTTATAAAACATCATGGCAGGACTTTGGTTAGTCACTGCATGAGCGGCGTTTCGATATGCCATTAGGAAATTGTTCACCTTGTGTTGTAACGGAATCTGATCATCGTTCATGGTCTTTATTGCCTTTTTGAATGTTTGGACAAATCTCTCGGCCAACCCGTTTGTCGCCGGATGATATGGGGCAGAGGTATAATGTTTCACCCCATTCTTCTTTAAGAATTTTTGGAATTCTTCTGACACGAACTGTGGTCTGTTGTCCGAACATATCTGTTCTGGCAATCCGTTCCTTGCGAATATTGTTCTTAACACCGCAATTGTCTTTTCTGAAGTAGTGGTATTCATCTTGATCACTTCTGGCCATTTGGAATGTGCGTCCACCGCAATTAGGAACATGGAGTCCATGAATGGACCAGCAAAGTCAATATGTACGCGTTGCCATGGGGCTGAAGGCCATTCCCATGGGTGTAGCGGTGCGATCGGAGGTGCATTTTGCACTTTTTGGCACCCAGCGCAGCTTTTTGTCAACTCCTCTATCTGTTGGTCAATGCCCAGCCACCATACATAAGCCCTAGCAAGACTTTTCACCTTAACTCCCCCCAGATGACCTTCATGCAGTTCCTTTAGAACTCTTTCCCGTAACTTGGGAGGAATAATCACTCTTGTCCCGTACATCAAAGTACCATGGCAGACGGACAGCTGGTCTCGCCTTGCCGAGAATGCCGGTAACAGAGGATCACCATGTGTTGGCCATCCCTTCACTGTCACCTCATAAACTCGGGACAGTGTCGGGTCGTTCCTGGTTTCTCTTTCAACACTTGCATTGGTGACTGGTAAACACTCGATGATGGTCGAATGAAATAACTCAACAGGGTCAACTTTCGTCGTCTCCTCTGCTTCAGGTAGTGGCAGGTGCGACAGCCCATCAGCATTACCATGCTGCTTTGTACCTTTGAATTCTATTTGATATTGATGTGCCCCTAGGAAAAGGGACCATCTCTGGAGTCGCTGTGCTGTCATCACCGAAACACCTTTCTTAGGGTTAAAAATGGATACCAACGGCTGATGGTCTGTCAGAAGTGTGAATTTTTGGCCCTGCAGGTAATGATTAAACTTCTTCACTCCCCATACAAGGCTGAGAGCCTCCCTATCGATCTGCGCATAGTTGCGCTCAGCGGAGGTCAATGATCTGGATGCAAACGCGACTGGCCTTTCCGTGCCATTTGGCAACTTGTGTAAGAGTACTGCCCCAATACCATATGGAGAAGCATCACAAGCCAACCGAATAGGCAGTGTCGGGTTGAAGTGAGCCAACACTTCCTCTGAGGTGATCAATTCTTTGCTTTTGTGAAATGCCTTCTTACAGTTTTCGCTCCATTCCCATGGTACCCCCTTCTGTAAAAGAGCGTTCAGCGGGTGAAGTACCGTGGATAGATTCGGTAGAAACTTATGGTAATAGTTAATCAATCCCAGAAACGACCTCAACTGAGAGACATTATCCGGAGCGGGAGCCTTTACAACTGCCTCTATCTTGTCAGGAGACTTATGAAGCCCCTCCCGGTCAATGACATGACCACAGTACGAGATCCGCTTCTGAAAGAACTCACATTTCTGCCGATTAACTCGAAGTCCATACTCTTTCAGTCTGTTGAGCACCAGTTCCAAGTTTGCGAGGTGTTCTTCATCACCATCACCTGTAATCAGAATATCGTCCAGGTAACATTGTGTGCCTGGAATTCCCTGTAATACCTGCTCCATGGCCCTTTGCCAAATTGCCGGAGCCGATGCCACTCCAAAAACCAGCCTATTATACCGGTACAAACTCTATGCGTGTTGATCGTGAGGCACTGGCATGACTCTTCTTCAACCTCCATCTGCAAGTACGCCTGCGCCAGGTCTATCTTGGTGAAGTGTTTCCCGCCAGACAACGAAGCAAAAATATCCTCAATCCACGGAAGCGGATACTGCACCGTGTGAAGCACCGGATTAACGGTGATCTTGAAATCTCCACAGATGCGAACCTTCCCTGGTTCTCCTGGCTTGTTGCTCGAAGGACGTTTCATAACGGGAACAATGGGCATAGCCCACTCACTCCAATCTACCTTAGACAGTACACCTGAATGTTCTAGCGCTTCCAGTTCCGCTTCTACAGTAGGTCGTATTGCATAGGGTACCGGTCTGGCTTTGAAAAATTTTGGTTGTGCATGTTCATCAATCTTGATGTTTGCCGTAATTCCTTTCAGTGTTCCCAGTCCTTGCTGGAACACCTCTTTAGCATCATCCAATATTTTGGACAATCGTTTAGGTTTGACATCTGTTTCCCCGGAATCTACCGTTAGTGCTTTTAAGGAGTGCCAGTCCATATTCATTTTCCTAATCCACTCCCGTCCCAGTAGTGGTGGACCTCCTTCAGGTAGCACATATAAGTCCATTACTTGGCTTTCTTCACCCTTGTGGACCACTTTTACCTCTATCTTTCCGATGGGGTACACTCTTTGCCCCGTGTATGTTTTCAATATAATCTCCATATCCCGTAGGGGAATATGTTGGAATAACCTTTTGTAATCTTTCTTATTCATGACCGTCAATGCCGATCCAGTGTCGAATTCCATCTTTACTTGGACTCCTGCTATCTGAAGAGTGACCCAAATTGTCTGGAGATCTGCATCCTTACCAACGTTGTGTACTCTTAAGCTACCCAGTTCATTACTGCTAGCGTCTGAATCTGACTTCTGTTCGTTCGAACTGGTCTTTGTCATCTTGTGCACCTTTATGTATTTTCCTTGCGGTGACTTTTTGTTGCTGGTCTTCTTTCCTGACCGGCATACTTTAGCTATGTGGCCAAGCCTGCCACACGTTCTGCATTCTTGGTTTTTAAACCAACACTGGTTCTGATCGTGTGTTGTCTTTCCACAATGATAACATTTTACAGTACTCAAACCCAATTTATTTGTACTGTGTTCCGGTGACCGTAGCTGCATTACTGCCATGCCTCTCGCTGCGGCTTCGTGTGCTGCTGCCATAGTGACCGCTTTCTCAAGCGTCAGCTCATTCTCCTCGAGCAGTCGCTTTTCACAGAATCACAGAATCACAGAAACCCCACAGTGCAGATAGAGGTCATTTCGGCCCATCGAGCCTGCACCGACACATATCCCACCCGATCCCCGTAACCCCTACACCATCACATATCCCACCCTATCCCCGTAACCCCACGTATTTAATCCCCCTAACACTAAGGGTCAATTTATCATAGCCAATCAACCTAACCCGCACATCTTTGGACTGTGGGAGGAAACCGGAGCACCCGGAGGAAACCCACGCAAACACGGGGAGAATGTGCAAACTCCACACAGACAGTCACCCGAGGCCGGATTCGAACCCGGGTCTCTGGCGCTGTGAGGCAACAGTGCTAACCACTATGCTACCGTGCTGCTTTTGTGTATCTTCTTTTAATAATCCACACACAAATTTATCTCTTAGCGCATTTGTCAGTCCCGTTCCAAACTGACAGTACTTTGCCAGCTTACGCAATTCCATTAAATATTCAGCATTGCTTTCATCCATCAGCTGCCTTCTGCTGTAAAATTTAAATCGTTCCGCTAGCATCAGCTGCGTGGGGTTTAGATGATTTTTCAGGACAGTAACAATCTCCTCGAACGTCTTATCCGCCGGTTCATCTGGTGATAAAAGGTGTTTCAATTACCCGTATGTCTTCGCACCCATTAAGTTCAATAACGTTAGAGCTTTCTCTGCATCTGGGATTTTATTTGCTTTACAATAATTTTGTATGCGTTCTACATACATGGCCCAATCTTCGATGTCGCCATCAAAGGTATCAATGTTCCCATGTTTAGGCATCGTTGCAATTTATTTTATCCCAAGATGGCGGCTTCCTGCTCTTGTCTTCGTCCTCCGCCTACAAAATGGCGGTTTTCCCACGCTTGGCGGTCTTCACCCACTGGCTGCAATGGCGTTTGGCGTGCCGCTGCTGCTCCCCTTTCCCAGCGGTTAGTAACTCCACCGACGCTGTCTCCGCTTCACCGCGGCTCCCTCGGGCATTCACGCTTCCCCGATGTCGCGCCTCGCAGCCCTTCTTGCAGCCCGGTTATTAGCACTGGCTGCGTTCGCCTTCACCGTGGCTCTCGCGCCTTCAGTCGCCCCAGACGCTGCGCCTTTTTGGCCCGAAAGCGGCCCGGCCCTTATCACCAGCCGCGATCGATGTCCCCGCGCTGCACCTTTTGGCCCGAATGCGGCCCGGCCCTTATCTCCGGTCGCGATCGATCTCACCGCCCTTATTCCTCCGTCTTCCTCCCCCCGTCTGTACAGCCAATGCGGCCGATTTTCTGCTCGCGTCGCTGACCGGCTTACCCACCACCGAGGTAGAAAGAAGATAGCTGACTGCCGCTGATGGAGGCTTCGAGTTCAGGATGTCTTCTGCACTCCGGGTTCTCGACGCCTGCCGCGCGACGTGTCTTCCAGCAGGGTGATGAGGGTGGATGCCTCTCTTCGACGCCCGTTCTGTGGACGAAGCCACCATGGATATAAACTGCCACAGGGTAAGAATCGGACTCGTCGCCACTGTTAAGTCTGTGTGTTCCAGTTGTATTAAGATTAATTACTGACACAGACTACAAGAATAAAGTTCAACAGGTCTTTACTAGTTGGAGGTCAGGACGATACTAAATACAATATCACTACACAGTACTTATATACCGGTGGTCACCACCGGTATTACGTATACAGCAGCCAGAGAAAGTAGTACATCTCTTAAGGTGGAACAGGCTTAAGTTCTCTTAAGGTGGAACAGGTTACATACACCACAAGCCCCTCCGACAGTGCAGCGCTCTCAGTACTGCCCCTCCGACAGTGCAGCGCTCCCTCAGTACAGCCCCTCCGACAGTGCAACGCACTCTTAGAACAGCCCCTTCAAAAGTGCAGCGCTCCCTCAATACTGCCCCTTGACAGAGCAGTGCTTTCTCAGTACTGCCCCTCCGACAGTGCAGCGCTCCATCAGTACTGCCCCTCTGACAGTGCAGCGCTCCCTCAGTACAGCCCCTCCAACAGAGCAGCAATCCCTCAGTACCACACCTCTGACAGTGCAGCGCACCCACAGTACAGCCCCTCCGACAGTGCAGCGAACCCTCAGTGCAGCCCCTCCAAAAGTGCAGCGCTCCCTTAGTACAGCCCCTCCGACTGTGTGGCGCTCACTCAGTAATGTCCTTTCAACAGTGCAGCGCACCCTTAATACTGCCCCTCCGACAGTGCAGCGATCCCTCAGTACAGCCCCTCTGACATTGCAGTGATCCCTCAGTACAGCCCTTCCAACAGAGCAGCACTCGCTCAGTACCACCTCTCCGACAGTGCAGCGCTCCCTCAGTACAGCCCTTCCAACAGAGCAGCACTCGCTCAGTACCACCTCTCCGACAGTGCAGCGCTCCCTCAGTACAGCCGCTCCGACAGTGCAGCGCCCCCTCAGTACAGCCGCTCCGACAGTGCAGCGCCCCCTCAGTACAGCCCCTCCAACATTGCAGCATTCCCTCAGTACTGCCCCTCAGATGCTGCAGTGCTCTCTCAGTATTCTTGCTCCAACAGTGCAGCTCTCCCTCATTACAACCCCTCCGACAGAGCAGATCTCCCTCAGTACTGACCCTCCGACAGTGCAGCCCTCACTCAGTATTGCCGCTCCGACAGTGCAGCATTCCCTCAGTACTGCCCCTCAGACACTGCAGTGCTCCCTCTTTACTGTCCCTCCGACAGGGCCGCGCTCCCTCAGTACAGCCCCTCCGACAGTGCAGCGCTCCCTCAGTAAAGCCCCTCCGACAGTGCAGAGCTCTCAGTACTGCCCCTCCGACAGTGCAGCGCTCCCTCAGTACAGCCCCTCCAACAGTGCAGCGCACCCTCAGTACAGCCCCCCCAACAGTGCAGCGCACGCTCAGTACAGCCACTCCAAAACTGCAGTGCTCCCTCAGTACAGCCCCTCCAACAGTGCAGCGCACCCTCAGTACAGCCACTCCAAAAGTGCAGCACTCCCTCAGTACAGCTCCTCCGACAGTGCAGTGCTCCCTCATTACTGACCCTCCGACTGTGCAGCCTTCCCTCAGTACTGCCCCTCCGACAGTGCAGCACTCCCACAGTACTGCCCGTCAGACACTGCAGTGCTCCCTCTGTACTGTCCCTCCAACAGTGCAACCCTCCCTCAGTACTGCCCCTCCGACAGGGCAGCGCTCCCGCAGTACAGCTCCTCCGACAGTGCGGTGCTCCCTCAGTACTGGCCTTCCACCAGTGCAGCGCTCCCTTAATACTGCCCTCCGACAGTGCAGCACTGCCTCAGTACTGCCCCTCCGACAGAGCAGTACACCCTCAATACTGCACCTCCGACAGTGCAGCGCTCCCTAAGTAATGCCCCTCCAACAGTGCAGCACTAATTCATTACCGCCCCTCCGACATGTGCAGTGCTCCCTCAGTAATGCTCCTCCGAAAGTGCAGCACACCCTCAGTACAGCCCCTCAGACACTGCAGTGCTCCCTCAGTACTCTCCCTCCAACAGTACAGCTTTCACTCATTACCACCCTTCCAGCAGGGCAGCGCTCCCACAATACAGCCCCTCCGATAGTGTATGGCTACCGCAGTACAGCCCCCCGACTGTGTAGCGCTCCCTCAGTACAGCCCTTCCGACAGAGCAGCACTCCCTCAGTACCACCCCTCCAACAGTGCAGCGCTCCCTCAGTACAGCCACTCCAAAAGTGCAGCGCTCCCTCAGTACAGCCACTCCAAAAGTGCAGCGCACCCTCAGTACAGCCACTCCAAAAGTGCAGCGCTCCCTCAGTACAGCCACTCCAAAATTGCAGCGCTCCCTCAGTACTGCCCCTCCGACAGTGCAGCGCTCCCTTAAATCCACCCCTCCGACAGAGCAGTGCTCTCTCATTACTGACCCATTGACTGTGCAGCCTTCCCTCAGTACTGCCCCTCCGACAGGGCAGTGCTCCCGCAGTACAGCTCCTCCGACAGTGCAGTGCTCCCTCAGTACAGCTCCTCCGACAGTGCAGTGCTCCCTCAGTACTGGCCCTCCAACAGTGCAGCACTAATTCATTACCGCCCCTCCGGCAGAGCAGTGCACCCTCAGTAATGCACCTCTGACAGTGCAGCGCTCCCTCAGTACAGCTCCTCCGACAGTGCAGCACACCCTCAGTACTGCCGCTCAGACACTGCAGTGCTCCCTCAGTACTCTCCCTCCAACAGTGCAGCTTTCCCTCATTAATACCCCTCCAGCTGGGCAGCAGTCCCGCAATACAGCCCCTCCGACAGTGTAGCGCTCTCTCAGTACAGCCCCACCAAAAGAGCAGCACTCCCTCAGTACTGACCCTCCGACAGTGCAGCACTCGCTCAATACAGCCCCTCCGACAGTGCAGCGCCCCCTCAGTACAGCCTCTCCAAAAGTGCAGCGCTCCCTCAGTACAGCCACTCCGACATAGCGGCGCTCCCTCAGTACAGCTCCTCCGACAGTGCAGTGCTCCATCATTTCTGCCCCTCCGACAGTGCAGCGCTCCCTCAGTACAGCCTCTCCAACATTGCGGCGCTCCCTCAGTACTGCCCCTCCAACAGTGCAGCACACCCTCAGTACTGCCCCTCAGACGCTGCAGTGCTCACTCAGTACTCTCGCTCCAACAGTGTAGATCTCCCTCAGTACTGACCCTCAGACACTGCAGTGATCCCTCTTTACTGTCCCTCCGACAGGGCAGCGCTACCTCAGTACAGCCCATCCGACAGTGCAGCGCTCCCTCAGTAAATCCTCTTTGACAGTGCAGCGCTCCCTCATTACAACCCCTCCAACAGAGCAGCGCTCTTAGTACTGCCCCCCCGACAGTGCAGCGCTCCCTCAGTACTGCCGTCCGACAGTGCAACGCACTCTTAGTACTGCCCCTCTGAAAGTGCAGCGCTCCCTCAAAACTGCCCCTCCGACAGAGCAGTGCTTCCTCAGTACTGCCCCTCCGACTTTGCAGCCTTCCCTCATTACTGCCCCTCCAACAGTTCAACGCTCCCTCAGTGCTGCCCCTCCGACAGGGCAGTGCTCCCACAGTACAGCTCCTCCGACAGTGAGGTGCTGCCTCTGTACCGTCCTTCCACCAGTGCAGCGCTCCCTTAGTACTGCCCTCCGACAGTGCAGCGCTGCCGCAATACTGCCCCTCCGACAGAGCAGTGCACCCTCAGTACTGCACCTCCGACAGTGCAGCGCTCCCTCAGTAATGCCCCTGCAACAGAGCAGCACTAATTCATTACCGCCCCTCCGACAGTGCAGCGCTCCCTCAGTACTGAACCTCCGACAGTGCAGCGCTACTTCAGTACAGCCCCTCCGAAAGTGCGGCTCACCCTCAGTACTGCACCTCAGACACTGCAGTGCTCCCTCAGTACCCTCCCTCCAACAGTGCAGCTCACCCTCATTACCACCCATCCGACAGGGCAGCGTTCCCGCAATAGAGCCCCTTCGACAGTGTAGTGCTACCACAGTACAGCCCCCTGACTGTGCAGCGCTCCCTCAGTACTGACCCGACAACATTGCAGTGCTCCCTCAGTACAGCCCCTCCGACAGTGCAGCGCTCTCAGTGCGGCCCCTCCGACAGTGCAGCGCTCCCTAAGTCCTGCCGTCCGACAGTGCAACGCACCCTCAGTACTGCCCCTTTGAAAGTGCCGTGCTCCCTCAATACTGCCCCTCCGACAGAGCAGTGCTTCCTCAGTACTGCCCCTCCGACAGTGCAGCGCTCCCTCAGTACTGCCCCTCCGACAGAGCAGCACTCCCTCAGTACCACCCCTCCGACAGTGCAGCGCTCCCTCAGTACAGCCCCTCCGACAGTGCAGCGCACCCTCAGTACAGCCCCTCCGACAGAGCAGCACTCCCTCAGTACCACCCCTCCGACCGACAGTGCAGCGCCCCTCCATACAGCCCCTCCAAAAGTGCAGCGCTCCCTCAGTACAGCCCCTCCAAAAGTGCAGCGCTCCCTTAGTACAGCCCCTCCTACTGTGTGACTCTCCCTCAGAACTGTCCTTTCATCAGTGCAGCGCACCTTTAATACTGCCCCACCGACAGAGCAGCGCTCCCTTAAAACCACCCGTCCGACAGAGCAGTGCTCCCTCATTACTGACCCTCCGACTGTGCAGCCTTCCCTCAGTACTGCCCCTCCGACAGTGCAGCACTCCCTCAGTACTGCCCGTCAGACACTGCAGTGCTCCCTCTGTACTGTCCCTCCAACAGTGCAACGCTCTCTCAGTACTGCCCCTCCGACAGTGCAGCACTCCCTCAGTACTGCCCGTCAGACACTGCAGTGCTCCCTCTGTACTGTCCCTCCAACAGTGCAATGCTCCCTCAGTACTGCCACTCCGACAGAGCAGTGCACCCTCAGTACTGCACCTCCGACAGTGCAGCGCTCCCTCAGTAATGCCCCTCCAACAGTGCAGCACTAATTCATTACCGCCCCTCCGACAGTGCAGTGCTCCCTCAGTACTGCTCCTCCGACAGTGCAGCACACCGTCAGTACTGCCCCTCAGGCACTGCAGTGCTCCCTCAGGACTCTCCCTCCAACAGTGCAGCTTTCCCTCATTACCACCCCTCCGACAGGGCAGCGCTCCCGCAATACAGCCCCTCCGACAGTATAGCGCTGCCGCAGTACAGCCCCTGACTGTGCAGCGCTCCCTCAGTACTGCCCCGACAACATTGCAGTTCTCCCTCAGTGCAGCCCCTCCAACAGAGCAGCACTTCCTCAGTATCACCCCTCCGACAGTGCAGCGCTCCCTCAGTACTGCCCCTCCGACAGTGCAGCACTCCCTCAGTACTGCCCGTCAGACACTGCAGTGCTCCCTCTGTACTGTCCCTCCAACAGTGCAACGCTCCCTCAGTACTGCCCCACCGACAGGGCAGCGCTCCCGCAGTACAGCTCCTTGGACAGTGTGGTGATCCCTCAGTACTGGCCTTCCACCAGTGCAGCGCTCCCTTAGTACTGCCCTCCGACAGTGCAGCGCAGCCTCAATACTGCCCCTCCGACAGAGCAGTGCACTCTCAGTACTGCACCTCCGGCAGTGCAGCGCTCCCTCAGTAATGCCCCTCCAACAGTGCAGCACTAATACATTACCGCCCCTCCGACAGTGCAGTGCTCCCTCAGTACTGCTCCTCCGACAGTGCAGCACACCTCAGTACTGCCCTTCAGACACCGCAGTGCTCCCTCAGTACTCTCCCTCCAACAGTGCAGCTTTCCCTCATTACCATTCCTCAGGCAGGGCAGCACTCCCGCAATACAGCCCCTCCGACAGTGTAGCACTACCACAGTACAGCGCCCCGACTGTGTAGCGCTCCCTCAGTACCACCCCTCCGAAAGTGCAGCGCCCCCTCAGTACAGCACCTCCAAAAGTGCAGCTCTCCCTTAGTACAGCCACTCCGACATTGCGGCGCTCCATCAGTACAGCTCCTCCGACAGTGCAGTGCTCCGTCATTTCAGCCCCTCCGACAGTGCAGCCTTCCCTCAGTACAGCCCCTCCAACAGTGCAGCACACCCTCAATACTGCCCCTCAGACACTGCAGTGCCCTCTCAGTGCTCTCGCTCCAACAGTGCAGCTCTCCCTCATTACCACCCCTCCGACCGTGCTGATCTCCCTCAGTACTGCCCCGACAACATTGCAGTGCTCCCTCTGTACAGCCCCTCTGACAGTGCAGCGCTCTCAATACTGCCCCTCCGACAGTGCAGCGCTCCCTATGTCCTGCCGTCCGACAGTGCAACGCACCCTTAGTACTGCCCCTTTGAAAGTGCAGCGCTCCCTCCATACTGCCCCTCCGACAGAGCAGTGCTTCCTCAGTACTGCCCCTCCAACAGTGCAGCGCTCCCTCAGTACTGCCCCTCTGACAGTGCAGCGCTCCCTCAGTACTGCTCCTCCAACAGAGCAGCACTCCCTCAGTACCACCCCTCCGACAGTGCAGCGCTCCCTCAGTACAGCCCCTCCGACAGTGCAGCGCACCCTCAGTACAGCCCCTCTGACAGTGCAGCGCACCCTCAGTACAGCCACTCCAAAAGTGCAGCGCTCCCTCAGTACAGCCCCTCCGACAGTGCAGTGCACCCTCAGTACAGCCACTCCAAAAGTGCAGCGCTCCCTCAGTACAACCACTCCAAAAATGCAGCGCTCCCTCAGTACTGCCCCTCCGACAGTGCAGCGCTCGCTTAAAACCGATCCTCCGACAGAGCAGTGCTCCCTCATTACTGACCCTCCGACTGTGCAGCCTTCCCTCAGTACTGCCCCTCCGACAGTGCAGCACTCCCTCAGTACTGCCCCTCCGAAAGGGCAGCGCTCCCGCAGTACAGCTCCTCCGACAGTGCGGTGCTCCCTCAGTACTGGCCTTCCACCAGTGCAGCGCTCCCTTAGTACTGCCCTCTGACAGTGCAGCGCTGCCTCAATACTGCCCTTCCGACAGAGCAGCGCACCCTCAGTACTGCACGCCCGACAGTGCAGCGCTCCCTCAGTAATGCCCCTCCAACAGTGCAGCACTAATTCATTACCGCCCCTCCGACAGTGCAGTGCTCCCTCAGTACTGCTCCTCCGACAGTGCAGCACACCCTCAGTACTGCCCCTCAGGCACTGCAGTGCTCCCTCAGTACTCTCCCTCCAACAGTGCAGGTTTCCCTCTTTACACCCCTCCGGCAGGGCAGCGCTCCCGCAATACAGCCCCTCCGACAGTGTAGCGCTACCGCAGTACAGCCCCCCGACTGTGTAGCGCTCCCGCAGTACAGCCCCTCCGACAGAGCAGCACTCCCTCAGTACCAGCCCTCCAACAGTGCAGCGCTCGCTCAGTACAGCCCCTCCGACAGTGCAGCGCCCCCTCAGTACAGCCCCTCCAAGTGTGCAGCACTCCCTCAGTGCAGCCACTCCGACATTGCGGTGCTCCCTCAGAACAGCTCCTCCGACAGTGCAGTGCTCCGTCATTTCAGCCCCTCCGACAGTGCAGCGCTCCCTCAATTCAGCCCCTCCAACATTGCGGCGCTCTCTCAGTACTGCCCCTCCAACAGTGCAGCACACCCTCAGTACTGCCCCTCAGATGCTGCAGTGCTCACTCAGTACTCTCGCTCCAACAGTGCAGATCTCTCTCATTACCACCCCTCCGACAGTGCAGATCTCCCTCAGTACTGACCTTCCGACAGTGCAGCCCTCACTCAGTATTGCTGCTCCGACAGTGCAGCATTCCCTCAGTACTGCCCCTCAGACTCTGCAGTGCTCCCTCTTTACTGTCCCTCCGACAAGGCAGCGCTCCCTCAGTACAGCCCCTCCGACTGTGCAGTGCTCCCTCAGTAAATCCTCTTTGACAGTGCAGCGCTCCCTCATTACAACCCCTCCAACAGTGCAGCGCTCTCAGTACTGCCCCTCCGACAGTGCAGCGCTCCCTCAGTACTGCCGTCCGACAGTGCAACGCACTCTTAATACTGCCCCTTTGAAAGTGCAGCGCTCCCTCAGTACTGCCCCTCCGACATTGCAGACTTCCCTCAGTACTGACCCTCCGACAGTGCAGCACTCCCTCAGTACTGCCCCTCAGACACTGCACTGCTCCCTCTGTACTGTCCCTCCAACAGTGCAACGCTCCCTCAGTGCTGCCCCTCCGACAGGGCAGCGCTCCCACATTACAGCTCCTCCGACAGTGAGGTGCTCCCTCAGTACCGTCCTTCCACCAGTGCAGCGCTCCCTTAGTACTGCCCTCTGACAGTGCAGCGCTGCCACAATACTGCCCCACCGACAGAGCAGTGCACCCTCAGTACTGCACCTCCGACAGTGCAGTGCACCCTCAGTAATGCCCCTCCAACAGTGCAGCACTAATTCATTACCACCCCTCCGACAGTGCAGTGCTCCCTCAGTACTCTCCCTCCAACAGTGCACCTCTCCCTCATTAACACCCCTCCGACAGGGCAGCGCTCCCACAATAGAGCCCCTTCGACAGTATAGTGCTACTGTAGTACAGCCACCCGACTGTGCAGCGCTCTCTCAGTACTGCCCCGACAACATTGCAGCGCTCCCTCAGTACTGCCCCGACAACATTGCAGTGCTCCCTCAGTACAGCCCCTCCGACAGTGCAGCGCTCTCAGTGCGGCCCCTCCGACAGTGCAGCGCTCCCTAAGTCCTGCCGTCCGACAGTGCAACGCACCCTTAGTACTGCCTTTTTGAAAGTGCAGTGCTCCCTCAATACTGCCCCTCCGACAGAGCAGTGCTTCCTCAGTACTGCCCCTCTGACAGTGCTGCGCTCTCTCAGTACTGCCACTCCGACAGAGCAGCACTCCCTCAGTACCACCCCTCCGACAGTGCAGCGCTCCATCAGTACTGCCCCTGTGACAGTGCAGCGCTCCCTCAGTACAGCCCCTCCGACAGAGCAGCACTCCCTCAATACCACACCTCTGAGACTGCAGCGCACCCACAGTACAGCCCCTCCGACAGTGCAGCGAACCCTCAGTGCAGCCCCTCCAAAAGTGCAGCGCTCCCTTAGTACAGCCCCTCCGACTGTGTGGCGCTCACTCAGTAATGTCCTTTCACCAGTGCAGCGCACCCTTAATACTGCCCCTCCGACAGTGCAGCGTTCCCTCAGTACAGCCCCTCTGACATTGCAGCGCTCCCTCAGTACAGCCCTTCCAACAGAGCAGCACTCGCTCAGTACCACCTCTCCGACAGTGCAGCGCCCCCTCAGTACAGCCCCTCCAAAAGTGCAGCGCTCCCTCAGTACAGCCCCTCCAAAAGTGCAGCACTGCCTCAATAATACCCCTCCGACAGTGCAACGCTCCCTCAATACTGCCCCTCCAACAGTGCAGCACTCCCTCAAAACCACCCCTCCGACAGTGCAGTGCTCCCTCAGTACTGAACCTCCGACAGTGCATTCCTCCCTTAGTACTGCCCCTCCGACAGTGCAGCACTCCCTCAGTTCTGCCCCTCAGACACTGCAGTGCACCCTCATTACTCCCCCTCCATCAGTGCAGCTCTCCCTCATTACCACCCATCCGACAGAGCAGTGCTCCCTCAGTACTGACCCTCCGACAGTGCAGCCTTCCCTCAGTACTGACCCTCCAACAGTGCAGCGTTCCCTCAGTACTGCAACGCCGACAGTGCAGCGCTCCCACAGAACATCCCCTCCGACAGTGCATCCCTCCCTCTGTACTGCCCCTCCGACAGTGCAACACATCCTCAGTACTGCCCCTCAGACACATCAGTGCACACTCAGTGCTCCCCTCCAACAGTGCAGCTCTCCAACTTTAACACCCCTCCGAAAGAGCAGTGCTCCCTCAGTACTGACCCTCCGACAGTGCAGCCTTCCCTCAGTACTGCCCCTCTGACAGTGCATCACTCCCTCATTACTGCCCTTCAGACACTGCAGTGCTCTCTCTGTGTTATCCCTCCAACAGTGCAATGCTCCCTCATTACTGCCCCTCCGACAGGGAAGCGCTCCCACAGTACAATCCCTCCGACAGTGCAGCGCTCCCTCAGTACATCCCCCCGACTGTGCAGCGCTCCCTCAGTACTGCCCCTCCGACAGTGCAGCGCTCCCTCAGTACAGCCCCTCCAACAGTGCAGCGCTCCCTCAGAACATGCCCTCCAACACTGCAGCGCTCCCTCAGTACAGCTCCTCCGACAGTGCAGCGCTCCCTCAGTACAGACGCTCCGATAGTGCGGCGCTCCCTCAGTACTGCCCCTCCAACAGTGCAGCGCTCCCTCAGTACAGCCCCTCCGACAGTGCAGCCCTCACTCGGTATTGCCGCTCTGACAGTGCAGCATTCCCTCAGTACTGCCCCTCAGACACTGCAGTGCTCCCTCTTTACTGTCCCTCCGACAGGGCAGCGCTCCCTCAGTAAAGCCCCTCCGACAGTGCAGCGCTCCCTCAGTAAATCCCCTCCGACAGTGCAGCGCTCCCTCAGTACTGCCCCGGCAAAACTGCAGCGCTCCCTCAGTACAGCCCCTCCGACCGAGCAACGCTCCCTCAGTACTGCCCCTCCGACCGAGCAACGCTCCCTCAGTACTGCCCCTCCAACAGTGCAGCGCTCCCTCAGTACTGCCCCTCTGACAGTGCAGCGCTCCCTCAGTACAGCCCCTCCGACCGAGCAACGCTCGCTCAGTACAGCCCCTCCGACCGAGCAACGCTCGCTCAGTACAGCCCCTCCGACAGTGCAGCGCTCCCTCAGTACTGCCCCTCCGACAGTGCAGCGCTCCCTCAGTACTGCCCCGGCAAAACTGCAGCGCTCCCTCAGTACAGCCCCTCCGACCGAGCAACGCTCCCTCAGTACTGCCCCTCCGACAGTGCAGCACTCCCTCAGTGCTGCCCCTCCGACAGTGCAATACTCCCTCAATACGGCACTGGAGTGTCGGCCTGGATTGCATTGTCAAGTTCATGGAGCCAGTGTTCTTGGCGAGGTTGAACCGAACCACTCAGAATCCTTGGTGTAACTACGGCACATGTCTAATTTCCTACTGCACTGATACGTCCTGCTGATTGATTCAATTGTTAAATTGCTTTGTCCACCGGCCGTAGACTGGTGTTTATTGCCAATATCTCTGTGCTTTATTCAAGAGTTCCACATGAATACCGCAGCCATTGTCATCTCGGGCTCCCCCAGGACCCCCACCAGGCCGCACAATATTGCACTCGCCTGAATGGTTCATCGGCCATTTATTTGACCTTTGACCTTTCTCCGAGGCCTCTGCCGCCACTGGCTGCTGGGAGTCGGCCTCTGATTCCTCTTTCCTCCAATTTCCCCGACTGGTGAACGGGAGCTTTGAGCAGCACAGCTGGGACTGGGGGTCACAGGGAGGAGGGGAGCCGGGGAGCTGGGTGTTGTGGATACAAGCCCAGTTCTTCCTACTGTAGTGGGACCAAGTCGTTGGAAAGATGCACATTCTGGTGAGCGGAGCACTAATGGGGTTAATCTGAAACAGGACGCTGAGGGCAATCCTCCCAGTCCTACAGTGTTCACCAGGAGAGATTAATACACTTGACAGGAATGGGGCGGAGCCTGGGTTTGGCAGCAGCGGCTGTGCTACACAGGAGCTTTGGCTTTTCCGGATGACTTTTGATTTCCACTCTTGTTAAAGGGAAGAATTACAGATCTTGTATTAAGGAGAGGGAGACAAAGATTTCAGTTTACTTTTATTCAATCTTTTGTAACAAAGACCTGCGATTCTCAGACATCTCGAATGACTCGCAGGACTGATGTTTGTATGCACAGGAGATGAGTAAATGTGTGAGCTGCGATGAGTTTTCTTGTAAACATGCTTGCTTTCGATTTTCAGTTTGCATTGATCTCAAACTGACCCCAGTCCCCTGAACATAAAGGCAGAACCAAACCACTTGCAGTTGCTGTGGCAACCGCCAAAGGGAAGCTGAGATTGCAACTGGAAGTGCTGGCCTAGTCTGAACCCAGCCAGAAACCCAAGCGAACCCAACTATAAACCAAGCGAGGCCAGTCTGAACCCTAATGAATCCAATCTAAGACTCATGTCAGTCAGAAACTCAATCCCCACCAGCTGCATTACAGTGCTGTGGTCAGGCCTATTTAAACAGGCCCCTTCACCCAATACAGACCCCTCCCCCACTGTTGTCTCAGCCCAATTCTAGTGCTGGTTCCCTCTCTCGGCAGTGATATGTGATCTCGATGGTGCATAATGGATCAATTGATTTACAAACAGTAATCTAATCAAAGGGTTCGGATGGCATCTCAGACCATGGGAACAAAGCAGTCTGAATGTAAAATGATGTGCTAGTGAAGGATCCCCTTGGAATGAGTGACCATAACATGGTTGAATTCCATATTCAATTAGAGGGTGAGAAGGTTGGATCTCAAACAAGCGTGCTAAGCTTGAATAAAGGAGACTATGAAGGTATGAGAGCGAAATTGAGTAGAGTGGATTGGGAAAATAGATTAAAGGGTAAGACGATACATGATCAGTGGTGTACATTTAAGGAGTTATTTTACAACTTCCAAAAAATATATATTCCACTGAGAAGAAAAGGGTGTAAAAGAAAAGACAGCCATCCGTGGATAAGTAAAGAAATTAAGGATAGTATTTGAATAAAAACAAGGGCATATAAGGTAGCCAAATCTAGTGGGAGGATAGAGGATTGGGAAAACTTTAAAAGGCAGCAAAAAATAACAAAAAGATTGATTAAGAAAGGGAAGATAGATTATGAAAGTAAATTAGCAAAAAATATAAAAACAGATAGTAAGGGTTTTTATAGTTATATAAAAAGAAAAAGGGTGGCTAAAGTAAATGTTAGTCCCTTAGAGGATGAGACCAGGAAATTAATGGTGGGAAATATGGAGATGGCAAAAACACTGTATGAATATTTTATATCAGTCTTTACAGTAGAAGACACTAAGAATATCCCAACACGGGACAAACAGGGGGCTAAAGGGGGGGGAGGAGCTAAACACGATCAAAATCACTAAGGAAGTGGTACTCGGTAAAATAATGGGACACAAGGCGGATAAATCACCTGGACCTGATGGCTTACATCCTAGGGTCTTGAGGGAAGTGGCGGTAGGCATTGTGGATGCATTGGTAATAATTTTCCAAAACTCCCTGGACTCAGCAAAGGTCCCGGCAGACTGGAAAACTGCTAATGTAACACCCTTATTTAAAAAGGGCAGTAGACAGAAGGCTGGAAACTATAGACCGGTTAGCCTAACATCTGTGGTAGATAAAATTTTGGAGTCCATTATTAAGGAGACAGTAACAGGACATTTGGATAATCATAATTTAATAGGACAAAGTCAGCATGGTTTTATGTTTGTCATGTTTGACAAATTTGCTGGAGTTCTTTGAGGAAGTAACATATAGGGTGGATAAAGGGGAACCAGTGGACGTAGTGTATTTAGACTTCCAAAAGGCATTTGACAAGGTGCCACACAAAAGATTATTGCTCAAGATAAAAATCACGGGATTGGGTGTAATATTCTGGCATGGATAGAGGATTGGCAATCTAACAGAAGGCAGAGAGTTGGGATAAATGGTTCATTCTCAGACTGGCAATCAGTAACAAGTGGTGTTCCGCAGGGGTCAGTGCTGGGTCCTGTTAAGTCCGTGAATGATTGAGCCACGGACCAGCAGGAGTGAAAACAAACAAGTCAATAGTGGTCAAAACTGGTGGAAGTCAAAAGTGAAACTAACAAACAGAGGCTCTCTAGCGCCTTTTATACAGGGGTGGTCACTGCCGGTACTGCAGTCTGAGACCAGTTATTCTCTTAAAGGTACATACACAACAATTCCTCCCCTTTTAGATAAACAGTACATTGTGGCGACACGCCACCACTGGACATAATCCGCTCACGGCGGCACAGACAGTCTAAGCAGAAGCCCCCAGCCGGGGGCCCTTTCCTCCAGCAACTTGTTTCCCGCAGGGACAGGCTGCCGGGAGCACTTCCTGTCTGGGAAGTATTTAAGTGGATGCGCGGGCTTTTCTAGTTCCTGTTTGTCATGTGGTTGGAATAAAGCAGTTGTGTTTTCAATAGCTCTGGTCTCGACTCCCACGTTTGCCGCGGTATCTCAACACTGGTGACCCCGACGCTCAGGACGAATCCTAAGCTAGCATGGCGGATACAAACACAGTCACGGTTAAATTACCAGACTTTCGGGAGAACCTCGCCGAAGCCTGGTTCGTTCAAGCTGAGTCCAGATTCCGGCTGAAAGGCATTACAGTCGACGCCACGAAGTACGACTACCTCGTCGCCTCGCTCACCTACGCTACAGTCCCCAAGGTTTGGGCAGTGCTGCAGAATCCACCAACGGAGGGCAAGTACGAACATCTGAAGGCTGCGCTACTTAAAAAATTTCAAACGTCCTCTTACCAGCGCCACTGCCAACTCCTGGACCTCCCCGGCCTTGGTGACGCTTCACCATCAGACCTGCTTTCCCACATGCTGTCCCTCTCAGACGACAAAAATCCCGGCGCCCTTTTTCGCACGCTTTTCATTCGGCAGCTCCCCGCCAGCATCCGCCCGCTCCTTGTGGAGTCTGACTCCACGGACCTGAATGATATAGCCGAAAAGGCCGACCGGCTGCTCTCTGCACAGGCCGCTCGCGACGTCGCGCCCGACCTCACGGCAACAACCACGCGGTCTTCCCGGGCCGCTAGGCCCGACCGCCCTACCACTCCGGGTCACTGCTACTACCACACCCGTTTTGGCGCTAGGGCTCAACGCTGCATGCCACCGTGTACCTTCAAACCCCCCCCCGCACCGGCCCCCGCGATGGCCGCGGGGCAGAAGGAGCCCCTACTGTACGTCACTGACGACAGAACCAACCGCCGATTTCTGTGCGACACAGGGGCCCAGCACAGCATCACCCCCGCCTCCGCCCTCGAGATCCAACGCGGCACACGGGGTATCACACTGGCTGCAGCCAACGGCTCTGAAATCCGCACATATGGCACCCGCATGGTCACGCTCGACCTCGCGGGCCGCCGCTACCGCTGGGAGTTCCTCACAGCCAAGGTCCTCTGCCCACTCATCGGCGCCGACTTCCTACGCGCCCACGGCCTCCTTGTCGACATTCCGAGGCACCGCCTCGTCGACATCGACACTATGGCCCCCATCCCCGGCGCCTTTACCCCGGCCCGTTTGGCCGGCCTGACGACCTACTGCCTCGCCAGAGCCACGGACGACTACTCGGCACTCCTAGCTGAGTTTCCCGCCCTCACTAACCCGACCTTTTCGGCCAAAGCCGCCAAGCACGGTGTGGAACACTATATCCCCACCACCGGCCCCCCAGTTTCTGCCCACGCCCGCAGACTCAACCCAGCCAAGCTGGAAATCGCGCGGGCCGAGTTCACCAACATGGAACAACTCGGCATCATCCGCCGCTCCAGCAGCCCTTGGGCCTCGCCCCTCCACATCGCCCCCAAGCCCGGCGGAGGCTGGCGCCCTTGCAGGGACTACCGCCGCCTCAACGATGCCACCACCCCCGATCGATACCCAGTGACACACATCCAGGACTTCTCGGCCCGACTGGCCGGACAAACCGTCTTTTCCAAAGTCGACCTGGTGCGCGGTTACCACCAAGTCCCCGTACACCCCGCGGACATCCCCAAAACGGCCGTCATTACTCCATTCGGCCTGTTCGAGTTCCTGAGGATGCCCTTCGGCCTCAAGAATGCAGCACAGGCTTTCCAGCGCCTTATGGACTCAGTCCTCCGGGACCTGAACTTCCTATTCGTCTATCTAGACGACATTCTCGTGGCCAGCTCCTCCAAACAGGAACACCTCGAACACCTTCGCATCCTGTTCGGGCGCCTAGCCCAACACGGGCTCATCCTCAGCCCGGCAAAGTGCCAATTCGGCCTAACCGAGATCGATTTTCTCGGTCACCACATCACCCCTGCTGGGGCCGTCCCCCTGCCCAACAAGGTGCAGGCCGTCCAGCAATTCCCCCGCCCCACAACCATCAAGGGCCTCCAGGAGTTCCTCGGGATGGTGAACTTCTACAACAGGTTCATCCCCAGAGCCACAGCCCTCATGAAGCCCCTATACGACTCTCTCCGAGGAAAATCCGGCAAGATGGACGTAGCCTGGACCACTGACACGGCAGCCGCCTTCGACGCCACCAAAAACGCGCTCGCCGACGCCACTCTGCTCGCGCACCCGAGGGCCGATGCCCGGGTCGCGCTCACCACCGACGCCTCCGACCACGCGGTCGGGGCCGTGTTCGAGCAGTGGGTCAATGGCGCGTGGCAGCCACTTGCCTTCTACAGCCGCCAACTGCGCCCCCCGGAGGTCAAATACTCCACTTTCGACCGCGAGCTTCTCGCACTCCACCTGTCGGTCCGCCATTTCAGGTTCCTCCTGGAAGGCCGCCCCTTCACCGCGTATGTGGACCACAAGCCACTCACATACGCGATGGCCAAGCACACCGAACCCTGGTCCGCTAGGCAGCAACGCCAGCTCGCGGCCGTCTCCGAGTTTACTACGGACATTCAGCACGTCTCCGGTAGAGACAACGTGGTCGCCGACTGCCTTTTCCGTCCCGCCGTCTGTGCGAATCACCTCGCGGTCGACTACGCACAACTAGCAGCGGCCCAGCTCACGGACCCAGACCTCCTCTCGGCGGCTACCAGCCTGCCAGGGCTACGCCTAGGCAAGGTCGCGCATGGGCCCGAAGCCACGGCAGTCATGTGCGACGTCTCACTCGGCCAACCCAGGCCGGTCGTCCCTGAGACCTCGCGCCGCCGCATCTTCGACGCGCTCCACGGGCTCTCTCACCCGGGTTCCCGCGCATCCGTCAAACTCCTCTCCAAGCGCTTCATCTGGCGCGGCCTCAGCAGAGATGTTCGGACTTGGGCCACCTCCTGCCTCGCCTGCCAATGGGCTAAGGTACAGCTGCACACCAAAGCACCCCTGGGAGACTTCGAGGTACCCAGCCGCCGCTTCGACCACGTACACGTCGACATCGTCGGTCCCCTGCCGCCATCGCAAGGCCAAACTTATCTCCTCACGATGGTCGACCGCTACACACGCTGGCCTGAGGCAGTGCCGCTGACCTCCACCACCACAGCCGACATCGCCAGGGCGTTCGTTAACACCTGGGTTGCGAGGTTCGGCGTACCGGCCGACATAACCTCCGACAGAGGCACCCAGTTCACCTCCGAACTCTGGACGGCCACAGCACGCAACCTCGGGGTGACGCTCCACCGCACCACGGCGTACCACCCGCAGGCCAACGGACTTTGTGAACGCTTCCACAGGTCACTCAAGGCCTCACTCCACGCCGGCCTGCAGGACAGTACCTGGACTGACCGCCTACCGTGGGTGCTACTTGGCCTATGCACCGCGGTCAAGGAAGACCTCCAGTCCTCGGCAGCGGAGTTAGTCTACGGACAACCGCTGCGCGTCCCAGGCGAATTCCTTCCGGAGCCTACCAAGCCTTGGTCGGCCGAACAGCAGCGGCTCGACTCTTTCTCTTCCGCTCAGCAGTTCGCCCCACTTCCGGTCAACCAACACGGCGAACTCGCACCTCACGTCCCGCCAAATTTACAGCAGGCGCGCTTCGTCTTCGTGCGACACGACGCGCACCGTGGGCCCCTGCGACCCCCATACGACGGTCCGTACGAGGTACTACAAACCGGGGACAAGATCTTCAAGCTGCGACTCGGCGACAGGGTCGAGACAGTCTCCATCGACCGGCTCAAACCAGCACACACACAACCAGGGGAACAGGTCCCCGTGGCCCAGCCTCCCACGAGAGGTCGTCCCCCTGGCAAGCCAGCACAGCCGGCGGCGAACCGCCCGACCCAACCAACCAGACCGGCGACCACTCAGAGCCGCTGCGGCAGAACCATTAGACCACCGTCACGACTCGTCCACTCCTCCTAAGCGGATTCTGGGGGGAGCTCTGTGGCGACACGCCACCACTGGACATAATCCGCTCACGGCGGCACAGACAGTCTAAGCAGAAGCCCCCAGCCGGGGGCCCTTTCCTCCAGCAACTTGTTTCCCGCAGGGACAGGCTGCCGGGAGCACTTCCTGTCTGGGAAGTATTTAAGTGGATGCGCGGGCTTTTCTAGTTCCTGTTTGTCATGTGGTTGGAATAAAGCAGTTGTGTTTTCAATAGCTCTGGTCTCGACTCCCACGTTTGCCGCGGTATCTCAACAACATTCATTTAACAACTAAATGATAACTAATTACAATCACAATTACGGTTGCTAGATACATTGGTTAAGTTTAAGCAATGATAAGTTCAGTCTTTGAGGAGGCTTCCTGATTCTGTCTGGATAACGCCTCTTTGGGGTATCAGGTTCTTCTGGCAAGGTTGAGTCGAGATCAATGTCGTTGTTTGGTTCATCTGCTTCCAATATCACCGATTCTGCGGTAGCTGCAATTGGTACATCGATTTCATTGCCAGGTGTATCAGATCGTGGTGTGGAGTTGGCGTTTTCCAGTGACTCTAGAATCTGGTCAGCATGGCGTCTTACAATGCTCTCTCCAATGTCCACGGTATACATGAGAGGTCCTTGCCGTGTACAAATCGTTCCTGGCTGCCATTTCTCAGTGCGGTAGTCCCGGGCCAAAACTGGTTGACCTATCTTAAAACTCCTGGTCAGCCTTTCATTCATATTCTGAAACTGCCTGTTCTCCACATCTCTTCGGGCGTTTGGCTTAACCAAATCCAAGCGGCATCGCAGTCTTCGATTGAAGAAAATCATGGCTGGGGTTTGGTTGGTAACCGCATGTGTCGCATTCCGGTAGGCAAACAAGAAGTTGTCCACCTTGTGTTGTAGGGGTATATCTTCATTACACATTGCCTTGATAGCCTTCTTGAATGTTTGGACAAACCTCTCGGCCAATCCATTAGTGGCTGGATGATATGGGGCAGATGTGTAATGCTTAACACCATTGTTCTTTAAGAACCTCCGGAACTCTTCAGACACAAACTGTGGTCCATTGTCAGAGCAAATCTGTTCAGGCAGCCCATTCCTGGCGAATATGGTTCGCAAAACTGTGATAGTTTTTTCCGTGGTGGTTGAGGACATTTTTATTACCTTTGGCCACTTTGAATGTGCATCCATCGCAATTAAAAACATCGAGTCCATGAAGGGACCAGCAAAATCAATGTGCACCCTTTGCCATGGAGATGAGGGCCACTCCCATGGATGCAGAGGAGCTTGTGGTGGGGCGTTTTGGACCTTCTGGCATCCTGCACAGCTCTTGGTCATCTCTTCGATTTCTCTATCGATTCCCGGCCACCACACAAACGCTCTGGCTAAGTTCTTCATTTTTACCCCACCCAGATGACCCTCATGAAGCTCATTGAGCATTCTATCCATCAACTTAGGTGGAATTACTACTCTGGATCCACACATCTGCACACTGACAGCTGTTCTCTTCTTGGCGAGAATGCTGGCAGCAGTGGTTCACCATGTGCTGGCCATCCCTTCACCATTAAATCATAGACCCGTGATAGTGTCGGGTCATTCCGTGTTTCCTTTTCTATGTTTGCATTCGTCACAGGGAGACATTCGACTATGGTCGAGTGGAATAACTCCATTGGATCCACTGCAAGGTCTTCTTCTTCCACCGTCGGCAACGGTAGGCATGACAATCCATCAGCATTTCCATGCTGTTTAGTTCCTTTGTACTCAATGTCATATTGGTGTGCCCCTAGGAAAAGGGACCATCTCTGCAGCCGTTGTGCCGTCATTATCGGTACGCCCTTCTGAGGGTTG
The DNA here is from genome assembly GCF_052327205.1 of Somniosus microcephalus. Lineage (NCBI taxonomy): Eukaryota > Metazoa > Chordata > Chondrichthyes > Squaliformes > Somniosidae > Somniosus > Somniosus microcephalus. Next base: position 76,355,118 of record NC_140999.1, on the reverse strand, counting down.
AAAATGGAGACAAGAGGTTGATGATCGGTTAGTAGAGTAAATTTTTGACCGTGCAGATAGTGATTGAACTTCTTCACCCCCCCACACTAGGCTGAGGGCCTCTCTGTCAATCTGGGTGTAGTTACGCTCGGCAGAAGTTAACGAGCGTGCCGCAAAAGCTATCGGCCTCTCTAAACCATCAAGGAATTTATGTGACAGCACCGCCCCAATGCCATAGGGAGACGCATCACACGCCAGCCTGATTGGCAGTGCTGGGTTGTAGTGAGCCAATACTTCCCTTGAAGTGATTAAGTCCTTACTCTTCTGAAAAGCATGCTTACAATCATCGTTCCATTTCCATGCTACCCCCGTTCGTAGCAGGACGTTCAGTGGGTGCAGAATTGTCGACAAATTCGGCAAAACCTTATGATAGTAATTCACCAATCTGAGGAATGACCTCAGTTGCGACACATTTTCAGGCGCTGGGGCCTTAACAACCACTTCAATTTTGTCAGGGGACTTATGTAACCCCTCTTCATCAATCACGTGGCCACAATACGATATCTGTTTCTTAAAAAATTCGCACTTGGGGTGGTTGGCTCGCAGCCCATGTTCCCGTAGTCTAGTGAGCACCTGTTCTAGGTTGTTAAGGTGTTCACTGTCATCTTCACCTGTTACAAGGATGTCGTCCAAGTAACACTGAGTCCCCGGAATCCCTTGCAGGACTTGTTCCATCGCTCTTTGCCATATCGCCGGAGCCGATGCTACTCCGAATGCCAATCGATGATACTGGTAAAGACCTTTGTGAGTGTTTATCATGAGATACTTCCTAGAGGACTCTTCAACCTCCATCTGCAAATATGCTTGTGCAAGGTCAATTTTTGTAAAACGCTTCCCTCCAGACAGTGAGGCGAAGATGTCTTCTATCCTTGGAAGAGGATATTGTACTGTGTGAAGGACAGGGTTCACCATCATCTTGAAATCCCCACAGATGCGAATCTTCCTTGGCTCTCCGGACTTATTGCTTAACGTTTTCGTCATGACAGGAACGATGGGTGTCACCCACTCGCTCCAGTCGACCTTAGACAACATGCCCGCCTTCTCCAGATTCTCCAGCTCTGCCTCGACGGCTGGGCGAATTGCATATGGTACCGGTCTTGCTTTGAAAAACTTGGGAACTGCATTCTCTTCTATTTTTATCGAGGCGGTTACGCCTTTAAGCGTGCCCAGTTCTTGTTGAAATACCTCTTTGGCGTTAGCTAAGATTGTTGACAATCGTCCAGGAGTGACATCTTCATCTTTTTTACCGTCCACCGTCATTGCATGAATGGATGAAGTTTATCTTCCTGATCCATTCCCGTCCCAATAACGGTGGTCCACCATTTGGCAGTATGTAGAGATACAATTTCCGTATTTTCTTGCCATTGTATTCGACAGGCACCCTTATTTTTCCTCTGGGGTATACTTTTTGCCCCGTATACGTCGTCAAGACGATGGATGTCTCTCTCAAGGGTATGTGTGAAAATAGCCGCTCGTAGTCTCGTCGATTCATGACGGTTAGCGCTGATCCTGTATCCAATTCCATTTTAACTTGGGACCCTGCTATCGTGAGGGTAACCCAAATGGTTCGGTGATCCTCTTTTGCGATTACATTGTGAAGTTTGAGACAGCTTAGTCTCCTGTTCCCGGATTCACTATCGCTCATCTGGTCTTCGGAACTACTGTCCATCATCTTTTGTACTTTCTTGTACGGTTCCTTAGTAGCCTTTTTGTTGTCGCTGGTCTTCTTCCCAGACCTGCAAACTCGTGCAATGTGTCCAATCTTCCCGCATTGTCTGCATATTTTGTCTTTGGACCAGCAGTCCTTCTGGTCATGGTTAGTTCTGCCGCAGCGATAACATTTTGCAAATCCCCGTGTCATTTCGTGGGTGCCGTATTCCTGTGGTTTTTGTTGAATTTCTGCAGCTCCCCTGGCTGCTGCTTCATACGATACTGCCACGCTGAAAGCCTTATCAAGCATCAGCTCTTTTTCTGAGAGTAACTTCTTCTGTGTTCCTTCACTCAGGAGTCCACAGACAAATTTGTCCCGTAGGGTATCTGCCAGTCCTGCTCCGAACTGGCAGTGCTTTGATAGCTTGCATAGTTCCGTAAGATGCTCAACATTGCTCTCATCTTTGTGCTGAGTTCTCCTGTGGAATTTAAATCTTTCTGCTATCAACAGTGGTGCAGGGTTTAAGTGTTCCTGTAGGACAGCAACAATTTCGTTAAAACTCTTCGCCTTCGGTTTGGCTGGAGTAATCAGGTCCCGCAATAGGCCGTACGTTCTAGCACCCATTAAGTTTAGCAATATCGATGCCTTTTTCCCCTCCGCTATTTCGTTTGCCTCGAAATATACCTCGACTCTTTCCACATACATGGTCCAGTCCTCTAATGTATTATCAAAAGCAGTGATAGTCAGTCTTCAGCATCTTGCAAATCTAAAATGGCACCTCCCGCGCTTTGCCTTCTTCCCCGATTTAACAAAATGGCGCCTCCCGCGCTTTGCCTTCTTCCCCGCTGTTGTTAGCGCTGCTTTCCACGGTTTCTTGTGCGTTAAATATTGATTCTTTTTCTTTTATTATTTTCCCGTCGTGGAGCGGACCCTCTGGGACACTTCCCTCCCTCTTCTTAGGTCCGAACGCTGCCCGGCTTCGAAGCACCGGTCGCGCCCTGTGTGCTCCACCCTCTCTCTCTCTCTTTGCTTCCCGGCTCGCTGCCCGGCCCCGTTGAAAAGCCACCCGATCGAGCTTCAGCCCGCCGCAGCCCAGGAAGGATCAGAGCACTACCTGCCACCAGCCCGATTAGCTGGGAAACCACAGACCGAGGAACCCAGCCTGGCTCTGGACAGTCTCTCCTGCAAGTTTTCAAACCGATGATTGACGGTCGACGCCCGTTTCCCGAGTTTCTTTGGACTCTTTTTTTTTCTTTCTTCTGGCTCCGACCTTCAACAACGTCGTCTGAGGTGCTGCCGAGTTGCAGGTAAGTTTGTTTCTTACTCGTCGCCAGTGTTAAGTCCGTGAATGATTGAGACACGGACCAGCAGGAGTGAAAACAAACAAGTCTTTACTGGTGGAAGTCAATAGTGAAACTAACAAACAGAGGCTCTCTAGCGCCTTTTATAAAGGGGTGGTCACTGCCGGTACTGCAGTCTGAGACCAGTTATTCTCTTAAAGGTACATACACAACAGGTCCCCAACTCTTTACAATCTATATTAACGATTTGGAGGAGGGGACCGAGTGTAACATATCAAAGTTTGCAGATGATGCAAAGATGGGAGGGAAAGTAGTGAGTGAGGAGGACATAAAAAACCTGCAAGGGGACATAGACAGGCTAAGTAAGTGGGCAGAGATTTGGCAGATGGAATACAATACTGGAAAGTGTGAGGTTATACACTTTGGCAGGATAAATCGTAGAGCAAGTTATTACCTTAATGGCAAGAAACTGGAAAGTACTGAAGTACAAAGGGATCTGGGGGTCCTGGTGCACGAAACTCAAAAGGTTAGTATGCAGGTGCAGCAAGTGATTAAGAAGGCCAATGGAATGTTGGCTTTCATTGCTAGGAGGATAGAATATAAAAATAGGGAGGTATTGCTTCAGTTGTACAAGGTATTGGTGAGACCACACCTGGAATACTGCATACAGTTTTGGTGTCCATACTTAAGAAAAGACATACTTGCTCTCGAGTCAGTACAAAGAAGGTTCACTCGGTTAATCCCGGGGATGAGGGGATGGACATATGAGGAGAGGTTGAGTAGATTGGGACTCTACTCATTGGAGTTCAGAAGAATGAGAGGCGATCTTATTGAAACATATAAGATTGTGAAGGGGTTGGATCGGGTGGATGCGGGGAGAATGTTCCCGATGATGGGTGAAACTAGAACTAGGGGGCATAGTCTTAGAATAAGGGGCTGCTCTTTCAAAACTGAGATGAGGAGGAACTACTTCACTCAGAGGGTGGTAGGTCCATGGAATATGCTGCCCCAAAAAGCTGTAGAAGCTACATCATTACATAAATTTAAAACAGAAATAAACAGTTTTCTAGAAGTAAAGGGAATTAAGGGTTACGGGGAGTGGGCAGGAATTTGGGCATGAGTCTAGGTTCGGATCGGTCATGGCCCTGTGGGTAGCGGAGCGGGCCCAAGGGCCGTGTAGCCTGATCCTGCTCCTATTTCATGTGTCTAATTCTGTTAGATTCAGGAGATGGTTCTGTGATAGTAGATTGGCGGTTAGGATCAGATCAGCCATGATCTTATTGAATGGCGGAGCAGGCTCGAGGGGCCGATTGGCCTACTCCTGCTCCTATTTCTTATGTTCTTATTGCCAAGCTGCAATGTCAAGGAAACTCACTCGCATTTTCTTTAGGTTCAGCACTGCACCACCATGTTCTGATTTTCAAAACAAAATCATAGAACTTCTTAATTGCTGGTGCTGACTCTAACACATCCTTCCCGCCATGGCCTCACCCCTCCCTATCGCTGTAATCTCCTCCAGTCTCACAACGCTCCAAGATATCTGCACTCCTCTTGAGCATCCCAAACTTCAATCGCTCCACCATTGGAAGCCGTGCTTTTAGCTGCCTAGGCCCTAAGCTCTGGAATTCCCCCCCTAAATCTCTCCGTCTCTCTCTCTCCTCCTTTAAGATGCTCCTTAAGACTTACCTCTTTGACCAAGCTTTTGTTCTCCTGTCCTAATATCTTATTATATGGCTGGGTGTCAAATTTTGTTTGATAATCGCTCCTGTGAAGAGTCGTGGGATGTTTTACTATGTTAAAGGTGCTATATAAATGCAACTTGTTGTTGTAGCCAATCACTGTGTCAGTTGGACTGTGGCTCACTGCAGCCTGTAGGCGACTTAACTGCAGTGGGGCGGTTCCCCAGGTTTCACTGTGGATTAGAAATGTTGGCAATCTTGAAACCACCGACCAGTGATTAGTGGATAAGACGAGAGTTGCATCTAAGATGTTGCTATGGATCTAGGTAGCTTTACATGGGGCTGGATTTCCGTGGGTCCGTGTCGGGCGACGTCGGTGGCGGGTCCCGGCCTTGCTGCCGGCTCCAACCTGCTGTGTAGAATGAATTTACTCTGATTGGGCTTGTTAAGCCCGCCCAGCGCGTTTGTCAACCAATTGAAGGAAGTGGGTCTGATGACATCAATTGATGATGCGTCATCAGCCGGTTTCCTTAAAGGGACCATGTGCAAATTAATTTTGACAGTTGTTCTGTCAGTGCTCTACAGCATTGAGTTGCTGCAAACACTGACAAGCACTGCACAGGGGTCCAGGGCTGCACCCAGGCTCTCCCATGACTCCCTCCCTTCCCATGGGCGGAAGACACCTCCCCAGGTGATCAACGCAGCCTGGTTACACATTGCACAGGAGGGCACAAACAGGGATGTCGTCAGGAGGACCAGGCTGCAGTGGCGCAAACCTTTCAATGATCTCAGTAGATCATGAAACGTTACTGCCAAGCCACACTCAACCTCATCCTGCTGTGCCTCTCATCACATCCCCATCACTCTGCCTTCCCTACCCTACTCCTGCACATCTTTACTCACACCAACTTACCTTGCACCTCCACCCATCCCTCTCTATCCACATTATCAATTCCCCATCTCACTAGCCACCCCTCACACTCACCCGCATCCTAGTCCAATCATACCAACCAACAACACACAAGAGTAGGCACTTGGGTGTTTTAGCCAATGTTCATGGGAAGTTTCTGTTAATGTGCTGTCAAACATTGAAATCTTTATTTTCAACACTTTGCGTTCCTGGACAGATTTGTGTGCACCTTTGGAAGTGGCTTAGTGAGTTGCAGTGAATGGTGAGACATCACGGTATCCCTCACAATAGTGATGAGTGTGAAAGAAATGGCTTTGGCATTGTGGGGATGATTTATGGTGTTGGTGTGGGGTGGTGCCAACCTTGCGCAACATGTAAAGCATCAAGTGAAGTAAATCTGGCTATGGTGAGGCCATCCCTAACGTCCGGGCAGCAATGTAGTCAGGTGCTGATGCCCTGTGTCCTGTGCAGCATCAGTTGATTGTGGAGAAGTTTGGTGTTGTTGTTGGTGCTGCTGGTGTGCCTGGTGCTGCTGGTGTAGGGGCTGATTGTGGTGGGATTCTGAGGACCAAAGTGAGATAGTTTCAAGGGCACTTTTGCTGGTGTAATAGATGGCAGGTGAACTTGAGATGACAGAAGCGATCTGTCAATGGTGAGAGAGGTTGCTCCAATGAGGTGACATTGGATAGAGTTTATTCCAAACACTTGCTACCTGCATAAAGCTCAATCTGTCTTCCAAATGCAGCAAGCAACAGCTTCTGAGCTTGGAAAGTGAACAGCTGTGAGATGGGAGCTTTTATAGCACATTTCCAGCTGTCAAGTAATGAGATGATTCCATGGCCATTCAACTCCCACCATGCTTACCTGACATGATCCCCAAGCAGCATAGACCCCGTGAGCAACTTCGTAAACTTTGAAGGTGAGCTCAAAATAGTTCTTAATGGTCTGTTACCAAGGTCATAATGATCTGAATTGCCTCCCCCTGTGTGTCGGGTTGAAAAACCCAACATTTGGGAAAGGCGCATGTCAGCGGGTTAATAGCGGGATCCCGACCCGGTCAAAAAAAAACATTTTCCCATCCGACCCGCTACCGATCAAATCTGCTGACCCCCCCGAATATTTCCCCCATGGAGTCAACGACATACTGTTTTCAGGCACAGACTCAATGCAGCACAAGTGGGTTGTGTCCGAACTGAGAGGCCCGAGGTCATCCTGGATTTGGTCCTCAGGCCACAGCTACATCTTCAGACTGAGCCAGCGCCTGTCACATCTCCACAGGCCCCACGGGAGAAATTAATTATGGGCAGCTGGCCAGCATCACACCTCCCGGTGGGGGAGCGGGGTCGGATCAGGCAACGGGGGGACAGGTCAAGCGCCATGACTGTGGAGTCGGGGAGAACTCCTGCAGTTAGCTGTAGTTAGCAGTGGTGGGGGCCTCTGAAGAATCCTGAGCGGGACAGGCCCGACACTTGTCTGACTCAACAGGAACAAATTCTATGGAGGGGCCTGCAACAGGCGCTAGGCCCCTCAGTTATATATTTAAGGGGCCTAGCGCCTGTTTCAGGCATGCGCCTGGAACACCTAAAAAAGCTCCCAATGAATTTGGCAGTGGGAACAATGCCTGTCCCACTGCCAAATTGGCATGCTTTACGCTCGTAACACAGGCAAAACACATACCAATTTCTACCCAATTAAGTCGAATCCACAAGGACTGAGAGACACAACCAGCACTGGATGACTGGGACAGAGAGATACAACCACCACTGGATGACTGGACTGAGAAACAACCAGCACTGGATGACTGGGACAGAGAGATACAACCACCACTGGATGACTGGGACTGAGAGATACAACCAGCACTGGATGACTGGGACTGAGAGACAGCCAGCACTGGATGACTGGGACTGGGACATAACCAGCACTGGATGACTGGAACTGAGAGAAAACCAGCACTGGATGACTGGGACTGAGAGACAACCAGCACTGGATGACTGGGACTGAGAGACAACCAGCACTGGATGACTGGGACTGAGACACAACCAGCACTGGATGTCTGTGACTGAGACACAGACAGCACTAGATGACTGGGTCTGAAAAACAACCGGCACTGAATGATCAGGACTGAGAAACACAATCAACACTGGATAACCGGGACTGAGAGATAACCAGCACTGGATGATTGGGACTGAGGAACACAACCAGCAATCGATGACTGGGACTGAAAAAGAACCAATGAATGATCAGGACTGAGAGACACAAAAATCATTGGATGATTGGGACTGAGTGACACAACCAGTGCTGGATGACTAGGACTGAGAGATAACCAGCACTGGATGAACTGGACTGAGAGAACAACCAGCACTGGATGAACTGGACAGAGAGAACAACCAGCACTGGATGAACTGGACTGAGAGACAACCAGCACTGGATGACTGGGACTGAGAGACAACCAGCACTGGATGAACTGGACTGAGAGACAACCAGCACTGGATGACTGGGACTAAGAGAACAACCAGCACTGGATGAATGGGACTGAGAGAACAACCAGCACTGGATGACTGGGACTGAGAGAACAACCAGCACTGGATGACTGGGACTGAGAGACAACCAGCACTGGATGACTGGGACTGAGAGACAACCAGCACTGGATGACTGGGACTGAGAGAACAACCAGCACTGGATGACTGGGACTGAGAGAACAACCAGCACTGGATGACTGGGACTGAGAGAACAACCAGCACTGGATGAACTGGACTGAGAGACAACCAGCACTGGATGACTGGGACTGAGAGAACAACCAGCACTGGATGACTGGGACTGAGAGAACAACCAGCACTGGATGACTGGGACTGAGAGAACAACCAGCACTGGATGACTGGGACTGAGAGAACAACCAGCACTGGATGAACTGGACTGAGAGACAACCAGCACTGGATGACTGGGACTGAGACACATCCAGTAGTGGATGACTGGGACTGAGACAACCAGCAGTGGATGACTGGGACTAAGAAACACAACCAGCTCTGGATGACTGGGAGTGAGAGACAACCAGCACTGGATGACTGTGACTGAGACACAGCCAGCACTGGATGACTGGGACTGAGAGTTAACCAGCACAGGATGACTGGGACTGAGAAACACAACCAGCTTTGGATGATCAGGACTTAGAGACAAAAAAAGCCATGGATGACTGGGACAGAGCGACACAACCAATGCTGGATGAATAGGACTGAGAAACACAACCAGCACTGGATGACTGGGACTGAGAGAACAACCAGCACTGGATGACTGGGAGTAAGACAGACAACCAGCACTGGATGACTGGGACTGAGAGACAACCAGCACTGGATGACTGGGACTGAGAGAACAACCAGCACTGGATGAACTGGACTCAGAGACAACCAGCACTGGATGACTGGGACTAAGAGAACAACCAGCACTGGATGAATGGGACTGAGAGAACAACCAGCACTGGATGACTGGGACTGAGAGAACAACCAGCACTGGATGACTGGGACTGAGAGACAACCAGCACTGGATGACTGGGACTGAGAGAACAACCAGCACTGGATGACTGGGACTGAGAGAACAACCAGCACTGGATGAACTGGACTAAGGGACAACCAGCACTGGATGACTGGGACTGAGACAACCAGCAGTGAATGACTGGGACTAAGAAACACAACCAGCTCTGGATGACTGGGAGTGAGAGACAACCAGCACTGGATGACTGTGACTGAGAGTTAACCAGCACTGGATGACTGGGACTGAGAAACACAACCAGCTTTGGATGATCAGGACTTAGAGACAAAAAAAGCCATGGATGACTGGGACAGAGCGACACAACCAATGCTGGATGAATAGGACTGAGAAACACAACCAGCACTGGATGACTGGGACTGAGAGAACAACCAGCACTGGATGACTGGGAGTAAGACAGACAACCAGCACTGGATGACTGGGAGTGAGAAACAACCAGCACTGGATGATTTGGACTGAGAAACAACCAGCACTGGATGACTGGGGCTAAGACACACAAACAGCACTGGATGACTGGGACTGAGAGAACAACCAGCACTGGATGACTGGGACTAAGACAGACAACCAGCACTGGATGACTGGGCCTGAGACACAACCAGCACTGGATGACTGGGACTAAGAAACACAACCAGCACTGGATGACTGGGAGTGAGAAACAACCAGCACTGGATGATTTGGACTGAGAATCAACCAGCACTGGATGACTGGGACTAAGACACACAACCAGCACTGGATGACTGGGAGGGAGACACAGCCAGCACTGGAAGATTGCGACTGAGACACAGCCAGCACTGGATGACCGGGACTGGGGAAAAAGCAGCACTAGATGATCAGGACTGAGAGATACAATCAGCACTGGATGACTGGGACTGAGAAACACAACCAGCACTGGATGACTGGGACTGAGATGCACAACCAGCACTGGTTAACTGGGACTGAGAAAAATCAGCACTGAATGACCGGGACTGAGAGACAACCAGCATTGGATGACTGGGACTGAGAGGCACAACCAGAATTGGATGTCTGGGACTGAGAGCTAACCAGCACTGGATGACTGGGACAGAGAAACACAACCAGCACTGGATGACTGGGACTGAGAGACATCCAGCACTGGATGATGGGACTGAGAGACTACCAGCACTGGATGACTGGTACTGAGACACAACCAGCACTGGATGAATGGGACTGAGAGGCACAACCTTCACAGGATTACTGGGGCTGAGACGCAACCAGCACTGGATGACTGGGACTGAGAGACATCCTTCACTGGATGATCAGGACTGAGAGACACAATCAGCAGTGGATGACTGGGACTGAGAAACACAACCAGAACTGGATGACCAGGACGGAGAGACAATCAGCACTGGATGACTGGGACTGAGATACAAAACCAGCACTGGATGACTGGGAGTGAGAAACAATCAGCACTGTATGACTGGGCCTGAGACACAGCCAGCACTGGAAGATTGCAACTGAGACACAGCCAGCACTGGAAGATTGCAACTGAGACACAGCCAGCACTGGATGATCGGGACTGAAAAACAAGCAGTACTAGCTGATCAGAACTGAGAGATACAATCAGCAGTGGATGACTGGAACTGAGAAACGCAACCAGAACTGGATGACCAGGACGGAGAGATGACCAGCACTGGATGACTTTGATTGAGAAACCCAACCAGCACTGGATGACGGGGTCTGAGAGACAACAAGCACTGGATGACTGGGACGGAGCGAAACAACCACCACTGGATGACTGGGTCTGAGAGACAACTAGCACTGGATGCCTTGGACTGAGAAACACAACCAGCACTGGATGACTGGGAGTGATAAACAACCAGCATTGGATGATAGGGACTGAGAAACAACCAGCACTGGATGACCAGGACTAAGATACACAGCCAGCACCGGATGACTGGGCCTGAGACACAACCAGCACTGGATGACCGGGATGTAGAGACAACCAGCACTGGGTGATTAGAACTGAGATACACAACCATCACTGGTTAACTGGGACTGAGAAACAACCAGCAGTGGATGGCTAAGACTGAGAGACAACCAGCACAGCATGACTGGGACTGAGAGGCACAACCAGCACCGAATGAATGGGACTGAGAGTTAACCCGCACTGGATGAGTGGGACAGAGAAACACAACCAGAACTGGATGACTGGGACTGAGAGATAACCAGCACTGGATGACTGGGACAGAGCAACACAACCAATGCTGGATGAGTAGGACTGAGATAGAGATCCAGCACTGGATGATGGGAGAGGGACAAGCAGCACTGGATGACTGAACTGAGACACAACCAGCACTGGTTGACTGGGATTGAGAAACACAACCAGCACTGGATGACAGGGAATGAGATACAAAGAGCACTGGATGATTGGGACTGACAAACAACGAGCACTGGATGACTGGGACAAAGACACACAACCAGCACTGGATGACTGGGCCTGAGACAGAACCAGCACTGGATGACTGGAACTGAGGCACAGCCAGCACTGGAATATTGCGACGGAGACACAGCCAGCACTGGATGACCGTGACTGAAAAACAAGCAGCACTATATGATAAGGACTGAGACATACAATCAGCAGTGGATGACTGGAACTGAGAAACATAACCAGAACTGGATGAATAGGACGGAGAGACAACAAGCACTGGATGACTGGGATTGAGATAGACAACCAGCACTGGATTACCAGGACTGAGAGATAACCAGCATTGGATGACTGGGACTGAGAGACATCCAGCACTGGTTAACTGGGACTGAGAAACAGACAGCACTGGATGACTGGGACTGAGAAACACAACCAGCACTGGATGACTGGATCTGAGAGATAACCAGCACTGGATGACCAGGACTGAGAGACTACTCGCACTGGATGACTGGGACTGAAACATAACCAGCACTGGATGACAGAGACTGAGAAACACAACCAACACTGTATGACTGTGACTGAGATACTTCCAGTAGTGGATGATGGGAAGAAGAGACACAATGACCACTGGATAACTGGATCTGAGAGACAAGCAGCACTGGATGACTGGGACTGAGGGGCACAACCAGCACTGGATGACAGAGACTGAGAAACACAACCAACACTGTATGACTGTGACTGAGAGACTTCCAGTAGTGGATGATGGGAAGAAGAGACACAATGACCACTGGATAACTGGATCTGAGAGACAATCAGCACTGGATGACTGGGACTGAGAGACAAGCAGCACTGGATGACTGGGACTGAGGGGCACAACCAGCACTGGATGACAGGGACTGATAAATAACCAGCACTGGATGACTGATCTGAGAAACACAACCAGCACTGGATGACTGGGATTGAGAGGTGTAATGAAATCTGTTTGTCTTGCCTGTATTCGTTTTGCACTCATGTATATTACCCTCCCCCACACGGTGTATAGTTTCACTTCCTCTTTCCTGACTAACCTGGAAGGTTCCAGGTCTTGGCTCTTGGCTCCGCCCCTGACTTCCCTTACTTAAAGATCCCAGGATCTGTATAACTCATTCCTGTGAGCCAGTCGGTGTGTTGAGATGTTAGCTCTGATCTTAGTGATTAAAAGCCAACTTGTTAAAGTCTATAACTTCTAGTTTTGTGGTTATTGAAGGCCCATCAATTTTAATCACTAAAGAATACTAGGATGGATCAACTCCTAAAACCAAAGCATCTGGACTTGGATCCACATTCTGCTGAAGCATCAAATCAATTTGGACACTGGCTCAAATGCTTCGAACTCTTCGCGAGGGCCTCACCCGCTAGCGAGGTAGATAAACTGAGTCTACTGACTACTCGCGTTAGTCATCGGATTTATTCGTTCATCCGGGACGCCACCTCTTACATGGAGGCCATCACTATCCTGAAGGGCCAATACCAGAGGCCAGTAAACAAAGTGTACGCTAGACATCTGCTGGCTACATGCAGGCAGCGACCTGAGGAATCAATGGACGATTTCTTACAGGGCCTAAAGGACTTGGTCCAGGACTGTAACTGCAAGGCTGTGACGGCCAATGCGTACTCTGACGAATTGGTCCGCGATTCCTTCATCACGGGCCTCAAATCGAATTATATCCGGCAGAGACTGCTGGAGAAAGAGGTCCTGGACTTAAAAAAGGCAGTGGCACTGCGCGATCGCTGGACATGGCCCAAAAAAACTCTGACTCTTATTCTTCCGGCCATGCGGCCCTCACCGCTTCGTGCATGCCGAGCAGGCCGCCATCTTGGAATCAGCCATCTTCCCCATCCAGGTCTCAGACCAGCTCTACGCCGCCGGAGTCCCCACACAGAAGTTCACCCAGGAGTCCTACTACAGCGGCAATGTCTCGAGGCCCAAAATGCTACTTCTGCGGCCAGGCCAAGCACCCCAGACAACGATGCCCAGCGAAGGATGCTACATGCTTCAAATGTAAGAAAAAGGGGCATTTTAGCAAAGTCTGCAGGGGGAATCCAATTTCCAACTCCGTCACTGCCTTGTGCGTGCCGTGCGGGCCGCCATCTTGGGATCCGCCATCTTTTCCCGACTCAACGGCCGCCCAGGGCCCAACAGTGGCTTCGATCACGGTGGATCAATCCAGGCCACACCCGTTGACAAAATCCATGATGGACATACAGGTAAACGGGAATTTAACGAAATGTTTAATTGACTGTGGGAGTACCGAGAGTTTTATCTACCCTAGCCTGGTACGGCGGCACTCATTAACGGTAACCCCTACATGGAGCAGAATTGCTATGGCTGCTAAGCCCCACACTTCAGACATTTTGGGCTACTGTGTGGTAACACTGACTGTAAAAGGCACAGACTACAAGGATTTTAAACTCCTCGTGATGCCAGAACTCTGTGTTAATGTAATCTTGGGCCTGGACTTCCAGTGCCACCACGAAAGTGTCATGCTAGCATATGGCGGGTCCCAGCCACCACTCACAGTCTGTGGCCTATCAACCTTAAAAATCAGCCCGCCCTCTTTATTCGCTAATCTCGCTCCGAACTGTAGGCCCATAGCGACCAAAAGTAGACGGTACAGTCTGGAAGACAGACACTTTATCAAGGCGGAAGTGGACAGACTCCTGCGGGAAGGCATTATTGAATGCAGTACCAGTCCGTGGCGTGCCCAAGTAGTCATCGTTAAAAATAGCGAAAAGAAACGGATGGTAATTGACTACAGCCAGACTGCTAATATTTATACCCAGCTGGACGCCTACCCTTTACCCCGCATATCAGAAATGGTCAACCAGATTGCGCAATACTGAGTCTTCTCGACTATCGACCTCAAATCCGCGTATCACCAGCTCCCCATTAGAATGGAGGACTGCCCATACACCGCCTTTGAGGCGAACGGACGCCTCTACCATTTTCTCAGAGTGCCCTTCGGGGTAACAAATGGGGTCTCGGTCTTCCAACGTGCGATGGACTGCATGGTTCACGAGAATAAACTACAAGCTACCTACCCCTATCTGGACAATGTCACTATCTGCGGGCACAACCAGCAAGACCACGATCTAAATTTTGCGAGACTTTTAAAAACTGCCCTAAAGCTGAATCTAACCTTCAACGAAGACAAATGTGTCTTCAACACAACCCGTCTCTGTATCGTCGGCTGTGTGGTGGAAGATGGGGTAATTGGATCGGACCCTGACCGATTACGCCCCCTAAAGGAACTGCCCCTGCCACACAATCCCAAAGCTTTAAAAAGGTGCCTGGGATTTTTTTCGTATTATGCCCAATGGGTGCCCAATTACTCTGATAAGGCCCGACCCCTCATTAAATCGATGTCCTTCCCACTATCAGCTGAAGCTCGGGAGGTTTTCACCAGTATCGAACAGGACATTGAAAGGGCTGCACTGTGTGCAGTGGATGAAAGCATTCCCTTTCAAGTCAAAAGCGATGCGTCAGACTTTGCCTTAGCTGCGACCCTCAATCAGGCTGGGAGACCTGTGGCCTTCTTCTCCCGAACCCTTCAGGGACCTGAAATCAGGCACTCTTCTGTCGAGAAGGAGGCACAGGCTATAGTGGAGGCAGTGCGGCACTGGAGACACTACCTAGCCGGCAAGCGTTTCACCCTGCTCACAGACCAGCGGTCGGTGGCTTTCATGTTTAATAACAAACAAAGGGGGAAAATCAAGAATGACAAAATACTCAGGTGGAGGATCGAACTATCCACGTTCAACTATGATATTATGTACAGGCCGGGAGCCCTTAATGAACCCCCAGACGCCCTATCGCGGGGAATGTGTGCCAGCATTCATATGTACAAATTACAGGGTCTCCATAACGACCTCTGTCACCCAGGGGTCACCCGACTATACCATTTTATAAAGTCCCGCAATCTGCCCCACTCCATCGAGGAGGTCAGGGCAATGACCAGAGCCTGCCGCATCTGTGCGGAATGCAAGCCTCGTTTCTACAGGCCTGACCGTGCACACCTTATCAAAGCCACACAGCCATTCGAGCGCCTAAGTCTGGACTTCAAGGGACCCCTTCCCTCTGCCGACCGTAACGTATACTTCCTCAATATCATCGATGAATATTCCCGCTTCCCCTTCGCCATTCCCTGCCCAGACATGACCAGTGCCACGGTCATCAAGTGTCTCTGTAATCTATTCTGCATGTTTGGCATGCCGAACTACATACACAGCGATAGGGGGACGTCATTTATGAGTGACGAACTGCGCCAGTTCTTGCTCTCAAAGGGGATAGCCACTAGCAGAACCACTAGCTACAACCCCCAGGGTAATGGGCAAGTGGAAAGGGAGAATGCTACTGTTTGGAAGGCTGTCACGTTAGCCTTAAAGTCAAAAGGCCTTCCGACCTCCCGCTGGCAGGAAGTCCTCCCAGACGTGCTCCACTCCATAAGGTCTCTGTTATGTACAGCCACTAATGCTACCCCTCACAAAAAGATGTTCGTTTTCCCCCGGAAATCCACCTCGGGCATATCTCTACCCGCGTGGCTGACGTCTCCGGGGACAGAACTATTGCGGAAGCACGTGAGAGGCCATAAAACGGACCCCCTTGTGGAAAAGGTACAGCTCCTCCATGCAAACCCTCAGTACGCCTATATCGAATACTCTGACGGGCGAGAGGACACTGTTTCCATAAAAGACCTCGCTCCCTTGGGGAGCGGAGAGAACGATGAGAGACTACCCGAGGAAGACCTACACCAAAAAGAGACAGGACGCCCAAAGGTATCAATACCCAACTTTAACCTGGAGGACACTGCAGATAACCTGGAAGACACTGTGGCGGCCCGGACAGCAGAGGAACCAGAATCCACTCCCCTAGAGGCACCCTAACCGGCTTTGCGCCGATCACTGAGAACCGCAAAACCTCCTGACAGACTCGCTTATACCAACTTTTAAGAAACATCACCCCGATGGACTAAATCTAAAGAAGGGGTGAATGTAATGAAATCTGTTTGTCTTGCCTGTATTCGTTTTGCACTCATGTATATTACCCTCCCCCACACGGTGTATAGTTTCACTTCCTCTTCCCTGACTAACCTGGAAGGTTCCAGGTCTTGGCTCTTGGCTCCGCCCCTGACTTCTCTTACTTAAAGATCCCAGGATCTGTATGATTCATTCCTGTGAGCCAGTCGGTGTGTTGAGATGTTAGCTCTGATCTTAGTGATTAAAAGCCAACTTGTTAAAGTCTATAACTTCTAGTTTTGTGGTTATTGAAGGCACATCAAGAGGTAACCAGCACTGGATGACCGGGACTGAGAAAAACAACCAGCACTGGATGACCGGGACTGACAAACAACCAGCACTGGGAGACTGGGACTAAGATACACAACCAGCACTGGATGACTGGGAATGAGACACAGCCAGCATGGGATGACTGGGACTGAAATACAACCAGCAATGGATGATCAGGACTTAGAGGCAAAAAAAGCAATGCATGACTGGGACAGAACGACACAACCAAAGCTGGATGAATAGCACTGGGATAGTGATCCAGCACTGGATGACTGGGGCAGAGACAAGCAGCACTGGATGACTGGAACTGAGACCCAACCAGCACTGGATGACTGGGAGTGAGATACAACCAGCACTGGATGACTGGGAGTGAGATACAACCAGCACTGGATGATTGCAACTGAGAAACAACCAGCACTGGATGACTGGGACTAAGACAGACAAGCAGCACTGGATGACTGGGCCTGAGAAATAACCAGCACTGAATGATTGGACTGAGACACAGCCAGGACTGGAAGATTGTGACGGAGAGACAGCCAGCACTGGATGGTCGGGACTGAAAAACAAGCAGCACTAGTTGATCAGAACTGAGAGATACAATCAGCGGTGGATGACTGGAACTGAGAAACACAACCAGAACTGGATGACTAGGATGGAGAGACAACAAGCACTGAATGACTGGAACTGAGAAACACAACCAGCACTGGATGACCAGGACTGAGAGATAAACAGCACTGGATGACTGGGACTGAGATACAAAACCAGCAATGGTTAACTGTGACTGAGAAACAACCAGCACTGAATGACATTGGACTGAGAGACAACCAGCACTGGATGAACAGGACTGAGAGATAACCAGCACTGGATCAGTGGGACTGAGAAACACAACCAGAACTGGATGACTGGATCTGAGAGATGACCGGGAGTAAGAGACTACCAGCACTGTATACCTGGGACAGAGAGATTACCAGCACTGGATGACTGGGACTGAGACACAACCAGCACTGGATAAATGGGACTGAGAGGCACAACCTTCACAGGATCACTGGGGCTGAGAAACAATCAGCAGTGGATGACTGGGACTGAGAAACACAACCGGAACTGGATGACCAGGATGGAGAGACAACCAGCACTGGATGACTGGGACTGAGAGACAACCAGCACTGGGTGAGTGGGACAGAGAGGCACAAATAGCACTGCATGAATGGGATTGAGTGATAACCAACACTGGATGACGGGGACTGAGAATCACAACCAGCACTGGATGACTGGGACTGAGAGACATCCAACACTGGATGATGGGACTGAGAGACACAACCAGCACTGGATGACTGGATCTGAGAGATAACCAGCACTGGATGACCAGGACTGAGAGACTACCTGCACTGGATGACCGGGACTGAAAGATAACCGGCACTGGATGACAGGGACAGAGAAACACAACCAGCACTGGGTGACTGGGACTGAGAGACATCCAGCACTGGATGATGGGACTGAGAGACACAACCAAAACTGTGTGACTGTGACTGAGAGACTTCCAGCAGTGGATGATGGGAAGGAGAGACACAATGACCACTGGATAACTGGATCTGAGAGACAACCAGCACTGGATGACTGGGACTGAGAGACAAGCAGCACTGGATGACTGGGACTGAGGGGCACAACCAGCACTGGATGACCGGGACTGATAAAAAAAAACCAGCACTGGATGACTGATCTGAGAAACACAACCAGCACTGGATGACTGGGACTGAGAGGTAACCAGCACTGGATGACTGGGACTGACAAACAACCAGCACTGGGAGACTGGGACTAAGATACACAACCAGCACTGGATGACTGGGAATGAGACACAGCCAGCATGGGATGACTGGGACTGAAATACAACCAGCAATGGATGATCAGGACTTAGAGGCAAAAAAGCAATGCATGACTGGGACAGAGCGACACAACCAAAGCTGGATGAATAGCACTGGAATAGTGATCCAGCACTGGATGACTGGGACAGAGACAAGCAGCACTGGATGACTGGAACTGAGACCCAACCAGCACTGGCTGACTGGGAGTGAGATACAACCAGCACTGGATGACTGGGACTGAGAAACAACCAGCACTGGATGACTGGGAGTGAGATACAACCAGCACTGTATGATTGGGACTGAGAAACAACCAGCACTGGATGACTGGGACTAAGACAGACAACCAGCACTGGATGACTGGGCCTGAGAAATAACCAGCACTGAATGATTGGACTGAGACACAGCCAGGACTGGAAGATTGTGACGGAGAGACAGCCAGCACTGGATGGTCGGGACTGAAAAACAAGCAGCACTAGTTGATCAGAACTGAAAGATACAATCAGCGGTGGATGACTGGAACTGAGAAACACAACCAGAACTGGATGACCAGGATGGAGAGACAACAAGCACTGAATGACTGGGAATGAGAAACACAACCAGCACTGGATGACCAGGACTGAGAGATAACCAGCACTGGATGACTGTGACTGAGAAACACAACCAGCACTGGATGACCGGGACTGAGATACAAAACCAGCAATGGTTAACTGTGAATGTGAAACAACCAGCACTGGATGAACAGGACTGAGAGATAACAAGCACTGGATCAGTGGGACTGAGAAACACAACCAGCACTGGATGAACAGGACTGAGAGGCACAGCCTTCACAGGATCACTGGGGCTGAGAAACAACCAGCATTGGATGACTGGGACTGAGAGACTTCCAGCACTGGATGATCATGACTGAGAGACACAATCAGCAGTGGATGACTGGAACT
The DNA here is from genome assembly GCF_052327205.1 of Somniosus microcephalus. Lineage (NCBI taxonomy): Eukaryota > Metazoa > Chordata > Chondrichthyes > Squaliformes > Somniosidae > Somniosus > Somniosus microcephalus. The sequence continues at coordinate 76,335,493 of NC_140999.1, read as the reverse complement.
GAGAAACACAACCAGCACTGGATGACTGGGGGTGAGAAACAACCAGCACTGGATGATAGGGACTGAGAAACAACCAGCACTGGATGACTGGGACTAAGATACACAACCAGCACTGGATGACTGGGACTGAGAGACACTACCACCAATGGATGACTGGATCTGAGAGATAAACAGCACTGGGTGACCTGGACTGAGAGACTACCAGCACTGGATGACTGGGACTGAGAGATAACCAGCACTTGATGACAGGGACTGAGAAACACAAGGGACTGAGAAACACAACCAGCGCTGGATGACTGGGCCCAAGAGACATCCAGCACTGGATCAATGGATGGAGAGACACAACCACCACTGGATGACTGGAACTGAGAGATAACCAGCACTCACTGACTGGGAGTGAGAAACAACCTGTGCTGGATGATTGGGACAGAGAAACAACCAGCACTGTATGACTGGGACTAAGATACACAACCACCACTGGATGAATGGGCCCGAGACACAACCAGCACTGGATGACTGGCACTGAGACACAGCCCCACTGGATGGTTGCGACTGAGACACAGCCATCACTGGATAACTGGGACTGATAAACATCCAGCACTGGATGATCAGGACTGAGAGACACAATCAGCAGTGGCTGACTGTAACAGAGAAACACAACCAGAACTGGATGACCAGGACTGAGAGACAACCAGCACTGGAAGACTGGCAATGAGAGACAACCAGAACTGAATGATTGGGACTGAGAAACAACCAGAACTGGATGATTGGGACTGAGAAACAACCAGCACTGGATGACTGGGACTAAGACACACAACCAGCACTGGATGACTGGGCCTGAGACACAGCCAGCACTGGAAGATTGTGACTGAGACACAGCCAGCACTGGAAGATTGGGACTCAAAAACAAGCAGCACCAGTTGATCAGAACTGAGAGATACAATCAGCAGTGGATCACTGGAACTGATAAACACAACCAGAACTGGATGACCAGAATGGAGAGACAACAAGCACTGGATGACTGGGAATGAGAAACACAACCAGCATTGGATAACCAGGACTGAGTCACAACCAGCACTGGATTACTGCGACTGAGACACAACCACCACTGGATGACTGGGAATGAGAGACTCAACCAGAACTGGATGAATGGGGCTGAGATACACAACCAGAACTGGATGACTGGGACTGAGGGACACAACCACCACTGGATGACTGGGTCTGCGAGACAACCAGCTCTGGATGACCGGGACTGAGAGAATACCAGTGCTGGATGACTGGGACTAAGAGACTACCAGCACTGGATGACTGGGACTAAGAAACACAACCAGAACTTGATGACCGGGACAGCGAGACAACTGGCACCAGATGACTTGGACTGAGAGACACAACTACCACTGGATGACTGGGTCTGAGAGTCTACCAGCACTGGATGACTGAGTCTGAGACATAACCAGCACTGAGTGACTGGGACTGGGACACAACCAGCACTGGATCACTGGGTAAGGGACACAACCAGCACTGGATGAGTGAGACTGAGGGACAACCAGATCTGGATGACCAGGACTGAGACAGAACCAGCACTGGATGACTGAGACTGAGAGGCACAACCTACACTTCATCACTGGGACTGAGACACAACCGCCCTGGATGACTGGGAATGAGAGACTCTACCAGCACTGGATGAATGGGGCTGAGATACAAAACCAGCACAGGTGACTGGGACTGAGAGAAAATCAGCTCTCGATGACCGGGACTGAGAGACTTCCAGTGCTGAATGACGAGGACTGAGAGACTACCAGCACTGGATGACTGGGACTGAGACAGAACCAGCACTGGATGATTGAGACTGAGTGGCACAACCTTCAATGGATCACTGGGACTGAGACACAACTAGCACTGGATGATTGGGACTGAGAGACAACCAGCAATGGATGACTGTGACTGGGAGACAAGCAGCACTGTATGACTGGGAATACGAAACACAACCAGCACTGGATGAGCGGGACTGAAAGACTCACAGCACTGGATGACTGGAACTGAGAGACAACCAGCACTGGATGACTGCGACTGGGACACAAACAGCCCTGCATGGCTGGAATCAAGAGGCAACCAGCACTGCATCACTGGGACTGGGACACAACCAGCACTGTATGACTGGGACTGAGACACAACCGCACTGGATGAATGGGACAGAGATACAACCAACACTGGATGATTGGGACTGAGTCACAACCAACACTGGATTACTGGGGCTGAGACACAAACACCACTGGATGACTGGGAATGAGAGACTCAACCAGAACTGGATGAATGGGGCTGAGGCACAATGACCACTGGATGACTGGGACTGAGATGCAACCAGCACTGGATGACCGGGACTGAGAGGTAACCAGCACTGGATGACCGGGACTGAGTAACACAACCAGCACTGGATGACTGGGACTGAGTAACACAACCAGCACTGGATGACTGGGACTGAGTAACACAACCAGCACTGGATGACTGGGACTGAGTAACACAACCAGCACTGGATGACTGGGACTGAGTAACACAACCAGCACTGGATGACTGGGACTGAGGCACAATGACCACTGGATGACTGGGACTGAGAGGCAACCAGCACTGGATGACTGGGACTGAGTAACACAAACACCACTGGATGACTGGGACTGAGAGGCAACCAGCTCTGTATGACTGGGACTGAGGGACACAAACGCCACTGGATGACTGGGTTTGAGAGACAACCAGCTCTGTATGACCAGGACTGAGAGACTACCAGTGCTGGATGACCGGGACTGAGAAACAACCAACACTGGATGGCTGGGACTGAGAAACAACCACCACTGGATGACTGTGAATGAGAGACTCAACCAGCATGGATGAATGGGGCTGAGATATACAATCAGCACAGGATGACTGGGACTGAGGCACAATGAACACTGGGTGACTGCGACTGAGTTGCAACCAGCACTGGATGACTGGTACCGAGAAGCACAACCAGCACTGGACCACTGGGACTGAGACACAACCAGCACTGGATGATTGGGACTGAGAGACATCCAGCACTGGATGACTGGGACTGAGAGGTAACCAGCACTGGATAACTGCTTCGATGACCAGGACTGAGAGACATCCAGTGCTGGATGACCAGACTGAGAAACAAACAACACTGGATGACTGGGTCTGAGGGACAACCAGCACTGGATGATTCGGATTGAAAGACAACCAGCACTGGATGACCGGGACTGAAAGATAACCGGCACTGGATGACAGGGACTGAGAAACAGAACCAGCAATGGATGACTGGGACTGAGAGACAACCAGCTCTGGATGACCAGGACTGAGAGAGACTACCAGTTCTGGATGACTGGGACTGAGAGACATCCAGCAGTGGATGACTGGGACTGTGAAACACAACCAGCATGGGATTACATGGACTGAGAAACACAACCAGCGCTGAATGACTGGGACTGAGAGACACAAACACCACTGGATGTCTGGGTCTGAGAGACAACCAGCTCTGGATGTCTGTGAATGAGGCACAATGACCACTGGGTGATTGTGACTGAGGGGCTCAACCATCACTGGATGATTGGGACTGAGAGACAACCAGCTCTGGATGACTGGGACTGAGAGACTACCAGTGCTGGATGACCAGGAGTGAGAGCCTACCAGCACTGGATGACTGGGACTGAAACACAACCAGCGCTGGATAAATGGGACAGAGATACAACCAACACTGGATGACTGGGACTGAGTCACACCTAGCACCGGATAACTGGGGCTGTGACACAACCACCACTGGATGACTGGCAATGAGCGACTCAACCAGCACTGGATGAATGGGGCTGAGATACACAACCAGCACTGGATGACTGGGACTGAGGCACAATGACAAGAGGATGACTGGGACTGAGAGACAATCAGCACTGGTTGACCGGGACTGAGAAACACAACCAGCACTGGATGCCAGGGACTGAGAGACATCCAGCACTGGATGAATGAGACTGAGAGGCACAATCTACACTGGATTACTGGGACTGAGACACAACAACCACTGAATGACTGGGTCTGAGACAAAACCAGCACTGGATGACTAGGTCTGAGGGACAACCAGCACTGGATGATTCGGATTGAAAGACAACCAGCACTGGATGTTTGGGACTGAGAAACATCCAGCACTCTATGTCTGGGACTAAGAAACACAACCAAAACTGGATGACCGGGACTGAAAGACAAACAGTACTGAATGCCTGGGACTAAGAGACAACCAGCACTGGATGACTGGGAGTGAGAAACAGAACCAGCACTGGATGACTGGGACTGAGAGACATCCAGCACTCGATGACTGGGACTGAGAGACATCAAGTGCTGGATGACCAGACTGAGAAACAAACAACACTGGATGACTGGGACTGAGAGACATCCAGCTCTGGATGACCAGGACTGAGACACAACCACCACTGGATGACTGGGAATGAGAGACTCAACCAGCACTGGCTGACTGGGACTGAGGCACAATGACCATTGGATGACTGGGACTGAGATACAACCAGCTCTGGATGACCGGGACTGCGAAACACAACCAGCACTGGATAACAGGGACTGAGGGACACAACCACCACTGGATAACAGGGACTGAGAAACACAACCAGCACTGAATGACTGGGACTGAGACACACAAACACCACTGAATGTCTGGGTCTGAGAGACAACCAGCTCTGGATGACTGGGACTGAGACAGAACCAGCACTGGATTAATGAGACTGAGAGGCACAACCTACACTGGATCACTGGGACTGAGACACAACCAGCACTGGGTGATTGGGACTGAGAGACAACCAGCACTGGATGACAGGGACTGAGAAACACAACCAGCACTGGCGGACCGGGACTGAGAGTTAACCAGCACTGAATAACTGTGTCCGGAAACATAACCAGCTCTGGATGACTGGGACTGAGAGACATCCAGCTCTGGATGACTGGGAATGAGAGACTCAACCAGCACTGGATGAATGGGGCTGAGACACAACCAGTACAGAATGACCGGGACTGAGGCATAATGAACACTGGATGACTGGGACTGAGATGCAACCAGCACTGGGTGACTGGGACTGAGAAACACAACCAGAACTGGATGATTGGGACTGAGAAACACAACCAGCACTGGATGATTGGGACTGAGAAACACAACCAGAACTGGATGACTGGGACTGAGAAACACAACCAGCACTGGATGACGGGCTGAGAGACAACAATTTCTGGATGACCGGGACTGAGAGTATACCAGTGCTAGATGACCGGGACTGAGAGACTACCAGCACTGGATGACTGGGACTGAGAGGCACAACCTGCTCTAGGTCACTGGGACTGAGACACAACCAGCACTGGATGATTGGGATTGAGAAACAACCAGCACTGCATGACAGGGACTGAGAGACATCCAGCACTGGATGGTTGGGACTGAGAGACACAACCTGCTCTGGGTCACTGGGACTGAGACACATCCAGCACTGGATGATTGGGACTGAAAGCCAACCAGCACTGGACGACAGGGACTGAGAGACAACCAGCAGTGGATGACTGGGACTGAGAGGCACAACCTGTTCTAGGTCACTGGAACTGAGACACAACCAGCACTGGATGATTGGGACTGAGAAACATCCAGAACTGGATGACTGGGACTGGGAAACACAATCAGCAGTGGATGACTGGGACTGCGAAACACAACCAGCACTGGGTGACAGGGACTGAGAAACACAACCAGCTCTGGATGACCAGGACTGAGAGACATCCAGCTCTGGATGACCGGGACTGAGTAACAACCAACACTGGATGACTGGGACTGAGTCACAACCAGCACTGGATTACTGGGACTGAGACACAACCACGACTGGATGACTGGGAATGAGAGACACAACCAGCACTGGATGACCGGGACTGAAGCACAATAAACACTGGATGACTGGGACTGAGATGCAACCAGCACTGGATGACTGGGACTGAGATACACAACCAGCACTGGATGAGTGGGACTGAGACACAACCAGCACAGCACGACTGGGACTGAGGCACAATGAACACTGGATGACTGGGACTGAGATGCAACCAGCACTGGATGACTGGGACTGTGAAACACAACCAGCACTGGATGACGGGGTCTGAGAGACAACCAGCTCTGGATGACTGGGACTGAGAGAATACCATCGCTGGATGACCAGGACTGAGAGACTAACAGCACTGGATGACTAGGACTAAGAAACACAACCAGCACTGGATGACTGGGACTGTGAGACAACCAGCACTAGATGACTGGGACTGAGAGACACATCCACCACTGGATGACTGGGTCTGAGGGTCTACCAGCACTTGATGACTGGGACTGATAAGCACAACCAGCTCTGGATGACTGGGACCGTGAGACAACCAGCACTAGATGACTGGGACTGAGAGACACAACCACCACTGGATGACCGGGTCTGAGAGTCTACCAGCACTGGATGACTGAGTCTGAGAAATAACCAGCACTGGATGACTGAGACTGAGAGGCACAACCTGCACTGGATCACTGGGACTGAGACACAACCAGCACTGGATGACTGGGACTGAGAGACAACCAGCATTGTCTGACTGGGACTGAGAGACAATCAGCACTGGTTGACCGGGACTGAGAAACACAACCAGCACTGGATGCCAGGGACTGAGAGACATCCAGCACTGGATGAATGAGACTGAGAGGCACAATCTACACTGGATTACTGGGACTGAGACACAACCACCACTGGATGACTGGGTCTGAGACAAAACCAGCACTGGGTGACTGGGTCTGAGGGACAACCAGCACTGGATGATTCAGATTGAAAGACAACCAGCACTGGATGATTGGGACTGAGAAACATCCAGCACTCTATGTCTGGGACTAAGAAACACAACCAAAACTGGACGACCGGGACTGAAAGACAAACAGTACTGGATGCCTGGGACTAAGAGACAACCAGCACTGGATGACTGGGACTGAGAGACATCCAGCACTGGATGACTGGGACTGAGAGACATCAAGTGCTGGATGATCAGACTGAGAAACAAACAACACTGGATGACTGGGACTGAGAGACATCCAGCTCTGGATGACCAGGACTGAGACACAACCACCACTGGATGACTGGGAATGAGAGACTCAACCAGCACTGGATGAATGGGGCTGAGATACACAACCAGCACTGCCTGACTGGGACTGAGGCACAATGACCATTGGATGACTGGGACTGAGATACAACCAGCTCTGGATGGCCGGGACTGCGAAACACAACCAGCACTGGATAACAGGGACTGAGGGACACAACCACCACTGGATAACAGGGACTGAGAAACACAACCAGCATTGTCTGACTGGGACTGAGAGACAATCAGCACTGGTTGACCGGGACTGAGAAACACAACCAGCACTGGATGCCAGGGACTGAGAGACATCCAGCACTGGATGACTGGGACTGAGGAATACAATCAGCACTGGATGACTTCGACTGAGAAACACAATCTCCATTGGATGACTGGGACTGAGATAGAACCAGCACTGAATGACTGGGACTGACACACAACCACCACTGCATGACTGAGACTGAGAGACACAACCACGACTGGATTATTGGGACTGAGAGACACAAACAGCACTGGATGACCGGGACAGAGACACAACAGCACTGGATGACAGGGACTGAGAGACAATAGCACTGGATGACTGGTGCCGAGAGGCACAGCCACCACTGGATGTCCGGGACTGAGAGACAACCAGCACTGGATGACTGCGACTGAGTGGCACATCTTGCACTGGATCACCGGGACTGAGAGACAACAAGCAATGGATGACTGGGACTGAGAGACAACCAGCACTGGATGACTGGGACTGAGAGACAACCAGCACTGGATGACTGGGACTAAGAAACACAACCAGCACTGGATGACTGGGACTAAGAAACACAACCAGCACTGGATGACTGGGACTAAGAAACACAACCAGCACTGGATGACTGGGACTAAGAAACACAACCAGCACTGGATGACTGGGACTGAGAGACAACCAACACTGGATGACTGGGACTGAGAAACACTGCCAGCACTGGATGACTGGGACTGAGAGACAACCAGCACCGGATGACTTCGACTGAGAAACACTACCAACACTGGATGACTGGGACTGAGAGACATAACCAGCACTGGATGAACAGGACTGAGAGACATAACCAGCACTGAATGACTGGTACTGAGAAACTCTCCCTCAGTACTGCCACTCCGACAGTGCAGCACTCCCTCAGTACTGGCCCTCCATCAGTGCGGCTCTCCGTGAGTACTGCCCCTCCAGCAGTGCGGCACACCCTCAGTCCTGCCCCTCCGAAAGTGCGGCACTCCCTCAGTGCTGCCCCTCTGACAGTGCAGCATTCCCTCGGTACTGCTCCTGTGACAGTGCGGCACTCCCTCAGTACTGCCCCTCCAACAGTGCAGTGCTCCCTCAGTACTGCCGCTCTGAACTTGCGGCATTCCCTCAGTACTGCCCTTCCGGCAGTGCAGCACTCCATCATTATTGCAGCTCCGATAGTTCTGCGCTCCCACAGTACTGTGCCTCCGACAGTGCAGCACTCCCTCAGTACTGCTCCTCCGATGGTACAGTACTCCCCAGTGACAGCGCGGCGCTCTCTCAGTACTGCCCCTCCGACTGTGCAGCGCTCCCTCAGTAATGCCCCACCGACAGCGCAGTGCTCCCTCAGTACTGTCCCTCCGACAGTGCAGTGTCCCTCAGTACTGCCCCTCCAACAGTGCAGTATTCCCTCAGTACTGCCCCTCCGACAGTGCAGCGCTCCCTCAGTACTGTCCCTCCCACAGTGCAATGCTCCCACTGGAGTGCCCCTCTGACAGTGCAGCGCTCCCTCAGTACTGTCACAGAATCACAGAATCACAGAAACCCCACAGTGCAGATAGAGGCCATTTCAGCCCATCGAGCCTGCACCGACACATATCCCACCCGATCCTTGTAACCCCTGCACCAACACATATCCCACCCTATCCCCGTAACCCCACATATTTTAATCCCCCTAACACTATTGGTCAATTTATCATGGCCAATCAACCTAACCCGCACATCTTTGGACTGTGGGAGGAAACCGGAGCACCCGGAGGAAACCCACGCAAACATGGGGAGAATGTACAAACTCCACACAGACAGTCACCCGAGGCTGGATTCGAACCCGGGTCGCTGGCGCTTTGAGGCAACAGTGCTAACCACTATGCCACCGTGCTGCCTGTCCCTCCAACAGTGCAGTGCTCCCTCAGTACTGTCCCTCCGACAGTGCAGCACTCCCTCAGTACTGTCCCTCCGACAGTGCAGTGTCCCTCAGTACTGCCCCTCCAACAGTGCAGTATTCCCTCAGTACTGTCCCTCCGACAGTGCAGCGCTCCCTCAGTACTGTCCCTCCCACAGTGCAATGCTCCCTCTGTACTGCCCCTCTGACAGTGCAGCGCTCCATCAGTACTGTCCCTCCAACAGTGCAGCGCTCTCTCAGTCCTGTCCCTCCAACAGTGCAGCGCTCCCTCTGTACTGTCCCTCCAACAGTGCAGCACTCCCTCAGTACTGCCCCTCCGACAGTGCAGCACTCCCTCAGTACTGCACTGGGAGAGTTAGCCAAGATTTTGTGCACCAGCTTGATCCCACAACCTCAGACTGAGAGCCAAGAGTGCTGCCCACTGAGCCACGGCTGACACCTTATATACATTTAGGTGTGCACACGTGCAGAGACCTGAGCCGTGCTGGGACTTCAAGCACCACTGCTGAGCGTGGGAGTATTCATCAATAAGTTGCGGAATACCAAGAGCTCTTGCGTTCTCCACAGGCTGTGTGCTGAGCTTGGTGTGAATGGCAGGTCTGTCGCCCACCCGAGGAGACCTGTATGTGCCGGGTGGATCTGACCGCCAGTAACCTCGCTATTCACAAACTCACAGCCAATCAAATCCTGCAGCTCAGCCCCTCCCCCAACACCACCCCTCGCATTCACTTAACCCTTCGATACCCTGGGTTTGTGTTGTTTTGCACTCACTGTTTTTAGCCGCTGTGTCGAGACAGGGTAAACATGCCACCACACTTGGCGATCAGAGAACTCTGCCCCGCAATATCTTTAACGTTACTGTAACATTCCTTAATTTAAAGGACTGCGGTGCGGGGAGATGAGTGTTTTTACACAGTGAGTTGTTGTGATCTGGAATGCACTGTCTGATAGGGCGGTGGAAGCAGATTCAATAATAACTTACAGAAGGGAATTGGATAAATACTTGATAAGGAGAAATTTGGAGGGCTGTGGGGAAAGAGCAGGGCAGTGGGACTGATTGGTCAGCTCTTTCGAAGAGTCGACACAGACTTAGTGAAACTTGGCAGGACATCGACAGAGCAATTCAGCACTCTGCTGTCCTTCCTGGAGCCCTTGTAGAGAACAACCTTGTGGGGGGGGGGGAGGTTACAAGGGGTCAACAAACTGCAATAACCTGTATGGGCTGTCTGCGCCAAGGGCGGAGCCTTGTCAGCATTGGCCGACCCTGGACGGATGGTAGTCGGGTGACTCTCTGTCATTGGAGGGCCGGGGTGAGCTGGTTCCCAGAATCTACAAGACGTTCTTCGAATTTTGAATGAACAAGTCAGCGAGGTATTTGCACGTTGTGTGCCGCCAGCTCATTAATGCTCTCTGGAATGACATTGCATTCCGTCACCCAGCAACTGAGCAGGATTAGGCCAGTACACAGAGCACCATTAACCCCTTCACACACCTCTCACTATAGGTCTCAGTGAGAGGGAGGACTCTTCAGTTACTCTCAGGCCTCCCGTTCACCATTACCCAGAGATTATCGGCAAGCGGGCATCTCTGGAATCACTGAGAATTCCAGGGGAGGTCTCCCCCCTCACCATCTCCCCCCTCACCGTCTCCCCACACTGTCTCCCCCCTCACTGACTTCCCCCTCACTGTCTACCCCCGCACAGTTGCCCCTTCACTGTCTCCCCCTCACTGTCTCCACCCCTCACTGTCTCCCCCTCACTGACACCCCCTCACTGTCACCCTGTTCACTGTCTCCCCCTCACTGTCTCCCCCCCTCGCTGTCTCCCCTTCACTTTCTCCCCTTTCACTGTCTCCCCACTCACTGTCTCCCACTCACTGTCCCACCCTCACTGTCTCCCTCATCACATTCTCCCCCTCACTGTCTCCCCCACTCAATGTCTACCCCCTCACTGACTCCCCCTCACTGCCACCCCCTCACTGTCTCCCCGCTCACTGTCTGCCCCTCACAGTCTCCCCCACTCACTGTCTCACCCTCAGTCATCCCTCTCACTGTCTCCCGCCTCACTGTCTCCCCCTCACTGACTCTCACTCACTGTCTCCCCCTCACTATCTTCCCCCTCAACTGACTCCCCCCCTCACTGTCTCCCCCTCACTGTCTCCCCCTTATTGTCTCTCCTCTCACTGTCTCCCACCTCACTGTGTCTGCGCTCACTTTTTCCCCCTCACTGTCTCCCCCCTCACTGTCTCCCCCTCACTGTCCGCGCCTCACTATCCCCCCTCACTGTCTCCCCCTCATTGTCTCTCCCCTCACTGTCGCCCACTCAATGTCTACCCCGTCACTGTCTCCCCGTCACTGTCTCCCACCCTCACTGTCTCCCCCTCACTGTCTCCCCGCTTAATGACTCCCCCCACTTTCTCCCCCTCACTGTCCTCCTCACTGTCTCCCCCACACTGTCTCCCCCACACTCTCTCCTCCCTCACCGTCTCCTCCCTCACTGTACCCCGCCCTCACTCTCTCCCCTTGCTAACTGTCTCCCTGCTCACTGACTGCCCACTCGCTGTCTTCCCCTCACTGTCTCCCCTCACTGTCTCTGCCCTCACTCTCTCCCCCCTCACTATCTCACTGCTAAATGTCTCGCCGCCTCAATGTCTCCCTGCCTCAGTGTCTCCCCCAAACTGCCTCCCCGCTCACTGTCTCCACCTCACTGTCTCCCCCTCACTGTCTCCCCCTCACTGTCTCCCCCCTCGCTGCCTCCCCATCACTTTCTCACCACTCACTGTCTCCCCACTCAATGTCTCCCCACTCACTGTCTCCCACTCACTGTCTCCCCCTCACTGTCTCCTCCTCACTGTCGCCCCCCCACTGACTCCCTCCTCACAGACTCCCCCCCCCACTGACTCACCGCTCACTCTCTTCCCCTCTCGGTCTCCCCCATTCACTGTCTCCCACTCACTCTCTCCCCCACTCACAGTCTCCCCCACTCACTGTCTCCCCCTCCTTGTCTCTCCCTCACAGGCACGTCCCTCACTTTCTCTCCCCCTCACGGTCTCCCAGCTCACTGTCTACCCATCAATGTCTCCCCCACTCACTGTCTCCCACTCACTGTCTCGCCCACTCTCTGTCTCCCCCCTCATTATCTCTCCACAACACTGTGTCCCCCCCCCACTTTCTCCCCCTAACTGTGTCCCCCTCACTCTCTGCCCCTTCACTGTCTCCCCTGCTCACGGTCTCCACCCTCACTGTCTCCCCACTCACAGTCTCCCCCACTCACTGTCTCCCCCTCCTTGTCTCCCCTCTCACTGTCTCCCTCTCGCTATCTCCCCGCTCACTGTCTCACCCTTACTGTCTCCCCCTTACAGTCTCCGCTCGCTCACTTTTCCCCCCTCCCTGTCTCCCCCCTCACTGTCTCTCGCCCTCACTGTCTCCCCCTCCCTGTCTCCACTCACTTTCTTCCCCCTCACTGTCTCCCCCCTCACTGACTCCCCCCTCACTGACTCCCCCTCACTGTCTCCCCCTCACTGTCTCCCCCCTCACTGGCTCCCCCTCACTGTCTCCCACCTCACTGTGTCCCTGCTCACTGTTTCCCCCTCACTGTCTCCCCCCTTACTGTCTCCCCCCTCACTGTCCCTGCCTCACTATCCCCCCTCACTGTCTCCCCCACACTCTCTCCCCTCACTGTCACCCCACTCACTGTCTCCCCCTCACTGTCTCCCCTCACTAACTGTCTCCCCACTCACTGTCTCCCCTCGCTCACTGTCTCCCCCTCACTGTCTCCCCCCTCGCTCTCTTCCCCTCATTGTCTCCCCCTCCCTGTCTCCCCCCTTACTCTCTCCTCCTTTACTGTCTCCCCCTTTACTGTCTCCCCCTTTACTGTCTTCCCCCTCACTGTCTCCCCTGATCACTGTCTCCCCCTCACTGTCTCCCCCTCACTGTCTCCCCACTCACTGTCTCCCACCTCACTGTGTCCCAGCTCACTGTTTCCCCCTCACTGTCTCTCCCCTCTCTGTCACCTCACTCACTGTCACCCACTCAATGTCTACCTCCTCACTGTCTCCCCCTCACTGTCTCCCACCCTCACTGTCTACCCCTCATTGTCTCCCTCACACTGTCTCGCCCCTCACTGTCACCCCACTCACTGTCTCCCCCTCACTGTCTCCCCACATAATGATACACCCCACATTCTCCCCACTCACTGTCTCCCCCTCACTGTCTCCCCGCATAATGATACACCCCACATTCTCCCCCTCACTGTCCCCCTCACTGTCTCCCCCAAACTGTCTCCCCCTCACTCTCTCCTCCCTCACCGTCTCCTCCCTAATTGTCTCCCTCTCAATGCCTCCCCCACACTGTACCCCACCCTCACTGTCTCCCCTCGCTAACTGTCTCCCCGCTCACTGTCTCCCCTCGCTCACTGTCTCCCCCTCACTGTCTCCCCTTTCGCTCACTTCCCCTCACTGTCTCCCCCTCCCTGTCTCCCCCCTCACTCTCTCCCCCTTTACTGTCTCCCCCTTTACTGTCTCCCCCTTTACTGTCTTCCCACTCACTGTCTCCCCTCACTTTCTTCCCCCTCACTGCCTCCCCTGATCACTGTCTCCCCCCTCACTGACTCCCCCTCACTGTCTCACCCACACTGTCTCCCCCCTCACTGTCTCCCCACTCACTGTCTCCCACCTCACTGTGTCCCCGCTCACTGATTCCCCCTCACTGTCTCTACCCTCTCTGTCACCTCACTCACTGTCACCCACTCAATGTCTACCTCCTCACTGTCTCCCCCTCACTGTCTCCCACCCTCACGGTCTACCCCTCACTGTCTCCCCGCTTAATGACACCCCCCAATTTCTCCCCCTCACTGTCCCTCTCACTATCTCCCCCACACTGTCTCCCCCTCACTCACTCCTCCCTCACCGTCTCCTCCCTCATTGTCTCCCTCTCAGTGTCTCCCCCACACTGTACCCCGCCCTCACTGTCTCCCCTCGCTAACTGTCTCCCCGCTCACTGTCTGCCCTCTCGCTGTCTTCCCCTCACTGTCTCCCTGCTCACTGTCTCACCCTTACTGTCTCCCCTTCATTGTCTCCACCTCACTGTCTCAAATCTCACTGTCTCCCACCTTAGTGTTTCCCCCTCACTGACTACCCGCTCACTGTCTCGCCCCTCACTGTCTCCCACCATGCTGTCTCTCCCCTCACTGTCACCCCCTCACTATCTCCCCCTTTATGTCTCCCCCTCTCTGTCTCCCAGCTCACTGTCTCCCCCTTTATGTCTCCCCCTCACTGTCTCCCCCACTCACTGTCTCCCCCACTCACTGTCGCCCTGCTCAATGTCTCCCCCTCACTTTCTCAACCCTCAATGTCTCACCCTTCACTTCCTCCCCATCAATATCTCCCCACTCATGTCTCCCCCCTCACCGCTCCCTTCCCTCACTTTCTCCCCCTCACTATCTCACCGCTCACTGTCTCACCGCCTCACTGTCTCCCCCTCACTTTCTCCCCCTCACTGTCTCCCCCCTCACTGACTCCCCCCTCCCTGTCTCCCCCTCTCTGTCTCCCCGCTCACTGTCTCCCCCTCACTGTCTCCCCCTCACTGTTTCCCCCTCACTGCCTCCCCCCCACCGTCTCCCCCACTCACTGTCTCACCCCTTCACTGTCTCCCTCCCTCACTGCCTCCCCGCTCACTGTCTGCCCCTCATTGTCTCACCCACTCACCGTCTCACCCTCACTGTCATCCCTCTCACTGTCCCCCCCCTCAATGTCTCCCCCTCACTGACTACCCAACTCACTGTCTCCCCCTCACTGTCTCCCATCTCACTGTCTTCCCCCTCATTGTCTCTTGCCCTCACTGTCTCCCCCTCACTGTCTCCACTCACTTTCTTCCCCCTCACTGTCTCCCCTGCTCACTGTCTCCCCCTCACTGTCTCCCCCTCAGTTTCTCCACCTCACTGTGTCCCCGCTCACTGTCTCACCCCTCACTGTCTCCCTCTCACTATCACCCACCTCACTGTGTCCCCGCTCACTGTTTCCCCCTCACAGTCTCCCCCACACTGTCTCCCCCTCACTATCCCCCCTCACTGTCCCCCCCTCATTGTCCCCCCTCATTGTCTCCCCCGCACTGTCTCTCCCCTCACTGTCACCCCACTCACTGTCTCCCCCTCACTGTCTCCCACCCTCACTGTCTCCCCCCCTCACTGTCTCCCCCTCACAGTCTCCCCGCTTACTGACTCCCCCCACTTTCTCCCCCTCACTGTCCCACTCACTTTCTTCCCCCTCACTCTCTCCCCTGCTCATTGTCTCCACCCTCACTATCTCCCTCTCAGTGTCTCCCCCCTCACTGTATCCCCCCTCACCTTACCCCGGCCTCACTGTCTCCCCGCTCACTGTCTGCCCTCTCGCTGTCTTCCCCTCACTGTCTCCCCCTCGCTGTCTCCCAGCTCACTGTCTCACCCTTACTGTCTCCCCCTTACAGTCTCCGCTCGCTCACTTTTCCCCCCTCCCTGTCTCCCCCCTCATTGTCACCCCCCTCACTCTCTCCCACTTTATGTCTCCCACTCACTGTGTCCCCCTCACTGTCTCCCCGCTCACTGTCTCGCCCTTACTGTCTCCCCCTCGCTGTCTCCCTCACTGCCTCCCCGCTCATTGTCTCACCTTTACTGTCTCCCCCTCACTGACTCCCCCTTCACTGTCTCCCCCTCACTGTCTCTCGCCCTCACTGTCTCCCCCTCCCTGTCTCCACTCACTTTCTTCCCCCTCACTGTCTCCCCGCTCACTGACTCCCCGCTCACTGACTCCCCGCTCACTGACTCCCCCTCACTGTCTCCCCCTCTCTGTCTCCCCCCTCACTGGCTTCCCCTCACTGTCTTCCCCCTCACTGTCTCCCCCCTCACTGTCCCTGCCTCACTATCCCCGCTCACTGTCTCCCCCTCATTGTCTCCCTCACACTGTCCCTCCCCTCACTGTCACCCCACTCACTGTCTCCCCCTCACTGTCTCCCCACTTAATGATACCCCCCACTTTCTCCCCCTCACTGTCCCCCCCACACTGTCTCCCCCACACTGTCTCCCCTCACTCTCTCCTCCCTCACCGTCTCCTCCCTAATTGTCTCCCTCTCAATGTCTCCCCCACACTGTACCCCACCCTCACTGTCTCCCCTCGCTAACTGTCTCCCCACTCACTGTCTCCCCTCGCTCACTGTCTCCCCCTCACTGTCTCCCCTCTCGCTCTCTTCCCCTCACTGTCTCCCCCCTCCCTTTCTCCCCCCTCACTCTCTCCTCCTTTACTGTCTGCCCCTTTACTGTCTCCCCCGTTACTGTCTTCCCCCTCACAGTCTCCCCTCACTTTCTTCCCCCTCACTGTCTCCCCTGATCACTCTCTCCCTCCTCACTGACTCCCCCTCATTGTCTCCCCCTCATTGTCTCCCCCTCACTGTCTCCCCCTCACTGTCTCCCCCTCACTGTCTCCCCACTCACTGTCTCCCACTCAATGTCTACCTCCTCACTGTCTCCCCCTCACTGTCTCCCACCCTCACTGTCTACCCCTCATCGTCTCCCTCACACTGTCTCACCACTCACTGTCACCCCACTCACTGTCTCCCCCTGATTGTCTCCCCACTTAATGATACCCCCCACTTTCTCCCCCTCACTGTCCCCCTCACTGTCTCCCCCACACTGTCTCCCCCACACTGTCTCCCCCTCACTCTCTCCTCCCTCACCGTCTCCTCCCTAATTGTCTCCCTCTCAATCTCTCCCACACACTGTACCCCACCCTCACTGCCTCCCCGCTCACTGTCTCCCCTCGCTCACTGTCTCCCACTCACTGTCTCCCCTCTCGCTCACTTCCCCTCCCTGTCTCCGCCTCCCTGTCTCCCCCCTCCCTGTCTCCCCCTTTACTCTCTCCCCCCTCCCTGTCTCCCCCTTTACTCTCTCCCCCCTCCCTGTCTCCCCCTTTACTCTCTCCCCCTTTACTGTCTCCCCCTTTACTGTCTTCCCACTCACTGTCTCCCCTCACTTTCTTCCCGCTCACTGTCTCCCCTGATCACTGTCTCCCCCCTCATTGACTCCCCCTCACTGTCTCACCCTCACTGTCTCCCCCCTCACTGTCTCCCCACTCACTGTCTCCCACCTCACTGTGTCCCCGCTCACTGTTTCCCCCCTCACTGTCTCTCCCCTCTCTGTCACCCCACTCACTGTCACCCACTCAATGTCTACCTCCTCACTGTCTCCCCCTCACTGTCTCATACCCTCATGGTCTACCCCTCACTGTCTCCCCGCTTAATGTCACCCTCCAATTTCTCCCTCTCACTGTCCCCCTCACTGTCTCCCCCACACTGTCTTCCCCTCAATCTCTCCTCCCTCACCGTCTCCTCCCTCATTGTCTCCCTCTCAATGTCTCCCCCACACTGTACCCCGCCCTCACTGTCTCCCCTCGCTAACTGTCTCCCCGCTCACTGTCTGCCCTCTCGCTGTCTTCCCCTCACTGTCTCCCCGCTCACTGTCTCACCCTTACTGTCTCCCCTTCATTGTCTCCACCTCACTGTCTCAAATCTCACTGTCTCCCACCTTAGTGTTTCCCCCTCACTGACTCCCCCCTCACTGTCTCGCCCCTCACTGTCTCGCACCACGCTGTCTCTCCCCTCACTGTCACCCCCTCACTGTCTCCCACTTTATTTCTCCCCTCTCTGTCTCCCAGCTCACTGTCTCCCCCTCACTGTCTCCCACCACACTGTCTCTCCCCTCACTCTCACCCCCTCACTGTCTCCCCCTTTATATCTCCCCCTCACTGTCTACCCCACTCACTGTCTCCCCCACTCACTGTCGCCCTGCTCAATGTCTCCCCCTCACTGTCTCAACCCTCAATGTCTCACCCTTCACTTCCTCCCCATCAATACCTCCCCACTCATGTCTCCCCCCTCACCGCTCCCTTCCCTCACTTTCTCCCCCTCACTATCTCACCACTCACTGTCTCACCGCCTCACTGTCTCCCCCTCACTTTCTCCCCCTCACTGTCTCCCCCCTCACTGACTCCCCCCTCACTGTCTCCCCCCTCACTGTCTCCCTGCCTCACTGTCTCCCTCACTGTCTCCCCGCTCACTGTCTCCCCCTCACTGTCTCCCCCTCACTGTCTCCCCCCTCACTGACTCCCCCCTCACTGTCTCCCCCCTCACTGTCTCCCCCCTCACTGTCTCCCTGCCTCACTGTCTCCCTCACTGTCTCCCCGCTCACTGTCTCCCCCTCACTGTCTCCCCCTCACTGCTTCCCCCTCACCGTCTCCCCCACTCACTGTCTCTCCCCCTCACTGTCTCCCCCTCACTGCCTCCCCGCTCACTGTCTGCCCCTCATTGTCTCACCCACTCACCGTCTCACCCTCACTGTCATCCCTCTCACTGTCTCCCCCCTGAATGTCTCCCCCTCACTGACTACCCAACTCACTGTCTCCCCCTCACTGTCTCCCCTCTCACTGTCTCCCCCTCACTATCTCCCCGCTCACTGTCTCACCCTTACTGTCTCCACCTTACAGTCTCCGCTCGCTCACTTTTCCCCCCTCCCTGTCTCCCCCCTCACTGTCTCTCGCCCTCACTGTCTCCCCCTCCCTGTCTCCACTCACTTTCTTCCCCCTCACTGTCTCCCCCCTCACTGACTCCCCCCTCACTGACTCCCCCTCACTGTCTCCCCCTCACTGTCTCCCCCCTCACTGGCTCCCCCTCACTGTCTCCCACCTCACTGTGTCCCTGCTCACTGTTTCCCCCTCACTGTCTCCCCCCTCATTGTCTCCCCCCTCACTGTCCCTGCCTCACTATCCCCCCTCACTGTCTCCCCCTCATTGTCTCCCTCACACTCTCTCCCCTCACTGTCACCCCACTCACTGTCTCCCCCTCACTGTCTCCCCTCACTAACTGTCTCCCCACTCACTGTCTCCCCTCGCTCACTGTCTCCCCCTCACTGTCTCCCCCCTCGCTCTCTTCCCCTCATTGTCTCCCCCTCCCTGTCTCCCCCCTTACTCTCTCCTCCTTTACTGTCTCCCCCTTTACTGTCTCCCCCTTTACTGTCTTCCCCCTCACTGTCTCCCCTGATCACTGTCTCCCCCCTCACTGACTCCCCCTCACATACTCCCCCTCACTGTCTCCCCCTCACTGTCTCCCCCTCACTGTCTCCCCACTCACTGTCTCCCACCTCACTGTGTCCCCGCTCACTGTTTCCCCCTCACTGTCTCTCCCCTCTCTGTCACCTCACTCACTGTCACCCACTCAATGTCTACCTCCTCACTGTCTCCCCCTCACTGTCTCCCACCCTCACTGTCTACCCCTCATTGTCTCCCTCACACTGTCTCGCCCCTCACTGTCAACCCACTCACTGTCTCCCCCTCACTGTCTCCCCACATAATGATACACCCCACATTCTCCCCACTCACTGTCTCCCCCTCACTGTCTCCCCACATAATGATACACCCCACATTCTCCCCCTCACTGTCCCCCTCACTGTCTCCCCCAAACTGTCTCCCCCTCACTCTCTCCTCCCTCACCGTCTCCTCCCTAATTGTCTCCCTCTCAATGCCTACCCCACACTGTACCCCACCCTCACTGTCTCCCCTCGCTAACTGTCTCCCCGCTCACTGTCTCCCCTCGCTCACTGTCTCCCCCTCACTGTCTCCCCTTTCGCTCACTTCCCCTCACTGTCTCCCCCTCCCTGTCTCCCCCCTCACTCTCTCCCCCTTTACTGTCTCCCCCTTTACTGTCTCCCCCTTTACTGTCTCCCCCTTTACTGTCTTCCCACTCACTGTCTCCCCTCACTTTCTTCCCCCTCACTGCCTCCCCTGATCACTGTCTCCCCCGTCACTGACTCCCCCTCACTGTCTCACCCTCACTGTCTCCCCCCTCACTGTCTCCCCACTCACTGTCACCCACTCAATGTCTACCTCCTCACTGTCTCCCCCTCACTGTCTCCCACCCTCACGGTCTACCCCTCACTGTCTCCCCGCTTAATGACACCCCCCAATTTCTCCCCCTCACTGTCTCCCCCACACTGTCTCCCCCTCACTCACACCTCCCTCACCGTCTCCTCCCTCATTGTCTCCCTCTCAATGTCTCCCCCACACTGTACCCCGCCCTCACTGTCTCCCCGCGCTAACTGTCTCCCCGCTCACTGTCTGCCCTCTCGCTGTCTTCCCCTCACTGTCTCCCTGCTCACTGTCTCACCCTTACTGTCTCCCCTTCATTGTCTCCACCTCACTGTCTCAAATCTCACTGTCTCCCACCTTAGTGTTTCCCCCTCACTGACTACCCGCTCACTGTCTCGCCCCTCACTGTCTCCCACCATGCTGTCTCTCCCCTCACTGTCACCCCCTCACTATCTCCCCCTTTATGTCTCCCCCTCTCTGTCTCCCAGCTCACTGTCTCCCCCTTTATGTCTCCCCCTCACTGTCTCCCCCACTCACTGTCTCCCCCACTCACTGTCGCCCTGCTCAATGTCTCCCCCTCACTTTCTCAACCCTCAATGTCTCACCCTTCACTTCCTCCCCATCAATATCTCCCCACTCATGTCTCCCCCCTCACCGCTCCCTTCCCTCACTTTCTCCCCCTCACTATCTCACCGCTCACTGTCTCACCGCCTCACTGTCTCCCCCTCACTTTCTCCCCCTCACTGTCTCCCCCCTCACTGACTCCCCCCTCTCTGTCTCCCCCTCTCTGTCTCCCCGCTCACTGTCTCCCCCTCACTGTCTCCCCCTCACTGCCTCCCCCCCCACCGTCTCCCCCACTCACTGTCTCACCCCCTCACTGTCTCCCTCCCTCACTGCCTCCCCGCTCACTGTCTGCCCCTCATTGTCTCACCCACTCACCGTCTCACCCTCACTGTCATCCCTCTCACTGTCCCCCCCCTCAATGTCTCCCCCTCACTGACTACTCAACTCACTGTCTCCACCTCACTGTCTCCCCCTCACTGTCTCCCATCTCACTGTCTTCCCCCTCATTGTCTCTTGCCCTCACTGTCTCCCCCTCACTGTCTCCACTCACTTTCTTCCCCCTCACTGTCTCCCCTGCTCACTGTTTCCCCCTCACTGTCTCCCCCTCAGTTTCTCCACCTCACTGTGTCCCCGTTCACTATCTCACCCCTCACTGTCTCCCTCTCACTATCACCCACCTCACTGTGTCCCCGCTCACTGTTTCCCCCTCACAGTCTCCCCCACACTGTCTCCCCCTCACTATCCCCCCTCACTGTCCCCCCCTCATTGTCCCCCCTCATTGTCTCCCCCGCACTGTCTCTCCCCTCACTGTCACCCCACTCACTGTCTCCCCCTCGCTGTCTCCCCCTCGCAGTCTCCCCGCTTACTGACTCCCCCCACTTTCTCCCCCTCACTGTTCCACTCACTTTCTTCCCCCTCACTCTCTCCCCTGCTCATTGTCTCCACCCTCACTATCTCCCTCTCAGTGTCTCCCCCTCACTGTATTCCCCCCTCACCTTACCCCGCCCTCACTGTCTCCCCGCTCACTGTCTGCCCTCTCGCTGTCTTCCCCTCACTGTCTCCCCCTCGCTGTCTCCCAGCTCACTGTCTCACCCTTACTGTCTCCCCCTTACAGTCTCCGCTCGCTCACTTTTCCCCCCTCCCTGTCTCCCCCCTCACTCTCTCCCACTTTAGGTCTCCCACTCACTGTGTCCCCCTCACTGTCTCCCCGCTCACTGTCTCGCCCTTACTGTCTCCCCCTCGCTGTCTCCCTCACTGCCTCCCCACTCATTGTCTCACCTTTACTGTCTCCCCCTCACTGTCTCCCCCCTCACTGTCTCCCCCTCACTGTCTCCCCCTCACTGTCTCCCCCTCACTGTCTCTCGCCCTCACTGTCTCCCCCTCCCTGTCTCCACTCACTTTCTTCCCCCTCACTGTCTCCCCCCTCACTGACTCCCCGCTCACTGACTCCCCCTCACTGTCTCCCCC
Organism: Somniosus microcephalus; assembly: GCF_052327205.1. NCBI lineage: Eukaryota > Metazoa > Chordata > Chondrichthyes > Squaliformes > Somniosidae > Somniosus > Somniosus microcephalus. The sequence goes on along the minus strand of NC_140999.1, from coordinate 76,313,261 downwards.
TCTCTGTCTCCCCCCTCACTGGCTTCCCCTCACTGTCTTCCCCCTCACTGTCTCCCCCCTCACTGTCCCTGCCTCACTATCCCCCCTCACTGTCTCCCCCTCATTGTCTCCCTCACACTGTCTCTCCCCTCACTGTCACCCCACTCACTGTCTCCCCCTCACTGTCGCCCCACTTAATGATACCCCCACTTTCTCCCCCTCACTGTCCCCCCCACACTGTCTCCCCCACACTGTCTCCCCCTCACTCTCTCCTCCCTCACCGTCTCCTCCCTAATTGTCTCCCTCTCAATGTCTCCCCCACACTGTACCCCACCCTCACTGTCTCCCCTCGCTAACTGTCTCCCCACCCACTGTCTCCCCTCGCTCACTGTCTCCCCCTCACTGTCTCCCCTCTCGCTCTCTTCCCCTCACTGTCTCCCCCCTCCCTTTCTCCCCCCTCACTCTCTCCTCCTTTACTGTCTCCCCCTTTACTGTCTCCCCCTCACAGTCTCCCCTCACTTTCTTCCCCCTCACTGTCTCCCCTGATCACTCTCTCCCCTCTCACTGACTCCCCCTCACTGTCTCCCCCCTCACTGTCTCCCCACTCACTGTCTCCCACTCAATGTCTACCTCCTCACTGTCTCCCCCTCACTGTCTCCCACCCTCACTGTCTACCCCTCATCGTCTCCCTCACACTGTCTCGCCCCTCACTGTCACCCCACTCACTGTCTCCCCCTGATTGTCTCCCCACTTAATGATACCCCCCACTTTCTCCCCCTCACTGTCCCCCTCACTGTCTCCCCCACACTGTCTCCCCCTCACTCTCTCCTCCCTCACCGTCTCCTCCCTAATTGTCTCCCTCTCAATCTCTCCCACACACTGTACCCCACCCTCACTGCCTCCCCGCTCACTGTCTCCCCTCGCTCACTGTCTCCCCCTCACTGTCTCCCCTCTCGCTCACTTCCCCTCCCTGTCTCCCCCTCCCTGTCTCCCCCTCCCTGTCTCCCCCCTCCCTGTCTCCCCCTTTACTCTCTCCCCCTTTACTGTCTCCCCCTTTACTGTCTTCCCACTCACTGTCTCCCCTCACTTTCTTCCCACTCCCTGTCTCCCCTGATCACTGTTTCCCCCCTCATTGACTCCCCCTCACTGTCTCCCCCCTCACTGTCTCCCCACTCACTGTCTCCCACCTCACTGTGTCCCCGCTCACTGTTTCCCCCTCACTGTCTCTCCCCTCTCTGTCACCCCACTCACTGTCACCCACTCAATGTCTACCTCCTCACTGTCTCCCCCTCACTGTCTCCCACCCTTACGGTCTACCCCTCACTGTCTCCCCGCTTAATGACACCCCCCAATTTCTCCCCCTCACTGTCCCCCTCACTGTCTCCCCCACACTGTCTTCCCCTCAATCTCTCCTCCCTCACCGTCTCCTCCATCATTGTCTCCCTCTCAATGTCTCCCCCACACTGTACCCCGCCCTCACTGTCTCCCCTCGCTAACTGTCTCCCCGCTCACTGTCTGCCCTCTCGCTGTCTTCCCCTCACTGTCTCCCCGCTCACTGTCTCACCCTTACTGTCTCCCCTTCATTGTCTCCACCTCACTGTCTCAAATCTCACTGTCTCCCACCTTAGTGTTTCCCCCTCACTGACTCCCCCCTCACTGTCTCGCCCCTCACTGTCTCGCACCACGCTGTCTCTCCCCTCACTGTCACCCCCTCACTATCTCCCACTTTATGTCTCCCCCTCTCTGTCTCCCAGCTTACTGTCTCCCCCTCACTGTCTCCCACCACACTGTCTCTCCCCTGACTCTCACCCCCTCACTGTCTCCCCCTTTATGTCTCCCCCTCACTGTCTACCCCACTCACTCTCTCCCCCACTCACTGTCGCCCTGCTCAATGTCTCCCCCTCACTGTCTCAACCCTCAATGTCTCACCATTCACTTCCTCCCCATCAATACCTCCCCACTCATGTCTCCCCCCTCACCGCTCCCTTCCCTCACTTTCTCCCCCTCACTATCTCACCGCCTCACTGTCTCCCCCTCACTTTCTCCCCCTCACTGTCTCCCCCCTCACTGACTCCCCCCTCACTGTCTCCCCCCTCACTGTCTCCCCCCTCACTGTCTCACTGCCTCACTGTCTCCCTCACTGTCTCCCCGCTCACTGTCTCCCCCTCACTGTCTCCCCCTCACTGTCTCCCCCCTCACTGTCTCCCCCCTCACTGTCTCCCCCCTCACTGTCTCCCCCCTCATTGTCTCCTTGCCTCACTGTCTCCGTCACTGTCTCCCCGCTCACTGTCTCCCCCTCACTGTCTCCCCCCTCACTGCCTCCCCGCTCACTGTCTGCCCCTCATTGTCTCACCCACTCACCGTCTCACCCTCACTGTCATCCCTCTCACTGTCTCCCCCCTGAATGTCTCCCCCTCACTGACTACCCAACTCACTGTCTCCCCCTCACTGTCTCCATTCACTTTCTTCCCCCTTACTGTCTCTCCTGCTCACTGTCTCCCCCTCACTGTCTCCCCCTCAGTGTCTCCCCCCTCCCTGTCTCCCCCTTTACTCTCTCCCCCTTTACTGTCTCCCCCTTTATTGTCTTCCCACTCACCGTCTCCCCTCACTTTCTTCCCGCTCACTGTCTTCCCTGATCACTGTCTCCCCACTCACTGTCTCCCCGCTCACTGTCTCCCCACTCACTGTCTCCCACCTCACTGTGTCCCCGCTCACTGTTCCCCCCTCACTGTCTCTCCCCTCTCTGTCACCCCACTCACTGTCACCCACTCAATGTCTACCTCCTCATTGTCTCCCCCTCACTGTCTCCCACCCTCACAGTCTACCCCTCACAGTCTCCCCGCTTAATGACACCCCCCAATTTCTCCCCCTCACTGTCCCTCTCACTATCTCCCCCACACTGACTCCCCCTCACTCTCTCCTCCCTCACCGTCTCCTTCCTCATTGTCTCCCTCTCAATGTCTCCCCCACACTGTACCCCGCCCTCACTGTCTCCCCTCGCTAACTGTCTCCCTGCTCACTGTCTGCCCTCTCGCTGTCTTCCCCTCACTGTCTCCCCGCACACTGTCTCACACTTACTGTCTCCCCTTCATTGTCTCCACCTCACTGTCTCAAATCTCACTGTCTCCCACCTTAGTGTATCCCCCTCACTGACTCCCCCCTCACTGTCTCGCCCCTCACTGTCTCCCACCACGCTGTCTCAACCCTCACTGTCACCCCCTCACTATCTCCCCCTTTATGTCTCCCCCTCTCTGTCTCCCAGCTCACTGTCTCCCCCTCACTGTCTCCCACCACACTGTCTCTCCCCTCACTCTCACCCCCCTCACTGTCTTCCCCTTTATGTCTGCCCCTCACTGTCTCCCCCACTCACTGTCTCCCCCACTCACTGTCGCCCTGCTCAATGTCTCCCCCTCACTGTCTCAACCCTCAATGTCTCACCCTTCACTTCCTCCCCATCAGTATCTCCCCACTCATGTCTCCCCCCTCACCGCTCCCTTCCCTCACTTTCTCCCCCTCAGTATCTCACCGCTCACTGTCTCACCGCCTCACTGTCTCCCCCTCACTTTCTCCCCTCACTGTCTCCCCCCTCATTGACTCCCCCCTCACTGTCTCCTCCCTCACTGTCTCCCCCCTCACTGTCTCCCTGCCTCACTGTCTCCCTCACTGTCTCCCCCCTCACTGTCTCCCCCTCACTGTCTCCCCCTCACTGTCTCCCCCTCACTGTCTCCCCCTCACTGTCTCCCCCTCACTGCCTCCCCCTCACCGTCTCCCCCACTCACTCTCTCTCCCCCTCACTTTCTCCCCCCTCACTGCCTCCCCGCTCACTGTCTGCCCCTTATTGTCTCACCCACTCACCGTCTCACCCTCACTGTCATCCCCCTCACTGTCTCCCCCCTCAATGTCTCCCCCTCACTGACTACCCAACTCACTGTCTCCCCCTCACTGTCTCCCCCTCACTGCCTCCCCCTCACCGTCTCCCCCACTCACTCTCTCTCCCCCTCACTTTCTCCCCCCTCACTGCCTCCCCGCTCACTGTCTGCCCCTTATTGTCTCACCCACTCACCGTCTCACCCTCACTGTCATCCCTCTCACTGTCTCCCCCCTCAATGTCTCCCCCTCACTGACTACCCAACTCACTGTCTCCCCCTCACTGTCTCCCATCTCACTGTCTTCCCCCTCATTGTCTCTCCCCTTAGTGTCTCCACCTCACTGTTTCCCCGCTCACTGTCTCACCCCTCACTGTCTCCCTCTCACTATCACCCACCTCACTGTGTCCCCGCTCACTGTTTCCCCCTCACAGTCTCCCCCACACTGTCTCCCCCTCACTATCCCCCCTCACTGACCCCCTCATTGTCCACCCCTCACTGTCTCCCCCCCACTGTCTCTCCCCTCACTGTCACCCCACTCACTGTCTCCCCCTCACTGTCTCCCACCCTCACTGTCTCCCCCTCACAGTCTCCCCGCTTACTGAGACCCCCCACTTTCTCCCCCTCACTTTCCCACTCACTTTCTTCCCCCTCACTGTCACCCCTGCTCATTGTCTCCACCCTCACTATCTCCCTCTTAGTGTCTCCCCCCTCACTGTATCCCCCCTCACCTTACCCCGCCCTCACTGTCTCCCCGCTCACTGTCTGCCCTCTCGCTGTCTTCCCCTCACTGTCTCTCCCTCACTGTCTCCCCTCTCACTGTCTCCCACTCGCTGACTCCCGGCTCACTGTCTCACACTTACTGTCTCCCCCTCACTGTCTCCCCCTCACAGTTTCCCCACTAACTGTCTCACCTTTACTGTCTCCCCCTCACTGTCTCCCCCTCACTGTCTCCCCCCTCACTGTCTCCCCCCTCACTGTCTCCCCCCTCACTGTCTTACCTTCACTGTCTCCCGCCTCACTTTCATCCACCTCACTGTCTCCCGCTCACTGTCTCCCCCCTCACTGTCTCCCCCTCACTGTCTCCCCCTCACTGCATCTCCGCTCAATGTCTCCCCCCTCACTGTCTCCCACTCACTGTCTCCCTCTCACTGAATCCTCATCACTGTCACTCCCATCAAACTCTCCCCCCCTCATTTTCTCCCCTCTCCCTGTCTCCCCGCTCACTGTCTCCCACTCACTGCCTCCCTCTCACTGAATCCTCATCACTGTCTCTCCCATCACACTCACCCCCCCTCACTTTCACCCCTCACTGTCTCCCCATTACTGTCTCTCCCCCTTACTGTCTAGCCCTTCAATGTCTACCTCTCACTGTCTCCCCACCTCACTGTCTCCCCCTCACTGACTCGCGCTCACTGTCTCCCCCCTCACTGTCTCCGCCCTCAGTGTCTTACCCCTCACAGACTGCCCCTCACTGTGTCCCTGCTCACTCTCTCCCCCTCACATTCTCCCGCTCACTGTCTCCCCCACTCACTCTGTCTCCCCCTCACTGTGTGCCCCCTTACTGTCTCCCCCTCACTGTCTATCCCACCCATTGTCTCCCCTGTCACTGCCTCCCCCTTACTTTCTTCCCCCTCACTGTCTCCCCTCTCACTGTCTACCCCCTTACTGTCTCTCCCCCTCACTTTCTGCCCCTCACTGTCTCCCACCTCACTGTCTATCCCCTCACTGTCTCCCCCTCACTGTTTCCCCCCTCACTGATTCTCCGCTCACTGTCTCCCCCTCACTGCTTCCCCCTCACGGTCACCCTGCTCACTGTCTCACCCTCATGTCTCCCCCCTCACTGTCTCCCCCTCACTGTCTCCTCCTCACTGTCTACCACCTCACTCTCTCCACCCTCACTTTCACCCCCTCACTGTCTCCCCCTCAATGTATCCCCCTCATTGTCTGCCCCTCACTGTCTCCCCCTCACGGTCACCCTGCTCACTGTCTCACCCTCACTGTCTCACCCTCATGTCTCCCCCCTCACTGTCTCCCCCTCACTGTCTCCTCCTCACTGTCTACCACCTCACTCTCTCCACCCTCACTTTCACCCCCTCACTGTCTCCCCCTCAATGTATCCCCCTCATTGTCTCCCTCCTCACTGTCACCCCCTCACTGTCACCCCCTTAATGTCTCCCCCTCACTGACACCCCGCTCACTGTCTCATCCTCACTGTCTCACCCTCATGCCTCCCCCCTCACTGTCTTCCAATCACTTTCTCCCCCTCACTTTCATCCACCTCACTGTCTCCCCTCACTTTCATCCACCTCACTGACTCTCCCTCACTCTCTACTCCTCACTGTCTCCAGCCTCACTTTCTCCCCCTCACTGTCTCCCCCTCATTGTCTCCCCCAAAATTTCTCCCCCTCACTGTCACCCCCTCACTGTCTCACCCCTCACGGTCTCCCTCCTCACTGTCACACCATCACTTTCGCCCCCTTAATGTCTCCCCCTCACTCCTCACTGTCACCCCCTCACTGTCTCCCCCTTAATGTCTCCCCCTCACTGTCTCCCCGCTCACTGTCTCACCCTTACTGTCTCCCCCTCACTGTCTCCCCATCACTGTCTCCCCCTCATTGTTTCCCACTCACTGTCTCCCCCTCACTGTGTCCCCCCTCACTGTCTCCCCCCTCACTGTCTCCCCCCTCACTCTCTCCCGCTCACTGTCTCCCGCCTCACTTTCTTCAACCTCACTGTCTCCTGCTCACTGTCTCCCCCCTCACTGTCTCCCCCCTCACTGTCTCCCCCTCACTGACTACAACCTCACTGTCTCCAGCCTCACTGTTTCCCCCTCACTGTCCCCGCCCTCACTCTCTCCCCCTCACTCTCTCCCCCTCACGCTCTCCCCCTCACTCTCTCCCGCCTCAATTTTTTCCACCTCACTGTCTCCCCCTCACTGTCTACCCCTCACTGGCTAAACCCTCGCTGTCTCCAGCCTCACTGTCTCCCCCTCACTGTCTGCCCCTCACTGTTTCTCCACTCACTGTCTCCCCCCTCACTGTCTCCCCCCTCACTGTCACCCAGTTCACAGTCCCCCCGTTCACAGTCTCCCCCTCACTGTCTCCTCTTCATGTCTCCCCGTCAATCTCTTCCCCCTCACTTTCTTCCCCTCATTGTCTCCCCGTCACTGTCTCGAACCTCACGGTCACCCTCATCACTTTCTCCCTTCTCACTCTCTCCCCGCTCACTGTCTCCCCCTCACTGTCTCCCTCTCACTGAATCCTCATCACTGTCTCTCCCATCACACTCTCCACCCTCACTTTCACCTCCTCACTGTCTCCCCCTCAATGTATCCCCCTCACTGTCTCTCCCCGTTACTGTCTCCCCCTCAATGTCTACCTCTCAGTGTCTCCCCACCTCACTATCTCCCCCTCACTGACTCCCGCTCACTGTCTCCCCCTCACAGTATACGCCCTCACTATCTCCCCCCTCACAGACTCCCCCTCACAGACTGCCCCTCATTGTCTCCCCGCGCACTCTCTCCCACTCACTTTCTCCTGGACACTGTCTCCCCCCTCACTGTCTCCCACCTCACTGTGTCGCCACTCACTGTCTCCCCCACTCAATCTCTCTCCCCCTCATTGTGTCCCCCTCACTCTCTTCCCGCTTGCTGTCTGCCCCTCACTGTCTCCCCCACTCACTGTCTCCCCCTCACTGTCCATCCCACTCATTGTCTCCCCCCTCATTGTCTCTCAACCTCACTGTCTGCCACCTCACTGTCTCCCTGTTCACTGACTGCCACTCAATGTCTCCCCCACTCACGCTCTCACCCTCCATGTCATCCCTATCACTGTCTCCCCCTCACTTTCTTCCCCCTCACTGTCTTCCCTCTCACTGTCTCCCCCCTCACTGACTCTCCCCCGCACTGTCTCTCCCCCTCACTTTCTGCCCCCTCACTGTCTCCCCACTCACTGTCTCACCCTTACTGTCATCCCTCTCACTGTCTCCCGCCTCACTGTCTCCCCCTCACTGACTCTCGCCCTCACTGTCTCCCCCCTCACTGTCTCCCCCTCACTTTCTTCCCTCTCAACTGACTCCCCCCCTCACTGTCTCCCCCTCACTGTCTCCCCCTCACTGGCTCCCCTCACTGTCTCCCCCTTATTGTCTCTCCTCTCACTGTCTCCCACCTCACTGTGTCTGCGCTCACTTTTTCCCCCTCACTGTCTCCCCCTCACTGTCTCCCCCTCACTGTCCCCACCTCACTATCCCCCCTCACTGTCTCCCCCACACTGTCTCTCCCCTCACTGTCGCCCACTCAATGTTTACCCCGTCACTGTCTCCCCCTCACTGTCTCCCACCCTCACTGTCTCCCCCTCACTGTCTCCCCGCTTACTGACTCCCCCCACTTTCTCCCCCTCACTGTCCTCCTCACTGTCTCCCCCACACTGTCTCCCCCACACTCCCTCCTCCCTCACCGTCTCCTCCCTCACTGTACCCCGCCCTCAGTGTCTCCCCTCGCTAACTGTCATCCTGCTCACTGTCTGCCCACTCGCTTTCTTCCCCTCACTGTCTCCCCTCACTGTCTCTGCCCTCACTCTCTCCCCCCTCACTATCTCACTGCTCAATGTCTCGCCGCCTCAATGTCTCCCTGCCTCACTGTCTCCCCCAAACTGCCTCCCCGCTCACTGTCTCCACCTCACTGTCTCCCCCTCACTGTCTCCCCCTCACTGTCTCCCCCCTCGCTGTCTCCCCCTCACTTTCTCACCACTCACTGTCTCCCCACTCACTGTCTCCCCACTCACTGTCTCCCAATCAGTGTCTCCCCCTCACTGTCTCCTCCTCACTGTCGCCCCCTCACTGACTCCCTCCTCACTGACTCCCCCCTCACTGACACACCGCTCACTCTCTTCCCCTCTCGGTCTCCCCCATTCACTGTCTCCCACTCACTCTCTCCCCCACTCACAGTCTCCCCCACTCACTGTCTCCCCCTCCTTGTCTCCCCCTCACAGGCACGTCCCTCACTTTCTCTCCCCCTCACGGTCTCCCAGCTCACTGTCTACCCATCAATGTCTCCCCCACTCACTGTCTCCCACTCACTGTCTTGCCCACTCTCTGTCTCCCCCCTCATTATCTCTCCACAATACTGTGTCCCCCCCCCCCACTTTCTCCCCCTAACTGTGTCCCCCTCACTCTCTCCCCCTTCACTGTCTCCCCTGCTCACGGTCTCCCCCCTCACTGTCTCCCCACTCAAAGTCTCCCCCACTCACTGTCTCCCCCTCCTTGTCTCCCCCTCACAGACACGTCCCTCACTTTCTCTCCCCCTCACGGTCTCCCAGCTCACTGTCTACCCCTCAATGTCTCCCCCACTCACTGCCTCCCACTCACTGTCTCGCCCACTCTCTGTCTCCCCCCTCATTATCTCTCTACAACACTGTGTCCCCCCCACTTTCTCCCCCTAACTGTGTCCCCCTCACTCTCTCCCCCTTCACTGTCTCCCCTGCTCACTGTTTCCCTCCTCACTGAATCCCCCCTCACCGTCTCCCCCTCACTGTCTCTGCCCTCAATGTCTCCCCTCTTACTGTCTCCCCCTCGCTGTCTCCCCACTCACTGTCTCGCCCTTACTGTCTCCCCTTCCCTGTCTCCACTCACTTTCTTCCCCCTCACTGTCTCCCCACTCACTGACTCCCCCCTCACTGACTCCCCCTCACTGTCTCCCCCTCACTGTCTCCCCCCTCACTGGCTCCCCCTCACTGTCTCCCACCTCACTGTGTCCCTGCTCACTGATTCCCCCTCACTGTCTCCCCCCTCACTGCCTCCCCCCTCACTGTCCCTGCCTCACTATCCCCCCTCACTGTCTCCCCCTCATTGTCTCCCTCACACTCTCTCCCCTCACTGTCACCCCACTCACTGTCTCCCCCTCACTGTCTCCCCACTTAATGATACCCCCCACTTTCTCCCCCTCACTGTCCCCCCCACACTGTCTCCCCCTCACTCTCTCCTCCCTAATTGTCTCCCTCTCAATGTCTCCCCCACACTGTACCCCACCCTCACTGTCTCCCCTCGCTAACTGTCTCCCCACTCACTGTCTCCCCTCGCTCACTGTCTCCCCCTCACTGTCTCCCCTCTCGCTCTCTTCCCCTCATTGTCTCCCGCCTCCCTGTCTCCCCCCTCACTCTCTCCTCATTTACTGTCTCCCCCTTTACTGTCTCCCCCTTTGCTGTCTTCCCCCTCACTGTCTCCCCTGATCACTGTCTCCCCCCTCACTGACTCCCCCTCACTGACTCCCCACTCACTGTCTCCCACCTCACTGTGTCCCCGCTCACTGTTTCCCCCTCACTGTCTCTCCCCTCTCGGTCACCCCACTCACTGTCACCCACTCAATGTCTACCTCCTCACTGTCTCCCCCTCACTGCCTCCAACCCTCACTGTCTACCCCTCATTGTCTCCCTCACACTGTCTCGCCCCTCACTGTCACCCCACTCACTGTCTCCCCCTCACTGTCTCCCCACTTAATGATACCCCCACTTTCTCCCCCTCACTGTCTCCCCCACACTGTCTCCCCCTCACTCTCTCCTCCCTCACCGTCTCCTCCCTAATTGTCTCCCTCTCAATGTCTCCCCCACACTGTACCCCACCCTCACTGTCTCCCCGCTCACTGTCTCCCCTCGCTCATTGTCTCCCCCTCACTGTCTCCCCTCTCGCTCACTTCCCCTCACTGTCTCCCCCCTCCCTGTCTCCCCCTCACTCTCTCCCACTTTACTGTCTCCCCCTTTACTGTCTTCCCACTCACTGTCTCCCCTCACTTTCTTCCCCCTCACTGTCTCCCCTGATCACTGTCTCCCCCCTCATTGACTCCCCCTCACTGTCTCACCCTCACTGTCTCCCCCCTCACTGTCTCCCACCTCACTGTGTCCCCGCTCACTGTTTCCCCCTCACTGTCTCTCCCCTCTCTGTCACCCCACTCACTGTCACCCACGCAATGTCTACCTCCTCACTGTCTCCCCCCCTCACGGTCTACCCCTCACTGTCTCCCCGCTTAATGACACCCTCCAATTTCTCCCTCTCACTGTCCCCCTCACTGTCTCCCCCACACTGTCTCCCCCTCACTCTCTCCTCCCTCACCGTCTCCTCCCTCATTGTCTCCCTCTCAATGTCTCCCCCCACACTGTACACCGCCCTCACTGTCTCCCCTCGCTAACTGTCTCCCCGCTCACTGTCTGCCCTCTCGCTGTCTTCCCCTCACTGTCTCCCCGCTCACTGTCTCACCCTTACTGTCTCCCCTTCATTGTCTCCACCTCACTGTCTCAAATCTCACTGTCTCCCACCTTAGTGTTTCCCCCTCACTGACTCCCCCCTCACTGTCTCACCCCTCACTGTCTCGCACCACGCTGTCTCTCCCCTCACTGTCACCCCCTCACTATCTCCCACTTTATGTCTCCCCCTCTCTGTCTCCCAGCTTACTGTCTCCCCCTCACTGTCTCCCACCACACTGTCTCTCCCCTCATTCTCACCCCCCTCACTGTCTCCCCCTTTATGTCTCCCCCTCACTGTCTCCCCCACTCACTGTCTCCCCCACTCACTGTCACCCTGCTCAATGTCTCCCCCTCACTGTCTCAACCCTCAATGTCTCACCCTTCACTTCCTCCCCATCAATATCTCCCCACTCATGTCTCCACCTCACCGCTCTCTTCCCTCACTTTCTCCCCCTCACTATATCACCGCTCACTGTCTCACCGCCTCACTGTCTCCCCCTCACTGCCTCCCCCTCACTGTCTCCCTGCCTCACTGTCTCCCTCACTGTCTCCCCGCTCACTGTCTCCCCCTCACTGTCTCCCCGCTCACTGTCTCCCCCCCTCACTGTCTCCCCCCCTCACTGCCTCCCCGCTCACTGTCTGCCCGTCATTGTCTCACCCACTCACCGTCTCACCCTCACTGTCATCCCTCTCACTGTCTCCCCCCTCAATGTCTCCCCCTCACTGACTACCCAACTCACTGTCTCCCCCTCACTGTCTCCCATCTCACTGTCTTCCCCCTCATTGTCTCTTGCCCTCACTGTCTCCCCCTCATTGTCTCTTGCCCTCACCGTCTCCCCCTCACTGTCTCCACTCACTTTCTTCCCCCTCACTGTCTCCCCTGCTCACTGTCTCCCCCTCACTGTCTCCCCCTCAGTGTCTCCCCCCTCACTGTCTCTCCCCTTAGTGTCTCCACCTCACTCTGTCCCCGCTCACTGTCTCACCCCTCACTGTCTCCCTCTCACTATCACCCACCTCACTGTGTCCCCGCTCACTGTTTCCCCCTCACAGTCTCCCCCACACTGTCTCCCCCTCACTATCCCCCCTCACTGACCCCCCCTCATTGTCCCCCCTCATTGTCTCCCCCTCACTGTCTCTCCCCTCACTGTCACCCCACTCACTGTCTCCCCCTCACTGTCTCCCACCCTCACTGTCTTCCCCTCACAGTCTCCCTGCTTACTGACTCCCCCCACTTTCTCCCCCTCACTTTCCCACTCACTTTCTTCCCCCTCACTGTCTCCCCTGCTCATTGTCTCCTCCCTCACTATCTCCCTCTCAGTGTCTCCCCCCTCACTCTATCCCCCTCACCTTACCCCGCCCTCACTGTCTCCCTGCTCACTGTCTGCCCTCTCGCTGTCTTCCCCTCACTGTCTCTCCCTCACTGTCTCCCCTCTCACTGTCTCCCACTCGCTGACTCCTGGCTCACTGTCTCACCCTTAATGTCTCCCCCTCACTGTCTCCCCGCTCACTGTCTCACCCTTACTGTCTCCCCCTCACTGTCTCCCCCTCACAGTTTCCCCGCTAACTGTCTCACCTTTACAGTCTCCCCCTCACTGTCTCCCCCCTCACTGTCTCCCCCTCACTGTCTCCCTCTCACTTTCTCCCCCACACTGTCTCTCCCCCTGTCTACCCACTCAACGTCTACCACTCACTTTCTCCGCACCTCACTGTCTCCCCCCCGACTGACTCCTGCTCACTGCCTCCTCCCTCACTGTCTCCGCCCTCACTGTCTCTCCCCTCACAGAAACCCCCTCACTGTTTCTCCGCTCACTGTCTCCCCCTCACTTTCTCCCCCCTCACGGTAACCCCGCTCACTCTCTACCCTTCACTGCCTCACCCTCATCTCTCCCACTCACTGCCTCCACTCTCACTGCCTCCCCCCTCACTGTCTCCGCCCTCACTGTCTCCCACTCACTGTCTCTCCCATCACAGACACACCCTCACTGTTTCTCCGCTCACTGTCTCCCCCTTACTTTCTCCCCCCTCACGGTCACCCCGCTCAATGCCTCCCCCTCACTGTCTCACCCTCATGTCTCCCACTCACTGTCTCCACTCTCACTGTCTTCCCCCCTCACTGTCTCCCCCTCATGTCTCCCTCTCACTCTCTCCCCCTCACTGTCTCCCCCTCACAGTCTCCCACCTCACTGTCTCCTGCCTCACTTTCTCCCCCTCACTGTCTCCCCCTCACTGTCTCCCAGCTCACTGTCTCACCATTACTGTCTCACCCGTACTGTCTCCCCCTCACTGTCTCCCCCCTCACTGTCTCCCATCTCACTTTCTTCAACCTCACTATCTCCCGCTCTCTGTCTCCCCCCTCACAGTCCACACCTCTCTGTCTACCCCTCACTGGCTACAACCTCACTGTCTCCAGCCTCACCGTTTCCCACTCACTGTCTCCCCCTCACTGTCTCCCCCTCACTGTTTCTCCACTCACTGTCTCCCCCTCACTGTCTCCCCCCTCACAGTCACCCCGCTCACAGTCTCCCCCTCACTCTCTCCCCTTCTTGTCTCTCTCTCAATCTCTCCCCCCTCACTTTCTTCCCCTTACTGTCACCCCGTCACAGTCTCGAACCTCACAGTCTCCCCCATCACTTTCTCCCCTCTCACTGTCTCCCCGCTCACTGTCTCCCCCTCACTGTCTCCTCCCTCACTGTCTCCCCCTCACTGTCTCCCACCTCACTGCCTCCCTCTCACTGAATCTTCATCACTGTCTCTCCCCTCACACTCTGCCCCTTCACTTTCACCCCCTTAATGTCTCCCCCTCACTATCTCTCCCTCACTCTCTCCCCACTGAATCCCGCTCACTGTCTCCTGCACAATGTCTCCGCCCTTACTGTCTCCCCCTCAATGTCTCCCCCCTCACTGTTTAACCCCTCACTGTCTCCCGCTCACTGTCTCCCGCTCACTGTCTCCCCCCTCACTGTCTCCCCCTCACTGTCTCCCCCTCACTGTCTCCCCCTCACTGGCTACGCCCTCACTGACTACGCCCTCACTGGCTACACCCTCACTGTCTCCCGCCTCACTGTCTCCCCCGTCACTGTCTCCTCCTCACTGTATACCCATCACTGGCTACACCCTCACTGTCTCCAGCCTCACTGTCTCCCCCTCACTGTTTCTCCACTGACTGTCCCACCCCTCACTGTCTTCCCCCTCACTGTCACCCCGTTCACAGTCTCCCCCTCACTGTCTCCCCTTCACTATCTCCCCCATCACTTTCTCCCCTCTCACTGTCTCCCCGCTCACAGTCTCCCCGCTCACTGTCTCCCCCCTCACTGTCTCCTCCTTCACCGACTCCCCCATCACTGTCTCCCTCTCACTGAATCCTCATCACTTTCTCTCCCCTCACACTCTCCCCCCTCACTTTCACCCCATCACTGTCTCTCCCCTTTCTGTCTACCCCCTCAATGTCTACCCCTCACAGTCTCCCCACCTCACTCTCTCCCCGCTCACTGTCTCCCCCTCACTGTCTCCGCCCTAACTGTCTCCCCCTCACTCTCTCCCCCTCACTCTCTCCCCCTCACTGGCTCCCCCTCACTTTCTCCTCCCTCACTGTCTCCCCCCTCACTGTCTCCCTCTCACTGTGTCCCCACTCACTCTCTCCCCCTCACTGTCTGCCACTCAATGTCTCCCCCTCACTTTCTACCCCCTCACTATCTCCCGCTCACTCACTGCCCTCTCACTGTCTCCCCCCTTCACGGTCTCTCCCCCTCACTTTCTGCCCCCTCACTGTCTCCCCCCTCAATGTCTCCACCCTCAATTTCTCCCCCCTCACGGTCTCCTGGCTCACTGACTCCCCCTCACTGTCTCACCCTCATGTCTCCCGCTCACTGTCTCCCCCTCACTGTCTCCCCCTCACTGTTTCTCCGCTCACTGTCTCCCCCTCACTGTCTCTCCCCTCATGGTCACCCACTCACTGTCTCCCCCTCACTGTCTCAACCCTCACTGTCTCCACTCTCACTGATATCCCACTTTCACTGTCTCCCCCCTCACTGTCTCCCCATTCACTTCCTGCCCGTCATTATCTACCCCCTCATGTCTCCCTTCCTCACAGTCTGCCCCCCCTCACTCTCTCCCCCATTACTATCTCACCGCTCACTGTCTCCCCTCCACAGTCTAGCCACTCACTGGTTCCCCCTCACTGTCTCCCCCCTCACTGTCTACCGCCTCACTTTCTTCCACCTCACTGTCTTCCGCTCACTGTCACCCCCCTCACTGTCTCCCCTTGACTGGCTACCCCCTCACTGGCTACCCCCTCACTGTCTCCAGCCCCACTGTCTCCTCCCTCACTGTCTCCCCCATCATTGTCTCCGCCCTCACTGTCTCCCTCTCACTGTCTCCCCCACACTGTCTCTCCCCCTGTCTACCCACTCAACGTCTACCTCTCGCTGTCTCCGCACCTCACTGTCTCCCTCCCCACTGACTCCCGCTCACTGCTTCCCCCCTCACTGTCTCCGCCCTCACTGCCTCTCCCCTCACAGCCACCCCCTCACTGTTTCTCCGCTCACTGTCTCCCCCTCACTTCCTCCCCCCTCACGGTCACCCCGCTCACTGTCTCACCATCATGTCTCCTACTCACTGTCTCTACTCTCACTGTCTTCCCCCCTCACTGTCTCACTCTCATGTCTCCCGCTCACTGTCACCCCCTCACTGTCTCCCCCCTCACGGTCACGCCGCTCACTGTCTCTTCCTCCCTGTCTCACCCTCATGTCTCCCCCCTCACTGTCTTCCAATCACTGTCTCCCCCCTCACATACTCTCCCTCACTGTTTCCCCCTCACTGTCTCCAAGCTCACTGTCTCACCCTTACTGTCTCACCCTCACTGTCTCCCCCTCACTGTCTCCCCCCTCATTGTCTCCCACCTCACTTTCTTCAACCTCACTGTCTCCCCCTCACTGTCACCCCGCTCACAGTCTCCCCCTCACTGTCTCCCCTTCTTGTCTCTCTCTCTCAATTCCTCCCCCCTCACTTTCTTCCCCTCACTGTCACCCCGTCACTGTCTCGAACCTCACAGTCTCCCCCATCACTTTCTCCCCTCTCACTGTCTCCCCGCTCACTGTCTCCCCCTCACTGTCTCCCACCTCACTGCCTCCCTCTCACTGAGTCTTCATCACTGTCTCTCCCCTCACACTCTCCCCCCTCACTTTCACCCCCTCCCTGTCTCCCCCTCACTGAATCCCGCTCACTGTCTCCGCCCTCACTGTCTCCCCCTCACTGTCTCCCCCCTCACTGTTTCCTCCCTCACTATCTCCCGCTCACTGTCTCCCCCCTCATTGTCTCCCCCTCATGGTCTACCCCTCACTGGCTACACCATCACTGTCTCCAGCCTCACTGTCTCCCCCTCACTGTCTCCCGCTCACTGTCTCCCCCCTCAATGTCTCCCCCTCACTGGCTACGCCCTCACTGGCTACGCCCTCACTGTCTCCCCTTCACTGTCTCCCGCCTCACTGTCTCCCCCTCACTGTATATCCCTCACTGGCTACACCCTCACTGTCTCCAGCCTCACTGTCTCCCCCTCACTGTTTCTCCGCTGACTGTCTCCCCCGTCAATGTCTTCCCCCGTCAATGTCTTCCCCCTTCACTGTCACCCCCTTACTGTCTCCCCTTCACTATCTCCACCCTCACTTTCTCCCCTCTCACTGTCTCCCCGCTCACTGCCTCCCCAGCTCACTGTCACCCCCCTCACTGACTCACTCTCACTGTCTCCCCCTCACTGTCTCCGCCCTCACTGTCTCCCCCTCACTGTCTCCCCCCTCACTGTCTACCCCTCACTGGCTACAACCTCACTGTCTCCAGCCTCACTGTTTCCCCCTCACTGTCTCCCCCTCACTGTCTCCCAATCACTGTCTCCCCCCTCACTGTCACCCCGCTCACATTCTCCCCCTCGCTGTCTCCCCTTCTTGTCTCTAGCTCAATCTCTCCCCACTCACTTTCTTCCCCTCACTGTCACCCCGTCACTGTCTCGAATCTCACAGTCTCCCCCATCACTTTCTCCCCTCTCACTTTCTCCCTGCTCACTGTCTCCTCCCTCACTGTCTCCCCCTCACTGTCTCCCACCTCACTGTCTCCCTCTCACTGAATCTTCATCACTGTCTCTCCCCTCACACTCTCCCCATCACATTCACCCCCTCACTGTCTCCCCCTCACTGTCTCTCCCCCTTACTGTCTGCCCCTCAATGTCTCCCTCTCACTCTCTCCCCACCTCACTGTCTCCCCCCTCACTGAATCCCGCTCACTGTCTCCCACTCACTGTCTCCGCCCTCACTGGCTCCCCCTCACTGTCTCCCCCCTCACAGTTTCCCCCTCACTGTCTCCCCACTCACTTTCTCCTCCTCACTGTCTACCCCTCACTGGCTACACCCTCACTGACTCCAGCCTCACTGTATCCCCCTCACTTTCTACTCCTCACTTGCTATGCCCTCACTGTCTCCCCTTCACTGACTCCCGCCTCACTTTCTTCCACCTCACTGTCTCCCGCTCACTGTCTCCCCCCTCACTGTCTTCCCCTCACTGGCTATAGCCTCACTGTCTCCAGGCTCACTATCTCCCCTCACTGTTTCTCTGCTCACTGTCTCCCCCCTCACTGTCTCCCCAATCACTGTCACCCCGTTCATAGTCTCCCCCTCACTGTCTCCCGCTCACTGTCTCCCCGCTCACTGTCTCCCCCTCACTGTCTCCTCCCTCACTGTCTCCCCCCTCACTGTCTCCCTCTCACTGAATCCTCATCACTGTCTCTCCCCTCACACTCTCCCCCCTCACTTTCACCCCTCACTATCTCTCCCCCTTACTGTCTACCCTCTCAATGTCTACTCCTTACTAACTCCCCACCTCAATGTCTCCCCCCTCACTGACTCCCGCTCACTGTCTCCCCCTCACTGTCTCCGCCCTCACTGTCTCCCCCTCACTGTCTCTCCCCTCACAGACTCCCCCTCACTGTGTCCCCGCTCACTCTCTCCCACTCACTTTCTCCCGCTCACTGTCTCCCCCCTCACTGTCTCCCCATTCACTGTCTCCCACTCAATGTATCCCCCACTCACTGTCTCACCCTCACTGTCATCACTCTCACTGTCTCCCCCTCACTTTCTACCCCCTCACTATCTCCCGCTCACTCTCTCCCCTCTCACTGTCTCCCCCTTTACTGTCTCTCCCCCTCACTTTCTGACCCCTCACCGTCTCCCTGTCACTGTCTCTCACCTCACGGTCACCTGCACACTGTCTCCCCCTCACTGTCTCCCCTCTCACTGACATCGCACTTTCACTGTCTCCCCCCTCACTGTCTTCCCATTCACTGCCTCCCCGTCATTATCTCCCCCTTCATGTCTCCCTCCCTCATAGTCTCCCCTCCCTCATTCTCTCCCCCATTACTATCTCACAGCTCACTGTCTCCCCTTCACAGTCTAGCCAATCACTGGCTCCCCCTCACTGTCTCCCCCTCACTGTCTCCTCCCTCACTGTCTGCCGCCTCACTTTCTTCCACCTCACTGACTCCCGCTCACTGTCACCCGCTGACTGGCTACCCCCTCACTGGCCACCCCCTCACTGTCTCCAGCCCACTGTCTCCCCCTCACTGTCTCCCCCTCACTGTTTTTCCGCTCACTCTCTCCCCCTCACTGTCTGCCCCATCATTGTCACCCTGCTCACTGTCTCGCCCCTCACGGTCTCCCCCATCACTTTCTGCCCTCTCACTGTCTCCCCGCTCACTGCCTCCCCATCACCGTCTCCCCCCCTCACTGTCTCCCACCTCACTTTCTTCAACCTCACTGTCTCCCGCTCACTGTCTCCCCCCTCACTGTCTCCCCCTCTCTGTCTACCCCTCACTGGCTACAACCTCACTGTCTCCAGCCTCACAGTTTCCCACTCACTGTCTCCCCCTCACTGTCTCCCCCTCACTGTCGCCCCCTCACTGTTTCTCCACTCACTGTCTCCCCCTCACTGTCAGCCCGCTCACAGTCTCACCCTCACTGTCTCCCCTTCTTGTCTCTCTCTCAATCTCTCCCCCCTCACTTTCTTCCCCTCACTGTCACCCCGTCACTGTCTCGAACCTCACAGTCTCCCCCAACTCTTTCTCCCCTCTCACTGTCTCCCCGCTCACTGTCTCCCCCTCACTGTCTCTCCCTCACTCTCTCCCCCCGCACTGAATCCCGCTCACTGTCTCCCGCTCACTGTCTCCGCCCTCACTGTCTCCGCCCTCACTGTCTCCCCCTCACTGTCTCTCCCTCACTCTCTCTGCCTCACTGCCTCCCCCTCACTGTCTCCCCCCTCACTGTTTCCCCCCCTCACGGTCTCCCCCTCACTGTCTACCCCTCACTGGCTACACCCTCACTGTCCCCAGCCTCACTGTCTCCCCCTCACTGTCTCCCGCTCACTGTCCCCTCCCTTACTGTCTCCCCCTCACTGTCTACGCCCTCACTGGCTACACCCTCACTGTCTCCCCTTCACTATCTCCCACCTCACTGTCTCCCCCCTCACTGTCTCCCCCTCAATATCTACCCCTCACTGGCTACACCCTCACTGGCTACACCCTCACTGTCTCCAGCCTCACTGTCTCCCCCTCACTGTTTCTCCGCTGACTGTCTCCCCCATCACTGTCTCCCCCGTCACTGTCACCCTTTTCACAGTCTCCCCCTCACTGTCTCCCCCTCACTATCTCCCCCATCACTTTCTCCCCTCTCACTATCTCCCCGCTCACTGTCTCCCCTCACTGTCTTCCCCGCTCACTGTCTCCCCTCACTGACTCCTCCCTCACTGTCTCCCCCTCACTGTCTCTCTCTCACTGAATACTCATCACTTTCTCTCCCCTCAGACACTCCCCCCTCACTTTCACCCCATCCCTGCCTCTCCCCCTTACTGTCTTCCCCCTCAATGTCTCCACCCTCACTGTCTCCCCCTCACTGTCTCCCCCTCACTGTCTCTCCCCTCACAGAATCCCCCTCACTGTGTCCCTGCTCACTGTCTCTCGCTCACTGTCTCCCCTCTCACTGTCTACCCCCCTCACCGTCTCTCCCCCTCACTGTCTCCACCCTCACTGTTTCCCCCCTCACTGTTTCTCCACTCACTGTCTCCCCCTCACTTTCTCCCCCCTCTCGGTCACCCCGCTCACTGTCTCCCCCTCACTGTCTCACCCTCATGTCTCCCGCTCACTGTCACCACTCTCACTGTCGTCCCCCCTCACTGTCTCACCCTCATGTCTCCCGCTCACTGTCTCCCCCTCACTGTCTACCGCCTCACTTTCTTCCACCTCACAGTCTCCCGCTCACTATCACCCCCCTCACTGTCTCCCCGACTGATTACCCCCTCACTGACTCCCACTCACTGTCTCCCCCCTCACTGACTCTGCCCTCACTGTCTCCCCCTCACTGTCACTCCCCTCACAGACACCCCCTCACTGGTTCTCCACTCACTGTCTCCCCCTCACTGTCTCACTCTCATGTATCCCGTTCACTGTCTCCCCCCTCACTTTCTGCCCCCTCACTTTCTCCCCGCTCACTTTCTCCCCGCTCACTGTTTCCCCCTCACTGTCTCCCCCTCACTGTCTCCCACCTCACGGTCACCCCGCTCACTGTCTCACCCTCACTGTCTCACCCTCATGTCTCCCCCCTCACTGTCTCCCCCTCAATGTCTCCCTTTCACTGTCACCCCCTCACTGTCTCCCCCTCACGGTCTCCCTCTTCACTGTCACCCCCTCACTGTCTCCCCCTTAATGTCTCCCCCTCACTGACTCCCCCCCACTGACTCCCGCTCTCTGCCTCCCCCCTCACTGACTCTGCCCTCACTGTCTCCCCCTCACTGTCTCTCCCCTCACAGACAACCCCTCACTGTTTCTCCGCTCACTGTCTCCCCCTCACTTTCTCCCCCCTCACGGTCACCCCGCTCACTGTCTTCCCCCTCACTGTCTCACTCTCATGTCTCCCGCTCACTGTCTCCCCCCTCACTTTCTGCCCCCTCACTGTCTCCAATCTCACTGTCTCCCCCTCACTGCTTCCCCCTCACGGTCACCCCGCTCACTGTCTTCCCCCTCACTGTCTCACTCTCATGTCTCCCGCTCACTGTCTCCCCCCTCACTTTCTGCCCCCTCACTGTCTCCAATCTCACTGTCTCCCCCTCACTGCTTCCCCCTCACTGCTTCCCCCTCACTGTTTCTCCCCTCACTGCTTCCCCCTCACTGTTTCTCCCCTCACTGTCTCCCCCTCACAGTTTCCTCCCTTGTAGTGTCCGCGTATCAATAACACACGGATTGCAGGGGAACGGTAATAATTGGTGTTTACTGAACAGAGGGTATGCTGGAACTGAAAGTACAGAAGCCTGCTACGGCTTTATATACAGGTGTGGTCACTGCCGGTACTACAGTATAAAAGCAGTTCTCTCTTAAAGGTACATACACAACAATTCCTCCCCTTTTAGATAAACAGTACATAATGTTCATTTAACAATTAAATAATAACTAATTACAATTACAATTTTCTCTGTACTATATACATCAACTGAAGTAATCATTTATAAATTCAGTCTTTGAGGAGGCTTCCTGATTCTGTTTGGATAGCGCCTTTCTTGAGTATCCTGTTCTTGCGGCGGAGTTGATTCTGGCTCATTGTCATTGGTTGGTTCGTCAGCTTCCAATACCACTGATTCTGAGGTAGACGCAATCTGTACTTCGGTTTCATCACCAGGTGCGCATGCTCGAGGTATGGGTTTGACTAGTTCCTGTGATTCTACAATCTGGTCAGCATGGCGTCTCACGATGCTCTCTCCAACGTCCACTGTGTACATTAATGGTCCCTGCTGTGTGCATATCGTTCCTGGCTGCCATTTTTCTGTTCTGTAGTCGCGGGCCAAGACTGGTTGCCCTATCTTGAAGCTCCTGGTTGGCTTCTCATTGATGTGCTGGAATTGCTTATCCTCAGCATCTCGTCTTATGTTTGGTTTGAGCAAATCCAGGTGACATCTTAACCTTCGGATAAAAAACATTATGGCTGGAGCTTGGTTGGTGACTGCATGTGTCGCATTCCGGTAAGCAAACAAGAAATTATCCACCTTATGTTGTAGTGGTATGTCGTCATTATACATCGCCTTTATTGCTTTTTTAAAGGTCTGAACAAACCTCTCAGCCAATCCATTTGTGGCTGGATGATGTGGGGCAGATGTGTAATGTTTTACCCCATTATTCCTCAAAAACCTCCGGAAATCCTCGGACACAAACTGTGGTCCATTGTCGGAGCAAATCTGTTCTGGCAAGCCATTCCTGGCGAAGATGGTCCGTAGGACTGCAATAGTTTTCTCCGTGGTGGTGGAGGACATTTTGATGACCTCTGGCCATTTCGAATGTGCATCCACGGCGATTAAAAACATTGAGTCCATAAATGGACCAGCAAAATCAATGTGTACCCGTTACCATGGAGATGAGGGCCACTCCCATGGGTGGAGCGGGGCCTGTGGTGGAGCGTTTTGGACTTTCTGGCATCCTGTGCATCTCTTGGTCATACCCTCGATTTCTTTATCGATTCCCGGCCACCACACAAATGCCCTGGCTAGGCTCTTAATTTTCACCCCTCCCAGATGACCCTCATGAAGCTCATTGAGCACTCTATCTCTCAACTTGGGTGGAATTACCACTCGGGATCCACACATCAAGGTCCCCCGGCACACTGTTCTCTCCTTGGCGAGAATGCTGGCAACAGTGAGTCGCCATGTGCTGGCCATCCCTTCACCGTCAAATCATAGACCCGAGAGAGTGTCGGGTCATTTCGGGTTTCCTTCTCTATACTTGAGTTTGTAACAGGTAGACATTCGACTATGGTCACATGGAATATCTCAACAGGGTCCACTGCAGGTGCTTCCTCCACCGTAGGCAACGGTAGGCGCGACAGCCATCAGCGTTTCCATGCTGTTTCGTACCCTTGTACTCTATGTCGTATTGATGTGCCCCTAGAAAAAGGGACCATCTTTGCAGCCATTGCGCCGTCATCACCGGAACGCCCTTCTTTGGGTTAAAAATGGAGACCAGAGGCTGATGATCAGTCAGTAGGGTGAATTTCTGCCCGTGCAGATAGTGATTGAACTTCTTCACCCCCCACACCAGGCTGAGGGCCTCCCTGTCAATCTGGGCGTGGTTACGCTCGGCTGAGGTTAACGAGCACAACGCAAAGGCTATTGGCCTCTCTGAACCATCAAGGAATTTGTGTGACAGCACCGCTCCAATGCCGTAGGGAGATGCATCACATGCCAACCGAATCAGTAGTGTTGGATTGTAGAGGGCCAATATTTCTTTTGAAGTGATTAGGCATTTACATTTCTGAAAGGCACGCTAACACATATGTTCAGGACCTCTCTGGCCACAGGGGATGTGCCAGAGGACTGGAGAACCGCTAATGTAGTTCCATTATTCAAGAAGGGAAGTAGGGAAAAACCGGGGAACTACTGGCCAGTGAGCCTAACATCAGTGGTAGGAAAATTATTGGAAAAAATTCTGAGGGACAAAATTTGTCTCCACTTGGAGAGGCAAGGATTAATCAGGGATAGTCAACATGGCTTTGTCAAGGGAGGATCATGTCTGACTAATTTGATTGAATTTTTTGAGGGGGTGACTAGGTGTGTGGATGAGGGTAACGCATTGGATGTGGTATACATGGATTTCAGTAAGGCCTTCGATAAAGTCCCGCACAGGAGACTGGTCAAGAAGGTAAGAGCCCATGGAATCTAGGGTGCCTTGGCACATTGGATACAAAACTGGCTTAGTGGCAGAAGGCAGAGGGTGATGGTCGAAGGTTGTTTTTGTGACTGGAAGCCTGTGGTCAGTGGGGTACCACAGGGATCGGTGCTGGGTCCCTTGCTGTCTGTGGTCTACATTAATGACTTGGATATGAATGTAAAAGGTATGATCAGTAAGTTCGCGGATGATACAAAAATTGGTAGGGTGGTAAATAGCGAGGAGGGTAGCCTCAGTCTGCAGGACGATATAGATGGGTTGGCCAGATGGGCGGAACAGTGGCAAATGGAATTTAACCCAGAAAAGTGCGAGGTGATGCACTTTGGGGGGACTAACAAGGCAAGGGAATACACAATGAATGGTAAGACCCTAGGCAAGACGGAGGGTCAGAGGGATCTGGGTGTGCAAGTACACAGATCCCTGAAGGCGGCGGAACAGGTGGATAAGGTGGTAAAAAAGGCATATGTGATACTTGCCTTCATTAGCCGAGGCATTGAATATAAGAGCAAGGAGGTTATGATGGAGCTGTATAAAACACTGGTTAGGCCACAGCTGGAATACTGTGTGCAGTTCTGGTCGCCACACTACAGGAAGGATGTGATCGTGTTGGAGAGGGTGCAGAGGAGGTTCACCAGGATGTTACCAGGGCTGGAGCGCTTCAGCTATGAAGAGAGACTGGGCAGATTGGGTTTGTTTTCCTTGGAGCAGAGGAGGCTGAGGGGGAACATGATTGAGGTGTACAAAATTATGAGGGGCATAGATAGGATGGATGCTGAGGAGCTTTTTCCCTTACTAGAGGGGTCAATAACTAGGGGGCATAGATTCAAGGTAAAGGGCGGGAGGTTTAGAGGGGATTTGAGAAAGAACTTTTTCACCCAGAGGGTGGTTGGAGTCTGGAACTCACTGCCTGAAAGGGTTGTGGAGGCAGGAACCCTCACAACATTTAAGAAGCATTTGGATGAGCACTTGAAATGCCACAGCATACAAGGCTACGGACCAAATGCTGGAATATGGGATTAGATTAGACAGGGCTTGATGGCCGGCGTGGACACGATGGGCCGAAGGGCCTCTATCCGTGCTGTATAACTCTATGACTCTATGACTCTATGACTCATCACTCCATTTCCATGCTACTCCAGTTTGCAGCAGGGCGTTCAGTGGTGCAGAATTGTAGATAAATTCGGCAAGAACTTATGGTAGTAGTTCACCAACCCGAGGAACGACCTCAGTTGCAACACATTTTCTGGTGCTGGAGCCTTGACTACTGCCTCAATCTTGTCTGGGGACTTATGTAACCCC
Source organism: Somniosus microcephalus (assembly GCF_052327205.1). Classification (NCBI taxonomy): domain Eukaryota; kingdom Metazoa; phylum Chordata; class Chondrichthyes; order Squaliformes; family Somniosidae; genus Somniosus; species Somniosus microcephalus. The sequence continues at coordinate 76,288,143 of NC_140999.1, read as the reverse complement.
TCCTCATCAATCATGTGGCCACAATACGAGATTTGTTTCCTGAAAAACTCGCATTTGGGGCGGTTGGCTCGTAGCCCATATTCTTGTAATCTAGTGAGCACCTGCTCCAGGTTGGCAAGGTGTTCACTGTCATTTTCGCCCATAACCAGGATGTCGGCCAAATAACACTGGGTCCCCGGGATTCCTTGCAGGACTTGTTCCATCACCCTCTGCCAAATAGCCGGAGCTGATGCTACCCCGAATACCAGTCAGTTGTACTGGTAAAGACCTTTGTGAGTGTTTATCGTGAGGTATTTCCTAGATGCTTCTTCTACCTCCATTTGTAGATACGCTTGGGCCAGATCAATCTTCATAAAGCGTTTCCCTCCAGATAGTGAGGCGAAAATATCTTCTATCCGTGGAAGTGGATATTGTACTGTGTGCAGGACTGGGTTCACAGTTACCTTGAAGTCCCCACAGATGCGAACCTTCTTCGGCTCCCCAGGCGTGCTGCTCAATGATTTCTTCATTACAGGAACGATGGGTGTGGCCCACTCGCTCCAGTCCACCTTGGACAGCACACCCGAATGCTCCAGACTCTCCAGCTCTGCTTTGACGGCTGGGAGGATCGTGTATGGTACCGGTCTGGCTGTAAAAAATTTTGGGTTTGCGTTATCTTCAATTTTTATCATTGCCGTTACTCCTTTTAGAGTCCCAAGTCCTTGTTGGAACACCTCTTTCACGTCAGTTAGAATTTTTGACAGTCGTCCAGGTGTGATGTCGTCATCCTTTTTGTCAGCCACAGTTAGCGCCTGAATGGAATGCCAATCCAATTGTATTTTTCGGATCCATTCACGTCCCAATAATGGTGGTCCTCCATCTTGTAGTATATATAGATACAGTTTCTATGTTTCCTTGCCGTTGTATTTAACGGGCACCCTTACATTTCCTCTGGGGTAGACGTTTTGCCCCGTATATGTCTTCAATACAATGGACGTGTCCTTCAAGGGTATGTGTGAGAATAGCCGCTCATAGTCTCGTCGATTCATGACAGTTAGGGCTGATACTGTGTCCAATTCCATCTTTACTTGGGACCCTGCTATCATGAGGGTGACCCAAATGGTTCGGTGATCCTCCTTTGCGATCACGTTTTGTAACTTTAGACAACTTAGTCTCCTGCTCCCGGAATCATTATCACTCTCCTGATCTTCTGAACTACTGTCTGTCATTTTTTTCACTTTCTGTACTTTTCCTTAGTAGTTCTTTTAGTGTTGGTTTTCTTTCCCGACCTGCAGACTCTTGCTATGTGTCCCACTTTTCCACATTGCCTGCATACTTTGTCCTTAAACCAACAGTCCTTCTGGTCATGGGTTGTTCTGCCGCAGCGATAGCACTTTTCTGCTCCATATGCAATTTCGTTGGTGCTATATTCTTGCGGTTTCTGTTGTATTTCCGCAGCTCCCCGTGCTGCTGCTTCGTAGGATACTGCCACGCTGAAAGCCTTTTCTAGCGTCAGGTCCTTTTCCGAAAGTAGTCGTTTCTGGGTTCCTTCACTCTGGAGCCCACAGACAAACTAATCCCTTAAGGTATCTGCCAGTCCTGCTCCGAACTGGCAGTGCTTCAATAACTTGCGTAGTTCCGTAAGATAGTCAGCATTGCTCTCATCTTTGTGCTGGTTTCTTTTATGGAACTTGAATCTTTCTGCTATCAGAAGCGGTGTAGGGTTTAGGTGTTCCTGTAAGATATTGAGAATCTCTTCAAAGCTTTTCTCCATTGGTTTAGCTGGGGTAATTAAATTCCGCAATAGGCCGTACGTTCTCGCGCCCATCAAATTTAATAATACCGACGCCTTCTTTCCATCGGCCACCTCATTTGCCTTGCAGTACACTTCAATTCTTTCCACATACGTGGACCAGTCTTCTATTTCGTTGTCGAAAGCAGTGATACTGCCACTCTTCGGCATTTTGGGTGGTTTAAAATGGCATCTCCCGCGCTTTTCCTTCTTCCCCAATGGATTAAAATGGCGCCTCCCGCGCTTTTCCTTCTTCCCCTTGCTGCCAATGCTGCTCCTAGCGTTCTAAATAGTAATGGCGGCGCCCCGCGGCTTCGGCGCGTCTCCCTTTTGTTAGTTAAATTCCTTAGTTTTATTCTTCTTCGACGCTGTCCACTGCGCATCTCTTTTCCTTCCCCTCATTTTATTTTCTCTAATGCTGCCCGGCTCTTGAGCACCGACTGCGCCCTGTGCGCTCCACCCTCTCTCTCTCTTTTCCTTCCCGACGACGCTGCACAGCCCCTTTGCAGAGCCGCTCGATCGAGCTCAAGCCCGCCGCAGTCCAGAAGGGTCAGCGCACTACCTGCTACCAGCACGATTTGCTGGAACACCTTGACTGGGGAGCCAAGCCCAGCTCTCCACGGCCTCCCCTGTGATTCACTGCACTCCGATGGATCACTGGGCGGTTGCCCGCGGTTGACGCCCGTTGTTCTGACTTCGACCTCCAAGAAGCTTCTTTTCAGGGATGGATCCCCGTGAGGTGATGCAGTACTGCAGGTGAGTTCGAACCTGCTCGTCGCCAGTGTAGTGTCTGCGTATCAATAACACACGGACTGCAGGGGCACGGTAATAACAGGTGTTTACTGAACAGAGGGTATGCTGGAACTGAAAGTACAGAAGCCTGCTACGGCTTTATATACAGGTGTGGTCACTGCCGGTACTAAAGTATAAAAGCAGTTCTCTCTTAAAGGTACATACACAACACCCCTCACTGCTTCCCCGCTCACTTTCTCACCCTCACTCTCTCACCCTCATATCTCCCCCCTCACTGTCTTCCAATCACTGACTCCCCCCTCACTTTCTTCCGCCTCACTGTCTACCACCTCACTGTCTCCAGCCTCACTTTCTCCCCCTCACTGTCTCCCCCTCAATGTCTCCCCCTCACTGTCACCCCCTCACGGTCTCCCTCCTCACTGTCACCCCCTCACTGTCTCCCCCTTAATGTCTCCCCCTCACTGTCACCCCCTCAATGTCTCCCCCTCACGGTCTCCCTCCTCACTGTCACCCCCTCACTGTCTCCCCCTTAATGTCTCCCCCTCACTGTCACCCCTCACTGACTCCCTGCTCACTGTCTCACACTTACTGTCTCCCCCTCACTGTCTCCCCATCACTGTGTCCCCCCTCACTGTCTCCCACCTCACTGTCTCCCGCCTCACTTTCTTCAACCTCACTGTCTCCCGCTCACTGTCTCCCCCTCACTGTCTACCCCTCACTGTCTACCCCTCACTGGCTACAACCTCAGTCTCCAGCCTCGCTGTTTCCCCCTCACTGTCTCCCCCCTCACTGTCTCCCCCCTCACTGTCTCCCCCCTCACTGTCTCCCCCCTCACTGTCACCCCACTCACAGTCTCCCCCTCACTGTCTCTGCCCTCACTGTCTCTGCCCTCACTGTCTCTGCCCTCACTGTCTCTGCCCTCACTGTCTCCCCTCACTGTCTCTCCCCTCAAAGACACCCCCTCACTGTGTCCCCACTCACTCTCTCCCCCTCACTTTCTCCCGCTCACTGTCTCCCCCTCACTGTCTCCCCCCTCACTGTCTCCCCGTTCACTGTCTGCCACTCAATGTCTCCCCCACTCACTGTCTCACCCTCAGTGTCATCACTCTCACTGTCACCCTCTCACTCTCTCCCCCTTAATGTCTCCCCCTCACTGTCACCCCCTCACTGACTCCCTGCTCACTGTCTCACCCTTACTGTCTCCCCCTCACTGTCTCCCCATCACTGTGTCCCCCCTCACTGTTTCCCACTCACTGTCTCCAGCCTCACTGTTTCCCCCTCACTGTCAACCAATCACTGTCTCCCCCCTCACTGTCACCCCACTCACAGTCTCCCACTCACTGTCTCCGCCCTCACTGTCTCCCCCTCACTGACTCTGCCCTCACTGTCTCCCCCTCATTGTCTCTCACCTCACAGACTCCCCCTCACTGTGTCCCCACTCACTCTCTCCCACTCACTCTCTCCCCCTCACTTTCTCCTGCTCACTTTCTCCCCCTCACTGTCTCCCCCTCACTGTCTTCCTGTTCACTGTCTGCCACTCAATATCTCCCCCACTCACTGTCTCACCCTCACTGTCTTCTCTCACTGTCACCCCCTCACTTTCTACCCCCTCACTGTCTCCCACTCACTGTCTCCCCTCTCACTGTCTCCCCCCATCACCGTCTCTCCTCCTCACTTTCTGCCCCCCTCACTGTCTCAACCCTCACTGTTTCGCCCATCACTGTTTCTCCGCTCACTGTCTCCCCCTCACTTTCTCCCCCCTCATGGTCACCCCGCTCACTGTCTCCCCCTCACTGTCTCCCCCTCACTGTCTCACCCTCATGTCTCCCGCTCACTGTCTCCTCTCACACTGTCTTCCCCCCTCACTGTCTCCCAGCTCACTGTCTCACCCTTACTGTCTCACCCTTACTGTCTCCCCCTCACTGTCTCCCCATCACTGTCTCCTCCCTCATTGTCTCCCACCTCACTTTCTTCAACCTCACTGTCCCCCGCTCACTGTCTCCCCCCTCACTGTCTACACCTCACTGGCTACAACCTCACTGTCTCCAGCCTCACCGTTTCCCACTCACTGTCTCCTCCTCACTGTCTCCCCCTCACTGCTTCTCCACTCACTGTCTCCCCCTCAATGTCACCCCGCTCACAGTCTCCCCCTCACTGTCTCCCCTTCTTGTCTCTCTCTCAATCTCTGCCCCCTCACTTTCTTCCCCTCACTGTCACCCCATCACTGTCTCAAACCTCAGTCTCCCCATCACTGTCTCCCCTCTCACTGTCTCCCCGCTCACTGTCTCCCCCTCACTGTCTCCTCCCTCACTGTCTCCTCCCTCACTGTCTCCCCCTCACTGTCTCCCCCTCACTATCTCCCACCTCACTGCCTCCCTCTCATTGAATCTTCATCACTGTCTCTCCCCTCACACTCTCCCTCCTCACTTTCACCCCCTCAATGTCTCCCCCTCACTGTCTCTCCCTCACTCTCTCCCCCTCACTGTCTCCCCCTCACTGAATCCCGCTCACTGTCTCCACCCTCACTCTCTCCCCCTCACTCTCTCCCCCTCACTCTCTCCCCCTCACTCTCTCCCCCTCACTGAATCCCACTCACTGTCTCCCACTCACTGACTCCGCCCTCACTGTCTCCCCCTCACAGTCACCCCTCACTGTTTACCCCCTCAATGTCTCAACCGTCACTGTTTCACACATCACTGTTTCTCCGCTCACTGTCTCCCCCTCACTTTCTCCCCCCTCATGGTCACCCCTCTCACTGTCTTCCCCCATCACTGTCTCCCAGCTCACTGTCTCACCCTTACTGTCTCACCCTTACTGTCTCCCCCTCACTGTCTCCCCCTCACTGTCTCCACCTCACTGTCTCCCCCCTCACTGTTTACCCGCTCACTGTCTCCCCGCTCACTTTCTGCCCCCTCACTGTCTCCCCCCTCACTGACTCTGCCCTCACTGTCTCCCCCTCACTGTTTCTCCCCTCACAGACACCCTGTTAAGTATGTGTATTGTATTGAACAATTAACACAAAGACTTAAACGTATAACTCAAACAGGTCTTTACTGGTTGGAGGTAGGGACTATACTGAATACAAGATTACTGCACAGTGCTTATATACCGGTGTGTTCACCCCCGGTATTACGTCTACAGCAGCCTGAGAAAGTAGTACATCTCTTAAGGTGGAACAGGCTTAAGCTCTCTTAAGGTGGAACAGGTTACATACACAACACTCCTCCCTTCTTAGCTTTATAGTCATCCCCCCATTTAACATAACGTAATAACATATATACATATATAACTTCATGTTTAACGTAACATATCACAGATTCAGTCTCTGCGGAAAACAGTTCACAGATTCAATCTCTGTGGTGTAGTCGGTTCACGTTACTCATTCAATAGTCCTTTCATGGATTTAACAGCTTGAACTTCCGAACTGATTTGGCTCCGTTCGGAGGGACCACGTGTGTGATCTGGTAGAGGTGATAATGGTTCAGATGGGTCATCTTCTGTTTTTACTTTTCCTTTTCTGCTTCTTGGAGACTCTCTGGGCTCCATTGTCAGCTGCCACAGCTGCCAGCTGCATGCGCAGTTCCTCCTTCTCTTCCTCCTGTTTCCGTCGTAGAGCCAGCTTCTCCCGATGTTCCGTAGACTTTTGGTGCTCCTCCATGATTTCTGCACTTTGGGAGTCGAAGTTACAAGCTGGGCAGGACAGGACATCGTAATATTCGGTGTCATCCACCAGGTCATAGTAATATTCGGTGTCGTCCTGAGCTAGACCAGTGAGAGGGTCGTCTATTTCCTCCATACCCAGCTGGACGTTAGCCAGCTCTTGTTCCAAATCCAGACATCTTTCCTGAAGAGACTTCTTCATGTGTACCTCTGCATCCAGCTTTTTCTGGGCTTTCAGCAAGTCGTTTACTAGTGACCTCATTTGTGATTTTAATACTTCAACTTCCTTTGGAGATTGATTGATCGGACTATGCAATCCCTCTACCGGAGCAGCTGTTTCAGCGGTCTGTTGTTCTACGTTGACGTGAGTCAGCGTACTTTTGGCATCCAAGGGCTGCTCTGTTGCAGTCATCTCAGTCTGTGTTGCCACCTCAGCCCTTCCAATAACCTTTGAGAGCTCCGAACCCCTTTCGTTTGAATATTGAAGTTCATGTTCAAGTTTTTCCCATTTCAGAGTCCTGTCCTTCAGCATATGCAGGAGTTGGCTGACCGTTAACTCCTCTGACATCAGACGTTTTGTGTGCTCCTGCTCCATTTTCTCCATCAGCTGCTTCTGTTGTCTTTCCAGATTCTCCAACTCTATATCAAAGAACTCTTTCGTTGCATTCAACTCTTGCTCAAAACGGCGAAGCATTTGTTCTAATTGCTGTTGTAGTTTGAAATGGAGTTGAGTTCGAGCCCGGTGTCCCTCAGAAATGGGCACATCAGTAGACTTGCCAGACTCAGAATCCACAGTTAAACTATGTTGTTGTTGCTCAGTGGAATTCTGTGCTGAAACTTTGTCTTTTGCACCTGAGTTGGGCTTACCATCATCCGTTCCAGAGTCTGGGCCGACTATCTTCACCGAGTTCTCACTCGTTATTGTTTGTAGGAAATGCCAGTCCATATTCATTTTCCTAATCCACTCCCGTCCTAGTAGTGGAGGACCTCCTTCAGATATCACATATAAGTCCATTATTTGACTGTCTTCGCCCTTGTGGACCACTGCAACCTCTATTTTCCCGATGGGGTACACTCTTTGCCCCGTGTATGTTTTCAATATAATCCCCGTATCCTGTAGGGGAATATGTTGGAATAACTTTCCGTAATCTTTCTTATTTATGACCGTCAATGCCGATCCAGTGTCCAATTCCAGTTTTACTTGGACTCCTTCTATCTGAAGAGTGACCCAAATTGTCTGGAGGTCTGCACCCTTACCAGCGTTGAGTACTCTTAAGCTAGCCAGTTCATTACAGCTTAAGCTAGCCAGTTCATTACTGCTAGCGTCTGAATCGGACTCCTGTTCGGTCACCTTGTGTACCTTTGCGTATTTTCCTTGCGGTGACTTCTTGTTGCTGGTCTTCTTCGCTGACCTGCATACTCTAGCTATATGTCCAAGCCTACCACAAGTTCTACATTCTTGGTTTTTAAACCAACACTGGTTCTGATCATGCGTTGTCTTTCCACAACGATAACATTTGCCAGAACTCACACCCAATTTGTGTGCACTGAGCTCCGGTGACCGTAGCTGCATTACTGCCGTGCCTCTCGCTGCGGCTTCGTGTGCTGCTGCCATAGTGACCGCCTTCTCAAGCGTCAGCTCATTCTCCTCGAGCAGTCGCTTTTGTGTATCCTGTTTAAATAAACCACACAAAAATTTGTCTCGTAGTGCATCTGTCAGTCCCGTTCCAAACTGGCAATATTTCGCTAATTTACGCAATTCCAGCAAATATTCAGCATTGCTTTGATGCTGTAGCTGCCTTCTGTCGTAAAATTTAAATCGTTCCGCTAGCATCAGCGGCGTGGGGTTTAGATGATCTTTCAGGACAGTAACAATCTCATCGAACGTCTTATCCGCCGGTTCATCTGGTGATAACAGGTGTTTCAATTGCCCGTATGTCTTCGCACCCATTAAATTTAATAATGTTAGAGCTTTATCTTGGTCACGAATTTTATTGGCCTTACAATAATTTTTTACTCTTTCAACATATATGGCCCAATCTTCGAGGTCACTATCAAAGGTACTAATATTCCCGTGTTTAGGCATTGTAGATTTGCAATTTCTCAGATTTTATTTTCTTTACTTGTTATCAAAGATGGCGGCTTCCCGCTCTTGCCGTCGTCCTCCGCCCACAAAATGGCGGTTTTCCCGCGCTTGGCGGTCTTCACCCGTCCCCCGACGCCGTCTCCCTTCAGCCCCCGAGTGCGGCCCTTATCTTCGCCGCGATCGATAGCCCGCGCTGTGCACCGCGGCTCTCGCACCTTGAGCTTCTGCAGCCGCCGCGCCTTTCAGTCCCAGTGCGGCCCTTATCTTTGGTCCCGATCGCTGGCCCGCGCTGCGCCTCGCACTTGAAGCGGCTCCCGGCCTCTGGCTCACCCGCTCGCGCGGCTCTTGCTCGCTCCCTCCCGGGCTCTGGCTTACCCACGAGGTTATGGAGGCTTCAGGGTCCTAATGCCTGTCGCTTCCAGTCGCTGGAAGCTGTCAGGATTTCTGCTGCCCTTCAGTTTTGAGTGGGGTGTTGAGGATTGAAACCTCTCTTCAACGTCCTGTCTTTGGACGAAGCCGCCGTGGAATAACTGCCGCAGGGTTCGAACCGACTCGTCGCCAGTGTTAAGTATGTGTATTGTATTGAACAATTAACACAAAGACTTAAACGTATAACTCAAACAGGTCTTTACTGGTTGGAGGTAGGGACTATACTGAATACAAGATTACTGCACAGTGCTTATATACCGGTGTGTTCACCCCCGGTATTACGTCTACAGCAGCCTGAGAAAGTAGTACATCTCTTAAGGTGGAACAGGCTTAAGCTCTCTTAAGGTGGAACAGGTTACATACACAACACACCCCCTCACTGTTTCTCCGCTCACTGTCTCCCCCTCACTTTCTCCCACCTCACGGTCACCCCGCTCACTGTCTCCCCCTCACTGTCTCACTCTCATGTCTCCCACTCACTGTCTCCCCCTTCATTTTCTGCCCCCTCACTGTCTCCCCCTTCACTGTTTCCCCCCTCACTGTTTCTCCGCTCACTGTCTCCCCCTCACTGTCTCCCCCCTCACTGTCTCCCCCCTCACTGTCTCCCCCCTCACGGTCACCCCGCTCACTGTCTCACCCTCACTGTCTCCTCCTCACTGTCTACCACCTCACTTTCTCCAGCCTCACTGTCACCCTCTCACTCTATCCCCATCAATGTCTCCCCCTCACTGTCACGCCCTCACTGACTCCCTGCTCACTGTCTCATCCTTACTGTCTCCCCCTCACTGTCTCCTCATCACTGTGTCCCCCCTTACTGTATCCCCCCTCACTGTTTCCCACTCACTGTCTCCCACTCACTGTCTCCAGGCTCACTGTTTCCCCCTCACTGTCCACCAATCACTGTCTCCCCCCTCACAGTCTCCCCCTCACTGTCTCCCCCCTCACTGTCTTCCCGTTCACTGTCTGCCACTCAATATCTCCCCCACTCACTGTCTCACCCTCACTGTCTTCACTCTCACTGTCACCCCCTCACTTTCTACCCCCTCACTGTCTCCCACTCACTGTCTCCCCTCTCACTGTCTCTCCCCGTCACCGTCTCTCCCCCTCACTTTCTGCCCCCCTCACTGCCTCAACCCTCACTGTTTCGCCCATCACTGTTTCTCCGCTCACTGTCTCCCCCTCACTTTCTCCCCCTCTCGGTCACCCCGCTCACTGTCTCCCCCTCACTGTCTCACCCTCATGTCTCCCGCTCACTGTCTCCTCTCTCACTGTCTTCCCCCCTCACTGTCTCCCAGCTCACTGTCTCACCCTTACTGTCTCACCCTTACTGTCTCCCCCTCACTGTCTCCCCATCACTGTCTCCCCCTCACTGTCTCCCACCTCACTTTCTTCAACCTCACTGTCTCCCGCTCACGGTCTCCCCCGTCGCTGTCTACCGCTCTTTGTCTACACCTCACTGGCTACAACCTCACTTTCTCCAGCCTCACCGTTTCCCACTTACTGTCCCCACCTCACTGTCTCCCCCTCACTGTTTCTCCACTCACTGTCTCCCCTTTCAAAGTAACCCCGCTCAAAGTCTCCCCCTCACTGTCTCCCCTTCTTGTCTCTCTCTCAATCTCTCCCCCCTCACTTTCTTCCCCTCACTGTCACCCCGTCACTCTCTCGAACCTCACAGTCTCCCCATCACTTTCTCCCCTCTCACTGTCTCCCCTCTCACTGTCTCCCCGCTCACTGTCTCCCCCTCACTGTCTCCTCCCTCACTGTCTCCCCCTCACTGTCTCCCACCTCACTGCCTCCCTCTCACTGAATCTTCATCACTGTCTCTCCCCTCACACTCTCCCTCCTCACTTTCACCCCCTCAATGTCTCCCCCCCTCACTGTCTCTCCCTCACTCTCTCCCCCTCACTGTCCCCCTCACTGAATCCCGCTCACTGTCTACCGCGCACTGACTCCGCCCTCACTGTCTTCCCCTCACTGTCTTCCCCTCACTGTCTCCCCCTCACTCTCTCCCCCTCACTGTCTCCCCCTCACTGAATCCCGCTCACTGTCTCCCGCTCACTGTCTCCGCCCTCACTGTCTCCCCCTCACTGTCTCACTCTCATGTCTCCCACTCACTGTCTCCCCCCTCACTTTCTGCCCCCTCACTGTCTCCCCCCTCACTGTCTCCCCCCTCACTGACTCTGCCCTCACTGTCTCCCCCCTCACTGTTTCTCCGCTCACTGTCTCCCCCTCACTTTCTCCCCCCTCACGGTCACCCTGCTCACTGTCTCCCTGTCACTGTTTCCCTCTCATATCTCCCGCTCACTGTCTCCCCCTCACTTTCTGCCACCTCACTGTCTCCCCCCTCACTGTCTCCCCCTCACTGTTTCCCCCCTCACTGTTTCTCCGCTCACTGTCTCCCCCTCACTGTCTCCCCCCTCACGGTCACCCCGCTCACTGCCTCACCCTCACTCTCTCCTCCTCACTGTCTACCACCTCACTGTCTACCACCTCACTGTCTCCAGCCTCACTTTCTCCCCCTCACTGTCTCCCCCTCAATGTCTCCCCCTCACTATCACACCCTCACTGTTTCCCCCTCACGGTCTCCACTCTCACTGTCACCCTCTCACTCTCTCCCCCTTAATGTCTCCCCCTCACTGTCACCCCCTCACTGACTCCCTGCTCACTGTCTCACCCTTACTGTCTCCCCCTCACTGTCTCCCCATCACTGTGTCCCCCCTCACTGTCTCCCCCCTCACTGTTTCCCACTCACTGTCTCCAGCCTCACTGTTTCCCCCTCACTGTCTACCAATCACTGTCAGCCCCTCACTGTCACCCCACTCACAATTCAAATCGCTTTATTGGCATGATAAGTTACATCTTATGTTGCCAAAGCATCAAAATACATTTATGGTTTAGCACATAAACGCAGTTCTATTCATACAGTGTATAAACAGGTATATCCCTGAGTGTATAAATATACATTCGCATTGTTTATATATATTCTTTTCTTAGTTTACTGGTTGTCCCTCTGTTCATGGCAAGCTGTAACATAGTGTGCCGCCAGTGTTACACAGCTTCTCTCCTCTCCCAGTAGGAATGGGAGTTTTTGGTTGTCATTCAGATTTCTGAAATCAGGGCATATTTGTGAGAATTTTTGGTAGAAATTCTCCCTGATGCCCTGATATTTTCCGCAGGCTGTGAGGAAGTGCATCTCTGTCTCCACTACTCCCTGACTGCAGTGAGAGCATATCCTGTCTTCTCTTGGCAGCCTGGTTTGCCTGTGTCTGCCTTTTTCGATCGCTAGGCTATGTTCGCTAAGTCTGTACCTTGTCAAGGTTCTTCTCAGTTTGTTATCCTTTACCATGGTCAGGTAATCAGCTATGTTGTATTGTCTGTTTAGGGCCAAGTAGCAATTGAGTTTGCTTTGGGTTTATGTTGTTTCTGCCCTATATGTCAGATATTTTTCCTTTTGCTTAGCGACGATTGTGTTGGGTCGAATTCTTTGTGTTACCCTGTCACTGTCCTGGGGCTGGTTATTGTTAGTATTGTTAGTAGTTACTTCACTGAGTCCCAGGACTAGTTGACTGAGGGTATTCTTCTTTATGGTCAGCTCTTGGCATTTCAGGGCGTCGTAGTGATAGCATTGGGGATTGCTCATTTGTAGGTGATTCCAAAATTTGGTGGCTCTTTTTTGGATAGTGATTATTAATGGATATTGGCCTAGTTCCGCCCTGCATGCATTGTTTACTGTTTTCCTTTGAGTCCGGAGGATACTTTTACAGAATTCTGCATGTAGGATCTCAATTGGGTGTTTGTCCCATTTTGCAAATTCTTGTTGAGTTAGCGGTCCCCATACCTCACTGCCATAGAGTGCAATTGGTTCAATTACTGATTTGAAAATTTTGAGCCAAATGCTAATTGGGATTTCTATTTGGATTGATTTTTTGATGGCATAGAAAGCCCTTCTTGCTTTCTCTTTCTGTTCATTCACAGCCAGTTTGAAGTTTCCCGTAGAACTGATTTTTAAGCCCAAGTATGTGTAGTTAGTGGTTTGTTCAATTTTGGTTGTTCCTACTGTGAAATTTATTTTGGGTCCTTGATGTTTGGATCTTTGCTGGAACACAAGGACTTTGGTTTTTTGGGGATTTATTGTCAGGGCCCAAGTCTGGCAGTACGACTCCAGCAGGTCCAGGTTCTGCTGTAGCCCCTCTTTAGTTGGTGACAGCAGAACCAGGTCGTCTGCATAGAGGAGGAATTTAACCTTGGATTCATATAGGGTGAGGCCGGGTGCTGTAGATTGTTCAAGTAGTTTTGCCAGTCCATTTATGTAAATATTAAAGAGTGTCGGTGAGATTGGCGAGCCCTGCGTCACCCCCCGCCCCTGTGGGAAGTATTTTGTTTGTTTGTCTCCAATTTTAACTGCACATTTGTTGTTTGTATACATTGATTTAATTACATCATATGTTTTCCCTCCTACCCCACTTTCGATAAGTTTCAGGAATAAACCGTCATGCCAGATGGAGTCAAAAGCCTTCTGGAAATCTACAAAGCATGCGTAGATTTTGCTTTTGTTATGGTGAACGTGTTTGTCAATTAGGGTCTGTAGGGTGAAGATATGATCAGATGTTCTATAGTTTGGCAGGAATCCAATTTGGCTTTTACTCAAGACATTGTGCTCCTCAAGGAAGTTTATAAGTCTTTTGTTTATGATGCTACAGAAAACCTTCCCCAGGTTACTGTTTACACAGATGCCTCGATAGTTGTTTGGGTCGATTTTGTCCCCACTTTTGTATATGGGCGTTATGAGTCCTTTGTTCCAGATATCAGGGAAATAACCGACACTCAGAACCAAGTTGAAGAGTTTTAGGATAGCCAGTTTCATTTTGTTGTCTGTGTATTTAATCATCTCGTTTAGTATGCCGTCTGTCCCGCAGGCTTTTCCTGGTCGCAGGTCCTTGAGTTTTTCAAGAAGTTCTTTTTCTGTTATTATGGCGTCTAGCGGGTTTTGGTTATCTTTTATGGCCATTTCTAGCTTTTCCAGTTTTTTGCATATTTGGTGTTGCTCTGGTCTTAGTGTGTTTTTCTGGTATAATTTTTCAAAGTGGTTTACCCATGTGTCCCCATTTTGAATGGCCAAATCGTCGTGTTGTTTTTTGTGTAGTGTTTTCAAGTTTTCCCAGAAACAATTGGAATCAATGGATTCCTCCATGGAGCTGAGTGTATCCTTAATATATTGCTCTTTTTTGGTTCTGAGTGTGTTTCTGTATTGTGTTAGTGTCTGACAATAAGTAAGGCGTAGTTCCTCGTTTTCTGGATGTCTGTGTTTTTGGTTTGATATTTTTCGAAGTTTTTTCCTCATGTTATGGCAATCTCGGTCAAACCATTTTTCATAGTTTTTTGTTTTGGGTTTGTTCTTGTGAGCTTTCAAGTTTGCATTTGATGCCAAATTATCAAAAATATTGTTTAGTTTACTAACTGCCCAGTTTACGCCTTCTTTATTGTGAGTGTATATGTTATCCAGAAAGGTGTCTAAGAGAGCTTGAGTTGATGCATTGCTAATTGTTTTCTGGTATTTTTCCGTGTCGTTTTTGGCCCATCTGTACGATTTTTTGGTGTTGTACAGTTTACTGGGTTGTGTTTCTATGTTGTTTGTTTCTGTCTTTTTGAGGAACTTAGTAATTTGACTGTGATCTGACAGTGTTGTTTGTGGTTTGACTGTGAATGCTCTGAAAGAGGATGGGTCTAAGTCTGTAATATAATAGTCTACTGTGCTGCAGCCAAGAGGTGAGCAATAGGTCGATCTTCCTAGGAGGTCTACTATGAATCTACCATTGACAATGTACAGACCCAGGTTTCGACAGAGCTGTAGTAGCTGTTTTCCGTTGGTATTTGACTGCTTGTCGCAGTTATGCCTGTATGGAAGGGAAGGGATGTCAAAGTGGTTATTCCTGAAAACGTAATTGTTTCCCTGATTATTGGTGAAGTCTGGTTCTTCGCCCGTTCTTGAATTGAGGTTCCCCTGGGCCTGGTATTGGATAATTTCCCCCTCCATGTTGGAGAAGGGGTCCTCTTTAAAGTACGGGGAATCGATTGGAGGGATATAAAGTGCGCAAATGTAAACATCTTGGGTGTTTGAGATAATCTCCCTCTCAAGTTTGAGCCACATATGGTTTTCGCCCTTTTTTATAAATTTGATGTCACAGTCTCCCTCTCACTGTCTCCGCCCTCACTCTCTCCCCCTCACTTTCTCCCGCTCACTGTCTCCCCCTCACTGTCTCCCCGCTCACTGTCTTCCCATTCCCTGTCTGCCACTCAATATCTCCCCCACTCACTGTCTCACCCTCACTGTCTTCACTCTCACTGTCATCCCCTCATTTTCTACCCCCTCACTGTCTCCCCTCTCACTGTCTCCCCCCATCACCGTCTCTCCCCCTCACTTTCTGCCCCCCTCACTGTCTCAACCCTCACTGTTTCGCCCATCATTGTTTCTCCGCTCACTGTCTCCCCCTCACTTTCTCCCCCCTCACGGTCACCCCGCTCACTGTCTCCCCCTCACTGTCTCACCCTCATGTCTTCCCCCCTCACTGTCTTCCCCCCTCACTGTCTCCCAGCTCACTGTCTCATCCTTACTGTCTCACCCTTACTGTCTCACCCTTACTGTCTCACCCTTACTGTCTCCCCCTCACTGTCTCCCCCTCACTGTCTCCCCATCACTGTCTCCCCCCTCACTGTCTCCCACCTCACTTTCTTCAACCTCACTGTCTCCCGCTCACTGTCTCCCCCCTCACTATCTACCCCTCCCTGTCTACACCTCACTGGCTACAACCTCACTGTCTCCAGCCTCACCGTTTCCCACTCACTGTCTCCCCCTCACTGTCTCCTCCCTCACTGTCACCCCCTCACTGTCTCCCCTTCTTGTCTCTCTCTCAATCTCTCCCCCCTCACTTTCTTCCCCTCACTGTCACCCCGTCACTGTCTCGAACCTCACAGTCTCCCCATCACTTTCTCCCCTCTCACTGTCTCCCCGCTCACTGTCTCCCCCTCACTGTCTCCTCCCTCACTGTCTCCCCCTCACTGTCTCCCACCTCACTGCCTCCCTCTCACTGAATCTTCATCACTGTCTATCCCCTCACAGACACCCCCTCACTGTTTCTCCGCTCACTGTCTCATCCTCACTTTCTCCCCCCTCACGGTCACCCCGCTCACTGTCTCCCTGTCACTGTCTCACTCTCATATCTCCCGCTCACTTTCTGCCCCCTCACTTTCTGCCCCCTCACTGTCTCCCCCCTCACTGTCTCCCCCTCACTGTTTCCCACTCACTGTCTCCAGCCTCACTGTTTCCCCCTCACTGTCTCCCCCTCACTGTCTCCGCCGTCCCTGTCTCCCCCTCACTGTCTCTCACCTCACAGACTCCCCCTCACTGTGTCCCCACTCACTCTCTCCCCCTCACTTTCTCCCGCTCACTGTCTCCCCCTCACTGTCTTCACTCTCATTTTTTACTCACTCACTTTCTACCCCCTCACTGTCTCCCACTCACTGTCTCCCCTCTCACTGTCTCCCCCGTCACCGTCTCTCCCCCTCACTTTCTGCCCCCCTCACTGTCTCAACCCTCACTGTTCCGCCCATCACTGTTTCTCCGCTCACTGTCTCCCCCTCACTTTCTCCCCCCTCTCGGTCACCCCGCTCACTGTCTCCCCCTCACTGTCTCACCCTCATGTCTCCTGCTCACTGTCTCCTCTCTCACTGTCTTCCCCCCCTCACTGTCTCCCAGCTCACTGTCTCACCCTTACTGTCTCCCCCTCACTGTCTCCCCATCACTGTCTCCCCCTCACTGTCTCCCAGCTCACTGTCTCACCCTTACTGTCTCACCCTTACTGTCTCCCCCTCACTGTCTCCCCATCACTGTCTCCACCCTCACTGTCTCCCACCTCACTTTCTTCAACCTCACTGTCTCCAGCCTCACCGTTTCCCACTCACTGTCTCCCCCTCACTGTTTCTCCACTCACAGTCTCCCCCTCAATGTCACCCCGCTCACAGTCTCCCCCTCACTGTCTCCCCTTCTTGTCTCTCTCTCAATCTCTCCCCCCTCACTTTCTTCCCCTCACTGTCACCCCGTCACTGTCTCGAACCTCACAGTCTCCCCATCACTTTCTCTCCCCTCAATGACTCCCCTCACTGTCTCTCCCTCACTCTCTCCCCCTCACTGTCTCCCCCCTCACTGAATCCCACTCATTGTCTCCCGCTCACTGTCTCCCGCTCACTTTCTCCCCCGTCACTGTCTCCCCCTCACTGTCTACCCCTCACTGGCTACACCCTCACTGTCTGCAGCCTCACTGTCTCCCCCTCACTGTCTCCCACTCACTTTCTCCTCCCTCACTGTCTCCCCCTCACTGTCTCCAGCTCCCTTTCTCCCCCCTCACTGTCTCCCCCTCACTGTCTACCCCTCACTGGCTACACCCTCACTGTCTCCCCTTCACTGTCTCCTGCCTCACTGTCACCCCCCTCACTGTCTGCCCCTCACTGTCTCCAGCCTCACTGTCTCCCCATCACTGTTTCTCCGCTGACTGTCTCCCCACTCACTGTCTCCCCCCTCACTGTCACCCCATTCACAGTCTCCCCCTCACTGTCTCCCCCTCACTGTCTCCAGCCTCACTGTCTCCCCATCACTGTTTCTCCGCTGACTGTCTCCCCACTCACTGTCTCCCCCCTCACTGTCACCCCATTCACAGTCTCCCCCTCACTGTCTCCCCCTCACTATCTCCCCCATCACTTTTTCCCCTCTCACTGTCTCCCCGCTCACTGTCTCCCCCTCACTGTCTCCTCCCTCACTGTCTCCTCCCTCACTGTCTCCCTCTCACTGAATCCTCATCACTTTCTCTCCCCTCACACTCTCCCCCCTCACTTTCACCCCATCACTGTCTCTCCCCCTTACTGTCTACTCCCTCAATGTCTACCCCTCTCTGTCTACCCACCTCACTGTCGCCCCCTCACTGACTCTCGTTCACTGTCTCCCCCTCACTGTCTCCGCCCTCACTGTCTCCCCCTCACTGTCTCTCCACTCACAGACTCCCCCTCACTGTGTCCCCGCTCACTCTCTCTCCCCCTCACTTTCTCCCGCTCACTGTCTCCCCCTCACTGTCTCCCCCTCACTGTCTCCCCCCTCACTGTCTCCCTCTCACTGTCTCCCCCATACTGTCTCTTCCCCTTACTGTCTACCTCTCACTGTCTCCCCACCTCACTGTCTCCCCCCCACTGACTCCCGCTCACTGCCTCACCACTCACTGCCTCCCCCCTCACTGTCTCCGCCCTCACTGTCTCCCACTCATGGTCTCTCCCATCACAGACACACCCTCACTGTTTCTCTGCTCACTCTCTCCCCCTCATTTTCTCCCCTGTCACGGTCACCCCGCTCATTGTCTCCCCCTCACTGTCTCACCCTCATGTCTCCCGCTCACTGTCTCCACTCTCACTGTCTTCACCCCTCACTGTCTCACACTCATGTCTCCCGCTCACTGTCTACACCTCACTGTCTCCCCCCTCACTGTCTCCCCCCTCACGGTCTCCCCGATCACTGTCTGACCCTCACTGTCTCACCCTCATGTCTCCCCCATCACTGTCTTCCAATCACTGTCTCCCCCCTCACGTTCTTCCCCTTCACTGTCTCCCCCTCACTGTCTACCACCTCACTGTCTCCAGCCTCACTTTCTCCCTCTCACGGTCTCCCCCTCACTTTCACCACCTCACTGTCTCCCCCTCACGGTCTCCCTCCTCACTGTCACCCCCCTCACTGTCTCCCCCTCACTGTCTGCCCCTCACTGTCTCCAGCCTCACTGTCTCTCCACTCACAGACTCCCCCTCACTGTGTCCCCGCTCACTCTCTCTCCCCCTCACTTTCTCCCGCTTACTGTCTCCCCCTCACTGTCTCCCCCCTCACTGTCTCCCTCTCACTGTCTCCCCCATACTGTCTCTTCCCCTTACTGTCTACCTCTCACTGTCTCCCCACCTCACTGTCTCCCCCCCACTGACTCCCGCTCACTGCCTCACCACTCACTGCCTCCCCCCTCACTGTCTCCGCCCTCACTGTCTCCCACTCATGGTCTCTCCCATCACAGACACACCCTCACTGTTTCTCCGCTCACTCTCTCCCCCTCATTTTCTCCCCTGTCATGGTCACCCCGCTCATTGTCTCCCCCTCACTGTCTCACCCTCATGTCTCCCGCTCACTGTCTACACCTCACTGTCTCCCCCCTCACTGTCTCCCCCCTCACGGTCTCCCCGATCACTGTCTGACCCTCACTGTCTCACCCTCATGTCTCCCCCATCACTGTCTTCCAATCACTGTCTCCCCCCTCACGTTCTTCCCCTTCACTGTCTCCCCCTCACAGTCTACCACCTCACTGTCTCCAGCCTCACTTTCTCCCTCTCACGGTCTCCCCCTCACTTTCACCACCTCACTGTCTCCCCCTCACGGTCTCCCTCCTCACTGTCACCCACTCACTGTCTCCCCGTCACTGTCTCCCCCCTCACTGCCTCCCGCCTCACTTTCTTCAACCTCACAGTCTCCCGCCCGCTGTCTCCCCCCTCACTGTCTCCCCCTCACTGTCTACCGCATCAGTCTCTCCCCGCTCATTCTCTCCCCATCACTCTCTCCCATCACTGTCTACCCCCTCCCTCACTGACTTAACCTCACTGTCGCCCCTCTCACTGTCTCCCCCTCACTGTCTACCCCCTCACTCTCTTAACCCTCACTGTCTCCCCGCACACTGTCTCCCTGCACACTGTCTATCGCTTACTATCACCGCTCACTGTCTCCCCCCTCAATGTCTCACCCACTCACTGACTCACCCCTCACTGTCTCCCCCTCACTGTCTCCCCCACACTTTCTACCCCCTCACTCTCACCCCGCTCTTTCTCTCTCCATCACTCTCTCCCATCACTTTCTACCCCCGCACTGTCTCCTCCTCACTGTCTCCCCCCTCACTGTCTCCCCTCTCAATGTCTCCTCCCTCACTGACTACCCCTCATTGCCTCCCCCTCTCACTGTCACCCATCTCACGGTCTCCCCCTCACTCTCTCCCCCTCAATGACTCCCCACTCACTGTCTCCCCCTCACTGTCTCCCCATGCATTGTCTCACCCACACTGTCTACCACCTCACTGGCTCCCCACTCACTATCTCCCCTTCACTGTCTCCCTCCCTCACTTTCTCCCCCCTCACTGTCCCCCCCTCACTGTCTCCCCCTCACTGTCTCACCCTCACTGACTCCCCCATCATTGCCTCCCCCATCACTGTCTCCCCCCTCACAGTCTCACCCACTCACAGTCTCACCCCTCACTGTCTTGCCCCTCACTGTCTCACACTCACTCTCGCACCCTCACTGTCTCACCCTCACTGTCTACCCCCTCACTGGCTCCCCACTCACTGTTTCCCCCTCATTGTCTCCCCCCTCACTGTCTACCCCCTCACTGTCTCCTCCACATACTGTCTCACCCCTCACTGTATTCCCCCTCGCTGTCTTCCCCCTCACTGTCTCCCCCCTCACTGTCTGCCCGTTCGCTCTCTCCCCCTCACTGTCTCCCCCCTCACTGTCTCCCCGCTCACTGTCACATCATTCACTGTCTCCACCTTACTATCACCCCCTTACTGTCTCCCCACTCACTGTCTCCCCCTCATTGTCTATGCCCTCACTCGCTCCCCGGTCATTCTCTGCCCATCACTATCTCCCATCAATTTCTAGCCCCTCACTGTCTACCCCCTCACTGTCTCCCCCTCACTGTCGCCCCCTCACTTTCTCCCCCTCACTGTCTCCCCCTCACTGTCTCCCCCATCACTGTGTCCCCCTCACTGTCTTGCCACCTCACTGTCTCCCCCTCACTTTCTCCCCCCTCACTGTCACCCCCCCTCATCGTCTGCCACCGCACTGCCTCCTCCTCACTGTCTCCCCCCTCAATTTCTCCCCTCTCACTGTCTGCCCCTCACTGCCTCCCCCCTCACTGTCTCCCCCCGCACTCGGTCTCCCCGCGCTCACTGGCTGCCCTATCACGGCTTGCCCCCTCACTCTTTCCCCCCTCACTTTCTCCCCCCTCACTGCCTCTCCCTTCACTGCATCCCCCCTCACTGTCTCCCCCATCACTGCCTCCCCCTCACTGTCTCTCCCTTCACTGCATCCACCCTCACTGTCTCCCCCATCACTGCCTCCCCCTCACTGTCTATCCCGCAAGGTCTCCCCCTCATTGTAACCCCCCGCACTGTCTCCCCGCTCACTTTCTGCCAGCTCACTGACTCCCCGCTCACTCTCTCCCCCTCACTCTGTCCCCGCTCACTGTCTCCCCCTCACTGTCTACCCCCTCACTGTCTACCCCTCACTGTCTCCCCCGCACTGTCTTCCCTCTCACTCTATCCCCCTCACTGTCTCCCGCTCACTGCCTCCCCCTCACTGTCTCCCCCTCACTGTCTCCCCCTCACTGTCTACCCCCTCACCCTCTCCCCGCTCACTCTCTCCCCATCACTCTCTCCCATCACTGTCTACCCCCTCACTGTCTACCCCCTCACTGTCTACCCCCTCACTGTCTCCCCCTCACTGTCTCCCCCTCACTGTCTTCCCCCCTCACTGTGTCCCCCCTCACTGTCTCACCACCTCACTGTCTCCCACCTCACTTTCTCCACCCTCATTGTCTCCCCCCTCGCCGTCTGCCCCCGCACTGTCTCCTCCTCACTGTCTCCCCCCTCACTGTCTCCCCTCTCATTATCTCCTCCCTCACTGACTACCCCTCACTGCCTTCCCCTCTCACTGTCTCCCGTCTCTCGGTCTCCCCCTCACTCTCTCCCCCTCAATGTCTCCCCCCTCACTGTCTCCCCTCTCAATGTCTGCTCCCTCACTGTCTCCTCCCTCACTGTCTCCTCCCTCACTGCCTCCACTTCACTGTGTCCCCGCACACTGCCTCCTCCATCACTGCCTCCCCGCTCACTGTCTCCCTGCTCACTGTCTATTCAACACTGTCTCCCCCCTCACTGTCTCCCCCCTCACTGCCTCCCAACTCACTGTCTCCCCACTCACTCTCTCCCCCTCACAATATACCCCTCACAATCTGCCCCTCACTGTCTCCCCCGGTGTCCGTCTCCCCTCTCACTGTCTCTCCGCTTAATCTCTCCCCCTCACAATCTCCCCCTCACAATCTCCCCCTCACTGTCTCCGCCCGTCAATGTTGCTCCATCACTTTCACCCCCTCACTGTCGCCCCTCACTATCTCCCACATCACTGTCTTCCCATCACTGACTCACCCCTCACTGTCTCCCCCTCACTGTCTCCCCCTCACTGTCTTCCCACTCACTGACTCCCCCTCACTGTCTACCCCCTCAGTCTCTCCCCATCACTCTCTCCCATCACTGTCTACCCACTCCCTCACTGACGTAACCTCACTGTCTCCCCCCTCACTGTCTCACCCACTCACTGACTCACCCCTCACTCTCTCCCCCTCACTGTCTCCACACTCACTCTTTCCCGCTCACTGTCTCCCCCTCACTGTCTACCCCCTCACTCTCACCCCGCTCATTCTCTCTCCATCATTCTCTCCCATCACTCTCTACTACCTCACTGTCTACCCTCTCACTCTCTACCCCCTCACTGTCTAACCCCTCACTGTCTCCCCCCTCACTGTGTCCCCCCTCACTGTCTCGCCACCTCACTGTCTCCCACTTCACTTTCTCCCCCCTCACTGTCTCCCCCCTTGCCGTCTGCCCCCTCCCTCACTGACTTAACCTCATTTTCTCCCCCTCTCACTGTCTCCCCTCTCACTGTCTCCCCCTCACTGTCTACCCCCTCACTGTCTTACCCCTCACTGTCTCCCCGCACACTGTCTCCCTTCACACTGTCTGTCCTTCACTATCGCCGCTCACTTTCTCCCCCCTCACTGTATCACACACTCACTGACTCACCCCTCACTGTCTCCCCCTCACTGTCTCCCCCTCACTGTCTACCCCCTCAATCTCACCCCGCTCATTCTCTCTCCATCACTCTCTCCAATCACTGTCTACCCCCTCACTGTTTCCCCCCTCACTGTTCCCCCCCGCACTGTTCCCCCCCGCACTGTCTCGCCACCTCACTCTCCCACCTCACTTTCTCCTCCCTCGCCGTCTGCCCCCGCACTGTCTCCTCCTCACTGTCTCCACCCTCACTGTCTCCCCTCTCAATGTCTCCTCCCTCACTGACTACCCCTCACTGTCTCCCCCTCTCACTGTCTCCCGTCTCACAGTCTCCCCCTCACTGTCTCTCCATGCATTGTCTCACCCACCCTGTCTACCACCTCACTGGCTCCCCACTCACTGTCTCCCCCTCACTGTCTCCCTCCCTCACTTTCTCACCCCTCACTTTCTCACCCCTCACTGTCTCACCCTCACTGGCTCCCCCATCACTGTCTCCCCCTCATTGCCTCCCCCATCACTGTCTCACCCCTCACTGTCTTCCCCCTCACTGTCTCACCCTCACTGTCTACCCCCTCACTGGCTCCCCAATCACTGTCTCCCCCTCATTGTCTCCCCCCTCACTGTCTACCCCCTCACTGTCTCCCCGCACACTGTCTCCCCGCACACTGTCTATCGCTCACTAACCCCCTCAATGTCTCCCCCCTCACTGTCTCCTCCACATACTGTCTCACCCCTCACTGTATTCCCCCTCACTGTATTCCCCCTCACTGTCTTACCCCTCACTGTCTTCCACCTCACTGTCTCCCCATTCGCTTTCTCCCCCTCACTGTCTCCCCCCTCACTGTCTCCCCGCTCACTGTCACATCATTCACTGTCTCCAACTCACTATCAACCCCTCACTGGCTCCCCAATCACTGTCTCCCCGCTCACTGTCTCCCCACTCACTGTCTCCCCGCTCACTGTCTCCCCCTCATTGTCTATGCCCTCACTTGCTCCCCGCTCATTCTCTGCCCATCACTGTCTCCCATCAATTTCTAGCCCCTCACTGTCTACCCCCTCACTGTCTCCCCCTCACTTTCTCCCCCTCACTGTCTCCCCATCACTGTGTCCCCCTCACTGTCTTGCCACCTCACTGTCTCCGCCCTCACTGCCTCCCAACTCACTGTCTCCCCTCTCACTCTCTCCCCCTCACAATCTCCCCCTCACAACCTCCCCCTCACTGTCTCCCCCGGTGTCTGTCTCCCCTCTCACTGTCTCTCCGCTTAATCTCTCCCCCTCACAATCTCCCCCTCACTGTCTACGCCCATCAATGTCGCCCATCACTTTCATCCCCTCACTGTCTCCCCTCACTGTCTCCCACTTCCCTGTCTTCCCGTCACTGACTCACCCCTCACTGTTGCCCCCCTCACTGTCTCCCCCTCACTGTCTTCCCACTCACTGACTCCCCCTCAATAACTAACCCCTCACTGTCTTCCCCCTCACTGTCTCCCCCCTCACTGTCTGCCCGTTCGCTCTCTCCCCCTCACTGTCTCCCCCCTCCCTGTCTCCCCGCTCACTGTCACATCATTCACTGTCTCCACCTTACTATCACCCCCTTACTGTCTCCCCACTCACTGTCTTCTGCTCACTGTCTCCCCCTCATTGTCTATGCCCTCACTCGCTCCCCGGTCATTCTCTGCCCATCACTGTCTCCCATCAATTTCTAGCCCCTCACTGTCTTCCCCATCACTGTGTCCCCCTCACTGTCTTGCCACCTCACTGTCTCCCCCTCACTTTCTCCCCCCTCACTGTCACCCCCCCTCATCGTCTGCCACCGCACTGCCTCCTCCTCACTGTCTCCCCCCTCAATTTCTCCCCTCTCACTGTCTGCCCCTCACTGCCTACCCCCTCACTGCCTCCCCCCTCACTGTCTCCCCCCGCACTCGGTCTCCCCGCGCTCACTGGCTGCCCTATCACGGCTTGCCCCCTCACTCTTTCCCCCCTCACTTTCTCCCCCCTCACTGTCTCTCCCTTCACTGCATCCCCCCTCACTGTCTCCCCCATCACTGCCTCCCCCTCACTGTCTCTCCCTTCACTGCATCCACCCTCACTGTCTCCCCCATCACTGCCTCCCCCTCACTGTCTATCCCGCAAGGTCTCCCCCTCATTGTAACCCCCCGCACTGTCTCCCCGCTCACTTTCCGCCAGCTCACTGACTCCCCACTCACTCTCTCCCCCTCACTCTGTCCCCCCCTCACTGTCTACCCCCTCACTGTCTACCCCTCACTGTCTCCCCCGCACTGTCTTCCCTCTCACTCTATCCCCCTCACTGTCTCCCGCTCACTGCCTCCCCCTCACTGTCTCCCCCTCACTGTCTACCCCCTCACCCTCTCCCCGCTCACTCTCTCCCACCACTGTGTGCCCCTCACTCGCTACCCCCTCAATGTCTACCCCCTCACTGTCTCCCCCTCACTGTCTCCCCCTCACTGTCTCCCCCCTCACTGTGTCCCCCTCACTGTCTCGCCACCTCACTGTCTCCCAACTCACTGTCTCCCCCCTCACTGTCTCCCCTCTCATTATCTCCTCCCTCACTGACTACCCCTCACTGCCTTCCCCTCTCACTGTCTCCCGTCTCTCGGTCTCCCCCTCACTCTCTCCCCCTCAATGTCTCCCCCCTCACTGTCTCCCCTCTCAATGTCTGCTCCCTCACTGTCTCCTCCCTCACTGTCTCCTCCCTCACTGTCTCCACTTCACTGTGTCCCCTCTCACTGCCTCCTCCATCACTGCCTCCCCGCTCACTGTCTCCCTGCTCACTGTCTATTCAACACTGTCTCCCCCCTCACTGTCTCCCCCCTCACTGCCTCCCAACTCACTGTCTCCCCACTCACTCTCTCCCCCTCACAATATACCCCTCACAATCTCCCCCTCACTGTCTCCCCCGGTGTCCGACTCCCCTCTCACTGTCTCTCCGCTTAATCTCTCCCCCTCACAATCTCCCCCTCACTGTCTCCGCCCGTCAATGTTGCTCCATCACTTTCACCCCCTCACTGTCGCCCCTCACTATCTCCCACATCACTGTCTTCCCATCACTGTCTCCCCCTCACTGTCTTCCCACTCACTGACTCCCCCTCACTGTCTACCCCCTCAGTCTCTCCCCATCACTCTCTCCCATCACTGTCTACCCACTCCCTCACTGACGTAACCTCACTGTCTCCCCCCTCACTGTCTCACCCACTCACTGACTCACCCCTCACTCTCTCCCCCTCACTGTCTCCACACTCACTGTTTCCCGCTCACTGTCTCCCCCTCACTGTCTCCCCCTCACTGTCTACCCCCTCACTCTCACCCCGCTCATTCTCTCTCCATCACTCTCTCCCATCACTCTCTACTACCTCACTGTCTACCCCCTCACTCTCTACCCCCTCACTGTGTCCCCCCTCACTGTCTCGCCACCTCACTGTCTCCCACTTCACTTTCTCCCCCCTCACTGTCTCCCCCCTCCCTCACTGACTTAACCTCATTTTCTCCCCCTCTCACTGTCTCCCCTCTCACTGTCTCCCCCTCACTGTCTACCCCCTCACTGTCTCCCCGCACACTGTCTGTCCTTCACTATCGCCGCTCACTTTCTCCCCCCTCACTGTATCACACACTCACTGACTCACCCCTTACTGTCTCCCCCTCACTGTCTCCCCACTCAATGTTTCCCGCTCACTGTCTCCCCCTCACTGTCTACCCCCTCAATCTCACCCCGCTCATTCTCTCTCCATCACTCTCTCCAATCACTGTCTACCCCCTCACTGTCTACCCCCTCACTGTTCCCCCCGCACTGTCTCGCCACCTCACTGTCTCCCACCTCACTTTCTCCCCCCTCGCCGTCTGCCCCCGCACTGTCTCCTCCTCACTGTCTCCCCCCTCACTGTCTCCCCTCTCAATGTCTCCTCCCTCACTGACTACCCCTCACTGCCTCCCCCTCTCACTGTCTCCCGTCTCACGGTCTCCCCCTCACTGTCTCCCCCTCAATGCCTCCCCCCTCACTGTCTCCCCCTCACTGTCTCTCCACGCATTGTCTCACCCACACTGTCTACCACCTCACTGGCTCCCCACTCACTGTCTCCCTGCACACTGTCTCCCTGCACACTGTCTATCCCTTACTATCGCCGCTCAGTTTCTCCCCCCTCACTGTATCACCCACTCACTGACTCACCCCTCACTCTCTCCCCCTCACTGTCTCCCCACTCACTGTTTCCCGCTCACTGTCTCCCCCTCACTGTCTCCCCCTCACTGTCTAACCCCTCACTCTCACCCCGCTCATTCTCTCTCCATCACTCTCTCCCCTCACTGTCTACCCCCTCACTGTCTACCCCCTCACTGTCTATCCCCTCACTGTCTACCCCCTCACTGTCTCCCCCTCACTGTTTCCCCCCGCACTGTCTCGCCACCTCACTCTCCCACCTCACTTTCTCCTCCCTCGCCGTCTGCCCCCGCACTGTCTCCTCCTCACTGTCTCCCCTCTCAATGTCTCCTCCCTCACTGACTACCCCTCACTGTCTCCCCCTCTCACTGTCTCCCGTCTCAGTCTCCCCCTCACTTTCTCCCCCTCAATGCCTCCCCCCTCACTGTCTCCCACTCACTGTCTCTCCATGCATTGTCTCACCCACCCTGTCTACCACCTCACTGGCTCCCCACTCACTGTCTCCCCCTCACTGTCTCCCTCCCTCACTTTCTCACCCCTCACTTTCTCACCCCTCACTGTCTCACCCTCACTGGCTCCCCCATCACTGTCTCCCCCTCATTGACTCCCCCATCACTGTCTCACCCCTCACTGTCTTCCCCCTCACTGTCTCACCCTCACTGTCTACCCCTCACTGGCTCCCCAATCACTGTCTCCCCCTCATTGTCTCCCCCCTCACTGTCTACCCCCTCACTGTCTCCCCGCAAACTGTCTCCCCGCACACTGTCTATCGCTCACTAACCCCCTCAATGTCTCCCCCCTCACTGTCTTACCCCTCACTGTCTTCCACCTCACTCTCTCCCCGTTCGCTTTCTCCCCCTCACTGTCTCCCCCCTCACTGTCTCCCCGCTCACTGTCACATCATTCACTGTCTCCAACTCACTATCAACCCCTCACTGGCTCCCCAATCACTGTCTCCCCGCTCACTGTCTCCCCCTCATTGTCTATGCCCTCACTCGCTCCCCGCTCATTCTCTGCCCATCACTGTCTCCCATCAATTTCTAGCCCCTCACTGTCTACCCCCTCACTGTCTCCCCCTCACTTTCTCCCCCTCACTGTCTCCCCATCACTGTGTCCCCCTCACTGTCTTGCCACCTCACTGTCTCCCCCCTCACTGTCTCCGCCCTCACTGCCTCCCAACTCACTGTCTCCCCTCTCACTCTCTCCCCCTCACAATCTGCCCCTCACAACCTCCCCCTCACTGTCTCCCCCGGTGTCTGTCTCCCCTCTCACTGTCTCTCCGCTTAATCTCTCCCCCTCACAATATCCCCCTCACTGTCTACGCCCATCAATGTCGCCCATCACTTTCATCCCCTCACTGTCTCCCCTCACTATCTCCCACTTCCCTGTCTTCCCATCACTGACTCACCCCTCACTGTCGCCCCCCTCACTGTCTCCCCCTCACTGTCTACTCCCTCAGTCTCTCCCCACTCACTCTCTCCCCATCACTCTCTCCCATCACTGACTACCCCCTCCCTCACTGACTTAACCTCATTGTCTCCCCCTCTCACTGTCTCCCCTCTCACTGTCTACCCCCTCACTGTCTACCCCCTCACTGTCTTACCCCTCACTGTCTCCCCGCACACTGTCTCCCTGCACACTCTGTCCTTCACTATCGCCGCTCACTTTCTCCCCCCTCACTGTATCACACACTCACTGACTCACCCCTCACTGTCTCCCCACTCACTGTTTCCCACTCACTGTCTCCCCCTCACTGTCTCCCACTCACTGTCTACGCCCTCAATCTCACCCCGCTCATTCTCTCTCCATCACACTCTCCCATCACTGTCTACCCCCTCACTGTCTACCCCCTCACTGTCTCCCCCTCACTGTTCCCCGCCACCTCACTGTGTCCCACCTCACTTTCTCCCCCCTCACTGTCTCCCCCCTCGCCGTCTGCCCCCGCACTGTCTCCTCCTCACTGTCTCCCCCCTCACTGTCTCCTCTCTCAATATCTCCTCCCTCACTGACTAACCCTCACTGTCTCCCCCTCTCACTGTCTCCCGCCTCACGGTCTCCCCCTCACTGTCTCCCCCTCAATGCCTCCCCCTCACTGTCTCCCCCTCACTGTCTCTCCATGCATTGTCTCACCCACACTGTCTACCACCTCACTGGCTCCCCACTCACTGTCTCCCTGCACACTGTCTATCCCTCACTATCGCCGCTCAGTTTCTCCCCCCTCACTGTATCACCCACTCACTGACTCACCCCTCACTCTCTCCCCCTCACTGTCTCCCCACTCACTGTTTCCCGCTCACTGTCTCCCCCTCACTGTCTACCCCCACACTCACCCCGCTCATTCTCTCTCCATCACTCTCTCCCATCACTCTCTCCCATCACTGTCTACCCCCTCACTGTCTACCCCGTCACTGTCTACCCCCTCACTGTCTCCCCCTCACTGTCTCCCCCCTCACTGTTTCCCCCCCGCACTGTCTCGCCACCTCACTCTCCCACCTCACTTTCTCCTCCCTCGCCGTCTGCCCCCGCACTGTCTCCACCCTCACTGTCTCCCCTCTCAATGTCTCCTCCCTCACTGACTACCCCTCACTGTCTCCCCCTCTCACTGTCTCCTGTCTCACAGTCTCCCCCTCACTTTCTCCCCCTCAATGCCTCCCCCCTCACTGTCTCCCCCCTCACTGTCTCCCCCTCACTGTCTCCCTCCCACACTTTCTCACCCATCACTTTCTCACCCCTCGCTGTCTCACCCTCACTGGCTCCCCCATCACTGTCTCCCCTTCATTGCCTCCCCCATCACTGTCTCACCCCTCACTGTCTTCCCCCTCACTGTCTCACCCTCACTGTCTACCCCCTCACTGGCTCCCCACTCACTGTCTCCCCCTCATTGTCTCCCCCCTCACTGTCTAACCCCTCACTGTCTCCCCGCACACTGTCTCCCCGCACACTGTCTATCGCTCACTAACCCCCCTCAATGTCTCCCCCTCACTGTCTCCTCCACATACTGTCTCACCCCTCACTGTATTCCCCCTCACTGTCTTACCCCTCACTGTCTTCCACCTCACTGTCTCCCCGCTCACTGTCACTTCACTCACTGTCTCCAATTCACTATCACCCCCTCACTGGCTCCCCAATCACTGTCTCCCCGCTCACTGTCTCCCCGCTCACTGTCTCCCCGCTCACTGCCTCCCCCTCATTGTCTATGCCCTCACTCGCTCCCCGCTCATTCTCTGCCCATCACTGTCTCCCATCAATTTCTAGCCCCTCACTGTCTACCCCCTCACTGTCTCCCCCTCACTTTCTCCCCCTCAATGTCTCCCCATCACTGTGTCCCCCTCAGCGTCTTGCCACCTCACTGTCTCCCCCTCACTTTCGCCCCCCCTCATCGTCTGCCACCGCACTGTCTCCTCCTCACTGTCTCCCCCTCTCACTGTCTCCCCCTCAATGCCTCCCCCTCACTGCCTCCCCCCTCACTTTCTCCCCCTCACTGTCTCCACCTCACTGTCTCCCCCTCAATGTGTCCCCCCCTCGCTTTCTCGCCACCTCACTGTCTCCCCTCTCACTGTCTCCCCCCTCACTGTCTCCCCCCTCACTGTCTCCCCTCTCAATTTCTCCTCCCTCACTGACTACCCCTCGCTGTCTCCCACTCTCACTGTCTCCCATCTCACGGTCTCCCCCTCACTGTCTCCCTCTCAATGCCTTCCCCCTCACTGTCTCCCCCTCTCTGCCTCTGCACGCATTGTCTCACCCACACTGTCTACCACCTCACTGGCTCCCCACTCACTGTCTCCCTCCCTCACTTTCTCCCCCCTCACTGTCTCACCCTCATTGACTCCCCTATCACTGTCTCCCCCTCATTGCCTCCCCCATCACTGTCTCCCCGCACAATGTCTAACCATCACTATCCCCCCTCTCTGTCTCCCCCCTCACAGTCTCCCCCACTCACTGTCTTCCCCCTCACTGTCTCACCCTCACTGTCTACCCCCTCACTGGCTCCCCACTCACTGTCTCCCCCTCATTGTCTCCCCCCTCACTGTCTCCCCGCAAGCTGTCTCCCCGCACACAGTCTATCGCTCACTAATCCCCCTCACTGTCTCCCCCCTCATTGTCTCCACCACATACTGTCTTACCCCTCACTGTATTCCCCCTCACTGTCTTCCCCCGTCGCTGTCTCCCCCCTCACTGTCTCCCCGCTCACTGTCACATCATTCACTGTCTCCAACTCACTATCACCCCCTCACTGGCTCACCAATCACTGTCTCCCCGCTCACTGTCTCCCCCTCATTGTCTATGCCCTCACTCGCTCCCCGCTCATTCTCTGCCCATTACTGTCTCCCATCAATTTCTAGCCCCTCACTGTCTACCCCCTCACTGTATCCCCCTCACTTTCTCACCCTCTCTGTCTCCCTCATCACTGTGTCCCCCTCACTGTCATGCCACCTCACTGTCTCCCCCTCACTTTCTCCCTCCTCACTGTCGCCCCCCTCATCATCTCCTCCTCACTGTCTCCTCCCTCACTTTCTCCCCTCTCACAGTCTCCCCCTCACTGCCTACCCCCTCACTGCCTCCCCCCTCACTTTCTCCCCCTCACTTTCTCCCCTTCACTTTCTCCCCCTCACTGTCTCCCTCCTCACTGTCTTCCCCCGCACTGTCTCCTTCTTAGTTTCCCCCTCACTGTCACCCCTCTCACTCTCTCCTCCCTCACTGACTCCCCCTCACTGTCCCCCCCTCTCACAGTCTCCCCTCTCACTGTACCCCCTCACTGTCTCCCCTCTCACTGTCTCACCCTTCACTGTCTATCCCACAGTTTCTCCCCCTCATTGTCTCCCCACTCACTGTCTCCCCGCTCACTGTCTCCCCCTCACAGACTACCCCCTCACTGTCTACAACTTCACAGTCTTCCCACTCGCTGTCTACCTACTCACTGTCTCCCCCTCTCACTGTCTCCTCCCTCACTGTCTGCACACTCACTGCCTCCCCCTCACTGTCTCCCCACCTCACTGTCTCCCTCTCACTGTCTCCCCCTCACTGCCTACTACCTAACTCTCTCCCTGTAAAGTCTGTAGGTTGTGCAGTAAATAACTTCAGAGACTTTAGAAGTACAAACAAAACAGGTCTTTACGATTCAGAGGTCTGGGCGATTTCTGCCCTAGTTAACGTATCACAACCCTTATATACTGGTGTGGTCACTATCGGTATTACAGTATACATGAGCCAATAAATAGTGCCACCCTGAAGTAGTGCTCTTAAAGGCGAACGGTCACATTCTATAGTTCCCTTAAAGGTAAACGGTTACATACACAACACTCCTCCCTTCCTAGCTTATTACTTACAGAATCCCGTTAAACATACAATCTTCAATTTTATATAAACAGGTTGCAGATATACTCTCGATGGAGTCAACGTCATATAACAATTTACAGATATACTCTCGATGGAGTCAACGTCATATAACTTCATGTTTAACATAACATAATAACATATATAACTTCATGTCAAAACAGATCACAGATTCAGTCTCTGCGGAAAACAGTTCACATTGCTGAAGTGACTCATTCAATAGTCCTTCCAGGGATTTAACAGTTTGAACTTCCGAACTGATTTGGCTCCATTCGGAGGGACCGCGTGTGTGATCTGGTAGAGGTGATAATGGTTCAGATGGGTCATCTTCTGTTTCGACTTTTCCTTTTCTGCTTCTTGGAGACTCTCTGGGCTCCACTGTCAGCTGCCAGCTGCCTGCGCAGTTCCTCCTTCTCTGCCTCCTATTTCCGTCATAGAGCCAGCTTCACCCGATGTTCCGTAGACCTTTGGTGCTCCTCCATGATTTCTGCACTTTGGGAGTCAAAGTTACAAGCTGGTCAGGCCAGGACATCGTAATATTCGGTGTAGTCCACCAGGTCATGGTAATATTCGGTGTTGTCCTGATCTAGGCCAGCGAGAGGGTCGTCTATTTCCTCCATACCCAGCTGGACGTTAGCCAGCTCTTGTTCCAAATCCAGACATCTTTCCTGAAGAGACTTCTTCATGTGTACCTCTTCATCCAGCTTTTTCTGGGCTTTCAGCAAATCGTTTACTAATGACCTAATTTGTGATTTTAATACTTCAACTTCCTTTGGAGATTGATTGATCGGACTATTCAATCCCTCTACCGGAGCAGCTGTTTCAGCGGTCTGTTGTTCTACATTGACGTGAGTCAGCGTACTTTTGGTATCCAAGGGTTGCTCTGCTGCCATCTTCTCAGTCTGTGTTGCAACCTCAGCTATTTCCATAACCCTTGAGAGCTCCAACCCCCTCTCCTCTTCCACCACTAATGTTTCATCTATGGATGGAATCTTTACCGATGAGGCAGCCTTGGCCTGGAGCTCATCAAACATTTCCTGCAGCCTTTGGACTTCTTGCTCATGTTCAACCTTTAGTTGTTCATATGCTTCTACTGAAACTAGCTTTTCGGGGGTTGCCGAGTTAATCCCCTCCAGAATTGTAGCCTTGGCCTGTCCATACTGTTCTTTCAACTTCTCACACTCTGCTTGTAAGGAGTCGCAAAGAAGGACTGGAATAAAATCCTGGCTTCCTGAAGATTCCTCTGCAATTGGTTTTTTTGCATTTTCCTGTTGGAGTTCAGCCAAGGCTGCTATGCTATCTGCCTCTCGAAGTCTCACTGCCAGCAATTCTTCTTTATTCTTGCAGTCTATCTCAGCCATTTCCCGTTTACTCTCATTTAACTGAGTGAGTAGCCCCTTATTCTGGGCTGAGAGATATTGCACCTTCTCATGTAGACCATAGCACTCCTTCTCTGCTCGACATAGCTGATTTCTGCTGATTTGGTTCTGTATTTCAAGTTCCAACATCCTTTGCTTAGCTTCTTTCAGTTTCGCCTCAATAATCCCCTCTCGCAACATGTCCACATTATTCACATCAGGTAAAGAAGCGTTTCTCTTTTCCATGTCCAAGATTTGTTTCTGCATCTCCTTAAGAGCACACTGCGATTCAACTTCTCTTAACCTTGCCTGCACTAGCTCCGTCTCTAATTGCAGAACAAAATCCTCAGTGTAGTGTGGTTTGCCCTTCTGCTGTATCTCTAGATCATGCAAATATTCTAACTCCTGAACATCATAAGGGAGATGTGATCGGTAATTGGTCACGAGGGCTCTATGGTCGCTCTCTGCTTGAGCCAGTAGGTTTTGTTGTCTTTCCAGACTCTCCCATTCGGTGTCATAGAACTTTTTCATTGTTTTCATCTCTTGTACGAGGCGGTAACTTAATTGTTCTAATTGTTGTTGTACTTTGAAATAACGTTGAGTTCGAGCCCGGTGTTCCTCCGTAATGCATATGTCTGTAACTTGAACAGACTCAGAATTCTCTGTCTTTATGCACGCCATCGATTTTCCAACCTTAGTCCGTGAGTTCATGTTAACCTTGTTTTTCATACGTAAGCTGGACTTATCGTCTTCCGGCTCGGAGTCTGAGCTGCTTGTCTGCACCGAGTCCTCACTCGTCATTGCTTGTAGGTAGTGCCATTCCATGTCTATTTTCTTGATCCACTCCCGTCCTAGAAGTGGTGGTCCTCCCTCAGGTAGTACGTACAAATTCATTCTTGGGTGTACTTTACCCCTATCTCTCACCTTGACTCTTATTTTCCCCATGGGGTATACGTTATGCCCCGTGTATGTCTGTAATACGAACTTGGTATTTCTTAAGGGTATGTGAGAGAATAGCCGGTGGTAGTCCTTTTGGTTGATGACTGATACAGCTGATCCCGTGTCCAGCTCCATTCGTACTTGGACTCCAGCTATTTTTAGTGTGACCCAGATCGTCTGTAGATCAGTCACTTTACCCACATTGTGGATTCTCAGACTATCCAACTCCTGGCTGTTTGGGTCTGAGTCTGAATTTTGTTCGTCTGAACTCTTTTCAGCCACCTGATGCACCTTGTTGTACTTTTCTTGTGGTGGTGGCTTCCTTTGCTTGTTGGTCTTCTTTCTGGACCTGCATACCTTCGCGATGTGACCCAGTTTGCCACATTTCCTGCACTCTTGGTTCTTAAACCAGCACTGATTCTGGTCGTGCGTTGTCTTTCCACAACGGTAGCATTTGGAATTGCTTGCAGTAATTTGGTCCACCCCGAGTGCCGCCGCCTTTTGCTGCATTTCCGCCGTTCCTTTCGCTGCGGCTTCGTGCGATGAAGCTATGAGGACAGCCCTGTCCAGTGTGAGGTCGTTTTCTTCCAGAAGTCGCTTCTGCGTTCCTTCTTTGGCCAAGCCGCATACGAACTTGTCCCGCAGCGCCTCTGTCAAATTCCCTCCAAACTGGCAGTATTTCGCTAGCTTACGCAGTTCGACTAAGTATTCCGCATTGCTTTCATCTTGCCTCTGGGTTCTGGCGTAAAATTTAAATCGTTCAGCCAGCATCAACGGTGTGGGGTTCAAGTGATCCTTCAACACTGTTACGATCTCTTCGAAGGTCTGGTCCACTGGTTTAACTGGTGCTATTAGATGTTTCAAAAGCCCGTATGTTTTTGCTCCCATCGAATTTAACAAAGTTATTGCCTTGTTGTCATCCTCAATTTCGTTGGCTACGCAATATATTTCTATGCGTTCCACATACGTGGCCCAGTCTTCTATTTCTGCATTAAAGTCATTAATATTTCCTCGCTTAGGCATCTTCTTCTCTTTTTGAGAACAGTACAAGTATTACTTTACTTATTATTAATTTTCTTCTCTCTTCTTGAGAACACACCAGCCTTTCTGAAAAATCTTATTACTTTTCTGAAATTCTTAATAATTTCCAAGATGGCGGTTTCCCGCTTCTTCCTTCTTCTTCCGCGGTTTTCCCCGAAAAATGGCGGCTTTCCCGCGCTTCTCGCTCTCCCCGCCCACTTCAATGGCGGTTTTCCCGCGCTTGGCGGTCTTCACCCGGTCCCCCGACGCCGTCTGTCAGCCCGAGTGCGGTCCTTATCTATAATGCGATCGCTGGATCGCGAAGCGGCTGCCGGCCCTTATCTGTAGATCCGATCGCTCTCGCGGCTCTCGGCCCTTATCTGGAGATGCGATCGCTGGCTTGCAACGCCTCCCGCTCGGCTCTGGCTCCCCCGCTCGCGCGGCTCTCGGCTCTGACACTCCCGCGCCTACTCGCAGGCTCAGCGCTTCGTGGCAGCGGTTGCTGCACGGCTTCTCACATTGCCCGCGGTCCGGCTGTCACCCGACGCCGTTGGACCCGAATGCTTTGCCCTTCTCCTCCAAATACTTCTACCCCGTTTTTAATTTTTTTTTATTTGTTTTAACTACTCACAGTCTCTTCGGCCGCCTTGTTTTAGGCTGATTGGCTCACTCAAGATGTGGTAGCAGGGTAATCTGTGCCTGTTGCTGCCGCAGCTTTGCTGTTAATCTTCCAGCTTCCAGTAAGTACTATACTTTTAGTAGACGGAGCCTCGTGTTTTCTTTTTGAAGCTCTCTGCTACTGGTTAGTCTTGCCGCAGGGTACGATCGGACTCGTCGCCACTGTAAAGTCTGTAGGTTGTGCAGTAAATAACTTCAGAGACTTTAGAAGTACAAACAAAACAGGTCTTTACTATTCAGAGGTCTGGGCGATTTCTGCCCTAGTTAACGTATCACAACCCTTATATACTGGTGTGGTCACTATCGGTATTACAGTATACATGAGCCAATAAATAGTGCCACCCTGAAGTAGTGCTCTTAAAGGCGAACGGTCACATTCTATAGTTCCCTTAAAGGTAAACGGTTACATACACAACACTCCCCACTCACTCTCTCCCCCTCAGTGTCGCCCCCTCACTGTCTCCCCACTCACTGTCTCCCCCTCATTGTCTCCCCCTCATTGTCTCCCCCTCACTGTCTACCCCATCACTGTCAACCCCCTCACTGTCTCCGCCTCATTGTCTCACCCTCACTGTCTACACCCTCACTGGCTCCCCACTCACTGTCTCCCCCTCACTGTCTCCCTCCCTCACTTTCTCCCCCCTCACTGCCTCCCCCCTCACTGTCTCCCCCCTTACTGTCTCACCCTCACTGTCTCCCCATCACTGTCTACCCCCTTATTGCCTCCCCCCTCACTGCCTCCCCCTCACTGCCTCCCCCCTCACTGTCTCACCATTCACTCTCTCCCCCTCACTGTCTCCCCCTCATTGTCTATGCCCTCACTCGCTCCCCGCTCATTCTCTGCCCATTACTGTCTCCCATCAATTTCTAGCCCCTCACTATCTACCCCCTCACTGTATCCCCCTCACTTTCTCGCCCTCTCTGTCTCCCCCATCACTGTGTCCCCCTCACTGTCATGCCACCTCACTGTCTCCCCCTCACTTTCTCCCCCTCACTGTCGCCCCCTCATCATCTCCTCCTCACTGTCTCCTCCCTCACTTTCTCCCCTCTCACTGTCTCCCCCTCACTGCCTCCCCCTCTCACTGTCTCCCCTCTCACAGTCTCCCCCTCACTGCCTCCCCCCTCACTGCCTCCCCCCTCACTTTCTCCCCCTCACTTTCTCCCCCTCACTTTCTCCCCTCTCACTGTCTCCCCCTCACTGCCTCCCCCTCTCACTGTCTCCCCTCTCACAGTCTCCCCCTCACTGCCTCCCCCCTCACTGCCTCCCCTCTCACAGTCTCCCCCTCACTTTCTCCCCCTCACTTTCTCCCCCTCACTTTCTCCCCCTCACTTTCTCCCCCTCACTGTCTCCACCTCACTGTCTCCCTCCTCACTGTCTTCCCCCGCACTGTCTCCTCCTCAGTTTCCCCCTCACTGTCACCCCTCTCACTCTCTCCTCCCTCACTGACTCCCCCTCACTGTCACCCCCTCTCACAGTCTCCCCTCTCACTGTACCCCCTCACTGTCTCCCCTCTCACTGTCTCACCCTTCACTGTCTATCCCACAGTGTCTCCCCCTCATTGTCTCCCCACTCACTGTCTCCCCGCTCACTGTCTCCCCCTCACAGACTACCCCCTCACTGTCTACAACTTCACAGTCTTCCCACTCGCTGTCTACCTACTCACTGTCTCCCCCTCTCACTGTCTCCTCCCTTACTGTCTGCACACTCACTGTCTCCCCCTCACTGTCTCCCCACCTCACTGTCTCCCTCTCACTGTCTCCCCCTCACTGCCTACTACCTAACTCTCTCCCCACTCACTCTCTCCCCCTCAGTGTCTCCCCCTCATTGTCTCCCCCTCACTGTCTACCCCATCACTGTCAACCCCCTCACTGTCTCCGCCTCATTGTCTCACCCTCACTGTCTACACCCTCACTGGCTCCCCACTCACTGTCTCCCCCTCACTGTCTCCCTCCCTCACTTTCTCCCCCCTCACTGCCTCCCCCCTCACTGTCTCCCCCCTTACTGTCTCACACTCATTGTCTCCCCATCACTGTCTACCCCCTTATTGCCTCCCCCCTCACTGCCTCCCCCTCACTGCCTCCCCCCTCACTGTCTCACCATTCACTCTCTCCCCCTCACTGTCTCCCCCTCACTGTCTCCCCCTCACTGTCTACCCCCTCACTATCTACCCCCTCACTCTCACCCCACTCATTCTCTCCCCATCACTCTCTCCCATCACTGTCTACCCCCTCACTGTCTCACCATTCACTCTCTCCCCCTCACTGTCTCCCCCCTCACTGTCTCCCCCCTCACTGTCTCCCCCCTCACTGTCTCCTCCTCACTGTCTACCCCCTCACTATCTACCCCCTCACTCTCACCCCAATCATTCTCTCCCCATCACTCTCTCCCATCACTGTCTACCCCCTCACTGTCTCCCCCCTCACTGTCTGCCCCCTCGCCATCTGCCCCCGCACTGTCTCATCCTCACTGTCTCCCCCCTCACTGTCTCCCCTCTCAATGTCTCCTCCCTCACTGACTCCCCCTCACTGCCTCCCCCTCTCTGTCTCCCATCTCACGGTCTCCCCCTCATTGTCTCCCCCTCAATGCCTCCCCCCTCACTGTCTCCCCCTCACTGTCTCCCCCTCATTGCCTCCCCCATCACTGTCTCCCCGCACACTGTGTATCCATCACTATCCCGCCTCACTGTCTACCCCCTCACAGTCTCTCCCACTCACTGTCTCACCCCTCACTGCCTTCCCCCTCACTGTCTCACCCTCACTGTCTAGCCCCTCACTGGCTCCCCACTCACTGTCTCCCCCTCATTGTCTCCCCCCTCACTGTCTCCCCGCAAGCTCTCTCCCCGCACACAGTCTATCGCTCACTAATCCCCCTCACTGTCTCCCCCTCATTGTCTCCTCCACATACTGCCTCGCCCCTCACTGTATTCCCCCTCACTGTCCTACCCCTCACTGTCCTCCCCCTCACTGTCTCCCCATTCGCTCTCTCCCCCTCACTGTCTCCCCCCTCACTGTCTCCCCGCTCACTGTCACATCATTCACTGTCTCCAACTCACTATCACCCCCTCACTGGCTCACCAATCACTGTCTCCCCGCTCACTGTCTCCCCGCTCACTGTCTCCCCCTCATTGTCTATGCCCTCACTCGCTCCCCGCTCATTCTCTGCCCATTACTGTCTCCCATCAATTTCTAGGCCCTCACTGTCTACCCCCTCACTGTATCCCCCTCACTTTCTCCCCCTCTCCGTCTCCCCCATCACTGTGTCCCCCTCACTTTCATGCCACCTCACTGTCTCCCCCTCACTTTCTCCCCCCTCATCGTCTCCTCCTCACTGTCTCCCCCCTCACTTTCTCCCCTCTCACAGTCTCCCCCTCACTGCCTACCCCCTCACTGCCTCCCCCCTCACTTTCTCCCTGTGGTAAACCACTGTTTGTATTCCACTGTGTACATGCCTGGACATGCCTCGGCTGACTCCTCCCACAAGTCCTAGTATAAAGGTGACTGCTCCCCAGCCCCTTTGTATTCTGGACCAGTCGACCACTCGAGGCAGACCTTCATTCTTTTGTTAATAAAAGCCTTTAGTTACTCTCTTAACTCTCAGTCTTTTATGAGTAATTGATAGCGCAACAATTTTATTAACAACATTTTTATAATGGAGAAGATCCTCACACCAGCATGCCTGGACTTAGATCATCGGGAGGCGGACTCATCCACCAAGTTTACTCACTGGCTTAAGTGTTTCGAAAAATTCCTGACCGCCTCCGCAGCAATCAAATCGGATGAGGACAAACTGGATGTCCTGACCTCCAAAGTGAACCACCGAGTGTACTCGGTCATCCAAGACGCGACCTCGT
This sequence comes from Somniosus microcephalus, assembly GCF_052327205.1. Classification (NCBI taxonomy): domain Eukaryota; kingdom Metazoa; phylum Chordata; class Chondrichthyes; order Squaliformes; family Somniosidae; genus Somniosus; species Somniosus microcephalus. The sequence continues at coordinate 76,248,188 of NC_140999.1, read as the reverse complement.
ACGTGGACGCTATCAAGCTCCTCAAGGACCAGTACACGCGCCCAGTGAACGAAGTGTACGCCAGGCACCTTCTGGGGAGTTGTAAACAACAACCTGGGGAATCGACCGTGGAATACCTTCAGGCACTGTCTGTGCTTGGCCGGGCCTGTGGTTGTAAGGATGTAAAGGCCGCCGTGTACACAGAGGAACTTATCCGGGACGCTTTTGTAGCGGGCCATAGATCCAATTACACCCGACAGCGACTGTTGGAGCAGAGTGACCTCGACCTCAACAAGGCCTCTGAACTCGCACTATCATTGGATGCAGCCTACCGGGGCATGGATGCCTACTCCTCTGCACCGTGGACGCCGCGGGGAATGATAGCCTGGGACACGGTAGGACCGCCTCATAGCGCCGTGCCACCCCAGCCACACCCCAGCAACGGCCCAACTACCGCAGCAGTGTCCCAAGGCCAGACAGCAGTGCCCCAAGGCCAGAAATGCTACTTCTGTGGCCAGGCAAAACACCCCAGAGAGCGCTGCCCGGCGAAAAACGCGATCTGCTCGGGCTGCGGGAAGAAGGGACACTACGCTAGCGTCTGCAGGGCCAAAGCCACCCCGAACCCCAGCAGCGCCGTGTGTGGGCCATGCGGGCCGTCATCTTGGGCCTCCCCGGCCATGTGCGAACCACCGGTACAGCAGCCATTTTGGACGCCTCCAGCCACATGGGGATCATGGACGCCGCCATCTTGGACGACAGCCGGAACGCAGCAGGCCCCCAACACCGCCTCATCTGATACCCGCAGCGACACACCGACCCCTACGCTGGCATCCGTTACACTGGACCAAGCGAGACCGCACCAGCTGGCCAGTTCCACAATGGACATTAAGGTAAATGGTCACGATACAATCTGCCTTTTTGACTCTGGGAGCACGGAGAGCTTCATCCACCCCGACACGGTGCGGCGCTGCTCTCTCGCAGTCCTGCCTGCGCACCAGCGGATTTCTATGGCCTCCGAGTCCCAGTCGGCGGACATCGGCAGCTACTGCGTGGTGACACTCGTAGTAGACGGGACCGTGTACGATCATTTGAAAATTCTGGTCCTGCCCGACCTCTGCGCTGCCGTCCTGCTGGGGTTAGATTTTCAGTGCCACCTTAAAAGTGTTACGATGGCGTACGTTGGACCCCTACCCCCACTCACAGTCCGCAGCCAGCAGCTTCCAAATTGCCCGCCGCGCACCAGGTGCAACCTCTCCACACTCAGAGTCACCCCCCCCCCACTGTTTGCTAACCTCACCCCCGACTGTAAGCCCATCGCCACAAAGAGCAGGCGATACAGTGCCGGGGACAGGGTTTTCATTAAAACCGAAGTGGAGCGGCTCCTGAAGGAAGGGATTATTGAGGGCAGCACCAGCCCCTGGCGAGCCCAGGTTGTGGTTGTTAAGACCGGCGAGAAACAGCGCCTGGTCATCGACTACAGACAGACAATAAATCGCTACACCCTGCTGGACGCCTACCCACTCCCCCGCATAGCTGATATGGTCAACCAGATCGCGCAGTACCGCGTCTTCTCGACCATTGACCTGAAATCAGCGTACCACCAGCTCCCTATCCGCCCTGAGGACCGCCAGTATACTGCCTTTGAGGCAAACGGCCGCCTCTATCACTTCCTTAGGGTTCCCTTTGGCGTCACCAACGGGGTCTCCGTCTTCCAAAGGGAGATGGACTGGATGGTAGATCAAAATGCGTTGCAGGCCACTTTCCCATATCTGGACAATGTGACCATCTGCGGCCGTGACTTGCAGGACCATGACGCAAACCTCGAAAAATTCCTCCGCACCGCCCAACTCCTAAACCTGACATATAACAAGGAGAAGTGCATATTCCGCACAACCCGCCTCGCCATCCTTGGCTGTGTTGTGGAACACGGAGTCATCGGCCCCGACCCCGACCGGATGCGTCCCCTTATGGAACTCCCACTGCCCCACTGCCTCAAGGCCCTGAAGAGGTGCCTAGGGTTTTTCTCCTATTACGCCCAGTGGGTCCCCTACTATGCGGACAAGGCCCGTCCGCTGATCAAGTCCACCTCTTTTCCCTTGACAGCAGAGGCCCGCTTAGCCTTCCACCGTATCAAGGAGGACATTGCCAAAGCCACCATGCACGCAGTGGACGAATCCATCCCCTTCCAGGTGGAAAGCGACGCGTCCGACTTTGCCCTGGCCGCTACCCTCAATCAGGCGGGGAGACCCGTGGCCTTCTTTTCACGAACCCTCCAAGGCCCGGAGACCAGAGACTCCGCTGTTGAGAAGGAGGCCCAGGCGATTGTGGAGGCTGTGCATCATTGGAGGCACTACCTGGCCGGAAAACGATTTACCCTGCTCACTGACCAACGTTCAGTTGCTTTCATGTTTAACAACAAGCAGAGGGGCAAAATCAAAAATGACAAGATCTTGAGGTGGAGAATCGAACTTTCCACCTACAATTACGAGATCTTGTACCGGCCCGGGAAGCTCAATGAACCCCCGGATGCGCTATCGCGTGGCACCTGCGCCAGCGCGCAGATCGATAGACTGCGGGCCCTCCACAATGACCTCTGCCACCCGGGGGTCACCAGGTTCTTCCACTTCATCAAGGCCCGCAACCTGCCTTACTCTATTGAGGAGGTCAGGACCATGACCAGGAACTGCCAAGTCTGCGCTGAGTGCAAACCACACTTTTATAGACCAGACAGGGCCCACCTGATAAAAGCCACTCGCCCCTTCGAGCGCCTGAGCGTTGATTTTAAAGGGCCTCTCCCCTCCCCCGACCGCAATGTGTACTTCCTCAATATTATTGATGAATACTCCCGTTTCCCGTTCGCCATCCCCTGCCCGGACATGACCAGTGCCACGGTCATTAAATGTCTGAACGACCTCTTCACCCTGTTCGGTTTCCCCAGCTATATCCATAGCGACCGGGGCTCATCGTTCATGAGCGACGAATTCCGTCAGTACCTGCTAACTAGGGGTATTGCCACAAGCAGGACCACCAGTTACAACCCCCGGGGGAACGGACAGGTGGAAAGAGAAAATGCGACAGTTTGGAAGGCCGCCCTGCTAGCCTTAAAGTCTAGGGGCCTTCCAACCTCCCGCTGGCAGGATGTGCTCCCCGATGCGCTCCACTCTATTCGGTCACTGCTCTGCACTGCCACTAACGCCACCCCTCATGAGAAAATGTTTGTCTTCCCAAGGAAGTCCACATCGGGGACATCGCTACCGCCATTGCTGATGTCCCCAGGGCCGGTCCTACTGGGAAGGCACGTGAGGACCCATAAAACGGACCCCCTGGTCGAGAGGGTCGACCTCCTCCACGCCAACCCCCAGTATGCTTACATTGCATACCCGGACGGGCGGGAGGACACAGTCTCCATAAGAGACCTTGCACCCTCGGGGGCCGCAGTAACCCACTACTCACTACCACCCGCCCCCACGATCCGATATCCAGCCCCAGCAGACGGCAGGCCTGGGCCCAGCGACCCGCTCGACATCTACGAGGACGACACGCCTGTGCCACAGCCTACGCGGGACTCGACGCCGGAAGCTCCACTACCCCTGCCGTCGCCACGCCGATCACAGCGGCAGACAAGACCTCCGGAGAGACTCCAATACACTAACTTTTAATACACTTCACCCCACCGGACTCAATTTTAAACAAAGGGTGAATGTGGTAAACCACTGTTTGTATTCCACTGTGTACATGCCTGGACATGCCTCGGCTGACTCCTCCCACAAGTCCTAGTATAAAGGTGACTGCTCCCCAGCCCCTTTGTATTCTGGACCGGTCGACCACTCGAGGCAGACCTTCATTCTTTTGTTAATAAAAGCCTTTAGTTACTCTCTTAACTCTCAGTCTTTTATGAGTAATTGATAGCGCATCACTCCCCCCTCACTTTCTCCCCCTCACTGTCTCCACCTCACTGTCTCCCTCCTCACTGTCTTCCCCCGCACTGTCTCCTCCTCAGTAACCCCCTCACTGTCACCCCTCTCACTCTCTCCTCACTCACTGTTTCCCCCTCACTGTCACCCCCTCTCACAGTCTCCCCTCTCACTGTAACCCCCTCACTGTCTCCCCTCTCACTGTCTCACCCCTCACTGTCTATCCCACAGTGTCTCCCCCTCATTGTCTCCACACTCACTGTCTCCCCGCTCACTGTCTCCCCCTCACAGACTACCCCCTCACTGTCTACAACTTCACAGTCTTCCCACTCGCTGTCTACCTACTCACTGTCTCCCCCTCACTGTCTCCCCCTCTCACTGTCTCCTCCCTCACTGTCTGCACACTCACTGTCTCCCCCTCACTGTCTCCCCACCTCACTGTCTCGCTCTCACTGTCTCCCCCTCACTGTCTACCACCTAACTCTTTCCCCATCACTCTCTCCCACTCAGTGTCTCCCCCTCACTGTCTACCCCCTCATTGTCTCCCCCTCACTGACTCCCCGCTCTCTGTTTCCCCCTCACTGTCTGCCCAGTCACTCTCTCCCCATCACTCTCACAACCTCTGTCTACCCCTCACTGTCTACCCCCTCAGTGACTCCCCCCTCACCGTCTCCCCCTCACTGTTTCCTCCCTCACCGTCTCCTCCCTCACTGTCTGCTCCCTCACTGTCTCCCCACTCCTGCTCTCCCCCTCACTGGCTCCCCCTCACTGTTTCCCCTCACTGTCTACACCTCACTGTCTGCCACCTCACTGCCTCCCCCCTCAGTATATTCCCCTCACTCTCTCCCACTCACTCTCTCGCCGCTCACTGTCTCCACAGCTCACTGTCTCCCGCTTCGCTGTCTCTCCCTCACTGACTCCCCCTCAGTGTCTGCCCCCTCTCTGTTTAGCCGCCTCACTGTCTCCCCCCTCACTGTCTCCCCCCTCACTGTCTCCCCCCTCACTGTCTCCCCCTCACTGTCTCCCCCCTCACTGTCTCCCCCCTCACTGTCTCCCCCCTCACTGTCTCCACCTCTGTCTCCCCCTCACTGTCTCACCCTCACTGTCTCCCCCATCACTGCCTTCCCCACTCATTGTCTCCCCGCTCATTTTCTGCCCCCTCACTGTCACCCCCACACTGTCTCCCCGCTCACTGTCACACCACTCACTGTCTCCCCCTCAATATCACACCCTCACTGTCTCCCCACTCACTGTCTGCCCTCTCACTGTCTCCCTGCTCACTCTCTCCCACTCACTGTCTTCCCGCTCACTTTCTCCCCACTCACTGTCTCCCCACTCACTGTCTCCCCACTCACTGTCTCCCCACTCACTGTCTACCCACTCACTGTCTCCCCATTCACTGTCTCCCCACTCATTGTCTACCCCCTCACTGTCTATCCCCTCACTGTCTGCCTGTCACTTTCTCCCGTTCACGCTCTCCACCGCACTGTCTCCCCCTCACTGTCTCCCCGCTCACTTTCACACCACACACTATCACCCCACTGTCTCCCCTCTCACTGTCTCCCCACTCACTGCCTGCCCCATCACTGTCACTCTGCACACCCTCTCCCTCTCACTGTCTCCCCGCTCACTGTCTCCCCACTCACTGTCTCCCCCTCACTGTCTACCCCCTCACTCTCTCCCCGCTCACTATCTCCCCATCACTGGCTCCCCCACACTGTCTACCCCCTCGCTGTCTAACCCCTCACTGTCTCCCCCTCACTCTCTCCTCCGTCACTCTCTCCCTGCTCACTTTCTCCCCGCTCACTGTCTCCCTGCTCACTGTCACCCCACTCACTGTCTCCCCACTCACTGTCTCCCCACTCACTGTCTCCACCCCACTGTCTCCCCCTCACTGTCTCGCCGATTCACTGTCTCCCCCTCACTGACTCCCCCTCACTGTCTCCCCCCCTCACTGTCTCCCCCCTCACTGTCTCCCCCCGCTCTCTGTCTCCCCGCGCTCACTGTCTGCCCTATCACGGCCTGCCCCCTCACTGTCTCCCCCTCACTGTCTCCCCGTCACTGTCACCCCCTCAATGTCTCCCCATCACAGTCTATACTGCACTGTCTCCCCCTCATTGTCTCCCCGCTCTCTGTCTCCCCGCTCTCTGTCTCCCCGCTCTCTGTCTCCCCGCTCTCTGTCTCCCCGCTCTCTGTCTCCCCGCTCTCTGTCTCCCCGCTCATTTTCTGCCCGCTCACTCTCTCCCCCTCACTCTCTCCCCCTCACTGTCACACCACTCACTGTCTCCCCCTCACTGTCTCCCCTGCTCACTCTCTCCCTTCCTCACTGTCTCCCATCGCTCTCTCCCCCTCACAATCTCCCCACTCACCATCTCCCCCCCCCCCACTGCCTCCCCACTCACTGTCTGGCCCTGCACTCTCTCCCCCTGACTCTCTCCCCCTGACACTCTCCCATCACTCTCTCCCCCTCACTCTCTCCCCCTCACTCTCTCCCCACTCACTGTCTCCTCCCTCACTGACTCCTCCCTCACAGTCTCCCACCTCAGTGCCTGCCCTATCTCTGTCTTCCTCCTCATTCTCTCCCCCTCACTGACTCCCTGCTCACTGTCTCCAAACTCACTGCCTCCCCCTCACTGTCTACCCCTTCACTCGCTCCCCGCTCACTCTCTCCCATCGCTCTCTCCCCCTCACTGTCTGCCCGTCACTTTATCTCGTTCACGCTCTCCACCTCACTGTCTCCCCCTCACTGTCTCCCCACTCACTGTCACACCACACTTTATCACCTCACTGTCTCCCCTCTCACTGTCTCCCCACTCACTGCCTGCCCCATCACTGTCTCTCTGCACACTCTCTCCCTCTCACTGTCTCCCGCTCACTGTCTCCCCACTCACTGTCTCCCCCTCACTGTCTACCCCCTCACTGTCTACCCCCTCACTCTCTCCCCGCTCACTATCTCCCCATCACTGGCTCCCCCACACTGTCTACCCCCTCACTGTCTAACCCCTCACTGTCTCCCCCTCACTGTCTCCCCCTCACTCTCTCCCCCCTCACTCTCTCCCCGCGCACTGTCTCCCAACTCACTGCCTCCCCGCTCACTGTCTCCCCACTCACTGTCTCCCCACTCACTGTCTCCACCCCACTGTCTCCCCCTCACTGCCTCACCGATTCACTGTCTCCCCCTCACTGACTCCCCCTCACTCTCTCCCCGCTCACTATCTCCCCATCACTGTCTCCCCCACACTGTCTACCTCCTCGCTGTCTAACCCCTCACTGTCTGCCCCTCACTTTCTCCCGTTCACTCTCTCCCCCCCACTGTCTCCCTGCTCACTGTCTCCCTGCTCACTGTCTCCCCGCTCACTGTCTCCCCCTCACTGTCTCCCCCTCACTCTCTAACCCCTCACTCTCTCCCCGCTCACTCTCTCCCATCACTGTCTCCCCACTCACTGTCTCTCCACTCACTGTCTCCCCACTCACTGTCTCCACCGCACTGTCTCCCCCTTACTGTCTCGCCGATTCACTGTTTCCCCCTCACTGTCTCCCCCTCACTGTCTCCCCCCTCACTTTCTGCCCACTCTCTGTCTCCCCCTCTCTGTCTCCCCCTCACTGTCGCCCCTCTCACTGTCTCCTCGCTCACTGACTCCCCCTCACTGTCTCCCCCCTCACTGTCTCCCCCTCACTGTCTCCCCCTCACTGCCTCCCCCCTCACTTTCTCCCCCCTCACTGTCTCCCCCCGCTCTCTGTCTCCCCCCGCTCTCTGTCTCCCCGCGCTCACTATCTACCCTATCACGGCCTGCCCCCACACTGTCTCCCGCTCACTGTTTCCCCGTCACTGTCACCCCCCTCAATGTCTCAACCTCACTGTCTCCCCACTCCTGCTCTCCCCCTCACTGGCTCCCCCTCACTGTTTCCCCTCACTGTCTACACCTCACTGTCTGCCACCTCACTGCCTCCCCCCTCAGTATATTCCCCTCACTCTCTCCCCCTCACTCTCTCGCCGCTCACTGTCTCCACAGCTCACTGTCTCCCGCTTCGCTGTCTCTCCCTCACTGACTCCCCCTCAGTGTCTGCCCCCTCTCTGTTTAGCCGCCTCACTGTCTCCCCCCTCACTGTCTCCCCCCTCACTGTCTCCCCCCTCACTGTCTCCCCCCTCACTGTCTCCCCCCTCACTGTCTCCACCTCTGTCTCCCCCTCACTGTCTCACCCTCACTGTCTCCCCCATCACTGCCTTCCCCACTCATTGTCTCCGCGCTCATTTTCTGCCCCCTCACTGTCACCCCCACACTGTCTCCCCGCTCACTGTCACACCACTCACTGTCTCCCCCTCAATATCACCCCCTCACTGTCTCCCCACTCACTGTCTGCCCTCTCACTGTCTCCCCGCTCACTTTCTCCCCGCTCACTTTCTCCCCACTCACTGTCTCCCCACTCACTGTCTACCCACTCACTGTCTCCCCATTCACTGTCTCCCCACCCATTGTCTACCCCTCACTGTCTATCCCCTCACTGTCTGCCTGTCACTTTCTCCCGTTCACGCTCTCCACCGCACTGTCTCCCCCTCACTGTCTCCCCGCTCACTTTCACACCACACACTATCACCCCACTGTCTCCCCTCTCACTGTCTCCCCACTCACTGCCTGCCCCATCACTGTCTCTCTGCACACTCTCTCCCTCTCACTGTCTCCCCGCTCACTGTCTCCCCACTCACTGTCTCCCCCTCACTGTCTACCCCCTCACTCTCTACCCCCTCACTCTCTCCCCGCTCACTATCTCCCCATCACTGGCTCCCCCACACTGTCTAACCCCTCACTGTCTCCCCCTCACTCTCTCCTCCCTCACTCTCTCCCCACTCACTGTCTCCCTGCTCACTGTCACCCCACTCACTGTCTCCCCACTCACTGTCTCCCCACTCACTGTCTCCACCCCACTGTCTCCCCCTCACTGTCTCACCGATTCACTGTCTCCCCCTCACTGACTCCCCCTCACTGTCTCCCCCCCTCACTGTCTCCCCCCTCACTGTCTCCCCCCGCTCTCTGTCTCCCCGCGCTCACTGTCTGCCCTATCACGGCCTGCCCCCTCACTGTCTCCCCGTCACTGTCACCCCCTCAATGTCTCCCCATCACAGTCTATACTGCACTGTCTCCCCCTCATTGTCTCCCCGCTCTCTGTCTCCCCGCTCTCTGTCTCCCCGCTCTCTGTCTCCCCGCTCTCTGTCTCCCCGCTCTCTGTCTCCCCGCTCTCTGTCTCCCCGCTCTCTGTCTCCTCGCTCTCTGTCTCCCCGCTCTCTGTCTCCTCGCTCTCTGTCTCCCCGCTCTCTGTCTCCCCGCTCTCTGTCTCCCCGCTCTCTGTCTCCCCGCTCTCTGTCTCCCCGCTCTCTGTCTCCCCGCTCTCTGTCTCCCCGCTCATTTTCTGCCCGCTCACTCTCTCCCCCTCACTCTCTCCCCCTCACTGTCACACCACTCACTGTCTCCCCCTCACTGTCTCCCCTGCTCACTCTCTCCCTTCCTCACTGTCTCCCAGCTCTCTGTCTCCCCCTCACTGTCTACCCTCTCATTCTCTCCCCGCTCACTCTCTCCCATCGCTCTCTCCCCCTCACAATCTCCCCACTCACCATCTCCCCCCCCCACTGCCTCCCCACTCACTGTCTGGCCCTGCACTCTCTCCCCCTGACTCTCTCCCCCTGACACTCTCCCATCACTCTCTCCCCCTCACTCTCTCCCCCTCACTCTCTCCCCACTCACTGTCTCCTCCCTCACTGACTCCTCCCTCACAGTCTCCCACCTCAGTGCCTGCCCTATCTCTGTCTTCCTCCTCATTCTCTCCCCCTCACTGACTCCCTGCTCACTGTCTCCAAACTCACTGCCTCCCCCTCACTGTCTACCCCTTCACTCGCTCCCCGCTCACTCTCTCCCCCTCACTGTCTACCCCCTCACTGTCTGCCCGTCACTTTATCTCGTTCACGCTCTCCACCTCACTGTCTCCCCCTCACTGTCTCCCCACTCACTGTCACACCACACATTATCACCTCACTGTCTCCCCTCTCACTGTCTCCCCACTCACTGCCTGCCCCATCACTGTCTCTCTGCACACTCTCTCCCTCTCACTGTCTCCCGCTCACTGTCTCCCCACTCACTGTCTCCCCCTCACTGTCAACCCCCTCACTGTCTACCCCCTCACTCTCTCCCCGCTCACTATCTCCCCATCACTGGCTCCCCCACACTGTCTACCCCCTCACTGTCTAACCCCTCACTGTCTCCCCCTCACTGTCTCCCCCTCACTGTCTCCCCCTCACTCTCTCCCTCCTCACTCTCTCCCCGCTCACTGTCTCCCCACTCACTGCCTCCCCGCTCACTGTCTCCCCGCTCACTGTCTCCCCGCTCACTGTCTCCCCACTCACTGTCTCCCCACTCACTGTCTCCCCACTCACTGTCGCCACCCCACTGTCTCCCCCTCACTGCCTCACCGATTCACTGTCTCCCCCTCACTGACTCCCCCTCACTCTCTCCCCGCTCACTATCTCCCCATCACTGTCTCCCCCACACTGTCTACCTCCTCGCTGTCTAACCCCTCACTGTCTGCCCCTCACTTTCTCCCGTTCACTCTCTCCCCCCCACTGTCTCCCTGCTCACTGTCTCCCCGCTCACTGTCTCCCCCTCACTCTCTACCCCCTCACTCTCTCCCCGCTCACTCTCTCCCATCACTGTCTCCCCACTCACTGTCTCTCCACTCACTGTCTCCCCACTCACTGTCTCCACCCCACTGTCTCCCCCTTACTATCTCGCCGATTCACTGTCTCCCCCTCACTGTCTCCCCCTCACTGTCTCCCCCTCACTGTCTCCCCCCTCACTTTCTGCCCACTCTCTGTCTCCCCCTCTCTGTCTCCCCCTCACTGTCGCCCCTCTCACTGTCTCCTCGCTCACTGACTCCCCCTCACTGTCTCCCCCCTCACTGTCTCCCCCTCACTGTCTCCCCCTCACTGCCTCCCCCCTCACTTTCTCCCCCCTCACTGTCTCCCCCCGCTCTCTGTCTCCCCGCGCTCACTATCTACCCTATCACGGCCTGCCCCCACACTGTCTCCCGCTCATTGTTTCCCCGTCACTGTCACCCCCCTCAATGTCTCAACCTCACTGTCTCCCCCATCACTGCCTTCCCCAGCACAGTCTCCCCCTCACTGTCTATACCGCACTGTCTCCCCCTCATTGTCTCCCCGCTCTCTGTCTCCTCGCTCTCTGTCTCCCCGCTCATTTTCTGCCCGCTCACTGTCTCCCCCTCACTGTCTCCCCCTCATTCTCTCCCTGCTCACTCTCTCCCATCGCTCTCTCCCCCACACAGTCTCCCCACTCACCGTCTCCCCCCCACTGTCTCCCCCCCGCACTGTCTCCCCCTCACTGTCTCGCCGCCTCTCTGTCCCCCCCTCACTGTTTCCCCCTCACTGCCTCCCCACTCACTGTCTGTCCCCGCACTGTCTCCCCCTCACTCTCTCCCCCTCACTCAATTCAATTCAATTCAATTCAAATCGCTTTATTGGCATGACAAGTTACATCTTATGTTGCCAATGCATCAGAAAACATTCATGTTTGTTCACAAAAATACAGATCTATCCATACAGTGTATAAACAGATATATCCCTCAGTGTATAAATATATACTTTCATATAATTTATATATACTCTTTTCTTATATTTACTGGTTGTCCCTCTGTTTATGGCAAGCTGTAACATAGTGTGCCGCTAGTGTTATGCAATTCCTCTCTTCCCCTAGTAGGTATGGGAGTTTTTGGTCGTCATTCAAATTTCTGAATTCCGGGCATATTTTTGTGAATTTTGGGTAGAAATTCTCCCTTATGCCCTGATATTTTCTACAAGCTGTGAGGAAGTGCATCTCTGTCTCCACCACTCCCTGACTGCAGTGAGAGCATATCCTGTCCTCTCTTGGTAGCCGGGTCTGTCTGTGTCTACCATTTTCGATCACCAGGTTATGTTCACTAAGTCTGTACATTGTCAAAGTTTTTCTCCATTTGCTATCCTTTACCATGGTCAGGTAATCAGCCATGTTGTATTGTCTGTTTAGGGCCAAGTAGCAATTGAGTTTGCTTTGGGTTTTTGTTGTTTCTGCCCAATATGACAGATATTTTTCCTTTTGCTTATCGATGATTGTGTTGGGTCGAATTCTTTGTGTTACGCTGTCACTGTCCTGGGGCTGGTTACTGTTAGTAGTGTTAGTAGTTACTTCACTGAGTCCCAGGACTAGTTGACTGAGGGTATTCTTCTTTATGGTCCTCTCTTGGCATTTCAGGGTTTCGTAATGATAGCATTGGGGGTTGCTCATTTCTAGGTGTTTCCAAAATTTGGTGGCTCTTTTTTGGATAGTGATTATTAATGGATATTGGCCTAGTTCTGCCCTGCATGCATTGTTTATGGTTTTCATTTGAGTCCGGAGGATACTTTTACAGAATCCTGCATGTAGGATCTCAATTGGGTGTTTGTCCCATTTTGCAAATTCTTGTTGTGTTAGCGGTCCCCACACCTCACTGCCATAGAGTGCAATTGGTTCAATTACTGATTTGAAAATTTTGAGCCAAATGCTAATTGGGATTTCTATTTGGATTGATTTTTTTATGGCATAGAAAGCCCTTCTTGCTTTCTCTTTCAGTTCATTCACAGCCAGTTTGAAATTTCCCATAGAACTGATTTTTAAGCCCAAGTATGTGTCGTTAGTGGTTTGTTCAATTTGGTTGTTCCTAGTGTGAAATTTATTTTGGGTCCCTGATGTCTGGATCTTTGCTGGAACACAAGGACTTTGGTTTTTTGGGGATTTATTGTCATGGCCCAAGTCTGGCAGTATGACTCCAGCAGATCCAGGTTCTGCTGTAGACCCTCCTTAGTTGGTGACAGCAGAACCAGGTCGTCTGCATAGAGGAGGAATTTAACCTTGGATTCATATAGGGTGAGGCCGGGTGCTGTCGATTGTTCAAGTAGTTTTGCCAATTCATTTATGTAAATATTAAAGAGTGTCGGTGAGATTGGCGAGCCCTGCATCACCCCCTGCCCCTGTGGGAAGTATTTTGTTTGTTTGTCTCCAATTTTAACTGCACATTTGTTGTTTGTATACATTGATTTAATTACATCATATGTTTTTCCCCCTACCCCGCTTCCGATAAGTTTCAAGAATAAACCGTCATGCCAGATGGAGTCGAAAGCCTTCTGGAAATCTACAAAGCATGCGTAGATTTTGCTTTTGTTATGGTGAACGTGTTTGTCAATTAGGGTCTGTAGGGTGAAGATATGATCTGATGTTCTATAGTTTGGCAGGAATCCAATTTGGCTTTTACTCAAGACATTGTGCTCCTCAAGGAAGTTTATAAGTCTTTTGTTTATGATGCTACAGAATACCTTCCCCAAGTTACTGTTTACACAGATGCCTCGATAGTTATTTGGGTCGACTTTGTCCCCACTTTTGTATATGGGCGTTATGAGTCCTTTGTTCCAGATATCAGGGAAGTAACCGACACTCAGAACCAAGTTGAAGAGTTTTAGGATAGCCAGTTTCATTTTATCGTCTGTGTGTTTAATCATCTCGCTTACTATGCCGTCTGCCCCGCAAGCTTTTCCTGGTCGCAGGTCCTTGATTTTTTCAAAAAGTTCTTTTTCTGTTATTATGGAGTCTAGCGGGTTTTGGTTATCTTTTATGGCCATTTCTAGCTTTTCCAGTTTTTTGCATATTTGGTGTTGCTCTGGCCTTAGTGTGTTTTTCTGGTATAATTTTTCAAAGTGGTTTTCCCATGTGTCTCCATTTTGAATGGCCAATTCGTCGTGTTGTTTTTTGTGTAATGTATTCCAGTTGTCCCAGAAACAATTGGAATCTCTCTCCCCCTCACTCTCTCCCCCTCACTCTCTCCCCCCTCACTCTCTCCCCCTCACTTTCTCCCCCCTCACTCTCTCCCCCTCACTGACTCCTCCCTCACAGTCTCCCTCCTCTCGGTCTGCCCTATCACTGTCTTCCCCATCACTTTCTCCCCCTCACTGTCTCCCCCCTCACTGTCTCCCCCCTCACTGTCTCCCTCCACACTGTCTCACCGCTTACTTTCTCCTACTCACTGTCTCCCCACTCACTGTCTATCGTACACTCTCGCCCTCCTCACTGTCTCAGCCCTCACGGTCACCCCCTCACTATCTCCGCATTCACTGTCTCCTCCTCACTATCTCCCCCTCACTGTCTCCCCCTCACTGCCTCTCCCCGCTAACTCTCTCCCCCTCACTGCCTCCCCCTCACTGTCTGCCCACTCACTCTCTCCCCCTCACTGTCTCCCCACTTACTGTTTCCCCCCTCACTGCCTATCGCTCACTGTTGCCCCCCTCACTGACTCCCCATCAATTTCTACCCCCTCACTGTCTCCCAACTCCCAGTCTCCCCCTCAATGTCTACCCATTCAGTCTCTCCCCGCTCACTCAGTCCCCCTCACAGTCTACCGCCTCACTGTCTCCCCCTCACCGTCTCCTCCTCACTGTCTACCACCTCATTCACTCCCAGCTCACTCTCTCCCCTCACTGTCTGCCCAGTACTCTCTCCCCATCACTCTCTCCACCTCACAGTCTACCCTCACTCTCAGTCTCCCCGCACTCACTGTCTGCCCTATTATTGTCTGCCACCTCACTGTCTCCCCCCTCACTGTCTCCACCCCCACTGTCTCCCGCCTCACTATCTCCGCACTCACTGTCTGCCCCCTCACTGTCTCCCCCTGTCACTGTCTCCGCACTAACTGTCTAGCCCTCACTATCTCCGTACTCACTATCTCCCCCTCACTGTCTGCCACCTCACTGTTCCCCGCTCACTGTCTACACCTCACTGTCTGCCACCTCACTGTCTCCCCATCACTCGCTCCTCCTCATTCTCTCCCCCTCACTCGCTCCCCATCACTCTCTACCCCCTCCCCCTTTCCCCACTCACTCTCTCCCCCTCACTGTCTCCCCCTCACTCTCTACACCTCACTGTCTCCCCACTCAATGTCTCCTCCTCACTGTCTCTCCACTCACTCTCTCCCCCTCACTGTCTCCCCCTCACTGTATCCCCTCACTGTCCCCCCCCTCACTTTCTCCCTGCTCACTCTCTCCCTGCTTACTGTTTCCCCACTCACTGTCTCCCCCTCACTGTCTCCCCCTCACTGTCTCCCCCTCACTGTCTACCCCTCACTGTCTACCCCCTCACTCTCTCCCCCTCACTCTCTCCTCTCACTATCTGCCCAGTCAATCACTCCCCATCACTCTCTCCCCCTCACTGTCTCCCCCTCATTGTCTACCACCTCACTGTCTCCCCTCACTGACTACACCCTCACAGTCTTCCCACTCGCTGTCTACTCCCTCACTGTCTCCCCCTCACTGTCTTGCCCCCCACTGTCTCCCCCTCACTGTCACCCCACTCACTGTCTCCCCCTCCTCACTGTCACCCTACTCACTGTCTTCCCCCTCAGTCTCCCCCCTCACTGTCTCCTCCCTCACTGTCTCCCACCTCACTATCTCCACACTCACTGTCTCCCCCTCACTGTCTTCCCCCCCACTGTCTCCCCCTCACTGTCTCGCTGCCTCACTGTCACCCCCTCACTATCACCCCCCTCACTGTCTCCCCTCTCACTGTCTCCCCTCTCACTGTCTCCCCTCTCACTGTCTCCCCTCTCACTGTCTCCCCTCTCACTGTCTCCCCCTCACTGTCTCCCCCCGCTCTCAGTCTCCCCGCACTCACTGTCTGCACTATTACTGTCTGCCCCTCACTGTCTCCCCGCTCACTGTCTCCCCGTTCTCGTTCTGCCCGCTCACTGTCTCCCCCTCACTGTCTCCCCCACACTTTCTCCCCACTCACTGTCACACCACGCACTCTCTCCCCCTCACTATCAACCCCTCACCTTCTCCCCACTCACTGTCTGCTCCCCTCATTCTCTCCCCCTCACTGACTCCCTGCTCACTGTCTCCCCACTCACTGTCTCCCCCACTGTCTACCCCTTGACTCTCTCCCATTCAAGCTCTCCACCTCACATTCTCCCCCTCACTGTCTCCCCGCTCACTGTCACACCACTCACTGTCTCCCCCTCACTATCACCCCACTGTCTCCCCTCTCACTGTCTCCCCACTCACTGCCTGCCCCATCACTGTCTCTCTGCTCACTCTCTCCCTCTCATTGTCTCCACGCTCACTGACTCCCCACTCACTGTCTCCCCCTTACTGTCTACCCCCTCACTCTCTCCCCGCTCACTATCTCCCCATCACTGTCTCCCCCACACTGTCTACCCCCTCGCTGTCTAAACCCTCACTGTCTGCCCTCACTTTCTCCCGTTCACTATCTCCCCTTCACTGTCTCCCTGCTCACTGTCTCCCCGCTCATTGTCTCCCCACTCACTGTCTCCCCCTCACTGTCTCCCCCTCACCCTCTACCCCCTCACTCTCTCCCCGCTCACTCTCTCCCATCACTGTCTCCCCGCTCACTGTCTCTCCACTCACTGTCTCCCCACTCACTGTCTCCACCCCACTATCTCCCCCTCACTGTCTCGCCGATTCAGTCTCCCCCTCACTGTCTCCCCCTCACTGTCTCCCCCTCACTGCCTCCCCCTCACTGCCTCCCCCCTCACTGTCTTCCCCCGCTCTCTGTCTCCCCACGCTCACTGTCTGCCCTATCACGGCCTGCCCCCTCACAGTCTCCCCCTCACTCTCTCTGTCACCCCCCTCACTGGTTCACCCTCACTGTCTCCCCCATCACTGCCTTCCCTATCACAGTCTCCCCCTCACTCGCTATACCGCACTGTCTACCCCTCATTGTCTCCCCGCTCTCTTTCTCCCTGCTCATTATCTGCCCGCTCACTCTCTCCCCCTCACTCTCTCCCCCTCACTCTCTCCCCCCTCACTCTCTCCCCGCTCACTGTCTCCCAACTCACTGCCTCCCCGCTCACTGTCTCCCCACTCACTGTCTCCACCCCACTGTCTCCCCCTCACTGCCTCACCGATTCACTGTCTCCCCCTCACTGACTCCCCCTCACTCTCTCCCCGCTCACTATCTCCCCATCACTGTCTCCCCCACACTGTCTACCTCCTCGCTGTCTAACCCCTCACTGTCTGCCCCTCACTTTCTCCCGTTCACTCTCTCCCCCCCACTGTCTCCCTGCTCACTGTCTCCCCGCTCACTGTCTCCCCCTCACTGTCTCCCCCTCACTCTCTAACCCCTCACTCTCTCCCCGCTCACTCTCTCCCATCACTGTCTCCCCACTCACTGTCTCTCCACTCACTGTCTCCCCACTCACTGTCTCCACCGCACTGTCTCCCCCTTACTGTCTCGCCGATTCACTGTTTCCCCCTCACTGTCTCCCCCTCACTGTCTCCCCCCTCACTTTCTGCCCACTCTCTGTCTCCCCCTCTCTGTCTCCCCCTCACTGTCGCCCCTCTCACTGTCTCCTCGCTCACTGACTCCCCCTCACTGTCTCCCCCCTCACTGTCTCCCCCTCACTGTCTCCCCCTCACTGCCTCCCCCCTCACTTTCTCCCCCCTCACTGTCTCCCCCCGCTCTCTGTCTCCCCCCGCTCTCTGTCTCCCCGCGCTCACTATCTACCCTATCACGGCCTGCCCCCACACTGTCTCCCGCTCACTGTTTCCCCGTCACTGTCACCCCCCTCAATGTCTCAACCTCACTGTCTCCCCACTCCTGCTCTCCCCCTCACTGGCTCCCCCTCACTGTTTCCCCTCACTGTCTACACCTCACTGTCTGCCACCTCACTGCCTCCCCCCTCAGTATATTCCCCTCACTCTCTCCCCCTCACTCTCTCGCCGCTCACTGTCTCCACAGCTCACTGTCTCCCGCTTCGCTGTCTCTCCCTCACTGACTCCCCCTCAGTGTCTGCCCCCTCTCTGTTTAGCCGCCTCACTGTCTCCCCCCTCACTGTCTCCCCCCTCACTGTCTCCCCCCTCACTGTCTCCCCCCTCACTGTCTCCCCCCTCACTGTCTCCCCCCTCACTGTCTCCACCTCTGTCTCCCCCTCACTGTCTCACCCTCACTGTCTCCCCCATCACTGCCTTCCCCACTCATTGTCTCCCCGCTCATTTTCTGCCCCCTCACTGTCACCCCCACACTGTCTCCCCGCTCACTGTCACACCACTCACTGTCTCCCCCTCAATATCACCCCCTCACTGTCTCCCCACTCACTGTCTGCCCTCTCACTGTCTCCCCGCTCACTTTCTCCCCGCTCACTTTCTCCCCACTCACTGTCTCTCCACTCACTGTCTACCCACTCACTGTCTCCCCATTCACTGTCTCCCCACCCATTGTCTACCCCCTCACTGTCTATCCCCTCACTGTCTGCCTGTCACTTTCTCCCGTTCACGCTCTCCACCGCACTGTCTCCCCCTCACTGTCTCCCCGCTCACTTTCACACCACACACTATCACCCCACTGTCTCCCCTCTCACTGTCTCCCCACTCACTGCCTGCCCCATCACTGTCTCTCTGCACACTCTCTCCCTCTCACTGTCTCCCCGCTCACTGTCTCCCCACTCACTGTCTCCCCCTCACTGTCTACCCCCTCACTCTCTACCCCCTCACTCTCTCCCCGCTCACTATCTCCCCATCACTGGCTCCCCCACACTGTCTAACCCCTCACTGTCTCCCCCTCACTCTCTCCTCCCTCACTCTCTCCCCGCTCACTTTCTCCCCACTCACTGTCTCCCTGCTCACTGTCACCCCACTCACTGTCTCCCCACTCACTGTCTCCCCACTCACTGTCTCCACCCCACTGTCTCCCCCTCACTGTCTCACCGATTCACTGTCTCCCCCTCACTGACTCCCCCTCACTGTCTCCCCCCCTCACTGTCTCCCCCCTCACTGTCTCCCCCCGCTCTCTGTCTCCCCGCGCTCACTGTCTGCCCTATCACGGCCTGCCCCCTCACTGTCTCCCCGTCACTGTCACCCCCTCAATGTCTCCCCATCACAGTCTATACTGCACTGTCTCCCCCTCATTGTCTCCCCGCTCTCTGTCTCCCCGCTCTCTGTCTCCCCGCTCTCTGTCTCCCCGCTCTCTGTCTCCCCGCTCTCTGTCTCCCCGCTCTCTGTCTCCCCGCTCTCTGTCTCCCCGCTCTCTGTCTCCCCGCTCTCTGTCTCCCCGCTCTCTGTCTCCCCGCTCTCTGTCTCCTCGCTCTCTGTCTCCCCGCTCTCTGTCTCCCCGCTCTCTGTCTCCCCGCTCTCTGTCTCCCCGCTCTCTGTCTCCCCGCTCTCTGTCTCCCCGCTCATTTTCTGCCCGCTCACTCTCTCCCCCTCACTCTCTCCCCCTCACTGTCACACCACTCACTATCTCCCCTGCTCACTCTCTCCCTTCCTCACTGTCTCCCAGCTCTCTGTCTCCCCCTCACTGTCTACCCTCTCATTCTCTCCCCGCTCACTCTCTCCCATCGCTCTCTCCCCCTCACAATCTCCCCACTCACCATCTCCCCCCCCCCACTGCCTCCCCACTCACTGTCTGGCCCTGCACTCTCTCCCCCTGACTCTCTCCCCCTGACACTCTCCCATCACTCTCTCCCCCTCACTCTCTCCCCCTCACTCTCTCCCCACTCACTGTCTCCTCCCTCACTGACTCCTCCCTCACAGTCTCCCACCTCAGTGCCTGCCCTATCTCTGTCTTCCTCCTCATTCTCTCCCCCTCACTGACTCCCTGCTCACTGTCTCCAAACTCACTGCCTCCCCCTCACTGTCTACCCCTTCACTCGCTCCCCGCTCACTCTCTCCCATCGCTCTCTCCCCCTCACTGTCTACCCCCTCACTGTCTGCCCGTCACTTTATCTCGTTCACGCTCTCCACCTCACTGTCTCCCCCTCACTGTCTCCCCACTCACTGTCACACCACACATTATCACCTCACTGTCTCCCCTCTCACTGTCTCCCCACTCACTGCCTGCCCCATCACTGTCTCTCTGCACACTCTCTCCCTCTCACTGTCTCCCGCTCACTGTCTCCCCACTCACTGTCTCCCCCTCACTGTCAACCCCCTCACTGTCTACCCCCTCACTCTCTCCCCGCTCACTATCTCCCCATCACTGGCTCCCCCACACTGTCTACCCCCTCACTGTCTAACCCCTCACTGTCTCCCCCTCACTGTCTCCCCCTCACTCTCTCCCTCCTCACTCTCTCCCCGCTCACTGTCTCCCCACTCACTGCCTCCCCGCTCACTGTCTCCCCGCTCACTGTCTCCCCGCTCACTGTCTCCCCACTCACTGTCTCCCCACTCACTGTCTCCCCACTCACTGTCGCCACCCCACTGTCTCCCCCTCACTGCCTCACCGATTCACTGTCTCCCCCTCACTGACTCCCCCTCACTCTCTCCCCGCTCACTATCTCCCCATCACTGTCTCCCCCACACTGTCTACCTCCTCGCTGTCTAACCCCTCACTGTCTGCCCCTCACTTTCTCCCGTTCACTCTCTCCCCCCCACTGTCTCCCTGCTCACTGTCTCCCCGCTCACTGTCTCCCCCTCACTCTCTACCCCCTCACTCTCTCCCCGCTCACTCTCTCCCATCACTGTCTCCCCACTCACTGTCTCTCCACTCACTGTCTCCCCACTCACTGTCTCCACCCCACTGTCTCCCCCTTACTATCTCGCCGATTCACTGTCTCCCCCTCACTGTCTCCCCCTCACTGTCTCCCCCTCACTGTCTCCCCCCTCACTTTCTACCCACTCTCTGTCTCCCCCTCTCTGTCTCCCCCTCACTGTCGCCCCTCTCACTGTCTCCTCGCTCACTGACTCCCCCTCACTGTCTCCCCCCTCACTGTCTCCCCCTCACTGTCTCCCCCTCACTGCCTCCCCCCTCACTTTCTCCCCCCTCACTGTCTCCCCCCGCTCTCTGTCTCCCCGCGCTCACTATCTACCCTATCACGGCCTGCCCCCACACTGTCTCCCGCTCATTGTTTCCCCGTCACTGTCACCCCCCTCAATGTCTCAACCTCACTGTCTCCCCCATCACTGCCTTCCCCAGCACAGTCTCCCCCTCACTGTCTATACCGCACTGTCTCCCCCTCATTGTCTCCCCGCTCTCTGTCTCCTCGCTCTCTGTCTCCCCGCTCATTTTCTGCCCGCTCACTGTCTCCCCCTCACTGTCTCCCCCTCATTCTCTCCCCGCTCACTCTCTCCCATCGCTCTCTCCCCCACACAGTCTCCCCACTCACCGTCTCCCCCCCACTGTCTCCCCCCCCGCACTTACTCCCCCTCACTGTCTCGCCGCCTCTCTGTCCCCCCCTCACTGTTTCCCCCTCACTGCCTCCCCACTCACTGTCTGTCCCCGCACTGTCTCCCCCTCACTCTCTCCCCCTCACTCAATTCAATTCAATTCAATTCAAATCGCTTTATTGGCATGACAAGTTACATCTTATGTTGCCAATGCATCAGAAAACATTCATGTTTGTTCACAAAAATACAGATCTATCCATACAGTGTATAAACAGATATATCCCTCAGTGTATAAATATATACTTTCATATAATTTATATATACTCTTTTCTTATATTTACTGGTTGTCCCTCTGTTTATGGCAAGCTGTAACATAGTGTGCCGCTAGTGTTATGCAATTCCTCTCTTCCCCTAGTAGGTATGGGAGTTTTTGGTCGTCATTCAAATTTCTGAATTCCGGGCATATTTTTGTGAATTTTGGGTAGAAATTCTCCCTTATGCCCTGATATTTTCTACAAGCTGTGAGGAAGTGCATCTCTGTCTCCACCACTCCCTGACTGCAGTGAGAGCATATCCTGTCCTCTCTTGGTAGCCGGGTCTGTCTGTGTCTACCATTTTCGATCACCAGGTTATGTTCACTAAGTCTGTACATTGTCAAAGTTTTTCTCCGTTTGCTATCCTTTACCATGGTCAGGTAATCAGCCATGTTGTATTGTCTGTTTAGGGCCAAGTAGCAATTGAGTTTGCTTTGGGTTTTTGTTGTTTCTGCCCAATATGACAGATATTTTTCCTTTTGCTTATCGATGATTGTGTTGGGTCGAATTCTTTGTGTTACGCTGTCACTGTCCTGGGGCTGGTTACTGTTAGTAGTGTTAGTAGTTACTTCACTGAGTCCCAGGACTAGTTGACTGAGGGTATTCTTCTTTATGGTCCTCTCTTGGCATTTCAGGGTTTCGTAATGATAGCATTGGGGGTTGCTCATTTCTAGGTGTTTCCAAAATTTGGTGGCTCTTTTTTGGATAGTGATTATTAATGGATATTGGCCTAGTTCTGCCCTGCATGCATTGTTTATGGTTTTCATTTGAGTCCGGAGGATACTTTTACAGAATCCTGCATGTAGGATCTCAATTGGGTGTTTGTCCCATTTTGCAAATTCTTGTTGTGTTAGCAGTCCCCACACCTCACTGCCATAGAGTGCAATTGGTTCAATTACTGATTTGAAAATTTTGAGCCAAATGCTAATTGGGATTTCTATTTGGATTGATTTTTTTATGGCATAGAAAGCCCTTCTTGCTTTCTCTTTCAGTTCATTCACAGCCAGTTTGAAATTTCCCATAGAACTGATTTTTAAGCCCAAGTATGTGTCGTTAGTGGTTTGTTCAATTTGGTTGTTCCTAGTGTGAAATTTATTTTGGGTCCCTGATGTCTGGATCTTTGCTGGAACACAAGGACTTTGGTTTTTTGGGGATTTATTGTCATGGCCCAAGTCTGGCAGTATGACTCCAGCAGATCCAGGTTCTGCTGTAGACCCTCCTTAGTTGGTGACAGCAGAACCAGGTCGTCTGCATAGAGGAGGAATTTAACCTTGGATTCATATAGGGTGAGGCCGGGTGCTGTCGATTGTTCAAGTAGTTTTGCCAATTCATTTATGTAAATATTAAAGAGTGTCGGTGAGATTGGCGAGCCCTGCATCACCCCCTGCCCCTGTGGGAAGTATTTTGTTTGTTTGTCTCCAATTTTAACTGCACATTTGTTGTTTGTATACATTGATTTAATTACATCATATGTTTTTCCCCCTACCCCGCTTCCGATAAGTTTCAAGAATAAACCGTCATGCCAGATGGAGTCGAAAGCCTTCTGGAAATCTACAAAGCATGCGTAGATTTTGCTTTTGTTATGGTGAACGTGTTTGTCAATTAGGGTCTGTAGGGTGAAGATATGATCTGATGTTCTATAGTTTGGCAGGAATCCAATTTGGCTTTTACTCAAGACATTGTGCTCCTCAAGGAAGTTTATAAGTCTTTTGTTTATGATGCTACAGAATACCTTCCCCAAGTTACTGTTTACACAGATGCCTCGATAGTTATTTGGGTCGACTTTGTCCCCACTTTTGTATATGGGCGTTATGAGTCCTTTGTTCCAGATATCAGGGAAGTAACCGACACTCAGAACCAAGTTGAAGAGTTTTAGGATAGCCAGTTTCATTTTATCGTCTGTGTGTTTAATCATCTCGCTTACTATGCCGTCTGCCCCGCAAGCTTTTCCTGGTCGCAGGTCCTTGATTTTTTCAAAAAGTTCTTTTTCTGTTATTATGGAGTCTAGCGGGTTTTGGTTATCTTTTATGGCCATTTCTAGCTTTTCCAGTTTTTTGCATATTTGGTGTTGCTCTGGCCTTAGTGTGTTTTTCTGGTATAATTTTTCAAAGTGGTTTTCCCATGTGTCTCCATTTTGAATGGCCAATTCGTCGTGTTGTTTTTTGTGTAATGTATTCCAGTTGTCCCAGAAACAATTGGAATCTCTCTCCCCCTCACTCTCTCCCCCTCACTCTCTCCCCCTTCACTCTCTCCCCCTCACTTTCTCCCCCCTCACTCTCTCCCCCTCACTGACTCCTCCCTCACAGTCTCCCTCCTCACGGTCTGCCCTATCACTGTCTTCCCCATCACTTTCTCCCCCTCACTGTCTCCCCCCTCACTGTCTCCCCCCTCACTGTCTCCCTCCACACTGTCTCACCGCTTACTTTCTCCTACTCACTGTCTCCCCACTCACTGTCTATCGTACACTCTCGCCCTCCTCACTGTCTCAGCCCTCACGGTCACCCCCTCACTATCTCCGCATTCACTGTCTCCTCCTCACTATCTCCCCCTCACTGTCTCCCCCTCACTGCCTCTCCCCGCTAACTCTCTCCCCCTCACTGCCTCCCCCTCACTGTCTGCCCACTCACTCTCTCCCCCTCACTGTCTCCCCACTTACTGTTTCCCCCCTCACTGCCTATCGCTCACTGTTGCCCCCCTCACTGACTCCCCATCAATTTCTACCCCCTCACTGTCTCCCAACTCCCAGTCTCCCCCTCAATGTCTACCCATTCAGTCTCTCCCCGCTCACTCAGTCCCCCTCACAGTCTACCGCCTCACTGTCTCCCCCTCACCGTCTCCTCCTCACTGTCTACCACCTCATTCACTCCCAGCTCACTCTCTCCCCTCACTGTCTGCCCAGTACTCTCTCCCCATCACTCTCTCCACCTCACAGTCTACCCTCACTCTCAGTCTCCCCGCACTCACTGTCTGCCCTATTATTGTCTGCCACCTCACTGTCTCCCCCCTCACTGTCTCCACCCCCACTGTCTCCCGCCTCACTATCTCCGCACTCACTGTCTGCCCCCTCACTGTCTCCCCCTGTCACTGTCTCCGCACTAACTGTCTAGCCCTCACTATCTCCGTACTCACTATCTCCCCCTCACTGTCTGCCACCTCACTGTTCCCCGCTCACTGTCTACACCTCACTGTCTGCCACCTCACTGTCTCCCCATCACTCGCTCCTCCTCATTCTCTCCCCCTCACTCGCTCCCCATCACTCTCTACCCCCTCCCCCTTTCCCCACTCACTCTCTCCCCCTCACTGTCTCCCCCTCACTCTCTACACCTCACTGTCTCCCCACTCAATGTCTCCTCCTCACTGTCTCTCCACTCACTCTCTCCCCCTCACTGTCTCCCCCTCACTGTATCCCCTCACTGTCCCCCCCCTCACTTTCTCCCTGCTCACTCTCTCCCTGCTTACTGTTTCCACACTCACTGTCTCCCCCTCACTGTCTCCCCCTCACTGTCTCCCCCTCACTGTCTACCCCTCACTGTCTACCCCCTCACTCTCTCCCCCTCACTCTCTCCTCTCACTATCTGCCCAGTCAATCACTCCCCATCACTCTCTCCCCCTCACTGTCTCCCCCTCATTGTCTACCACCTCACTGTCTCCCCTCACTGACTACACCCTCACAGTCTTCCCACTCGCTGTCTACTCCCTCACTGTCTCCCCCTCACTGTCTTGCCCCCCACTGTCTCCCCCTCACTGTCACCCCACTCACTGTCTCCCCCTCCTCACTGTCACCCTACTCACTGTCTTCCCCCTCAGTCTCCCCCCTCACTGTCTCCTCCCTCACTGTCTCCCACCTCACTATCTCCACACTCACTGTCTCCCCCTCACTGTCTTCCCCCCCCACTGTCTCCCCCTCACTGTCTCGCTGCCTCACTGTCACCCCCTCACTATCACCCCCCTCACTGTCTCCCCTCTCACTGTCTCCCCTCTCACTGTCTCCCCTCTCACTGTCTCCCCTCTCACTGTCTCCCCTCTCACTGTCTCCCCCTCACTGTCTCCCCCCTCACTGTCTCCCCCCTCACTGTCTCCCCTCTCACTGCCTCCTCCTCACTGTCTCCCCCTCACTGTCTCCCCCCGCTCTCAGTCTCCCCGCACTCACTGTCTGCCCCTCACTGTCTCCCCGCTCACTGTCTCCCCGTTCTCGTTCTGCCCGCTCACTGTCTCCCCCTCACTGTCTCCCCCACAATTTCTCCCCACTCACTGTCACACCACGCACTCTCTCCCCCTCACTATCAACCCCTCACCTTCTCCCCACTCACTGTCTGCTCCCCTCATTCTCTCCCCCTCACTGACTCCCTGCTCACTGTCTCCCCACTCACTGTCTCCCCCACTGTCTACCCCTTGACTCTCTCCCATTCAAGCTCTCCACCTCACATTCTCCCCCTCACTGTCTCCCCGCTCACTGTCACACCACTCACTGTCTCCCCCTCACTATCACCCCACTGTCTCCCCTCTCACTGTCTCCCCACTCACTGCCTGCCCCATCACTGTCTCTCTGCTCACTCTCTCCCTCTCATTGTCTCCACGCTCACTGACTCCCCACTCACTGTCTCCCCCTTACTGTCTACCCCCTCACTCTCTCCCCGCTCACTATCTCCCCATCACTGTCTCCCCCACACTGTCTACCCCCTCGCTGTCTAAACCCTCACTGTCTGCCCTCACTTTCTCCCGTTCACTATCTCCCCTTCACTGTCTCCCTGCTCACTGTCTCCCCGCTCATTGTCTCCCCACTCACTGTCTCCCCCACACTGTCTCCCCCTCACCCTCTACCCCCTCACTCTCTCCCCGCTCACTCTCTCCCATCACTGTCTCCCCGCTCACTGTCTCTCCACTCACTGTCTCCCCACTCACTGTCTCCACCCCACTATCTCCCCCTCACTGTCTCGCCGATTCAGTCTCCCCCTCACTGTCTCCCCCTCACTGTCTCCCCCTCACTGCCTCCCCCTCACTGCCTCCCCCCTCACTGTCTTCCCCCGCTCTCTGTCTCCCCACGCTCACTGTCTGCCCTATCATGGCCTGCCCCCTCACAGTCTCCCCCTCACTCTCTCTGTCACCCCCCTCACTGGTTCACCCTCACTGTCTCCCCCATCACTGCCTTCCCTATCACAGTCTCCCCCTCACTCGCTATACCGCACTGTCTACCCCTCATTGTCTCCCCGCTCTCTTTCTCCCTGCTCATTATCTGCCCGCTCACTCTCTCCCCCTCACTCTCTCCCCCTCACTCTCTCCCCCTCACTCTCTCCCACACACTCTCTCCCCCACTCTCTCCCCCTCACTCTCTCCCCCTCATTCTCTCCCCCTCACTCTCTCCCCCTCACTCTCTCCCCCTCACTCTCTCCCCCTCACTGTCACACCACTCACTGTCACACCACTCACGGTCTCCCCCTCACTGTCTCCCTGCTCACTCTCTCCCTTCCTCACTGTCTAGCAGCTCTCTGTCTCCCCCTCACTGTCTACCCCCTCATTCTCTCCCCGCTCACTCTCTCCCATCGCTCTCTCCCCCTCACAGTCTCCCCACTCACCATCTCCCGCCCCCCCCCACTGTCTCCCCCTCACGGTCTCACCGCCTCTCTGTTCCCCCCCTCACTGTTTCCCCCTCACTGCCTCCCCACTCACTGTCAGCCCCCGCATTGTCTCCCCCTCACTCTCTCCCCCTCACTCTCTCCCCCTCACTCTCTCCCCCTCACTCTCTCCCCCTCACTCTCTCCTCCCTCACTGACTTCTCCCTCACAGTCTCCCCCTCACTGTCTGCCCTATCACTGTCTCCCCCTCACTGTCTCACCGATTACTTTCTCTTGCTCACAGTCTCCCCCTCACTGTCTCCCCCCCACTGTCTCCCCCTCACTGTCTCTCCCCGCTAACTCTCTCCCCCTCACAGTCTCCCCACTTACTGTCTCCCCCCTCACAGTCTATCGCTCACTGTTGCCCCCCTCACTGTTCAATTCAAATCAATTCAAATCGCTTTATTGGCATGACAAGTTACATCTTATGTTGCCAAAGCATCGTAAAACATTCATGTTTGTACACAAAAATACAGATCTATCCATGCAGTGTATAAACAGATATATCCCTGAGTGTATAAATATAATTTCATATAATTTATATATACTCTTTTCTTATATTTAGTGGTTGTCCCTCTGTTTATGGCAAGCTGTAACAAAGTGTGCTGCTAGTGTTACACAATTTCTCTCTTCCCCTAGTAGGTATGGGAGTTTTTGGTCGTCATTTAAATTTCTGAATTCCGGGCATATTTTTGTGAATTTTGGGTAGAAATTCTCCCTTATGCCCTGATATTTTCTACAAGCTGTGAGGAAGTGCATCTCTGTCTCCACCACTCCCTGACTGCAGTGAGAGCATACCCTGTCCTCTCTTGGTAGCCGGGTCTGCCTGTGTCTACCTTTTTCGATCGCCAGGCTATGTTCACTAAGTCTGTACATTGTCAAGGTTTTTCTCAGTTTGCTATCCTTTACCATGGTCAGGTAATCAGCCATGTTGTATTGTCTGTTTAGGGCCAAGTAGCAATTGAGTTTGTTTTGGGTTTTTGTTGTTTCTGCCCAATATGACAGATATTTTTCCTTTTGCTTAGCGACGATTGTGTTGGGTCGAATTCTTTGTGTTACGCTGTCACTGTCCTGGTGCTGGTTATTGTTAGTAGTGTTAGTAGTTACTTCACTGAGTCCCAGGACTAGTTGACTGAGGGTATTCTTCTTCATGGTCCTCTCTTGGCATTTCAGGGCTTCGTAATGATAGCATTGGGGGTTGCTCATTTCTAGGTGTTTCCAAAATTTGGTGGCTCTTTTTTGGATAGTGATTATTAATGGATATTGGCCTAGTTCTGCCCTGCATGCATTGTTTACGGCTTTCCTTTGAGTCCGGAGGATACTTTTACAGAATTCTGCATGTAGGATCTCAATTGGGTGTTTCTCCCATTTTGCAAATTCTTGTTGTGTTAGCGGTCCCCACACTTCACTGCCATAGAGTGCAATTGGTTCAATTACTGATTTGAAAATTTTGAGCCAAATGCTAATTGGGATTTCTATTTGGATTGATTTTTTAATGGCAGAGAAAGCCTTTCTTGCTTTCTCTTTCAGTTCATTCACAGCCAGTTTGAAATTTCCCGTAGAACTGATTTTTAAGCCCAAGTATGTGTAGTTAGTGGTTTGTTCAATTTTGGTTGTTCCTAGTGTGAAATTTATTTTGGGTCCCTGATGTCTGGATCTTTGCTGGAACACATGGACTTTGGTTTTTTGGGGATTTATTGTCAGGGCCCAAGTCTGGCAGTATGACTCCAGCAGATCCAGGTTCTGCTGTAGACCCGCCTTAGTTGGTGACAGTAGAACCAGGTCGTCTGCATAGAGGAGGAATTTAACCTTGGATTCATATAGGGTGAGCCCAGGTGCTGTAGATTGTTCAAGTAGTTTTGCCAATTCATTTATGTAAATATTAAAGAGTGTCGGTGAGATTGGCGAGCCCTGCGTCACCCCCCGCCCCTGTGGGAAGTATTTTGTTTGTTTGTCTCCAATTTTAACTGCACATTTGTTGTTTGTATACATTGATTTAATTACATCATATGTTTCTCCCCCTACCCCGCTTTCAATAAGTTTCAGGAATAAACCATCGTGCCAGATGGAATCGAAAGCCTTCTGGAAATCTATAAAGCATGCGTAGATTTTGCTTTTGTTTTGATGAACGTGTTTGTCAATTAGGGTCTGTAGGGTGAAGATATGATCTGACGTTCTATAGTTTGGCAGGAATCCAATTTGGCTTTTACTCAAGACATAGTGCTCCTCAAGGAAGTTTATAAGTCTTTTGTTTATGATACTACCCCCTCACTGTCTCCCAACTCCCTGTCTCCCCCTCACAGTCTCCTCCTCGCTGTCGACAACCTCATTCTCTCCCAGCTCACTCTCTCCCCTCACTGTCTGCCCAGTCACTCTCTCCCCATCACTCTCTCCACCTCACTGTCTCCCCATGCTCATTGTCTACCCTATTACTGTCTGCCCCTAACTGTCTCCCCGCTCACCGTCTCCCCGCTCTCTTTCTGCCCGCTCACTGTCTCCCCCTCACTGTCTCCCTGCTCACTGTCGCCTCACTCATTGTCTCCCCCTCACTATCTACCCTTTTACTCTCTCCCAACGCTGTCTCCCCCTCACAGACTCCCCCTCACTGTCTACCCCCTCACTGTCTGCCCCTCACTTTCTCATGTTCGCGCTCTCCCCATCACTGTCTCCCCCCTTACTGTCTCCCCGCTCACTGTCACACCACGCACAGTCTCCCCCTCACTATCACCCCACTGTCTCCCCACTCACTGCCTGCCCCCTCATTGTCTCCCTGCTCACTCTCTCCCCCTCACTGTCTCCCCCTCACTGTCTCCCCCTCACTGTCTACCCCCTCACTCTCTCCCCACTCACTCTCTCCCCGCTCACTCTCTCCCATCACTGTCTTCCCGCTCACTGTCTGCCCTATCACGTCCTGCCCCCTTACTGTCTCCCCCTCACTGTCTCCCCCTCACTGTCTCCCCCCTCACTGTCTCACCCTCACTGTCTCCCCATCAGTGCCTTCCCCATAACTGACTCCCCCTCACTGTCTCCCTGCTCACTCTCTCCCCCTTACTGTCTCCCGGCTCTCTGTCTCCCCCTCACTGTCTACCCCCTCACTGTCTACCCCCTCACTCTCTCCCCGCTCACTCTCTCCCATCCCTCTCTCCCCCTCACAGTCTCCCCAATCACTGTCTCCCCACCCCCACTGTCTCCCCCTCACGGTCTCGCCGCCTCACTGTCTCCCCCCTCACTGTTTCCCCCTCACTGTCTTCCCACTCACTGTCTCCCCCTCACTGTCTCCCCCTCACTGTCTTCCCATCACTGTCTCCTCCTCACTGTCTCCTCCCTCACTTTCTCC
Organism: Somniosus microcephalus; assembly: GCF_052327205.1. Classification (NCBI taxonomy): domain Eukaryota; kingdom Metazoa; phylum Chordata; class Chondrichthyes; order Squaliformes; family Somniosidae; genus Somniosus; species Somniosus microcephalus. The sequence goes on along the minus strand of NC_140999.1, from coordinate 76,217,853 downwards.
TCCCTCACTGTCTCCTCCCTCACTGTCTCCTCCCTCACTGTCTCCCCCTCACTGTCTCCCCGTCACTGTCTCCTCCTCACTGTCTCCTCCCTCACTGTCTCCTCCCTCACTGTCTCCTCCCTCACTGTCTCCCCCTCACTGTCTCCCCCTCACTGTCTCCCCCTCACTGTCTCCTCTTCACTGTCTCCTCCCTCACTGTCTCCTCCCTCACTGTCTCCTCCCTCACTGTCTCCCCCTCACTGTCTCCCCATCACTTTCTCCTCCTCACTGTCTCCTCCCTCACTGTCTCCTCCCTCACTGTCTCCTCCCTCACTGTCACCCCCCTCACTGACTTCCCGTCAATGTCTACCCACTTACTGTCTCCCAACTCCCGGTCTCCCCCTCACTGTTACCCTGCGCACTCTCTCCCCCTCACTGACACCCCACTCTCTGCCTCCCCCTCACTGTCTTCCCCCCTCACTCTCTCCCCGCTACTCTCTCCCATCACTCTCTCCCCCTAACAGTCTGCCGCCTCACTGTCTCCCCCTCACTGTCTGCCCAGTCACTCTCTCCACATCACTCTCTCCACATCACTCTCTCAACCTCACTGTCTCCCCCTCACTGTCTACCCCCTCAGTGACTCCCCCCTCACTGTCTCCCCCACTCTCTGTTTCACCGCACTCACTGTCTGCCCTATTACTGTCTGCCACCTCACTGCCCCCTCACTGTCTCCCCCTCACTGTCTCTGCACGCACTGTCTCCCCCTTGTAATGATATCAGCAAATAGTGAAGTTATTTGCCTGTTTGATTATCATGCCTTACCAGCATATTTGCATGTATTGATTACTTATGCCTGACCAGCAGAGGGCATGTGAGACAGAGAGAGAGAGCTTAGTTTTGGTTTCATTTTAGATGGATCACTAGCATGGTGTCTCCTGTAATGCTGTATAAAGAGTTGAACAGACTTTAGATTAAAAGACATTTTCTTTCATAAATGTCTCGTCATTGAACCCACAAAGAAATCAATACATGGTGTCAGAAGTGATTGAAAGAGATGAAGAGGAAAAATCTGAAGTTAAATCAGCTCTCCACAGATTAGCAAGCCAAAAGAGAACATCGTTACTTACCATTAGAGAATAGCTAACGAAGTGAAAAATGGAAGGTTTACTCCCACCGGCGAAGCTTCAGTTGACAGGTAATGTGGCTGAAAATTGGAGAAGGTTCAAACAACATGTGGGGTTGTATTTATCAGCTATCGGAGCTGACGAGAAAAGTAATAAAAGGAAATCGTCACTGTTCTTACATGTCGTGGGTGATGAAGCGCTGGAGGTGTATAATAACTTCACATTCGCTGCTGATGGAGACAAAATGAAGCTAGATAAAATAATGGAACAGTTTGAGGCCTACTGCATACCTAAATGTAACATGACGTCTGAGAGGCACAGATTTTTCACGTGTACAGAAAATGGGTGAGACTATTGATCAGTATGTGACTGAACTGAGAAACCAAAGCAAAACATGTGAATTTGGGGGACTGACAGACTCGTTGATAAAAGACTGGTGTGTGGTATTCCAGATAATGGTCTAAGGGAAAGACTGCTAAGAGAGCAAGATCTAGACCTGGGAAAAGCCATAGCACTGTGTAGGGCTACAGAGACTGTGAAGTTGCAGGCAAAGGAGCTGTTCAGTGACAATAGCTGCAACGTGGATGCAGTGAGAATGGACGGACACAGACCGTTTAACAAAAAGAGCGCCAATATGAAAAAAGAGGCGTAGCCAGCGAACGAAAATGAAACGGACAATCGAAAGTCATGTAGTCGATGCGGTACACAGCATCCACCAAGAAAGTGTCCAGCATATGGTAAAACATGCAATAGATGCAACAAAAACAACCATTATGCCCGTTGCTGCAAGAACCAAGCGCAACAAAGCAAGGTCCATACAGTAGATGAAAGCGAGATAGAGGAGTTCTATGTAGATGTTGTGTCTGAAAACAAAAATGAAGAAAGAGACTGGATGTTGACACTAAAAGTGAATGACATACACATTCCATTTAAATTGGATACTGGAGCACAAGTTAATGTGATATCAGAGACTGATTTTAAGAAAATTAGACCCAAACCAAAGATACATGGAATCAAAGTGAAAGTGACAGGATACTCAGGTACTGAAATACCAGTGAAAGGAAGATGCATTGTCAAAGTAACACACAAGGACAGAGAGCACACGCTAGCATTAATCGTGGTGCCAAAGGAAGTGCAAGCCATACTAGGTTTAAAAGCCTGTGAGAGACTGAACTTGGTAAAGAGAGTCCTCGTTATGGAAAGCAAAGGAGAGACAGTCTATGATGAACTCATGAAAGAGTACAACGACCTATTTAAGGGTCTAGGCTGCCTGCCAGGAGAACACACGATCAGAGTAGATAAAAGTATGCCAACGGTCATACATCCATGCAGAAAAGTTCCGTTTGCTCTTCAAAAGCAACTGAAGGCAGAGTTGGACAGGATGGAAAGCCTGAACGTGATTCAGAAGATAGATGAGCCAACTGAGTGGGTGAGTTCACTCGTCGTTGTGGACAAAAAGAATGGAAAGCTCAGAATTTGCCTGGATCCAAGAGATCTAAACAAAGCAATAAAGAGAGAGCACTTCAAGCTTCCTACACATGAGGAAATCATGGCACAGTTTGCAAATGCAAAGTATTTAAGCAAGTTAGATGCATCATCAGGATTTTGGCAGATGAAATTGGATGAAGCAAGTTCAAGACTGTGCACGTTCAACAGTCCATTTGGCAGATACAGATTCCTAAGGTTACCATTTGGCATTGCCTCAGCTCCTGAAGTGTATCACAAAACTATCCATATGATCTATGAGCACCTGGAGGGAGTTGATACATCAATGGATGACATCATAGTGTGGGGAACCACGAGAACTGAGCATGACGAGAGACTGAAAAAAGTGCTGGAAGCAACAAGGAAAACAAACCTGAAGCTGAATAGAGAGAAATGCCAGCTCGGGCTGACAGAACTGACATTCGTGGGAGATATCCTTAGCAGTAAGGGCATCAGACCAGATCCCAGAAAGGTGTCCGCCATTGAGAATATGCCAAAGCCACAATGCAAAAAGGACGTGCAGAGGTTTAATGGAATGATCAACTACATGGGTAAATTCATATCCAACCTCTCAGAAAAGATTGCGCCACTGAGAAGACTAACTGAAAAGAACATAGAATGGGAATGGAATCATGAGCATGAGAAGTCATGGAGCGATCTAAAGAAACTGCTCACAGAGGAACCAGTTCTGAGGTTTTATGACCCAGCGAGACCCATCAAGATATCATCAGATGCATCACAGAGTGGGCTCGGTGCCGTTCTTCTGCAAAAATATGACTACTGGCAACCTATTGCATATGCATCGCGCTCAATGACAGACGCGGAGACGCGATATGCTCAAATAGAAAAGGAGCTGCTCAGCATCACATAAGCCTGTGAAAGATTTCACCAGTTTGTGGCAGGACAAGCAATCAGTGTAGAGACTGACCATAAGCCCTTGATTGCATTGTTCTAAAAGCCACTAAATAGCTGTCCGCTTAGAATACAAAGAATGATGATCAGGCTGCAACGCTATACACTGAATGTTGCGTACACACCGGGTAAGCTGATGTATACAGCAGACACGTTGTCCAGAGCTGTTGACCCAAGTGAGCCCGCAAACACCAAAATGGATGAAAAAGTGAACGCCTACGTGGACATGGTCACAAGTGGACTGCCCATAGCAGATGCAAAAATGGAGCTCATAAAGACTGAGACAAACAAAGATGAAACAATGAGACGACTGAGGAAAAGCATCTTGGATGGATGGCCCAACATGAAGCAAGACTGCTCACCTGACATGGCAGAGTACTGGAACTGCAGGGCGGAACTATCAGTGGTCGAAGACATCATCTACAAAGGAAGTAAAATAGTTATCCCAAAGAGTCTGAGAAAAGAGATGCTAAAAAGCATCCATGGAGGACATCTGGGAATCGAAAAGTGTAAGAAAAGAGCACGAGAGGTGATGTACTGGCCACGAATCAACCAAGATGTGACAAATGAAGTGTCAAACTGCACAATATGCCTGAAATATCGAGCAAGCAATCCGGTAGAACCACTAAAGCCACACCCAGCGCCAGACAGACCTTACCAGAAGGTAGGCGCCGACCTATTCGTATGTCAAGGGAAGGACTATCTTGTAGTCACAGACTATTACTCCCTGTATCCAGAGGTTTGTAGACTGTACACCACCACTGCAGATGCTGTGATAACATGTATGAAAGCCATATTCTCCAGACATGGCGTGGCAAGCGAGGTCTTAACAGACAACGGACCCCAGTTTTACAATGCAAGTTTCTGACACTTTGCCAAAGAGTGGGACTTTGTCCACACAACGTCAAGTCCTCACTATCCACAGTCCAATGGATTAGTGGAAAAATCGGTCCAGACAGTGAAAAGACTGATGTACAAGGCAAAAGACGGTGGAACTGACTTCTACCAGAGCATGCTTGTATACCGCACAATGCCACTCGAGTGTGGTAAGTCACCAGCCCAACTCCTTATGGGACGTCGGCTAAGGTCAAACCTACCCATCCCGGAGAACCTCCTGAAAACAAAAGAGGGGGAGAAAGTGAGGAAGTTCAAAGAACAACAGAAAGAAAAGCAAAAGTACTACTATGACAGAGGAACACAAAACCTACCTGAACTCCACACTGGTGACCAAGTAAGGTTCAAAGACAAAACAAACGTATGGACTCAGAAGGGAACTGCCCTGAGTGAAGTTCAACCAAGATCATACACCATTCAGACGGATGAGGGTGCTGTTCTGAGAAGAAATCGTCAAGATCTTCTCATGGGACCAGCCACAGCAGGTCAAAAGACTGATACTGTTGATCAACCTGATCACACAGCAGGTCAAAAGACTGATACTGTTGAACAACCGGATCACACAGCTGAGAACACATCATCTGAGGCAACAACTCAGATTCAAGGACAATCAATCAGAAAATCCTCAAGACACGTGAAGCGTCCTGAGAGACTCATTGAGCAAATTTAAGGACTATTGTTATAGAAGGAAGTAATGTTATCTTATTCTTTCTTCAAGTTCTAGTGTATTGACATATTTCATGTGAACACACAAAGCAAGGTTAAAAAACCTTGATCATGATAATGATAATGTAAGTTCATTAAGTGTTACAGTTAAAATGCAGATTAATACAAAGAAAACATGTTGTTAGTTAAAAGTAAAATACTTTTGTTTTAAGAAAGGGAGATGTAATGATATCATCAAATAGTGATGTTATTTGCCTGTTTGATTATCATGCCTTACCAGCATATTTGCATGTATTGATTACTTATGCCTGACCAGCAGAGAGCATGTGAGACAGAGAGAGAGAGCTTAGTTTTGGTTTCGTTTTAGATGGATCACTAGCATGGTGTCTCCTGTAATGCTGTATAAAGAGTTGAACAGACTTTAGATTAAAAGACATTCTCTTTCATAAATGTCTCATCATTGAACCCACAAAGAAATCAATACACCCTTCACTGTCTCCCCCGTCACTGTCTCCCCTCTCACTGTCTCCCCCTCACTGTCTCACCCCTCATTGTCTCCCCTCTCACTGCCTCCTCCTCACTGTCTCCCCCTCACTGTCTCCCCCTGCTCTAAGTCTCCCCGCGCTCACTGTCTGCCCTATTACTGTCTGCCCCTCACTGTCTCCCCACTCACTGTCTCCCCGTTCTCTTTCTGCCCGCTCACTGTCTCCCCCTCACTGTCTCCCCCACACTTTCTCCCCAATCACTGTCACACCACGCACTCTCTCCCCCTCACTATCAACCCCTCACCTTCTCCCCACTCACTGTCTGCCCCCATCATTCTCTCCCCCTCACTGACTCGCTGCTCACTGTCTCCCCACTCACAGTCACCCCCTCACTGACTACCCCTTCACTCTCTCCCATTCAAGCTCTCCACCTCACAGTCTCCCCCTCACTGTCTCCCCGCTCACTGTCACACCACTCACTGTCTCCCCCTCACTATCACCCCACTGTCTCCCCTCTCACTGTCTCCCCACTCACTGCCTGCCCCATCACTGTCTCTCTGCTCCCTCTCTCCCTCTCATTGTCTCCCCGCTCACTGTCTCCCCACTCACTGTCTCCCCCTTACTGTCTACCCCCTCACTCTCTCCCCGCTCACTATCTCCCCATCATTGTCTCCCCCACACTGTCTACCCCCTCGCTGTCTAACCCCTCACTGTCTGCCCCTCACTTTCTCCCATTCACTCTCTCCCCCTCACTGTCTCCCTGCTCACTGTCTCCCCGCTCATTGTCTCTCCACTCACTGTCTCCCCCTCACTGTCTCCCCCTCACCCTCTACCCCCTCACTCTCTCCCCGCTCACTCTCTCCCCGCTCACTGTCTCTCCACTCACTGTCTCCCCACTCACTGTCTCCACCCCACTATCTCCCCCTCACTGTCTCGCCGATTCAGTCTCCCGCTCACTGTCTCCCCCCTCAAATTCTGCCCACACTCTGTCTCCCCCTCTCTGTCTCCCCCTCTCTGTCTCCCCCTCTCTGTCTCCCCCTCACTGTCTCCCCCTCACTGCCTCCCCCCTCACTGTCTCCCCCCGCTCTCTGTCTCCCCGCGCTCACTGTCTGCCCTATCACGGCCTGCCCCCTCACAGTCTCCCCCTCACTCTCTTTGTCACCCCCTCACTGGCTCACCCTCACTGTCTCCCCCATCACTGCCTTCCCCATCACAGTCTCCCCCTCACTGTCTATCCGCTCTCTTTCTCCCTGCTCATTTTCTGCCCGCTCACTGTCTCCCCCTCACTCTCTCCCCCTCACTCTCTCCCCCTCACTCTCTCTCCGCCACTCTCTCCCCCTCACTCTCTCCCCCTCACTCTTCCCCTCACTCTCTCCCCCTCACTCTCTCCCCCTCACTGTCACACCACTCACTGTCACACTACTCGCGGTCTCCCCCTCACTGTCTCCCTGCTCACTCTCTCCCTTCCTCACTGTCTACCAGCTCTCTGTCTCCCCCTCACTGTCTACCCCCTCATTCTCTCCCCACTCACTCTCTCCCATCGCTCTCTCCCCCTCACAGTCTCCCCACTCACTGTCTGCCCCCCCCAACAACTGTCTCCCCCTCACGGTCTTGCCGCCTCTCTGTTCCCCCCTCACTGCCTCCCCACTCACTGTCTGACCCCGCATTGTCTCCCCCTCACTCTCTCCCCCACACTTTCACCCCCTCACTCTCTCCCCCTCACTCTCTCCCCCTCACTGTCTCCTCCCTCACTGACTCCTCCCTCACTAAGTTCTCCCTCACAGTCTCCCCCTCACTGTCTGCCCTATCACTGTCTCCCCCCTCACTGTCTCACCGATTACTTTCTCTTGCTCACAGTCTCCCCCTCACTGCCTCCCCCCCACTGTCTCCCCCTCACTGTCTCTCCCCGCTAACTCTCTCCCCCTCACAGTCTCCCCACTTACTGTTTCCCCCCTCACAGTCTATCGCTCACTGTTGCCCCCCTCACTGTTCAATTCAATTCAATTCAAATCGCTTTATTGGCATGACAAGTTACATCTTATGTTGCCAAAGCATCGTAAAACATTCATGTTTGTACACAAAAATACAGATCTATCCATACAGTGTATAAACAGATATATCCCTGAGTGTATAAATATATTTTCATATAATTTATATATACTCTTTTCTTATATTTAATGGTTGTCCCTCTGTTTATGGCAAGCTGTAACATAGTGTGCCGCTAGTGTTACACAATTTCTCTCTTCCCCTAGTAGGTATGGGAGTTTTTGGTCATCATTTAAATTTCTGAATTCCGGGCATATTTTTGTGAATTTTGGGTAGAAATTCTCCCTTATGCCCTGATATTTTCTACAAGCTGTGAGGAAGTGCACCTCTATCCCCACCACTCCCTGACTGCAGTGAGAGCATATCCTGCCCTCTCTTGGTAGCCGGGTCTGCCTGTGTCTACCTTTTTCAATCGCCAGGCTATGTTCACTAAGTCTGTACATTGTCAAGGTTTTTCTCAGTTTGCTATCCTTTACCATGGTCAGGTAATCAGCCATGTAGTATTGTCTGTTTAGGGCCAAGTAGCAATTGAGTTTGCTTTGGGTTTTTGCTGTTTCTGCCCAATATGACAGATATTTTTCCTTTTGCTTAGCGACGATTGTGTTGGGTCGAATTCTTTGTGTTACGCTGTCACTGTCCTGGGGCTGGTTATTGTTAGTAGTGTTAGTAGTTACTTCACTGAGTCCCAGGACTAGTTGACTGAGGGTATTCTTCTTTATGGTCCTCTCTTGGCATTTCAGGGCTTCGTAATGATAGCATTGGGGGTTGCTCATTTCTAGGTGTTTCCAAAATTTGGTGGCTCTTTTTTGGATAGTGATTATTAATGGATATTGGCCTAGTTCTGCCCTGCATGCATTGTTTACGGTTTTCCTTTGAGTCCGGAGGATACTTTTACAGAATTCTGCATGTAGGATCTCAATTGGGTGTTTCTCCCATTTTGCAAATTCTTGTTGTGTTAGCGGTCCCCACACTTCACTGCCATAGAGTGCAATTGGTTCAATTACTGATTTGAAAATTTTGAGCCAAATGCTAATTGGGATTTCTATTTGGATTGATTTTTTAATGGCAGAGAAAGCCTTTCTTGCTTTCTCTTTCAGTTCATTCACAGCCAGTTTGAAATTTCCTGTAGAACTGATTTTTAAGCCCAAGTATGTGTAGTTAGTGGTTTGTTCAATTTTGGTTGTTCCTAGTGTGAAATTTATTTTGGGTCCCTGATGTCTGGATCTTTGCTGGAACACAAGGACTTTGGTTTTTTGGGGATTTATTGTCAGGGCCCAAGTCTGGCAGTACGACTCCAGCAGATCCAGGTTCTGCTGTAGACCCGCCTTAGTTGGTGACAGTAGAACCAGGTCGTCTGCATAGAGGAGGAATTTAACCAGCCCAGGTGCTGTAGATTGTTCAAGTAGTTTTGCCAATTCATTTATGTAAATATTAAAGAGTGTCGGTGAGATTGGCGAGCCCTGCGTCACCCCCCACCCCTGTGGGAAGTATTTTGTTTGTTTGTCTCCAATTTTAACTGCACATTTGTTGTTTGTATACATTGATTTAATTACATCATATGTTTCTCCCCCTACCCCGCTTTCGATAAGTTTCAGTAATAAACCGTCGTGCCAGATGGAATCGAAAGCCTTCTGGAAATCTATAAAGCATGCGTAGATTTTGCTTTTGTTTTGATGAACGTGTTTGTCAATTAGGGTCTGTAGGGTGAAGATATGATCTGATGTTCTATAGTTTGGCAGGAATCCAATTTGGCTTTTACTCAAGACATAGTGCTCCTCAAGGAAGTTTATAAGTCTTTGTTTATGATACTACCCACTCACTGTCTCCCAACTCCCTGTCTCCCCCTCACAGGCTACCGCCTCACTGTCTCCCCCTCACCGTCTCCTCCTCACTGTCTACCACCTCATTCTCTCCCAGCTCACTCTCTCCCCTCACTGTCTGCCCAGTCACTCTCTCCCCATCACTCTCTCCACCTCACTGTCTCCCCACACTCTCAGTCTCCCCGCGCACACTGTCTGCCCTATTATTGTCTGCCACCTCACTGTCTCCCCCCTCACTGTCTCCCACCTCACTATCTCCGCACTCACTGTCTCCCCCCTCACTGTCTCCCCCTGTCACTGTCTCCCCGTCACTGTCTCCCCATCACTGTCTCTGCCCTCACGCTCTCCCCCCTCACTCTCTCCCCCTCACTCTCTCCCCACTCACTGTTTCCACTTTCACTGTCTCCTCCCTCACTGTCTCCCCCTCACTGTCTCCGCACTCACTGTCTAGCCCTCACTATCTCCGCACTCACTGTTTCCCCCTCAACGTCTGCCACCTCACTGTCTCCCCAATCACTGTCTCCCCCACGCTGTCTCCCCACTCACCCACTCCCGCTGACTGCCTCCCCCTCACTGTCTCCCCCTCACTGTCTCCCCATGCTCATTGTCTACCCTATTACTGTCTGCCCCATCACTGTCTCCCTGCTCACTGTCTCCCCACTCACTGTCTCCTCCTCACTATCTACCCCTTTACTCTCTCCCAACGCTGTCTCCCCCTCACAGTCTCCCCCTCACTGTCTACCCCTCACTGTCTGCCCCTCACTTTCTCACATTCACGCTCTCCCCATCACTGTCTCCCCCCTCACTGTCTCCCTGCTCACTGTCACACCACCCACAGTCTCCCCCTCACTATCACCCCACTGTCTCCCCAATCACTGCCTGCCCCCTCATTGTCTCCCTGCTCACTGTCTCCCCCTCACTGTCTCCCCCTCACTGTCTACCCCCTCACTCTCTCCCCGCTCACTCTCTCCCATCACTGTCTTCCCGCTCACTGTCTGCCCTATCACGTCCTGCCCCCTCACTGTCTCCCCCTCACTGTCTCCCCCTCACTGTCTCCCCCTCACTGTCTCCCCCTCACTGTCTCCCTGTCACTGTCTGCCCCCTTACTGTCTCACCCTCACTGTCTCCCCACCAGTGCCTTCCCCATAACTGACTCCCCCTCACTGTCTCCCTGCTCACTCTCTCCCCCTTACTGTCTCCCCGCTCTCTGTCTCCCCCTCACTGTCTACCCCCTCACTCTCTCTCCCCGCTCACTCTCTCCCATCCCTCTCTCCCCCTCACAGTCTCCCCAATCACTGTCTCCCCACCCCCACTCTCTCCTCCTCACAGTCTCTCCGCCTCACTGTCTCCCCCCTCAAAGTTTCCCCCTCACTTTCACTTTCTTCCCACTCACTGTCTTCCCCCTCACTGTCTCCCCCTCACTGTCTCCCCATCACTGTCTCCCCATCACTGTCTCCCCCTGTCACTGTCTCCCCGTCACTGTCTCCCTATCACTGTCTCTGCCCTCACTCTCTCCCCCCTCACTCTCTCCCCCTCTCTCTCTCCCCCTCACTCTCTCCCCACTCACTGTTTCCACTTTCACTGTCTCCTCCCTCACTGTCTCCCCCTCACTGTCTCCGCACTCACTGTCTAGCCCTCACTATCTCCGCACTCACTGTTTCCCCCTCAACATCTGCCACCTCACTGTCTCCCCAATCACTGTCTCCCCCATGATGTCTCCCCACTCACCCACTCCCGCTCACTGTCTCCCCCTCACTGTTTCCCGCTCACTGTCTACACCTCACTGTCTGTCACCTCACTGTCTCCCCATCACTCTCTCCCCCTCACTCTCTATCCCTCACTGTCTACCCCCTCACTCTCTCCCCGCTCACCCTCTCCCACTCACTGTCTCCCCCTTACTATCTCCCCGCTCACTCTCTCCCCGCTCACTCTCTCCCCCTCACTTTCTCCCTGTCACTGTCTCTCCCCTCACTCTCTCCCCCCATTCTCTCCCCACTCACTGTTTCCACTTTCACTGTCTCCTCCCTCACTGACTCCCCCTCACTGTCTCCCCTCACTGTCTCCGCACTCACTGTCTAGCCTTCACTATCTCTGCACTCACTGTTTCCCCCTCAATGTCTGCCACCTCACTGTCTCCCCAATCACTGTCTCACCCTCACTCTCTCCCCGCTCACTCTCTCCCACTCACTGTCTCCCCCTCACTGCCTGCCACCTCACTGTCTCCCCACTCAATGTCTCCCCCTCACTGTCTCCCCACTCACTCTCTCCCCCTCACTGTCTCCCCCTCACTGTTTCCCCTCACTGTCTACACCTCACTGTCTCCCCACTCACTCTCTCCCCGCTCACTCTCTCCCCCTCACTCTCTCCCTGCTCACTGTCACACCACTCACTGTCTACTCCACACTGTCTCCCCCTCACTGTCTATCCCCTCACTCTCTCCTGTCACTGTCTGCCCAGTCACACTCTCCCGATCACTCACTCGCCCTCACTGACTACCCCCTCACAGACTTCCCACTCGCTGTTTACTCCCTCACTGTCTCCCCCTCACTGTCTTGCCCCCACTCTCTCCCCGCCTCACTGTCTCCCCCCTCACTGTTGCCCCACTCACTGTCTCCCCCCCTCACTGTCTGCCACCTCACTGTCTCCCCACTCAATGTCTCCCCCTCACTCTTTCCCTGCTCACTGCCTCCCCCCGCTCTCTGTCTCCCCCTGCTCTCTGTCTCCCCGCGCTCACTGTCTGCCCTATTATTGTCTGCAACCTCACTGTCTCTCGCTCACTGTCTCCCCCCTCACTGTCTCTGCCCTCACTGTCTCCCCCCTCACTATCTCCGCACTCACTGTCTCCCCCTCACCGTCTTCCCCCCTCCGTCTCCCCCTCACTGTCTTGCTACCTCACTGTCGCCCCCTCACTGTCTCCCCCCTCACTGCCTCCTGCCTCACTGTCTCCCCCTCACTGTCTCCCATCTCACTGCCTCCCTGTCACTGTCTCCCCATGCTCCTTGTCTACCATATTACTGTCTGCCCCATCACTGTCTCCCTGCTCACTGTCTCCCCACTCACTGTCTCCCCCTCACTATCTACCCCTTTACTCCCTCCCAACGCTGTCTCCCCCTCACAGTCTCCCCCTCACTGTCTCCCCCTCACTGTCTACCCCTCACTGTCTGCCCCTCACTTTCTCACGTTCACGCTCTCCCCATCACAGTCTCCCCCCTCACTGTCTCCCTGCTCACTGTCACACCACACACAGTCTCCCCCTCACTATCACCCCACTGTCTCCCCAATCACTGCCTGCCCCCTCATTGTCTCCCTGCTCACTCTCTCCCCCTCACTGTCTCCCCCTCACTGTCTACCCCCTCACTCTCTCCCCGCTTACTCTCTCCCATCACTGTCTTCCCGCTCACTGTCTGCCCTATCACGTCCTGCCCCCTCACTGTCTCCCCCCTCACTGTCTCCCCCCTCACTGTCTCCCCCCTCACTGTCTCACCCTCACTGTCTCCCCACCAGTGCCTTCCCCATAACTGACTCCCCCTCACTGTCTCCCTGCTCACTCCCTCCCCCTTACTGTCTCCCCGCTCTCTGTGGTAGACCATTGTTTGTATTCCTGTTTGTCCTGTTTGTATTCCACTGTGTACATGCCTGGACATGCCTCGGCTGACTCCTCCCACAGGTCCTAGTATAAAGGTGACTGCTCCCCAGCCCTTTGTATCCTGGACCGGTCGACCACGCGAGGCAGACCTCCATTCTGTTGTTAATAAAAGCCTTTAGTTACTCTTCTAACTCTCAGTCTTTTATGAGTAATTGATAGCGCACCAGTCTCCCCCTCACTGTCTACCCCCTCACTCTCTCTCCCCGCTCACTCTCTCCCATCGCTCTCTCCCCCTCACAGTCTCCCCAATCACTGTCTCCCCACCCCCACTGTCTCCTCCTCACGGTCTCTCCGCCTCACTGTCTCCCCCCTCACTGTTTCCCCCTCACTTTCTTCCCACTCACTGTCTTCCCACTCACTGTCTCCTCCTCACTGTCTCCCCCTCACTGCCTCCCCCCTCACTGTTTCCCCCTCACTTTCTTCCCACTCACTGTCTTCCCACTCACTGTCTCCTCCTCACTGTCTCCCCCTCACTGTCTCCCCCTCACTGCCTCCCCCTCACTGCCTCCCCCTCACTGTCTCCTCCTCACTGTCTCCTCCCTCACTGTCTCCTCAATCACTGTCTCCTCCCTCACTGTCTCCTCCCTCACTGTCTCCTCCCTCACTGTCTCCCCCTCACTGTCTCCCCCTCACTGTCTCCCCGTCACTGTCTCCTCCTCACTGTCTCCTCCCTCACCGTCTCCTCCCTCACTGTCACACCCCTCACTGACTCCCCGTCAATGTCTACCCACTTACTGTCTCCCAACTCCCGGTCTCCCCCTCACTGACACCCCGCTCTCTGCCTCCCCCTCACTGTCTACCCCCTCACTCTCTCCCCACTCACTCTCTCCCATCACTCTCTCCCCCTAACAGTCTACCACCTCACTGTCTCCCCCTCACTGTCTGCCCAGTCACTCTCTCCACATCACTCTCTCCACATCACTCTCTCAACCTCACTGTCTCCCCCTCACTGTCTACCCCCTCAGTGACTCCCCCCTCACTGTCTCCCCCACTCTCTCTTTCACCACGCTCACTGTCTGCCCTATTACTGTCTGCCACCTCACTGCCCCCTCACTGTCTCCCCCTCACTGTCTCCACCCTCACTGTCTCCGCACTCACTGTCTCCGCACTCACTGTCTCACCCTCACTGTCTCCCCCGTCACTGTCTCCCCCGTCACTGTCTCCCCCTCACGGTCTCCCCCTCACGGTCTCCCCCTCACGGTCTCCCCCTCACTGTCTCCCCCTCACTGTCTCCCCCCTCACTGTCTCCCCCCTCACTGTCTCCCCCCTCACTGTCTCCCCCCTCACTGTCTCCCCCCTCACTGTCTCCCCCCTCACTGTCTCCCACCTCACTCTCTCGCCCCTCACTGTCTCCCCCCTCACTGTCTCCCCCCTCACTGTCTCCCCCCTCATTGTCTCCCACCTCACTGTCTCCCCCCTCACTGTCTCCCCCCTCAATGTCTCCCCCCTCACTGACTCCCCCCTCACTGACTCCCCCCTCACTGTCTCCCCCCTCACTGTCTCCCCCCTCACTGTCTCCCCCCTCACTGTCTCCCCCCTCACTGTCTCCCCCCTCACTGTCTCCCCCTCACTGTCTCCCACCTCACTCTCTCGCCCCTCACTGTCTCCCACCTCACTGTCTCCCACCTCACTGTCTCCCACCTCACTGTCTCCCCCCTCACTGTCTCCCCCCTCACTGTCTCCCCCCTCACTGTCTCCCCCTCACTGTCTCCCCCTCACTGTCTCCACCCTCACTGTCTCCCCCCTCACTGTCTCCCCCCTCACTGTCTCCCCCCTCACTGTCTCCCCCTCACTGTCTCCCACCTCACTCTCTCGCCCCTTACTGTCTCCCACCTCACTCTCTCGCCCCTCACTATCTCCACTTCCACTGTCTCCTCCCTCACTGTCTCCCCCTCACTGTCTCCCCCTCACTGTCTCCGCCCTCACTGTCTCACCCTCACTCACTGTCTCCCCCTCACTGTCTCCCCCTCACTGTCTTCCCCCTCACCCTCTCCCCGCTCAGTCTCTCCCACTCACTGTCTCCCCCTTACAGTCTCCCCACTCACTGTCTCCCCCTCACTGTCTCCCCACTCCCCCTCACTGTCTCCCCCTCACTGTTTCCCCCTCACTGTTTCCCCCTCACTGTTTCCCCCTCACTGTCTACACCTCACTGTCTGCCATCTCACTGTTTCCCCCCTCACTCTCTCCCCACTCACTGTCTCTCCCGCTCACTGTCTACCCCCTCACTCTCTCCCACTCACTGTCTCCCCACTCACTGTTTCCCCCTCACTGACTCCCCCTCACTGTCTCCCCCCTCACTGTCTCCCCCCTCACTGTCTCCCCCTTCACTGTCTCCCCCCTAAAGTAAACTACGATGGTCTGAGGAGCGAGTTGGGTAGGATTGATTGTGGAATGGCACTCAAAGGGTTGACGGTGGATAGGCAATGTCAAACATTCAAAGACCGAATGGATGAACTACAGAAGTTGTTCATCCCAGTTTGGCATAAAAATAAAACAAAAAAGATATTTCAACCGTGGTTAACAAGGGAAATTAGGGATAGCATAAGATCCAAGGAGAGGACATACAAATTGGCCAGAAAAAGCAATAATCCTGAGGATTGGGAGCAGTTTAGGATTCAACAAAGGAGGACAAAGGGATTAATTAAGAAAGGGAAAATAGAATATGAGAGTAAGCTTACAGGGAACATAAAAACTGACTGTAAAAGCTTTTATAGATATGTAAAGAGAAAAAGATTGGTGAAGTCAAGCGTAGGTCCCTTACAGTCAGAATCGGGGGAATTTATAATGGGGAGCAAAGAAATGGCAGACCAACTAAATACATATTTTGGTTCTGTCTTCACAAAGGAGGACACAAATAACCTCCCAGAGATACCGCAGAACATAGGGCCTGATGAAAGGGTGGAACTGAAAGAAATCAGTATTTGTAGGGAAATGGTGTTAGGAAAATTGATGGGACTGAAGGCCGATAAATCCACAGGGCCTGATAATCTACATCCCAAGGTACTTAAGGAAGTGGCCCTAGAAATAGTAGATGCATTGCTGGTCATCTTCCAGAACTCGATAGACTCTGGAACAGTACCCATCGATTGGAGGGTAGCTAATGTTACCCCACTATTCAAAAAAGTTGGCAGAGAAAAAGCGGGGAATTATTGACCGGTAAGCCTGACATCGGTAGTGGGGAAAATGCTAGAGTCCATTATAAAAGATGTAATAGCAGAGCACTTGGAAAGCAGTGACAGGATCGGACAAAGTCAACATGGATTTACAAAAGGTAAATCATGCTTGACTAATCTACTGGAATTTTTTGAGGATGTAACTGGTAAAATAGATAAGGGAGAACCAGT
The DNA here is from genome assembly GCF_052327205.1 of Somniosus microcephalus. Taxonomy (NCBI): domain Eukaryota; kingdom Metazoa; phylum Chordata; class Chondrichthyes; order Squaliformes; family Somniosidae; genus Somniosus; species Somniosus microcephalus. Next base: position 76,201,452 of record NC_140999.1, on the reverse strand, counting down.
GGATGTGGTGTATTTGAACTTTCAGAAGGCTTTCGATAAGGTCCCGCATAAGAGGTTAGCGTGCAAAATTAAGGCACATGGGATTGGGGGCAAGGTATTGACTTGGATAGAGAACTGGTTGGCGGACAGAAGGCAAAGAGTTGGAATAAACGGGTCGTTTTCCGAGTGGCAGGCAGTGACTAGTGGGGTACCGCAAGGATCGGTCCTAGGACCCCAGCTGTTCACAATATATATTAATGATCTGGACGAGGGAATTGGATGTAATATCTCCAAATTTGCAGACGACACAAAGCTGGGTGGGAGGGTATGCTGTGAGGAGGATGTCATGAAACTCCAGTACGATTTGGACAGATTGGGTGATTGGGCAGAAACATGGCAAATGCACTATAATGTGGATAAATGTGAGGTTATCCACTTTGGTGGCAAAAACAGGAAGGCAGATTATTATTTGAATGGCAATAGATTGGGAGAAGGGGAAGTGCAAAGACACCTGGGTGTTCTTGTGCACCAGTCACTGAAGGTAAGCACGCAGGTGCAGCAGGCGGTTAAGAAGGCAAATGGTATGTTGGCCTTCATAGCAAGAAGGTTCGAGTACAAGAACAAAGATGTCTTGCTGCAGTTGTACAGGGCCTTGGTGAGACCGCACCTTGAGTATTGTGTGCAGTTTTGGTCACCTTACCTGAGGAAGGACGTTCTTGCCATGGAGGGAGTGCAGCGAAGATTCACCAGGCTGATACCTGGGATGGCAGGAATGACGTACGAGGAGAGATTGTGTCAATTGGGTTTATACTCACTGGAGTTTAGAAGATTGAGAGGGGATCTCATCGAAACCTATAAAATCCTGTCAGGTCTGGACAGACTAGATGCAGAAAGGATGTTTCTGATGGCCAGGGAGTCCAGAACCAGGGGTCATAGTCTAAGGATAAGGGGTAAGCCATTTAGGACTGAAATGAGGAGGAAATTCTTCACCCAGAGAGTGGTGAACCTGTGGAATTCTCTGCCACAGAGGGCGGTGGAGGCCAGTTCATTAAATATATTCAAGAAAGAGTTGGATATATTTCTTGAGGCTAAGGGGATCAAGGGATATGGGGAGAAGGCAGGGACAGGGTACTGAATTTGGATGATCAGCCATGATCTCATTGAATGACGGAGCAGGCTCGAAGGGCCAAATGGCCTACTCCTGCTCCTCTCTTCTATGTTTCTATGTTTCACTGTCACCCCCACACTGTTTCCCTGCTCACAGTCTCCCCCGTCACTGTCTCCCCCGTCACTGTCTCCCCCCTCACTGTCTCACCCTCACTGTCTGCCCCATCACTGCCTCCCCGCTCACTGTCAGACCCTCACTGACTCCCCGCTCACTTTCTACCCCCTCACCCTCTCCCCACTCACTCTCTCCCACTCACTCTCTCCCACTCACTGTCTCCCCCTTACTGTCTCCCCGCTCACTGTTTCCCCCTCACTGATTACCCCCTCACTGACTCCCCCTCAGTGTCTCCCCAATTACTGTCTCCCCCCTCACTGTCTCCCCCTCACTGTCTCCCCCCTCACTGTCTCCCCCCTCACTGTCTCCCCCCTCACTGTCTCCCCCCTCACTGTCTCCCCCGTCACTGTCTCCCCCCTCACAGTCTCCACCCTCACTGTCTGCCCCATCACTGCCTCCCTGCTCACTGTCAGCCCCTCACTGACTTCCCGCTCACTGTCTCCCCGGTCACTTTCTGCCCGCTCATTGTCTCCCCCTCACTGTCTCCCCCACACTGTCACACCACTCACTGTCATCCCCTTAATATCACCCCCTCACTGTCTCCGCACTCACTGTCTGCCCCTCACTGTCTCCCTGCTCACTCTCTCCCCCTCACTGTCTCCCCGCTCACTGTCTACCCCCTCACTGTCTCCCTGCTCACTCTCTCCCACTCAATTTCAATTCAATTCAAATTGCTTTATTGGCATGACAAGGTACATCTTATGTTGCCAAAGCACCGAAAAAGCATTTATGGTTGAACACATAAACACAGATCTATCCATACAGCGTATAAACAGATATATCCCTGTGTGTATAAATATACACTCATATAATATGCATATAATCTTTTCTTAGGTTTAATGGTTGTCCCTCTGCTTATGGCAAGCTGTAACATAGTTTGCCGCTAAAGTTACACAATTTCTCTGTTCCCCTAATAGGTATGGGAGTTTTTGGTCGTCATTCAAATTTTTGAATTCAGGGCATATTTTTATGAATTTTGGGTAGAAATTCCCCCTTATGCCCTGATAGTTTCCACAAGCTGTGAGGAAGTGCATCTCTGTCTCCAGCACTCCCTAACTGCAATGAGAGCATATCCTGTCCTCTCTTGGCAGCCAGGTCTGCCTGTGTCTGCCTTTTTCGATGGCCAGGCTATGCTCACTAAGTCTGTATATAGTCAAGGTTTTTCTCAATTTGCTATCTTTTACTGTGGTCAGGTATTCAGCCATGGTGTATTGTCTGTTTAGGGCCAAGTAGCAATCGAGTTTGTTTTGGGATTTTGTTGTTTCTGTCCAATATGTCGGATATTTTTCCTTTTGTTTAGTGACAATTGTGTTGGGTCGAATTCTCTGTACTATGATGTCACTGTCCTGGAGCTGGTTATTATTTGCCGTGTTAGTAGTTACTTCACTGAGTCCCAGGACTAGTTGACTGAGGGGACTCTTCTTTATGATCCTCTCTTGGCATTTCAGGGCTTCGTAATGATAGCAGTGGGGGTTGCTCATTTTTAGGTGTTTCCAAAATTTGGTGGCTCTGTTTTGGATATTAATTCATAGTGGATATTGGCCTAGTTCTGCCCTGCATGCATTGCTTGCGGTTTTCCTCTGAGTCCGGAGGATACTTTTACAGAATTCTGCATGTAGGATCTCAATTGGGTGTTTCTCCCATTTTGCAAATTCTTGTTGTGTTAGCGGTCCCCACACCTCACTGCCATAGAGTGCAATTGGTTCAATTACTGATTTAAAAATTTTGAGCCAAATGCCAATTGGGATTTCTATTTGGATTGACTTTTTAATGGCATAGAAAGCCCTTTTTGCTTTCTCTTTCAGTTCATTCACAGCCAGTTGAAAATTTCCCGTAGAACTGATTTTTAAGCCTAAGTATGTGTAGTTAGTGGTTTGTTCAATTTTAGTTGTTCCTAGTGTGAAATTTATTCTGGGTCCCTGATGTCTGGATCTTTGCTGGAACACAAGAACTTTGGTTTTTTGGGGGTTTATTGTCATGGCCCAGGTCTGACAGAACGACTCTAGCAGATCCAGGTTCTGCTGTAGACCCTCCTCAGTTGGTGAGAGCAGAACCAGGTCATCTACATCGAGGAGGAATTTAACCTTGGAGTCATACAGGGCGAGGCCAGGTGCTGTAGATTGTTCAAGTAGTTTTGCCAATTCATTTATGTAAATATTAAAGAGTGTCGGTGAGATGGGTGAGCCCTGTGCCACGCCACGCCCCTGTGAGAAGTATTTTGTTTGTTTGTCTCCAATTTTAACTGCACATTTATTGTTTGTATACATTGATTTAATAACATCATGGCCTAGAAATTCAGTTGGCGCCGCGCCAGGGCTTTAGCGCCGGAAATTTAGCGCCGGCGCTAAGTCCCCCTGCGCGCGCCAAAAATTCAGTAGCGCCGCGCCCAAACGGCTGCCGGCGCTACAGGAGGGTGTCAGCGCCTTGAAATGGGCGCTGACTGCCGCATTGCGGCGCAATTCCGGCGCTGCGGCACCCGATGCGGTGCGGCAGGCTGGGGAAGTGCAGGCCTCCTCCTTCAGTTACGGAGGAGCTGCCTGCACCCACCCGCTGGCCGTTGAAATCTTGAAAAAAATGAGCCCGGCACCTCGGAGAAGCGCCGGGCTCGCAGGCCAGACGCATCTGTTCCGCGGGGGGTGGTGGAGGAGTCCCGGGAGGGAGGTGCGGGCAGGCGGCCGGCGGGAAAGCGTCCGGCCGCTGCGCGACCTTAATGCGCCGGCGCTAACTCGCGTAGGACTCTGCTGAAACATCGTTAGTTGCGGCTGCCACGGGCGAGGCGGCCGCAACTCAATTTCGGCGTTGGGGCCCGTCACCACGGCAACCGGGACGCTGCGCACACCGATGACGTCATCGGTGCCGGCGCAGCGCAACCGGTCTAACGCTGATGGCAGGGCCCCACTGAATTTACAAACCGGCCATAACTCCGGCGCTAGGCCCTCTAGCGCCTCAAATGGGGCGCTAACCCTACTGAATTTTCAGCCCCATATGTTTTTCCCCCTACACCACTTTCAATAAGTTTCAAGAATAGACCGTTGTGCCAAATAGAATCGAAAGCCTTCTGGAAATCTATAAAGCAGGCAAAAATGTTGCTTTTGTTTTGGTCAACATGTTTGTCAATTAGGGTGTGTAGGGTGAAGATATGATCCGATGTTCTATAATTTGGTAAGAATCCAATTTGGCTTTTACTCAAGACATTGTGCTCCTCAAGGAAGTTTATAAGTCTTTGGTTTATGATACTACAGAGTACCTTCCCCAGGTTACTGTTCACACAAATGCCTCGATAGTTATTTGGGTCAACTTTGTCTCCACTTTTGTATATGGGCGTTATGCGTCCTTTGTTCCAGATATCAGGGAAGTAACCGACACTCAGAACCAAGTTGAAGAGTTTTAGGATAGCCAATTTCATTATATCGTCCGTGTGTTTCATCATCTCATTTAGGATGCCATCTGCACCGCAAGCTTTTCTTGGTCGCAGGTCCTTGAGTTTTTCAAATAGCTCTTTTTCAGTTATTAGGGAGTCTAACGGGTTTTGGTTATCTTTTATGGCCAGTTCGAGCTTTTCCAGTTTTGTACATATTTGATCTTAGTGTGTTTTTCTGGTATAATTTTTCAAAATGGTTTTCCCATGTGTCTCTGTTTTGAATGGGCAATTCGTCGTGTTGCTTTTTGTGTAATGTATTCCAGTTGCCCCAGAAACAATTAGAATCAATAGATTCCTCAATGGAGCTGAATGTATTCTTAATACTGTCTCCCCGCTCACTGTCTACCCCCTCACTCTCTCCCCGCTCACTCTCTCCCATCACTGTCTCCCCCTCACTGTCTCCCCCGCACTGTCTACCCACTCACTGTCTACCCCCTCACTTTCTCCCCGTTCACTCACTCCCCCTCACTGTCTCCCCCACACTATCTCCCCCCTCACTGTGTCTGCACTCACTGCCTGCCCCCTCACTGTTTCCCTGCTCACTCTCTCCTCCTCACAGTCTCCTCGTTCACTGTCTCCCCACTCACTGTCTTACCCTTCACTGCCTGCCCCCTCACTGTCTACCCCCTCACTGTCTGCCCCTCACTTTCTCCCGTTCACGCTCTCCCCCTCACTGTCTCCCTGCTCACTGTCATACCACTCACTGCCTGCCCCGTCACTGTTTCCCCACTCACTGTCTCCCCCTCACTGTCTACCCCCTCACTCTCTCCCCGCTCACTGTCTCCCTGCTCACTGTCTCCCCGCTCAGTGACACCCCCTCACTGACTCCCCCCACTCTCAGTCTCACCGCGTTCGCTGTCTGCCTATTATTGTCTGCCACCTCACTGTCTCCCACTCACTGTCTCCCCCTCACTGTCTCCCCCTCACTATCTTGCACTCACTGTCTCCCCCTCACTGTCTCCCACTCACTGTCTCCCCCTCACTGTCTCCCCCTCACTGTCTCCACCCTCACTATCTTGCACTCACTGTCTCCGCACTCACTATCTCCCCCCTCACTGTATCCCCCTCACTGTCTCCCCCTCACTGTCTCCCCTCTCACTGTCTCCCACCTCACTCTCTCCCCTCACTCTCTCCCCCCTCACTCTCACCCCCTCACTCTCTCCCCCCTCATTCTCTCCCCCCTCACTCTCTACCCACTCACTCTCTCCCCCCTCACTGTCTACCCCCTCACTGTCTCCCCCGATCTCTGTCTCCCCCCTCACTGTCTCTCCCCTCACTGCCTATCGCTCACTGTCGACCCTCGCTGTCTCCGCCCTCACTGCCTCCCCCCTCACTGTCTCCCCCTCACTGTCTCCCCCCCTCACTGTTTCCCCCCACTCTCTGTCTCCCCACGCTCATCACAGAAATCACAGAAACCCCACAGTGCAGATGGAGGCCATTTCGGCCCATCGAGCCTGCACCGACACATATCCCACCCGATCCCCGTAACCCCTACACCAACACATATCCCATCCTATCCCCGTAACCCCACGTATTTAATCCCCCTAACACTAAGGGTCAATTTATCATAGCCAATCAACCTAACCCGCACATCATTGTCTGCCCTATCACAGTCTCCCCCCTCACTGTCTCCCCCCTCACTGTCTCCCCCCTCACTGTCTCCCCCCTCACTGTCTCCCCCCTCACTGTCTCACCCTCACTGTCTCTCCCATCACTGCCTCCCCCCTTACTGTCTGCCCCTCACTGTCTCCCCGCTGACTTTCTGCCAGCTCACTGTCTCCCCCTCACTGTCTCTCCCATCACTGCCTCCCCCCTCACTGTCTGCCCCTCACTGTCTCCCTGCTCACTGTCTCCCCGCTCACTTTCTGCCAGCTCACTGTCTCCCCCTTACTGTCTCCCCACTCACTCTCTCCCCCTCACTGTTTCCCCCTCACTGTCTACCCCCTCACTTTCTCCCCTTCACTGTCTGTCCCCTCGCTGTCTGCCCCCTTACTCTCTCACCCCCTCACTGTCTCCAGGCTCACAGTCTCCCCACTCACTGTCTCCCACTCTGTCTCCCCCCTCACTGTCTGCCCCTCACTGCCTCCCCACTCACTGTCTCCCCCTCTGTCTCCCCACTCACTGTCTCCCCCTCTGTCTCCCCCCTCACTGTCTCCCCTTCACTGTCTCCCCGCTCACTGTCACCCCCTCACTGTCTCCCTGCTCACTGTCTCCCCCTCACTGTCTTATCCTCACTGCCTCCCCCCTCACTGTCTCCCCCCACACTGTCTCCCCCACACTGTCTCCCCCACACTGTCTCCCCCTCACTGTCTCCCCCTCACTGTCTCCCCCCTCACTGTCTCCCCCTCACTGTCTACCCACTCACTGACTCCTCCTCACTGTCTCCCCCTCACTGACTTCACCTCACTGTCTCCCCAGTCACTGTCTCCCCCTCACTGTCTACCCGCTCACAATCTCCCCGCTCACTTACTCCCCCAATCTCTGTCTCCCCCCACACTGTCTCCCCCCACACTGTCTCCCCACTCACTGCCTATCGCTCACAGTCGCCCCCTCACTGTCACCGCCGTCACTGTCTCCTTACTCACTGTCTCCCCCCCTCACTGTCTCCCCTCTCACTGGCTCCCTCACACTGTCTCCCCCTCACTGTTTCCCCCCGTTCTCTGTCTCCCCGCACTCACTGTCTGCCCTGTCACAGTCTCACCCCTCACTTTCTCCACCCTCCCTGTCTCCCCCTCACTGTCTCCCCTCACTGTCTCCCTCTCACTGTCTCTTGCTCACTGTTGCCCCCTCACTGTCTCCGCCCTCACCGTCTCTGCCTCACTGTCTCCGCCCTCACTGTCTCCCCCTCACTATCTCCCCCTCACTGTCTACCCCATCACTCTCTCCCCGCTCACTCTCTCCCCGTCGGTGTCTCCCCCTCACTGTTGCCCCCTCACTGTCTCCCCGCTCATGTCTCCCCACTCACTGTCTGCCCCCTCACTGTCGCCCCCCTCACTGCCTCCGCCCTCACTGTCTCCCCCTCACTATCTCCGTCCTCACTGTCTCCCCCTCACTGATACCCCCTCACTCTCTCCCCCTCACTGTCTCCCCGCTCACTGTCTCCCCACTAAAAGTTTCCGCCTCAGTCTCCCCGCTCACTGTCTCCCTCGTCACTGTCTACCCATCACTGTCTCCTGCCTCACTGTCTCCCCGTCACTGTCTCCCCCGTCACTGCCTCCCCGTTCACTGTCACACCCTCACTGTCTCCCCACTCACTGTCTCCCCTGTCACTGTCTCCCCCTCACTCTCTCCCCCTCACTCTCTACCCCGTCACTGTCTCCCCACTCACTGTCTCCACCCTCACTGTCTCCCCTCCCACTGTCGCCCCCCATTCATTGTCTCCCCCCTCACTGTCTCCACGCTCACTGTCTCCCAGCCCACTTTCTCCCCCTCACTGTCTCCACTCACTGTCTGCCCCCTCACTGTCTCCCCCGATCCCTGTCTCCCCCGTCACTGCCTATCGCTCACTGTCTGCCCCCTCACTGTCTCCCCTCCCACTGTCTTCCCCCTCACTGACTCCTCCTCACTGTCTCTCCCTCACTCTCTCCCTCACTCTCTCCCCAGGCACTGTCTCCCGCTCACTGTCTCCCCGCTCACTGTCTCCCCGCTCACTGTCTCCCCGCTCACTTTCTCCCCCTCACTGTCTCCCACCTCACTGTCTGCCCCCTCACTGTCTTTCCCCTCACTTTCTCCCCCGATCTCTGTCTCACCCCTCACTGTCTCCCCCCTCACTGCCTATCGCTCACTGTCGCCCCCTCACTGTCTCTGCCCTCACTGTCTCCCCACTCACTGTCTGCCCCCATTCACTGTCTCCCCTCTCAGTGTCTCCCCCTCACTGCCTCCCCCTCACTGTCTCCCCCTTCACTGTTTCCCCCCGCTCTCTGTCTCCCCGCGCTCACTGTCTGCCCTATCACAGTCTAACCCCTCACTCTCTCCCCGCTCACACTCTCCCCTCACTCTCCCCTCACTGTCTCCGCGCTCAATCTCTCCCCCTCACTCACTGTATCACAGTATCACAGAAACCCCACAATGCAGATAGAGGCCATTTCAGCCCATCGAGCCTGCACCGACACATATCCCACCCGATCCCCGTAACCCCTACACCAACACATATCCCACCCTATCCCCGTAACCCCACGTATTTAATCCCCCTAACACTAAGGGTCAATTTATCATAGCCAATCAACCTAACCCGCACATCTTTGGACTGTGGGAGGAAACCTCACTCTCTCACCGCCCACTCTCCCCATCACTGTCTCCCCGCTCACTCTCTCCCCCTCATTGTCTCCCCGTCACTGTCTCCCCCTCACTGTCTCCCCGCTCATGTCTCCCCACTCACTGTCTGCCCCCTCACTGCCTATCGCTCACTGTCGCCACCCCCAATTTCTCTGCTCTCAGTCTCCCCTCACTATCTCCATACTCACTGTCTCCCGCCTCACTGTCTCCCGCCTCACTGTCTCCCCGTTCACTGTCACCCCGCTCACTGTCTCCCCGGTCACTGTCACCCTGCTCACTGTCTCCCCTGTCACTGTCTCCCCCTCACTCTCTCCCCCTCACTCTCTACCCCGTCACTGTCTCCCCACTCACTGTCTCCACCCTCACTGTCTCCCCCCTCACTGTCTCCCCTCCCACTGTCGCCCCCCATTCATTGTCTCCCCCCTCACTGTCTCCCCGCTCACTGTCTCCCCGCTCACTGTCTCCCCCCTCACTGTCTCCCCTCCCACTGTCGCCCCCCCATTCATTGTCTCCCCCCTCACTGTCTCCCCACTCACTGTCTCCCAGCTCACTTTCTCCCCCTCACTGTCTCCACTCACTGTCTGCTCCCTCACTGTCTCCCCCGATCTCTGTCTCCCCCATCACTGCCTATCGCTCACTGTCGCCCCCTCACTGTTTCCGCCCTCACTGTCTGCCCCCGCACTGTCTCCCCCTCACTGTCGTCTCCTCACTGTCTACCCCCTCACTGTCTCCCCTCCCACTGTCTTCCCCCTCACTGAATCCTCCTCACTGTCTCTCCCTCACTCTCTCCCCAGGCACTGTCTCCCCCTCACTGTCTCCCCCTCACTGTCTCCCCCTCACTGTCTCCCCCTCACTGTCTCCCCGCTCACTGTCTCCCCGCTCACTTTCTCCCCCTCACTGTCTCCCACCTCACTGTCTGCCTCCTCATTGTCTTTCCCCTCACTTTCTCCCCCAATCTCTGTCTCACCCCTCACTGTCTCCCCCCTCACTGCCTATCGCTCACTGTCGCCCCCTCAATGTCTCTGCCCTCACTGTCTCCCCACTCACTGTCTGCCCCCATTCACTGTCTCCCCTCTCAGTGTCTCCCCCTCACTGCCTCCCCCCTCACTGTCTCCCCCTTCACTGTTTCCCCCCACTCTCTGTCTCCCCGCGCTCACTGTCTGCCCTATCACAGTCTACCCCCTCACTCTCTCCCCGCTCACTCTCTCCCCTCACTCTCCCCTCACTGTCTCCACGCTCAATCTCTCCCCCTCACTTACTGTCTACCCCCTCACTCTCTCACCGCTCACTCTCCCCCCTCACTCTCCCCATCACTGTCTCCCCGCTCACTCTCTCCCCCTCATTGCCTCCCCGTCACTGTCTCCCCCTCACTGTCTCCCCGCTCATGTCTCCCCAATCACTGTCTGCCCCCTCACTGTCTATCGCTCACTGTCACCACACTCAATGTCTCTGCTCTCAGTCTCCCCTCACTATCTCCATACTCACTGTCTCCCCCTCACTGTCCCCCCCTCACTGTCTACCCACTCACTCTCTCCGCACTCACTATCGCCCCCTCATAGTCTCCCCGTCACTGTCTCCCCCTCACTCTCTCCCCCTCACTGTCTCCCCGCTAACTGTCTCCCCACTAAATGTTTCTGCCTCACTGTCTACCCCCTCACTGTCTCCCCGCTCACTCTCTCCCCTCATTGTTTCCCCACTCACTCTGTCCACATCACTCTCTCCCCCTCACTTTCTCCCCCTCACTGCCTCCCCTCACTGTCTCCCCCTCACTGTCTCCCCCCGCTCTCTGTCTCCCTGCGCTCACTTTCTGCCCTTTCACATTCTCCCCCCTCACTGTCTCCCCACTCACTGTCTGCCCCCATTCACTGTCTCCCCTCTCAGTGTCTCCCCCTCACTGCCTCCCCCTCACTGTCTCCCCCTCACTGTTTCCCCCCGCTCTCTGTCTCCCCACGTTCACTGTCTGCCCTATCAGTCTCCCCCCTCACTGTCTCCCCCCTCACTGTCTCCTCGCTCATTGTCTCCCCCCTCATTGTCTGTTGTTCACTGTCTACCCCCTCACTCTCTCCTCGCACACTCTCTCCCCTCACTCTCCCCCTCACTGTCTCCACGCTCACCCTCTCCCCCTCACTCACTTTCTACCCCTTCACTCTCTCACCGCTCACTCTCTCCCCTCACTCTCCCCCTCACTTTCTCCCCACTCATGTCTCCCCACTCACTGTCTGCCCCCTCACTGTCTATCGCTCACTGTCGCCACCCGCACTGTCTACCCCCCACTCTCTCCGCACTCACTCTCTCCCCCTCAAAGTCTCCCCCTCACTCTCTCCCCCTCACTGTCTCCGTGCTGTCTCCCCACTAAATGTTTCTGCCTCACTGTCTACCCCCTCACTCTCTCCCCTCAGTGCCTTCCCACTCACTCTGTCCACATCACTCTCTCCCCCTCACTGTCTCCCCCTCACTGTCTCCCCCCTCACTGTCACCCGCTCACTGACTCCCGCGTCACTGTCTCCTCCTCACTGTCTCCCCCTCACTGTCTCCCCCTCACTGTCTCCTGCCTCACTGTCTCCTGCCTCACTGTCTCCCCGTCACTGTCTCCCCCGTCACTGTCTCCCCCTCCCTGTCTCCCCCCGCTGACTGTCTCCCCCGCACTGTCTCCCACCTCACTGTCTCCCCTCTCAGTCTCCCCCCATTCATCACTCCTCCTCACTGTCTCCCCCTCACTTTCTCCTGCCTCACTTTCTCCTGCCTCACTGTCTCCCCCGTCACTGTCTCCCCCCTCACTGTCTCCCCCCTCACTGTCTCCCCCCCACTGTCTCCCCCCTCACTGTCTCCCCCCTCACTGTCTCCGCCCTCACTGACTCCCCCTCACTGTCTCCCCCTCACTGACTTCACCTCACTGACTTCACCTCACTGTCTCCCCCCTCACTGTCTCCCCCTCACTGTCTCCCCCCTCACTGTCTCCCCCCTCACTGTCTCCCCGTCACTGCCTCCCCCATCACTGTCTCCCCGTCACTGTCTCCCCCTCACTCTCTCCCTCTCACTGTCTCCCCCTCACTGTCTCCCCCTCACTGTCTCCCCCTCACTGTCTCCCCCTCACTGTCTCCCCCCTCACTGTCTCCCCTCTCACTGTCTCCGCACTCACTGTCTCCGCACTCACTGTCTACCCCTTCACTCTCTCCCCGCTCACACACTCCCCCTCACTGTCTCCCCGCTCACTCTCTCCCCCTCACTGTCTACCACCTCACTGTCTCCCCACTCACTGTCTCCCCCTCACTGTCTCCCCACTCACTGTCTCACCCTCACTGTCTCCCCCTCACTGTCTCCCCCTCACTGTCTCCCCCCTCACTGTCTCCCCCCTCACTGTCTCCCCCTTCACTGTCTCCGCACTCACTGTCTCCGCACTCACTGTCTACCCCTTCACTCTCTCCCCGCTCACACACTCCCCCTCACTGTCTCCCCGCTCACTCTCTCCCCCTCACTGTCTACCACCTCACTGTCTCCCCACTCACTGTCTCCCCCTCACTGTCTCCCCACTCACTGTCTCACCCTCACTGTCTACCCCTTCACTCTCTCCCCGCTCACACACTCCCCCTCACTGTCTCCCCGCTCACTCTCTCCCCCTCACTGTCTACCACCTCACTGTCTCCCCACTCACTGTCTCCCCCTCACTGTCTCCCCACTCACTGTCTCACCCTCACTGTCTACCCCCTCACTGTCTCCCCATCACAGTCTCCCCCATCATTGTCTCCCCCCCTGCTCTCTCCCCCACTCACTGTCTCCCCCCTACTCACTGTCTCCCCCTCACTCTCTCCCCCACTCACTGTCTCCCCCCTCACTGTCTCCCCTCTCAGTGTGTCCCCCCTCATGGTCTCCGCCTCACTGCCTCCCCTCTCCCTGTCTCCCCCATCTGTCTCCCCCTCACTGTCTCCCCTCTCACTCTCTTCCCCCCCGCCCCCGCTTACTGCCTCACAGTAAATATTGCTTTCCCCCCCCAACTCAGGGGAATATCACCCCCACGCCTGACCCAAAGCAAACTCAATTGCTACTTGGCCCTAAACAGACAATACAACATAGCTGATTACCTGACCATGGTAAAGGATAACAAACTGAGAAGAACCTTGACAAGGTACAGACTTAGCGAACATAGCCTAGCGATCGAAAAAGGCAGACACAGGCAGACCAGGCTGCCAAGAGAGGACAGGATATGCTCTCACTGCAGTCAGGGAGTGGTGGAGACAGAGATGCACTTCCTCACAGCTTGTGGAAAATATCAGGGCATCAGGGAGAATTTCTACCAAAAATTCTCACAAATATGCCCTGATTTCAGAAATCTGAATGACAACCAAAAACTCCCATTCCTACTGGGAGAGGAGAGAAGCTGTATAACACTGGCGGCACACTATGTTACAGCTTGCCATGAACAGAGGGACAACCAGTAAACTAAGAAAAGAATATATATAAACAATGCGAATGTATATTTATACACTCAGGGATATACCTGTTTATACACTGTATGAATAGAACTGCGTTTATGTGCTAAACCATAAATGTATTTTGATGCTTTGGCAACATAAGATGTAACTTATCATGCCAATAAAGCGATTTGAATTGTGAATTGTGAATTGTTTGCAAAGTCATGAATTACCACAGTGTGGGCTCCCCCAAACCAGCACTGGTGAATCAATCCCCACATCACCCTGGGAATTTTTAACTATCACCTTTCCCAATTTATTCCGGGTCATTTTGGTTGGTTGTTGCAAATTACTAAAACGTCTTATGTATATTTATATAACTTCCACTGATGTGCGGGTCTGTTATTAAGCAATTTAATGCAGCAGGAATTTTGGACAAAGCAAGTTACCATGAATAGTCAGTTAGGCAGGCGTTGATTGAGGGGGAAATGTCGGCCAAGGCACCAGCTGGTCTCCCTTCTCTTCCAATAAAGGTGTGGGATCGTTAACATCCTCCTGAAGCCCAGGAAGGTCTCAGCCAAAGTTCAGGACCTCCAGCACTGCCGCACTCCCTCAGCACTGATCTCACTGTGCTGATTGAGGATTTATCCACCAGTGAGGTGACAGGGTTAACAACAGCCCTCCCACAACGGGTCAGCCTTGACTCAGTGGTAGCACTCTCGCCTCTGGGTTAGAAGGTCATGGGTTCAAGGCCCACTCCCGAGACTTGCGCACACAATCTAGGCCAACTCCAGGTGCCCTCTTTCAGATGAGATTTAAACCAAGGCCCCGTCTGCCCTCTCGGGTGGGTGTAAATGATTCCATGAACACTATTGGAATAAGAGCAGGAGAGTTCTCCCCGGTGTCTTAGACAATATTTTTCCCTGGACCAACATCAATAAAACAAATTATCTGGTCATTATCACATTGCTGTTTGTGGGACCTTGCTGTGCACAAATTGGCTGCCGCGTTTCCTACATTATAAAAGTGACTATACTTCAAAAGTATTTCATTGGTTGTAAAGCACTTTGAGACATCCTGAGGTTGTGAAAGGCGCTATGGAAATGCAAGTCTTCTTTCCCAAACCTCCAAGTACACCAACTTCAAACAGGACGAACCAAGGAGTAAGAAACACAATGGCCCTGAAATTAGGATCGGGGGCTTGCCGCGCGTGCAAGCCCCCGATCTGCACTCACCCTGCGCGTCGACATCTGAAGCCCGGGCCTGCTTGCATTTCCTGTCACTGGCCCGGTTCAGCTGTCAGCGCGCAGTGCTTACCTGATCCAGCGGCGTAGTTAGTGCGATGTGCCGGCTGGGATCAGGTGAGCACTGTGCAGCCAATCAGGGGAGGGGAAACTCATTCATGAGTTTGACAGTAAGAGCTGTCAAACTCATGAAAAGTATGGGCTGCCAAAACACTACTTTAACTTTAAATAAAATTTTTAAAAACATCCCACTGATTATAATAACTATAAATAAGTTTTTAAAAATGTTTTAAACAATTAATCAATTTTTTGAAAAAAATAAATTTTAAAAATATAGGCCTAGAAATTCAGTTCGGACGCTCTTGCGGCGCTAAAGTCGGGCGCTCGGCAAATTTAGCGGCCGCCGGAAAGTGCAGGCGACCTCGCCGAAATTCAGTAGGTTTGGTCAACTTTTTGGCCGAGCGCTGCAATAGGCGTTGGAACCCTGTGTTCAGGCGCTAATCCGGCGATGCGGCCTGATAACGCCGATTCCGGGCGCAGCGCAGGTGCGATCATGTGCTGAGTGTCAGCAGACACCCTGACGCCGGCCAGCTCTTAAAGGGGGAAGGGTCAACTTTGACTGCAGCCATGCCCTGCATGCTGTAGCCCTGCAACTAGGCCTCAGCACTGGTTGTGTCCCAAATCAACGCCTGGAGGTAATGGAGAGGGCCCGTGAAAGAGCCCAGCGGTTCTCTGACCATGCGCTGGGTGTGCTCCTTCATGGGGTACGCAAGAGAAGACGGGTCGTGTGCCCGGCTAGTGGCAGGAAGGCTCCCAGGAGCAAGTTCAGGCAGGCCTGGACCAAAATTGCCCGGAGGGTCTCCTCCAACTCCGATGTTCCCAGGAGTGCGGACCAGTGCCGCAAGAAATACAATGACGTATGTCGGCTGGTCAAGGTGAGTACCCTTTCCAGTGTCCCCCTCATCCTTGCATGTGCACCTCCCATTAGGGCCAAAGGGACATCAAAGGTCTAATGCCCAGCCCTCCTCCCGCTGCAATGGCACTTGCATGTTAATCAATAGCTCTTTCTGCACTTATCACACTGTCCAAGCTATTCCACCATGGGAGGCCTCACACACAGCAACAGGGCACCACACTGTCCAAGCTATTCCACCATGGGAGGCCTCACACACAGCAACAGGGCACCACACTGTCCAAGCTATTCCACCATGGGAGGCCTCACACACAGCAACAGGGCACCACACTGTACTTAGACGCCCTCCTTTCTCTTGCAGGCCAAGCTGGCGAGGAACGCCAGGAGCCTGCGTGTCACTGGTGGAGGCCCTCGCGATTACCAGGAGCTAACGGTTCTGGAAGAGAGGGTGGCCCGACTGCTGCGTCACCCGGTGATTGGGCCTGTGGCGCTCGGCGACGCAGACCCTATACTGGAACCCACTGGTAAGGACAGGACCGGGTGCACCTCTCTCCTTGCCCTCGCGCATCAGATCTACATCCTTCCCCACTGGCCGAAAAATGCGCATAATGCACCAGTGCGGCCTCCCTCGCTGTCGGCCTGTCCTCACTCTAAAGCTATACTTGTGCCTTCCTGCTTTCAGCTGGTGAGGAGGAGGTGCTCCCTGAAGCCCACACAGCCAGGCCCTCGGAGGAGGAGGACGTCGAGGAGCAGCAGGAAGGCGCCACCTCGGGGGAACCCTCCTCCGCTCCAGGAGATGGCAATGAAGGGGAGACGTCTGGCGTGCCGGAGAGCCAGGGGGAGGCGGGGGAGGGGAGCCCTGAACCTGGTCCCAGTGGCATGGACGCACGCGGCAAGGCTCCGGCGGCACGCCAGCCTTCTGCCCAGAGGGGGGAGGCGCCCTCCAGTCCGGACTCGGACGTCGCCCAGGAGGTGCGCCTCCTGGACGAGATGTCAGCGGCGTCGGAGCGGCGGCACGTCGAATTCATGGAGGTGGTGGCACAGATGCCTCACGCCATCGAAAGCCTCGCACAAAGTGTGGTGGCTTTCGGCCAATCCCAGGCCAGGGGGCTGGAGCAAATCGCAGCAGCGCACGCCAGGGGGGTGGACCTCCTTGTGGCAGCGCATGAGAGGGGGGTGCAACAACTCGAGGCAGCGCAGCACGCCAGTCGCCAGCTGAGAGGTTCTGGGCAGACAATGGCACTGCAGATGCGGGCACATGCCGGCGCAGTTGGGGCACTGACTTCTGCCACCCTCGCACTGGCACGGAGGCGTCGCCAGGCCAGCCGCCGCCCTGCTGCCACACACCGGTCTGGCGACCAACAGTTTGGCGCGCTTGCTCCCCGGCCAGGCCGCCCGAGTGCACGTGTGTCTGGCGAGCAGCGCGCGCCTGGCATCACCCACCTTGTCCCCATTGGTGCAGGCGAGCCTGCCACTCCCCCAGCCAGGGTGCAAGGAGCTGCTGCAGGCAGTGAAGAGGGCCACCCACAGCTGCAGCAGCCACCAGCCGGCCCCTCCCGGGCCCGCCCTCGTGTAGGCCGACCCCCAAGGGCATCTGGCGAGACGCCTTGTCGCCCTGAAGATCCTTCCCCCAGCCTCGCCACAGCCTCACGGCCCAGCTTGAGGCGCAGCAGCAGGACGGGCCGGGGCAAAAGACGGCTGTCGACGGACTCGCCCTCTCGCCACACCGAATAGAGTGTGGTGAGCGAGGGTTTGGGTGATGCGGGGGCTTCTGTTCTGGGGGGCATTATGTTGTTTGGTTTTATGGGGGTGTTTGTGTTGTGGGGGGGGCTTGTTTTTGTTAGGCCAGTGAGGAAGGCCATTTGGATGTTGATGTTTTGTTAGTCCTCCCCAGGTTTTGGGAGTGACAGAAGTTTGTGACTGTTTTTTGGGGGTCTTCTCTGTTTTGCTCTTCCATGTGGGAAGGGCCCTGAGTTTTTGAAATAAAGATGTTTATTTATTCACCATGTGCAGGTGTCATGTTTCAAGTGGTTGTTGGGTTAACCGGCTGAGGGCTTGCGGAGCGGCTGCCTTCAGCTGCGTTCAGTGGCCCAGGCCATTCCCTGACAGGGGGCCTAGAAGTGTCGAGCAATAAGCCCCCGGCGGACGGCCCTTGGACCTTGTCGCTCCCTCCTGGCCTGGTGCTCCTCCTCCTCAGGGTCCTCCTGCTCGTCCTCCTGAGGTGGTGGGGCAATGTCAGGTGGCAGTGCCTGAGTCCTGCGGATAGCCAGGTTGTGGAGCATGCAGCACACCACGACAAACTGGGAGACTCTATCCGGCGAATACTGAAGAGACCCGCCCGAACGATCCAGGCAACGGAACCGTTGCTTGAGGACGCCTATCATTTGCTCTATTAGGTTCCTTGTGGCTTGATGGCTTTCGTTGTATGCCAGCTCCGCTGGGGTCCTGGGCGCGCGGAGCGGGGTCATGAGCCATGTGCACAAAGGGTAGCCCTTGTCCCCGATAAGCCATCCCCTTGGTGGAGGCTGTGCCTGGAACATGTCAGCCACAGTAGTCTGGCGCAGGATAAAGGCATCGTGGCTGCTTCCTGGGAAGCGGGCATTGACAGCTAGGATGCGCTGCCTGTGGTCACACACCAGCTGCACATTTAGGGAATGGTAGCCCTTCCGGTTGCGGTATTGCTCGGCATTGTGGATAGGTGCCCGCATAGCCACATGCATGCAGTCAATGGCGCCCTGCACCATGGGGAAGGCCGCGATCCAGGCAAATCCGACTGCACGCTGCTCCTGCTTGTGTTGGGTCATGGGGAAGGAGATGAATTGGTGCCTCCTCGCGAAAAGTGCTTCGGTGACCTGTCGGATGCAGCGATGCGCGGCAAACTGGGAGATGTTCGCAATGTCCCCAGCAGCGGCTTGGAAGGAGCCGCTTGCATAAACGCTGAGAGCCACCGTGACCTTCACTTCCACCGAGAGAGACGTCCTGGACATGAGCTGTGGCTGCAAATCTGCGTGAAGCAGCTGGCAGATCTCTCCAACCACCTCCCTTCTGAAGCGCAGCCTCTTAACACAATGCGCCGCAGTCATGGTGAGATATGAGACCTGCTCCCGGTATTGCCTGACTGGGTAAGGCCTACGTTGGCGACGCCTAATGGCCCCTCTGCGTCTAGGCATGCCTGGCCCTCTCTCAAAGCGTCTGCGAGCCCTTCGCACAAAATGTAGCAACTGAGGGTTGGCCCCCCATGCAGCCCCCATTACAAAGTTCCAAACAGCAAAATCACAAGGATGCAAATGTCAAAGCACTGGCTAGAAGCCAAAAATACCTCTCCTATGGTGTCCGAAATCAGTAATCTCTGTGCCTTGCTCTCTGTGCAGAAATCCAAAGCAGTAAAGTCATTGCAGCGAAATGGCTGGCTTTTATGGGTGAGTGGATGTGCCCTTTAATTAGCGCTCCCCGAATCCCACAGGGCCTCTGTTGAGTTCCATTTCACAGTTCTTAGCAGCGCCACGCCCACATCGGCCGGGCGCCACTGAATTTCCGGTTTGGGGCGCACAAACGGCGTTGCACGACGAAATGACGTCATAAGATGCGCGCGCAGCTGAGCGGGTGCTAACACTTTGCGCCGGCGCTAAATCCCACCTGAATTTTGGCGTAGGCGCAGATCCGGCGGTGCCCGGGCGCTAAGTGGCTAGCGCCGGAAATCTGGCGCTAACGGCTGGCGCAAACAGCTGAATTTCTAGGCCATAGGGTCTAAAACTAAACTTACCATCCTGTAAATTCTTTAAAAATAACAAACCTGTGGAAAAAAAATTTCTACATTGTACTAAAAGCCCACTTACCTGAATAACTAAATACTTACGTCTTGTTTTTCCATGCGTAAAGACTGGAGGCCTTTACACGCGCGCAACTCTGGAAAAAAAAAAGGAATTTTACTGCGCACGCGTTCTGCCTCTGCCCGGGATTACTGGGCCAATAGGATTGAGCTACATGGGCTTGGAGATCTAGATTGTCAGTGACAAGTAGGCCAAGGTTGGACACCCCAGGCTAAGAGACTGGGAGAACTCCTCGTCTCCCTTCAAATGGTGCCAAAGGATCTTTACTAGCCATTGACCTACAGGACACTGGTTTCCCATCCAATCCAAGGATTGCACTTCTGACAATGCATTAACATTTACTATGGCAGGGCAGAATCAGGACCCAAGTCCTGGTGTGGGGCTCGGACCCAGAACCGGAGGCAAGAATATTTTCTGCTGAGCTAAACTATAACACGTTAACAGAAGAGGGCAGCTTTTATTGAGCTGATGGTTTCATTTTATCAAGGAGTCTTTGAGGGTGTCCTTGAAGCGTTTCCTCTGCCCACCTGGGGCTCTCTTGCCGTGCTGGAGCTCCGAGTAGAGCACCGTCGCCGAGCAGAGCGTTCAACCTCCGTCGCCTCCAGTCCAGATCCAAGGTCGTCCCATCCTCTGTCGTCTAATTACAGTACGCAGACGACGCTTGCATCTGCGCTCACTCGGAGGTTGAACTCCAAACCATTGTCAACACCTTCACCGAAGCGTACGAGAGCATGGGCCTTACACTAAACATCCGTAAGACAAAGGTCCTCTACCAACCTGCCCCCGCCACACAGTGCTGCCCCCCGATTATCAAAATCCACGACAAGGCCTTGGACAACGTGGACCACTTTCCACACCTCGGGAGCCTGCTGTCAACAAGGGCAGACGTCGACGACTAAGTCCAACACCGCCTTCAGTGTGCCAGTGCAGCCTTTGGTCGCCTGAGGAAGAGAGTGTTTGAAGACCAGGACCTCAAACCCGGCACCAAGCTAATGGTCTACAGAGCAGCAGCGATACTGTTAAGTATGTGTATTGTATTGAACAATTAACACAAAGACTTAAACGTATAACTCAAACAGGTCTTTACTGGTTGGAGGTAGGGACTGCACGTAGGTCTTTACTTCATGCCCACAGGCGGGAACTGAGGGGAGATCAGTACCCACAGTACTATTTATACCCCTATGGCCAGGAGTGGTACTGCGTATCACTACGCCCTACAAGTAGTGCAGTCCTGTCCATAGGTTCAAAGTAGCACACATATTACATACACAACATTCCTCCCTTCTTAGCTCTACAGTCATCTCCCCATTTAACATAACGTTATAACATATATACATATATAACTTCAGGTTTACATAACAGAATAACATAGATACATAGATAACTTCATGTCAAAACAGATCACAGATTCAGTCTCTGCGGAAAACAGTTCACAGATTCAATCTCTGTGGTGTAGTCGGTTCACGTTGCTGGAGTGACTCATTCAATAGTCCTTCCATGGATTTAACAGTTTGCACTTCCGAACTGAATTGGCTCCTTTCGGAGGGACCACGTGTGTGATCTGGTAGAGGTAATAATGGTTCAGATGGGTCATCTTCTGTTTCGACTTTTCCTTTTCTGCTTCTTGGAGACTCTCTGGGCTCCACTGTCAGCTGCCAGCCGCATGCGCAGTTCCTCCTTCTCTTCCTCCTTTTTCCGTAGTAGAGCCACCTTCTCCCGATGTTCCGTAGACTTTCGGTGCTCCTCCATGATTTCTGTATGGTGGGAGTCGAAGTTACAAGTTGGGCAGGACAGGACATAGTAATATTCGGTGTCGTCCTGATCTAGGCCAGCGAGAGGGTCTTCTATTTCCTCCATACCCAGCTGGACGTTAGCCAGCTTTTGTTCCAAGTCCAGACATCTTTCCTGAAGAGACTTCTTCATGCGTACCTCTTCATCCAGCTTTTTCTGGGCTTTCAGCAAGTCGTTTACTAATGACCTCATTTGAGATTTTACTACTTCAACTTCTTTTGGAGATTGATTGATCGGACTATTCAATCCCTCTACCGGAGCAGCTGTTTCAGCGGTCTGTTGTTCTACGTTGACGTGAGTCAGCGTACTTTTGGCATCCAAGGGCTGCTCTGTTGCAGTCATCTCAGTCTGTGTTGCCACCTCAGCTCTTCCAATAACCTTTGAGAGCTCCGAACCCCTTTCGTTTGAATATTGAAGTTCGTGTTCAAGTTTTTCCCATTTCAGAGTCCTGTCCTTCAGCATATGCAGGAGTTGGCTGACCGTTAACTCCTCTGACATCAGACGTTTTGTGTGCTCCTGCTCCATTTTCTCCATCAGCTGCTTCTGTTGTCTTTCCAGATTCTCCAACTCTATATCAAAGAACTCTTTCGTTGCATTCAACTCTTGCTCAAAACGGCGAAGCATTTGTTCTAATTGCTGTTGTAGTTTGAAATGGAGTTGAGTTCGAGCCCGGTGTCCCTCAGAAATGGGCACATCAGTAGACTTGCCAGACTCAGAATCCACAGTTAAACTATGCTGTTGTTGCTCAGTGGAATTCTGTGCTGAAACTTTGTCTTTTGCACCTGAGTTGGGCTTACCATCATCCGTTCCAGAGTCTGGGCCGACTATCTTCACTGAGTTCTCACTCGTTATTGTTTGTAGGAAATGCCAGTCCATATTCATTTTCCTAATCCACTCCCGTCCTAGTAGTGGAGGACCTCCTTCAGATATCACATATAAGTCCATTATTTGACTGTCTTCGCCCTTGTGGACCACTGCAACCTCTATTTTCCCGATGGGGTACACTCTTTGCCCCGTGTATGTTTTCAATATAATCCCCGTATCCTGTAGGGGAATATGTTGGAATAACTTTCCGTAATCTTTCTTATTTATGACCGTCAATGCCGATCCAGTGTCCAATTCCAGTTTTACTTGGACTCCTTCTATCTGAAGAGTGACCCAAATTGTCTGGAGGTCTGCACCCTTACCAGCGTTGAGTACTCTTAAGCTAGCCAGTTCATTACAGCTTAAGCTAGCCAGTTCATTACTGCTAGCATCTGAATCGGACTCCTGTTCGGTCACCTTGTGTACCTTTGCGTATTTTCCTTGCGGTGACTTCTTGTTGCTGGTCTTCTTCGCTGACCTGCATACTCTAGCTATATGTCCAAGCCTACCACAAGTTCTACATTCTTGGTTTTTAAACCAACACTGGTTCTGATCATGCGTTGTCTTTCCACAACGATAACATTTGCCAGAACTCACACCCAATTTGTGTGTACTGAGCTCCGGTGACTGTAGCTGCATTACTGCCGTGCCTCTCGCTGCGGCTTCGTGTGCTGCTGCCATAGTGACCGCCTTCTCAAGCGTCAGCTCATTCTCCTCGAGCAGTCGCTTTTGTGTATCCTGTTTAAATAAACCACACACAAATTTGTCTCATAGTGCATCTGTCAGTCCCGTTCCAAACTGGCAATATTTCGCTAATTTACGCAATTCCAGCAAATATTCAGCATTGCTTTCATGCTGTAGCTGCCTTCTGTCGTAAAATTTAAATCATTCCGCTAGCATCAGCGGCGTGGGGTTTAGATGATCTTTCAGGACAGTAACAATCTCATCGAACGTCTTATCCGCCGGTTCATCTGGTGATAACAGGTGTTTCAATTGCCCGTATGTCTTCGCACCCATTAAATTTAATAATGTTAGAGCTTTATCTTGGTCACGAATTTTATTGGCCTTACAATAATTTTTTACTCTTTCAACATATATGGCCCAATCTTCGAGGTCACTATCAAAGGTGCTAATATTCCCGTGTTTAGGCATTGTAGATTTGCAATTTCTCAGATTTTATTTTCTTTACTTGTTATCAAAGATGGCGGCTTCCCGCTCTTGCCGTCGTCCTCCGCCCACAAAATGGCGGTTTTCCCGCGCTTGGCGGTCTTCACCCGTCCCCCGACGCCGTCTCCCTTCAGCCCCCGAGTGCGGCCCTTATCTTCTGTGCGATCGATAGCCCGCGCTGTGCACCGCGGCTCTCGCACCTTGAGCTTCTGCAGCCGCCGCGCCTTTCAGTCCCAGTGCGGCCCTTATCTTTGGTCCCGATCGCTGGCCCGCGCTGCGCCTCGCACTTGAAGCGGCTCCCGGCCTCTGGCTCACCCGCTCGCGCGGCTCTTGCTCGCTCCCTCCCGGGCTCTGGCTTACCCACGAGGTTATGGAGGCTTCAGGGTCCTAATGCCTGTCGCTTCCAGTCGCTGGAAGCTGTCAGGATTTCTGCTGCCCTTCAGTTTTGAGTGGGGTGTTGAGGATTGAAACTTCTCTTCAACGTCCTGTCTTTGGACGAAGCCGCAGTGGAATAACTGCCGCAGGGTTCGAACCGA
This sequence comes from Somniosus microcephalus, assembly GCF_052327205.1. Lineage (NCBI taxonomy): Eukaryota > Metazoa > Chordata > Chondrichthyes > Squaliformes > Somniosidae > Somniosus > Somniosus microcephalus. Next base: position 76,177,741 of record NC_140999.1, on the reverse strand, counting down.
CTCATCGCCAGTGTTAAATATGTGTATTGTATTGAACAATTAACACAAAGACTTAAACGTATAACTCAAACAGGTCTTTACTGGTTGGAGGTAGGGACTGCACGTAGGTCTTTACTTCATGCCCACAGGCGGGAACTGAGGGGAGATCAGTACCCACAGTACTATTTATACCCCTATGGCCAGGAGTGGTACTGCGTATCACTACGCCCTACAAGTAGTGCAGTCCTGTCCATAGGTTCAAAGTAGCACACATATTACATACACAACAGATACCCACCCTGCTGTATGCCTCAGAGACATGGACCATGTACAGCAGGCACCTCAAAGCACTGGAGAGGTACCACCAACGCTGCCTCCACAAGATCCTACAAATCCATTGGCAGGATAGGTGCACCAACATCAATGTTCTTGCTCAGGCCAACATCCCCAGCATCGAAGTTTTGACCACGCTCGATCAGCTCCGATGGATGGGCCACATTGTTCACATGCCCGATACGAGACTCCCAAAAGAAGCGCTCTACTCGGAGCTCCGGCACGGCAAGAGAGCCCCAGTTGTCATAGAGTCATAGAGTCATAGAGTTTTACAGCACAGAAAGAGGCCCTTCGGCCCATCGTGTCCGCGCCGCCCATCCACCCCTGTCCTGTCTAATCCCATTTTCCAGCATTTGGTCCATAGCCTTGTATGCAATGGCATTTCAAGTGCTCATCCAAATGCTTCTTGAATGTTGTGAGGGTTCCTGCCTCTACCACCCTTTCAGGCAGTGAGTTCCAGATTCCAACCACCCTCTGGGTGAAAAATTTCCTCCTCAAATCCCCTCTAAATCTCCTGCCCCTTACCCTGAATCTATGCCCCCTTGTTATTGACCCCCCTACTAAGGGGAAAAGTTCCTCTTTATCTCCCCTATCTGTGCCCCTCATCATTTTGTACACCTCAATCAGGTCCCCCCTCAGCCTTCTTTGCTGCAAGGAAAACAACCCCAGCCTGTTTAGTCTTTCTTCATAGCTGAGGCGCTCCATCCCAGGTAACATCCTGGTGAATCTTCTCTGCACCCTCTCCAAAGCAATCACATCCTTCCTATAGTGAGGCGACCAGAACTGCACACAGTACTCCAGCTGTGGCCTCACCAGCGTTTTGTACAGCTCCATCATAACCTCCCTGCTCTTATATTCTATGCCTCGGCTAATGAAGGCAAGTATCCCATATGCCTTTTTAACCACCTTATCTACCTGTTCCGCTGCCTTCAGAGATCTATGTACATGTACACCAAGGTCCCTCTGACCCTCTGTACTTCCTAGGGTCCCACCACTCATTGTGTATTCCCTTGCCTTATTTGTCCGTCCAAAATGCATCACCTCGCACTTTTCAGGGTTAAATTCCATTTGCCACTTTTCCGCCCATCTGACCAACCCGTTTATATCGTCCTGTAGCCTGAGGCTTTCCTCCTCGCAATTTACCACCCCACCAATTTTCGTGTCATCTGCGAACTTACTGATCATACCTTTTACATTCTCATCCAAATCATTTATGTAGATCACAAACAACAAGGGACCCAGCACCGATCCCTGAGGTACCCCACTGGACACAGGCTTCCAGTCACAAAAGCATCCTTCGACCATCACCCTCTGCCTCCTGCCACTCAGCCAGTTTAGGATCCAACGCGCCAAGGCACCCTGGATCCCATGGGCTCTTACCTTCTTGACCAGTCTCCTATGCGGGACTTTGTCAAAAGCTTTACTGAAGTCCATGTAAACCACATCCACAGCATTTCCCTCATCCACCCCCCTAGTCACCCCCTCTCAAAATTCAATCAGATTTGTCAGACATGATTTACCCTTGACAAAGCCAAGTGGAGACTAATTTTGTCCCTCAGAATTTTTTCCAATAATTTCCCTACCACAGATGTTAGGCTCACTGGCCTGTAATTCCCTGGTTTATCCCTGCTACCCTTCTTGTATAATGGTACTACATTAGCTGTTCTCCAGTCCTCTGGTACATCCCCTGTGGCCAGAGAGGTTCTGAAAATTTGTGTCAGAGCCCCTGCAATCTCCTCCTTTGCCTCCCACAGCAGCCTGGGATACATCTCGTCCGGGCCTGGGGATTTATCCACTTTTTGGCCTGCTAAAACCGCTAGCACCTCCTCCCTCTCGATGCTAATATGTTCAAGTATGTCACAGTCCCCTTGCCCGATTTCTATGTCTGCATCGTCTCTCTCCATAGTGAACACAGATGCAAAAAATTCATTTAAAACCCCGCCTACATCATCTGGCTCTACACACAGATTGCCACTTTGGTCCCTAATGGGCCCTACCCTTTCCCTGGTTATTCTCTTGCCCTTAATATACTTATAAAACATCTTAGGATTTTCTTTTATTTTGCTCGCCAGTGTTATTTCATGGCCCCTCCTCGCCCTCCTAATTTCTTTTTTAAGTATGCCCCTACACTTTTTATACTCCTCTAGGGCTTCTTCCGTCTTTAGTCTTTTGTAACTGCCAAAAGCCCCCCTTTTATTTCTAATGCATTTTTGTATATCCCTTGTCATCCAAGGTTCCCTTTGCTTGTTGGTCCCACCCTTGACCTTTACAGGAACATGTTGGCGTTGTACTCTCTCTATTTCCCTTCTGAAAGTCTCCCACTGTCTTGATGTGGATTTTCCTATAGGTGGGCAGAAGAAACGCTTCAAGGACACCCTCAAAGCCTCCTTGAAAAAGTTTAACATCCCCACCGACACCTGGGAATCCCTGGCCCAAGACCGCACAAAGTGGAGGAGAAGCATCCGGGAAGGCGCCGAACACCTCGAGTCTCTTCGCTAGTAGCAAGCGGAAGCCAAGCGCAGGCAGCGCAAGGAGCACACGTCAACCCAAGTACCCCACCCACCCGCCCCTTCAACCACCATCTGCCCCACCTGTGACAGAGACTGTAGGTCCCGCATTGGACTCATCAGTCGCCTGCAAACTCATTTTTAATGTGGAAGCAAGTCATCCTCGGTTCCGAGGGACTGCCTAAGAAGAAGGTTTCATTCATGTCCAGTGTGAACTTGAAAGGCAACTGAAAGGCAACACGTAAAGAGAATATCAATGAGGAAATGTTTTGCATTCACCAACTGCACATGGTGCCGTCCCCTCCCCCCTCACTGTTCAAAGTACTAAAGCTGTACGATGTGTTTAGTCTGCATGTCTGGGCTCTGATTGAAATATTTTGGTATTGTAACCTCTTGAATCTTTAATCAGAAAGGTTCTGATAACCTAATTTTTCCTTTTCAGATTCCTCTCATTTTCAAGGCCAAGGTCGTCGCTGTCTGAGTGAGTCCGTGTCTGGTATATTGCGTCATTATCAGCAAGGTTTCCAAGAACCAGAGGCCCAGGTGAGCGAAGCGGCTTGCTCCAGAGGGGCAGCCCTTTGCGGGAGTGCCTGCTGCCTCTGAACCAACTGCATGTTGGAAGGCTGGGATTCAGCTCTTGGGGTCAGTGTGGGCAGAGGGGGCGGGGGGCGCTTCCGTGTCGCTGCAGGTCAGCTGACTTTCTGTGGTTGGAGACGCTGGCCTAGAAATTCATTAAGGCGCTGCCAGCTTTGCGCCCAGTTAACGCCAAAAGAGTGATTTTGCGCCAGAAATGAGTTTGCGCAGATATTCAGCGCAGCGGTATTGGCGGCGGTAGCCGTTAGCGCTGCGCCGGCACCGATGACATCATCGGTGTGCGCAGTGCCCCAGTTCCACCCCAAAACCGGCCCGATCCCCATATTTAGTTGCGGCCGCCTCCTCCGAAGCGGCCACAAACAGCGACCAGAAAACGGGGCCGTCCTGCTGCCTTAGTGGGGCGCTTTAAAGCGGAAGGTGCGGCCGGCCGCTTTTTCGGTGGCCGGCGGCCGCCTGCCCGCACCTCCTTCCCCGGCCTCCTTCACAACCCCCCACCCCCCGCGGCATTGCCGGCTGCTTTCCGCGAGCCCGGCACTTCTCCGTGGTGCCGGGCTCATTTGCCGGCACTATCCAGCGGCGATCTCCCCGTTGCAGGCAGCTCCCCCTTCAGAGAAGGAGGAGGCCTGCAGTACCGCAGCCTGCCGCTCCGCAGCGGCTGGCGCAGCGGCGCCAAGAGCGCTGATATTCAGTGTCAGCGCCCCAAGCGGAGGCGGGCACACCCTGGTATAGCGCCCGGTTCCGAATTGGGGCGCAAACAATGAATATCTGACGATCGCTATAGGCTTCCCGCCCAGCGCTAACTTTTGGGCGCTAGCCAGCTGGCGGGGCCATAGTGAATTTCTAGGCCGCTATCTTTTCCCAATGGTGCTGCCCAGTGTTGGGATGTTCACTGAAGGTGGAACCAATAGCTTGGCTGCAGCCAGCTCTCAATGATTTGTAGTCAGGTGCATATCACGCAGGGTATGTGAGCCCATGGCTCACCTTTCGGAATCCCAGTTGACTTCAGGGCCTTGACTAATTGGGACAGATGTTCATCTTATTGCCAGGGGGTTAAGCATCTCTTGGACAAGATTGAGAGAAGAAAATCTGGCTGGCTCCCTTTCTGCCGTGTGAAGCTCCTCACCCACGCTCCGACCAGATAATGCTTAAAGCCCAGGTGCTAAAGAGGCAACTAAGGCCTCTGCAGTCTCCAGCTGTTGCACCAGTGTCTCCAGAGGGCTCTCCAAGATGTGTGGCAACATGTGTTGAGGGCAGAGTTAAACCTACGTGCCAACCTAGAAAACCAGCAAAAGCCGATTAACAGCTTCAAAAAAACCTGGCATAGGCCCCGAAGATTTGACAACTGGAGAACAGCGTTGATTATAAATGTGGAAACAAATCATTCCACAGGCTCTGCAGCTGCAGCTTTACACAACATTCCTGCACGTTCTCTGCAGGACGATTCTGTACAAAAGGCAAAAGGGAAATATTGACAGCACAGAACTAGGCTCAGGGGTCAGGTGTCAAGCTCTGGGGTCAGGGCTCTGGGGTCAGGGGTCTGGGGTCAGACAATAGGAATTTTCACGTTAAATATGCTGCATTCTGGTTAATTAGGATTTTTAATCTAAAATAAGAAAAAACACATTCGGTTTTTAACAAGCTCACCAAACAACACCTCGACACTGCCCATCCTACATTGAACTCAACAGCCCCAAAACACTGTACCCCATCCAACTCCCCACCCTCACACACACTGTACCCCATCCAACTCCCCACCCTCACACACACTGTACCCCATCCAACTCCCCACCCTCACACACACTGTACCCCATCCAACTCCCCACCCTCACACACACTGTACCCCATCCAACTCCCCACCCTCACACACACTGTACCCCATCCAACTCCCCACCCCCACACACACTGTACCCCATCCAACTCCCCACCCCCACACACACTGCACCCCATCCAACTCCCCACCCTCACACACACTGTACCCCATCCAACTCCCCACCCTCACACACACTGTACCCCATCAAACTCCCCACCCTCACACACACTGTACCCCATCCAACTCCCCACCATCACACACACTGTACCCATCCAACTCCCCACCCTCACACACACTATACCCCATCCAACTCCCCACCCTCACACACACTGTACCCCATCCAACTCCCCACCCTCACACACACTGTACCCCATCCAACTCCCCACCCTCACACACACTGTACCCCATCCAACTCCCCACCCTCACACACATTGTACCCCATCCAACTCCCCACCCTCACACACACTGTACCCCATCCAACTCCCCACCCTCACACACACTGTACCCCATCCAACTCCCCACCCTCTCACACACTGTACCCCATCCAACTCCCCACCCTCACACACACTGTACTCCATCCAACTCCCCACCCTCACTCACACTGTACCCCATCCAACTCCCCACCCTCACACACACTGTACCCCATCCAACTCCCCACCCTCACACACACTGCACCCCATCCAACTCCCCACCCTCACACACACTGCACCCCATCCAACTCCCCACCCTCACACACACTGTACCCCATCCAACTCCCCACCCTCACACACACTGTACCCCATCCAACTCCCCACCCTCACACACACTGCACCCCATCCAACTCCCCACCCTCACACACACTGCACCCCATCCAACTCCTCACCCTCACACACACTGTACCCCATCCAACTCCCCACCCTCACACACACTGTACCCCATCCAACTCCCCACCCTCACACACACTGCACCCCATCCAACTCCCCACCCTCACACACACTGTACCCCATCCAACTCCCCACCCTCACACACACTGTACCCCATCCAACTCCCCACCCTCACACACACACTGTACCCCATCCAACTCCCCACCCTCACACACACTGTACCCCATCCAACTCCCCACCCTCACACACACTGTACCCCATCCAACTCCCCACCCTCACACACACTGTACCCCATCCAACTCCCCACCCTCACACACACCGTACCCCATCCAACTCCCCACCATCACACACACTGTACCCCATCCAACTCCCCACACTCACACACACTGTACCCCATCCAACTCCTCACCCTCACACACACTGTACCCCATCCAACTCCCCACCCTCACACACACTGTACCCCATCCAACTCCCCACCATCACACACACTGTACCCCATCCAACTCCCCACCATCACACACACTGTACCCCATCCAACTCCCCACCCTCACACACACTGTACCCCATCCAACTCCCCACCCTCACACACACTGTACCCCATCCAACTCCCCACCCTCACACACACTGTACCCCATCCAACTCCCCACCCTCACACACACCGTACCCCATCCAACTCCCCACCCTCACACACACTGTACCCCATCCAACTCCCCACCCTCACACACACTGTACCCCATCCAACTCCCCACCCTCACACACACTGTACCCCATCCAACTCCCCACCCTCACACACACTGTACCCCATCCAACTCCCCACCCTCACACACACTGTACCCCATCCAACTCCCCACCCTCACACACACTGTACCCCATTCAACTCCACACCCTCACACACACTGTACCCCATCCAACTCCCCACCCTCACACACACTGTACCCCATCCAACTCCCCACCCTCACACACACTGTACCCCATCCAACTCCCCACTCCCTCTCACACACTGTACCCCATCAAACCCCCCACCCTCTCACACACTGTACCCCATCCAACTCCCCACCCTCACACACACTGTACCCCATTCAACTCCACACCCTCACACACACTGTACCCCATCCAACTCCCCACACTCACACACACTGTACCCCATCCAACTCCCCACCCTCACACACACTGTACCCCATCCAACTCCCCACCCTCTCACACACTGTACCCCATCCAACTCCCCACTCCCTCTCACACACTGTACCCCATCAAACTCCCCACCCTCTCACACACTGTACCCCATCCAACTCCCCACCCTCACACACACTGTACCCCATCCAACTCCCCACCTTCACACACTCTGTACCCCATCCAACTCCCCGCCCTCACACACACTGTACCCCATCCAACTCCCCACCCTCACACACACTGTACCCCATCCAACTCCCCACCCTCACACACACTGTACCCCATCCAACTCCCCACCCTCACACACACTGTACCCCATCCAACTCCCCACCCTCTCACACACTGTACCCCATCCAACTCCCCACCCTCACACACACTGTACCCCATCCAACTCCCCACCCTCTCACACACTGTACCCCATCCAACTCCCCACCCTCACACACACTGTACCCCATCCAACACCCCACCCTCACACTGTACCCCATCCAACTCCCCACCCTCACACACACTGTACCCCATCCAACTCCCCACCCCTTTGAGATCCTACATGCCGAATTCTGTAAAAGTATCCTCCGGACCCAAAAGAAAACCGTAAACAATGCATGCAGGGCAGAACTAGGCCAATATCCATTAATAATTACTATCCAAAAAAAAGCCACCAAATTTTGGAAATACCTAAAAATGAGCAAACCCCACTGCTATCATTACGAAGCCCTGAAATGCCAAGAGAGGACCATAAAGTCAACTATAAAGTCATACCCTCAGTCAACTAGTCCTGGGACTCAGTGAAGTAACTACTAACACTACTAACAATAACCAGCCCCAGGACAGTGACATCGTAGCACAGAGAACTCAACCCAACACAATTGCCACTAAGCAAAAGGAAAAATATCTGTCATATTGGGCAGAAACAACATAAACCCAAAACAAACTCAATTGCTACTTGGCCCTAAACAGACAATACAACATGGCTGAATACCTGACCACGGTAAAGGATAGCAAACTGAGAAAAATCTTGACAATGTACAGACTTAGTGAACATAGCCTGGCCATCGAAAAAGGCAGACACAGGCAGACCCGGCTGCCAAGAGAGGACAGGATATGCTCTCACTGCAGTCAGGGAGTGGTGGAGACAGAGATGCACTTCCTCACAGCTTGTGGAAAATATCAGGGCATCAGGGAGAATTTCTACCCAAAATTCACAAAAATATTCCCTGAATTCAGAAATTTGAATGACGACCAAAAACTCCCATACCTACTAGGGGAACAGAGAAATTGTGTAACCTTAGCGGCACACTATGTTACAGCTTGCCATAAACAGAGGGACAACCATTAAATCTAAAAAAGAGTATATACAAATTATATGAATGTATATTTATACACTCAGGCATATAACTGTTTATACACTGTATGGATAGATCTGCGTTTATGTGTTCAACCATAATTTTTTTTGATGCTTTGGTAACATAAGATGTACCTTGTCATGCCAATAAAGCGATTTGAATTGAATTGAATTGAATTGAGTGTTACAGTGAGGGATGTGAGGTATATCAGAGAGTTTTACAGTGAGGGGTGTGGGGTATAACAGTGTGTTACAGTGAGGAGAATATGGTATATCAGAGTGTTACAGTGTGGGGTATATCAGAGAGTGATACAGTGATGGGCATGGGGTATTTCAGAGTGTTACAGTGTAGGGTGTGGGATATATCAGAGTGTTAGATTGAGTGGTGTGGGGTATATCAGAGTGTTTCAATGAGGGGGTTTATGTATAACAGTGTGTTACAGCGATGGGTGTGGGGTATATCAGTGTATTGCAGTGTGGGTTGTGGAGTATATCAGAGACTTACAGTGAGGGGTGTAGGTTGTAACAGAGAGTGTAACAGTGAGTGCTGTGGGGTATATCAGAGAGTGTTAGTGAGTGGTGTGGGGTATCTCAGTGTGTTAAAGTGAGGGGCGTGGGGTATATTAGTGTGTTACAGTGAGGGGTGTGGGGTATATCAGAGTGTTACAGTGAGAGGAGTCGGGTATATCACAGTGTTACAGTGAGGAGTGCGGAATATATCAGAGAGTGATACAGTGAGGTGTTTGGGTTATATCAGAGAGTATTACAGTGAGGGGTGTGGGGTATATCAGTGTGTTACAGTGTGGGGTGTGGGGTATATCAGACTGTTACAGTGAGAGTTATGAGGTATATCAGAGTGTTACAATTAGGGTTGTGGGGTATATCAGTGTGTTACAGTGAGAGATGTAGGTTATATCAGAGTGTTACAGTGAGGGGCGTGGGGTATATCAGAGTGTTACAGTGAGGGGTGTGGGGTATATCAGAGTCTTACAGTGAGAGGTGTGGTGTATATCAGAGTGTTACAGTGAGGGCTGTGTGGTATATCGTGGAGTGTTCCAGTGAGGGGTGTATGGTATCTCAGAGTGTGACAGTGAGGGGTGTGAGGTATATCAGAGTTTTGCAGTGTGGGTTGTGGGCTACATCAGAGAGTTACAGTGAGGGCTGAGTGTTATAACAGAGAGTGTTACAGTGAGGGGTGTGGGGTATATCAGTGTGTTACAGTGAGCGGTGTGAGGTATACCAGAGTGTTACAGTGAGAGGAGTGGTGTATATCACAGTGTTACAGTGAGGGGTTGGGGTATATCAGAGAGTGTTACAGTGAGGGGTGTGGGGTATATCAGACTGTTACAATGAGAGGTGTAGGGTATATCAGAGTGTTGCAGTGTGTGGTGTGGGTTTATCAGAGTATTATAGTGAGGGGTGTGGGGTATATCAGTGAGTCACAGTGAGGGGTGTAGGATATATTAGAGAGTGTTGCAGTGTGGGGTGTGGGGTATATCAGAGTGTGATACATTGAGTTGTGTCAGGTATATCAGAGAGTGTGAAAGTGAGGGGTGTGTGGTATATCAGAGTGTTACAGTGAGGGGTGTGGGTACATCAGAGAGTGTTGCAGTGAGGAGTGTGGGGTATAACAGAGAGTGTTCCAATGAGGGGTGTGGTGTATATCAGAGTGTTACAGCGAGGTGTGTGGGGTATATCAGACTGTTACAATGAGGGTTGTGGAGGATATCAGTGTGTTACAGTGAGAGGTGTAGGGTATATCAGAGTATTGCAGTGTGGGTTGTAGGCTATATCAGAGAGTTAAAGTGAGGGGTGAGGGTTTAAAGAGAGAGTGTTACAGTGAGGGGTGTGTCGTATATCAGAGAGTGTTACAGTGAGGGTGTGGGGTATATCAGTGTGTTACAGTGAGGAGCATATGGTATATCAGCATGTTACAGTGTGGGGTATATCAGAGAGTGATACAGTGATGGGCATATGGTATTTCAGAGTGTTACAGTGTGGGGTGTGGGATATATCAGAGTGTAAGATTGAGTGGTGTGGGGTATATTAGAGTGTTTCAATGAGGGGGTTTATGTATAACAGAGTGTTACAGTGATGGGTGTGGAGTATATCAAAGTATTGCAGTGTGGGTTGTGGAGTATATCAGAGAGTTACAGTGAGGGGTGTAGGTTGTAACAGAGAGTGTAACAGTGAGTGCTGTGGGGTATATCAGAGAGTGTTACAGTGAGTGGTGTGGGGTATCTCAGAGTGTTAAAGTGAGGGGTGTGGGGTATATTAGTGTGTTACAGTGAGGTGTGTGGAGTATATCAGAGTGTTACAGAGAGAGGAGTGGGGTATATCAGTGTTACAGTGAGGGGTGTGAGGTATATCAGAGAGTGTTACAGTGAGGGGTGTGGGGTATATCAGTGTGTTACAGTGAGGAGCATATGGTATATCTGAGCGTTACAGTGTGGGGTATATCAGAGAGTGATACAGTGATGGGCATGGGGTATTTCAGAATGTTACAGAGTGGGGTGTGGGATATATCAGAGTGTTAGATTGAGTGGTGTGGGGTATATCAGAGTTTTTCAATGAGGGGGTTTATGTATAACAGAGTGTTACAGTGATGGGTGTGGGGTATATCAGAGTATTGCAGTGTGGGTTGTGGAGTATATCAGAGAGTTACAGTGAGGGGTGTAGGTTGTAACAGGAAGTGTAACAGTGAGTGCTGTGGGGTATATCAGAGAGTGTTAGTGAGTGGTGTGGGGTATCTCAGTGTGTTAAAGTGAGGGGCATGGGGTATATTAGTGTGTTACAGTGAGCGGAGTGGGGTATATCACAGTGTTACAGTGAGGAGTGTGGGGTATATCAATGTGTTGCAGTGTGGGGTGTGGGATATATCAGAGAGTGATACAGTGAGGTGTTTGGGGTATATCAGAGAGTGTTATAGTGAGGGGTGTGTGTTATAACAGAGAGTGTAAAAGTGAGGGCTGTTGGGTATATCAGAGTGTGACAGTGAGGGGTGTAGGATATATCAGAGAGTGTTGCAGTGTGGAGTGTGGGGTATATCAGGGTGTTACAGTGTGGAGTGTGCGCTATATCAGAGTGTTACAATGAGGGGGTGTGGGTATATCAGAGTATTGCAGTGTGGGTTGTGGGCTATATCAGAGACTTACAGTGAGGGTTGAGGGTTATAACAGAGGGTGTTACAGTGAGGGCTGTGAGGTACATCAGAGAGTGTTACAGTGAGGGGTGTGAGGTATATCAGAGTGTTACAGTGAGAGGAGTGGTGTATATCACAGTGTTACAGTGAGGGGTTGGGGTATATCAGAGAGTGTTACAGTGAGGGGTGCGGGGTATATCAGAGTATTACAATGTGTGGTGTGGGGTATATCAGACTGTTACAATGAGAGGTGTAGGGTATATCAGAATGTTACAGTGAGGGTTGTGTGGTATATCAGGGAGTGTTCCAGTGAGGGGTGTGGTGTATATCAGAGTGTTACAGTGAGGGGTGTGAGGTATATCAGAGAGTGTTACAGTGAGGGGTGTGGGGTATATCAGTGTGTTACAGTGAGGAGCATATGATATATCAGAGTGTTACAGTGTGGGGTATATCAGAGAGTGATACAGTGATGGGCATGGGGTATTTCAGAATGTTACAGAGTGGGGTGTGGGATATATCAGAGTGTTAGATTGAGTGGTGTGGGGTATATCAGAGTTTTTCAATGAGGGGGTTTATGTATAACAGAGTGTTACAGTGATGGGTGTGGGGTATATCAGAGTATTGCAGTGTGGGTTGTGGAGTATATCAGAGAGTTACAGTGAGGGGTGTAGGTTGTAACAGGAAGTGTAACAGTGAGTGCTGTGGGGTATATCAGAGAGTGTTAGTGAGTGGTGTGGGGTATCTCAGTGTGTTAAAGTGAGGGGCATGGGGTATATTAGTGTGTTACAGTGAGAGGAGTGGGGTATATCACAGTGTTACTGTGAGGAGTGTGGGGTATATCAGTGTGTTGCAGTGTGGGGTGTGGGATATACCAGAGAGTGATATAGTGAGGTGTATGGGGTATATCAGAGAGTATTACAGTGTGGGTTGTGGAGTATATCAGAGAGTTACAGTGAGGGGTGTAGGTTGTAACAGGAAGTGTAACAGTGAGTGCTGTGGGGTATATCAGAGAGTGTTAGTGAGGGGCATGGGGTATATTAGTGTGTTACAGTGAGGTGTGTGGGGTATATCAGAGTGTTACAGTGAGAGGAGTGGGGTATATCACAGTGTTACTGTGAGGAGTGTGGGGTATATCAGTGTGTTGCAGTGTGGGGTGTGGGATATATCAGAGAGTGATACAGTGAGGTGTATGGGGTATATCAGAGAGTATTACAGTGAGGGGTGTGCAGTATATCAGTGTGTTACAGTGAGGGGTGTGGGGTATATCAGAGTGTGACAGTGAGGGGTGTAGGATATATCAGAGAGTTACAGTGAGGGTTGAGGGTTATAACAGAGGGTGTTACAGTGAGGGCTGTGAGGTATATCAGAGAGTGTTACAGTGAGGGGTGTGGGGTATATCAGAGTGTTACAATGAGAGGAGTGGCGTATATCACAGTGTTACAGTGAGGGTTGTGGGGTATATCAGAGTGTTACAGTGAGGGGTGTGGGTATATGAGCGTGTTACAGTGAGGGGTGTGGTGTCTATCAGAGTATTACAGTGAGGGGTGTGGGGTATTTCAGAGTGTTACAGTGAGGGGTGTGGTGTATATCAAAGTGTTACAGTGTGGGTTGTGCGGTATAACAGACTGTTACAGTGAGGGGTGTGTGTATATGAGCATGTTACATTGAGGGGTGTGGGGTATATCAGTGTGTTACAGTGAGAGATGTAGGGTACATCAGAGCGTTACAGTGAGGGGCGTGGGGTATTTCAGAGTGTTACAGTGTGGGGTGTGGGATATATCAGAGTGTTAGACTGAGTGGTGTTGGGTATATCAGGGTGTTATAGTGAGGGGTGTGGTGTATATCAGAGTGTTACAGTGAGGGGTGTGGGGTATATCAGAGAGTGTTGCTGTGAGGAGTCTGGGGCATATCAGCGAGTATTACAATGAGGGGTGTGGCATATATCAGAGAGTGTCAAAGTGAGGAGAGTGGGGTATATCAGAGAGTGTTACAGTGAGGGCTGTGTGGTATATCCAGGAGCTTTCCAGTGAGGGGTGTATGGTATCTCAGAGTGTTACAGTGAGGGGTGTGGGGTATATCAGATTGTTTACAGTGAGGGGTGTGGGGTATATCAAAGTGTTACAGTGTGGTGTGTTATGTATATCAGAGTGTTACAGTGTGGGGTTAACGTTATATCAGAGTGTTACAATGAGGGGGTGTGGGTACATCAGTGTGTTACAGTGAGTGGTGTGGGGTATATCAGTTTGTTACAGTGAGGGGTGTGTGGTATATTAGAGTGTTACAGTGAGGGATGTGGGCTATATCAGAGTGTTACACTGAGAGGAGTGGGGTATATCACAGTGTTACAATGAGGAGTGTGGGGTATATCAGAGAGTGTTACAGTGAGGGTTGTGTGGTATATCAGGGAGTATACCATTGAGGGGTGTATGGTATCTCAGAGTGTTACAGTGAGGGGTGTGGTGTATATCAGTGTGTTACAGTGAGGGTGTGGTTATATCAGAGTGTTACAGTGAGGGGTGTGGGGTATATCAGTGTGTTCCAGTAAGGGGTGTGGGGTATATCAGAGTGTTACAGTGAGGGTTGTGGGGTATATCAGTGTGTTTACAGTGAGGGGTGTGGGGTATATCAGAGTGTTACAGTGTGGGGTGTCATGTATATCAGAGTCTTACAGTATGGAGTGTCCGCTATATCAGAGTATTACAATGAGGAGGTGTGGGTATGTGTGAGTGTTACGGTGAGGGGTATATCAGTGAGTGTTACAGTGAGTGGTTTAACAGAGAGTGTTACAGTGAGTGGTGTGGGTTATATCAGAGTATTGCAGTGTGGGTTGTGGGCTCTATCAGAGAGTTACAGTGAGGGGTGAGGGTTATAACAGAGAGTGTTACAGTGAGGTGTGTGGGGTATATCAGAGTGTTTCAGTGTGGGGTGTGTGGTATAGAAGAATGTTACAATGAGAGGTGTAGGGTACATCAGAGTGTTACAGTAATGGGCATGGGGATATATCAGAGTGTTACAGTGAGAGGTGTGGGGTATATCAGAGAGTGTTGCAGTGTGGGGTGGGGTTATATCAGAGAGTGTTACAGTGAGTGATGTGCGTTTATCAGAATGTTATAGTGAGGGGTGTGGGGTATATCAAAGAATGATAGTAAGGGGTGGAGGGTTTATCAGAGAGTTATAGTGAGGGGTGTGGGATATATCAAAGTGTGACAGTGAGGGGCGTGGTGTATATCAACGTGTTTCCATGAGGGGTGTGGGGTATACCAGTGTGTTTACAGTGAGGGGTATGGGGTATATCAGAGTGTTACAGTGTGGAGTGTGCGCTATATCAGAGTGTCATAATGAGGGGGTGTGGGTGTATCAGAGTGTTACAGTGAGGGGTGTGGGGTATATCAGAGTATTGCAGTGTGGGTTGTGGGCATTATCAGAGAGTTACAGTGAGGGGTGAGAGTTATAACAGAGAGTGTTACAGGGTAGGGTGGGAGGTATATCAGAGAGTGTTACAGTGAAGGGTGTGGGGTATATCAGTGTGTTACAGTGAGGGGTGTGGGGTATATCAGAGTGTTACAGTGTGGGGTGTCGGGTATATCAGACTGTTACAATGAGAGGTGTAGGGTATATCAGTCTGTAAAAGTGATGGGCATGGGGAAGATCAGAGTGTTACAGTGAGGGGTTTGGGGTATATGAGAGAGTGTTGCTGTGTGGGGTGCGGGGTATATCAGAGAGAAACATATCAGAGAGTGTTACAGTGAGTGGTGTGGGTTTATCAGAGTGTTATTTTGAGGGGTGTGGGGTATATCAGAGTGTGACTGTGAGGGGTGTGGGGTATATCAGAGTGTTACAGTGTGGGGTGTAGGGTATATCAGTCTGTAAAAGTGATGGGCATGGGGAAGATCAGAGTGTTACAATGTGGGGTGTGGGATATATCAGAGTGTTACAGCCAGGGGTTTGGGGTATATCAGAGAGTGTTGCTGTGTGGGGTGTGGGGTATATCAGAGAGATACATATCAGAGAGTGTTACAAAGTGTTACAAAGATCCAAACAACATGGACCCACAATAAATTTCACAGTAGGAACAACCAAAATTGAACAAACCACTCACTACACATACTTGGGCTTAAAAATCAGTTCTACGGGAAACTTCAAACTGGCTGTGAATGAACTGAAAGAGAAAGCAAGAAGGGCTTTCTATGCCATCAAAAAATCAATCCAAATAGAAATCCCAATTAGCATTTGGCTCAAAATTTTCAAATCAGTAATTGAACCAATTGCACTCTATGGCAGTGAGGTCTGGGGACCACTAACACAACAAGATTTTGCAAAATGGGACAAACACCCAATTGAGATCCTACATGCGGAATTCTGTAAAAGTATCCTCCGGACTCAAAGGAAAACAGTAAACAACGCATGCAGGGCGGAACTAGGCCAATACCCATTAATAATCACTATCCAAAAAAGAGCCACCAAATTTTGGAATCACCTACAAATGAGCAACCCCCAATGCTATCACTACGACGCCCTGAAATGCCAAGAGCTGACCATAAAGAAGAATACCCTCAGTCAACTAGTCCTGGGACTCAATAAAGTAACTAATAACAATACTAACAATAACCAGCCCCAGGACAGTGACAGGGTAACACAAAGAATTCGACCCAACACAATCGTCGCTAAGCAAAAGGAAAAATATCTGTCATATTGGGCAGAAACAACAAAAACCCAAAGCAAACTCAATTGCTACTTGGCCCTAAACAGACAATACAACATAGCTGATTACCTGACCATGGTAAAGGATAACAAACTGAGAAGAACCTTGACAAGGTACAGACTTAGCGAACATAGCCTAGCGATCGAAAAAGGCAGACACAGGCAGACCAGGCTGCCAAGAGAAGACAGGATATGCTCTCACTGCAGTCAGGGAGTAGTTGAGACAGAGATGCACTTCCTCACAGCCTGTGGAAAATATCAGGGCATCAGAGAGAATTTCTATCAAAAATTCTCACAAATATGCCCTGAATTCAGAAATCTGACTGACAACCAAAAACTCCCATTCCTACTGGGGGAGGAGAGAAGCTGTGTAACACTGGCGGCACACTATGTTACAGCTTGCCATGAACAGAGGGACAACCAGTAAACTAAGACAAGAGTATATATAAACAAGGCGAAAATATATTTATAAACTCAGGGATATACCTGTTTATACACTGTATGAATGGAACCGCGTTTATGTGTTCAACCATAAATGTATTTTGATGTTTTGGCAACATAAGATGTACCTTATCATGCCAATAAAGCGATTTGTATTGTATTGTATTGAGTGGTGTTGGTTTATCAGAGTGTTACAGAGTGGGGTGTGGGGTTTATCAGAGTGTTACAGTGATGGGTGTCGGGTATATCAGAGTATTGTAGTGTGGGTTGTGGGTATATCAGAGAGCTACTGTGAGGGGTGTGGGTTATAACAGAGGGTGTTACCGTGAGTGTTGTGGGGTATATCAGTGTGTTACAGTGAGGGACGTGGGGTATATTAGAGTGTTACAGTGAGAGGAGTGGGGTATATCAGAGTTCTTACAGTGAGCGGTGTGGGGTATATCAGAGTGTTACAATGAGGGTTGTGGGGTATATCAGAGTGTTGCAGTGTGGGTTGTGGGCTATATTAGAGAGTTAGAGTGAGGGGTGAGGGTTATAACAGAGAGTGTTACAGTGAGGGGTATATCAGAGATTATTACAGTGAGGGGTATGGGGTATATCAGAGTGTTACAGTGATGGGTGTGGGGTATATCAGAGTATTGCAGTGTGGGTTGTGGCCTATATTAGAGAGTTAGAGTGAGGGGTGAGGGTTATAACAGAGAGTGTTACAGTGAGGGGTGTGAGGTATATCAGAGAGTGTTACAGTGAGGGGTGTGGACAATATCAGTGTTTTACAGCGAGGGGCGTGGTGTATATCAGAGTGTTACAGTGAGAGGAGTGGGGTATATCACAGTTTTATAGTAAGGGATGTGGGGTATATCGGTGTGTTGCAGTGTGGGGTGTGGGGTATATCAGAGAGAGATATAGTGAGGGGTTTGGGGTATTTCAGTGAGCGTTACAGTGAGGGGTGTGGGATATATCAGACTGTTACAATGAGAGGTGTAGAGTATACCAGAATGTTACAGTGATGGGCATGGGGTATATCAGAGTGTTACAGTGTCGGGTGTGGGATATATCAGAGTGTTAGACTGAGTGGTATGGGGCATATCAGAGTGTTATAGTGAGGGTTTGGGATATATCAGAGAGTATTACAATGAGGGGTGTGGGGTATAACAGAGCGTGTTACAGTGAGGGGTGTGTGGTATATCAGAGTCTTACAGTGAGAGGTGTGTGGTATATCAACGTGTTACAGTGAGGAGTGTGGGTATATCAGAGTGTTACAATGAGGGGGTGTGGGTACATCAGAGTGTTACAGTGAGAGGAGTTGGGTATATCACAGTGTTACAGTGAGGAGTGTGGGTTATATCAGTGTGTTGCAGTTTGGGGTGTGGGGTATATCAGAGAGTGATATAGTGAGGTGTTTGGGGTATATCAGAGAATGTTCCAGTGAGGTGTGTGGGGTGTATCAGTGTATTGCAGTGTGGGGTGTGGGGTATATCAAAGAATTACAGTGAGGGTTGTGGGGTATAACAGAGTGTTACAGTGAGGGGTGTGGGGTTTATCAGAGTGTTACAGTGACGGGTGTGGGGTATATCAGAGTGTTACAGAGTGGGGTGTGGGGTATATAAGAGTGTTACAGAGAGAGGAGTGGGGTATATCACAGTTTTACAGTCAAGAGTGTGGGGTATGTCAGTGTGTTGCAGCGTGGGGTGTGGGGTATGTCAGAGAGTGATACAGTGAGGGGTGTGGGGTATATCAGAGAGTGTTACAGTGAGGGGTGTGGGGTTTATCAGAGTGTTACAGCGTGGGGTGTGGGGTATATCAAACTGCTACATTGAGAGTTGTGGGGTATATCAGAGTGTTACAATGAAGGTTGAGGGGTATATCAGTTTGTTACAGTGAGAGGTGTAGGGTGTATCAGTGTGTTACAGTGAGGGGCGTGCGATATATCAGTGATACAGTGTGGGGTGTGGGGTATATCTGAGTGTTTACAGTGAGCGGTGTGTGGTATATCAGAGTGTTACACTGTGGGGTGTTATGTTTATCAGTGTGTTACATTGTGGAGTGTGCGCTATATCAGAGTGTTACAATGAGGGGGTGTGGGTGTATTAGAATGTTACGGTGAGGGGTGTGGGGTATATCAGTGTGTTACAGTGAGAGGTGTGGGGTATATCAGAGAGTGTTCCAGTGAGATGTGTGGGGTGTACCAGTATATTGCAGTATGGGGTGTTGGGTATATCAGAGAGTTACAGTGAGGGTTGTGGCGTATAACAGAGTGTTACAGTGAGGGGTGTGGGTATATGAGCGTGTTACAGTGAGGGGTGTGGGGTTTATCAGAGTGTTACAGTGAGGGGTGTGGGGTATATCAGAGAGTGTTACAGTGAGGGGTGTGGGGTATATCAGAATGTTACAGTGAGGGGTGTGGGGTATATCAGAGAGTGTTACAGTGAGGGGTGTGGGGTTTATCAGAGTGTTACAGTGAGGGGTGTGGGGTATATCAGAATGTTACAGTGAGGGGTGTGGGGTATATCAGAGTGTTACAGTGAGGGGTGTGGGGTTTATCAGAGTCTTTACAGTGAGGGGTGTGGGGTATATCAGACTGTTACTGAGTGGAATAACAACAGAAAATGCTGGAAATACTCAGCAGGCCAGGCAGCATCTGTGGAGAGAGAAACAGGGTTAACGTTTCAGGTCTGGGACCCTTCATCAGAACAGAGTGGGCTGTGGTGTATATCAGAGTGTTACGGTGAGGGGTGTGGAGTATATCCGTGAGTGTTACAGTGAGTGGTATATCAGATTGTGTTACAGTGAGGGGTATGGGGTATAGCAGAGTGTCACAGTGATGGGTATGGGGTATATCAGAGTATTGCAGAGTGGGTTGTGCGGTATATCAGAGAGTTACAGTGAGGGGTTTGGGTTATAACAGAGAGTGTTACAGTGAGGGTTGTGGGGTATATAAGAGTGTTACAGTGTGGGGTGTGCGGTATATCAGAGTGTTACAACGGGGGGGCGTATGTATATCAGAGTGTTATGGTGAGGGGTGTGGGGTATATCAGTAAGTGTTACAGTGACGGGTATATCAGAGAGTGATACAGTGAGGTGTTTGGGGCATATCAGAGAGTGTTACAATGAGGGTTGTGGGGTATATCAGTGTGTTACAGTGTGGGATGTGGGGTTTATCAGGCTGTTACAGTGAGAGGTGCGGGGTATATCGGAGTGTTACAATGAAGGTTGTGGGGTATATCGGTATGTTACAATGAGAGGTGTAGGGTATATCAGAGTGTTTACAGTGAGGGGTGTGGGGTATATCAGAGTGTTACAGTGAAGGGCGTGGGGTATATCAGAATGTTTACGGTGAGGGCTGTGGGGTATATCAGAGTGTTACAATGTGGGGTGTTATGTCAATTCAATTCAATTCAAATTGCTTTATTGGCATGACAAGGTACATCTTATGTTGCCAAAGCACCGAAAAAACATTTATGGTTGAACACATAAACGCAGATCGATCTATACAGTGTATAAACAGATATATCCCTGTGTGTATAAATATACATTCATATAATATGCATAGAATCTTTTCTTAGGTTTAGTGGTTGTCCCTCTGCTTATGGCAAGCTGTAACATAGTTTGCTGCTAAAGTTACACAATTTCTCTGTTCCCCTAATAGGTATGGGAGTTTTTGGTCTTCATTCAAATTTTTGAATTCAGGGCATATTTTTATGAATTTTGGGTAGAAATTCCCCCTTATGTCCTGATAGTTTCTGTTGTGTATGTAATATGTGTGCTACTTTGAACCTATGGACAGGACTGCACTACTTGTAGGGCGTAGTGATACGCAGTACCACTCCTGGCCATAGGGGTATAAATAGTACTGTGGGTACTGATCTCCCTTCAGTTCCCGCCTGTGGGCATGAAGTAAAGACCTACGTATAGTCCCTACCTCCAACCAGTAAAGACCTGTTTTATTGTTACTGATTAAGTCTGAGTATTAATTACTTGAACAACTCACAGATTTAACACTGGCGACGAGTCTGATTCGGACCCTGCGGCAGTTACTCCACGGCAGCTTCGTCCACAGCCAGGACGTTGCAGAGAGGTTTCCACCCTCTCCACCCCACTGGAAGACATCCTGACCTCGGAGCCTCCATCGGCGACCGTCAGCTTCTTCTCCAGCTTGGTGGTGGGTAAGCCGTTGTCTGAGCCGGGCAGCGACGCGACAGGCAGTCGACCGCGTTGGCCACACGAACGGGGCTGGGGGAGCTGGAGGAATAGGGCGCGAGAGCCGCTTCGAGCGGGAGGCGTTTCAACAGAGCGATCGCATCTCCTGATAAGAGCCGAGAGCCGAGAGCCGCTTCGCGATCCAGCGATCGCATCCGCTGATAAGGGCCGCACTCGGGCGATCGCGGCGAAGATAAGGGCCGCACTCGGGGGCTGAAGGGAGACGGCGTTGGGGGACGGGTGAAGACCGCCAAGCGCGGGAAAACCGCCATTTTGTGGGCGGAGGACGACGGCAAGAGCGGGAAGCCGCCATCTTGGATAGCAGTAAAAAAAAAAATCTGAGAAATTGCAAATCTACAATGCCTAAACACGGGAATATTAGCACCTTTGATAGTGACCTCGAAGATTGGGCCATATATGTTGAAAGAGTAAAAAATTATTGTAAGGCCAATAAAATTCGTGACCAAGATAAAGCTCTAACATTATTAAATTTAATGGGTGCGAAGACATACGGGCAATTGAAACACCTGTTATCACCAGATGAACCGGCGGATAAGACGTTCGATGAGATTGTTACTGTCCTGAAAGATCATCTAAACCCCACGCCGCTGATGCTAGCGGAACGATTTAAATTTTATGACAGAAGGCAGCTACAGCATGAAAGCAATGCTGAATATTTGCTGGAATTGCGTAAATTAGCGAAATATTGCCAGTTTGGAACGGGACTGACAGATGCACTACGAGACAAATTTGTGTGTGGTTTATTTAAACAGGATACACAAAAGCGACTGCTCGAGAAGAATGAGCTGACGCTTGAGAAGGCGGTCACTATGGCAGCAGCACACGAAGCCGCAGCGAGAGGCACGGCAGTAATGCAGCTACGGTCACCGGAGCTCAGTGCACACAAATTGGGTGTGAGTTCTGGCAAATGTTATCATTGTGGAAAGACAACGCATGATCAGAACCAGTGTTGGTTTAAAAACCAAGAATGTAGAACTTGTGGTAGGCTTGGACATATAGCTAGAGTATGCAGGTCAGGGAAGAAGACCAGCAACAAGAAGTCACCGCAAGGAAAATACGCAAAGGTACACAAGGTGACCGAACAGGAGTCCGATTCAGACGCTAGCAGTAATGAACTGGCTAGCTTAAGCTGTAATGAACTGGCTAGCTTAAGAGTACTCAACGCTGGTAAGGGTGCAGACCTCCAGACAATTTGGGTCACTCTTCAGATAGAAGGAGTCCAAGTAAAACTGGAATTGGACACTGGATCGGCATTGACGGTCATAAATAAGAAAGATTACGGAAAGTTATTCCAACATATTCCCCTACAGGATACGGGGATTATATTGAAAACATACACGGGGCAAAGAGTGTACCCCATCGGGAAAATAGAGGTTGCAGTGGTCCACAAGGGCGAAGACAGTCAAATAATGGACTTATATGTGATATCTGAAGGAGGTTCTCCACTACTAGGACGGGAGTGGATTAGGAAAATGAATATGGACTGGCATTTCCTACAAACAATAACGAGTGAGAACTCGGTGAAGATAGTCGGCCCAGACTCTGGAACGGATGATGGTAAGCCCAACTCAGGTGCAAAAGACAAAGTTTCAGCACAGAATTCCACTGAGCAACAACAACATAGTTTAACTGTGGATTCTGAGTCTGGCAAGTCTACTGATGTGCCCATTTCTGAGGGACATCAGGCTCGAACTCAACTCCATTTCAAACTACAACAGCAATTACAACAAATGCTTCGCCGTTTTGAGCAAGAGTTGAATGCAACGAAAGAGTTCTTTGATATAGAGTTGGAGAATCTGGAAAGACAACAGAAGCAGCTGATGGAGAAAATGGAGCAGGAGCACACAAAACGTCTGATGTCAGAGGAGTTAACGGTCAGCCAACTCCTGCATATGCTGAAGGACAGGACTCTGAAATGGGAAAAACTTGAACACGAACTTCAATATTCAAACGAAAGGGGTTCAGAGCTCTCAAAGGTTATTGGAAGAGCTGAGGTGGCAACACAGACTGAGATGACTGCAACAGAGCAGCCCTTGGATGCCAAAAGTACGCTGACTCACGTCAACGTAGAACAACAGACCGCTGAAACAGCTGCTCCGGTAGAGGGATTGAATAGTCCGATCAATCAATCTCCAAAAAAAGTTGAAGTAGTAAAATCTCAAATGAGGTCATTAGTAAACGACTTGCTGAAAGCCCAGAAAAAGCTGGATGAAGAGGTACGCATGAAGAAGTCTCTTCAGGAAAGATGTCTGGACTTGGAACAAAAGCTGGCTAACGTCCAGCTGGGTATGGAGGAAATAGAAGACCCTCTCGCTGGCCTAGATCAGGACGACACCGAATATTACTATGTCCTGTCCTGCCCAACTTGTAACTTCGACTCCCACCATACAGAAATCATGGAGGAGCACCGAAAGTCTACGGAACATCGGGAGAAGGTGGCTCTACTACGGAAAAAGGAGGAAGAGAAGGAGGAAGTGCGCATGCAGCTGGCAGCTGACAGTGGAGCCCAGAGAGTCTCCAAGAAGCAGAAAAGGAAAAGTCGAAACAGAAGATGACCCATCTGAACCATTATTACCTCTACCAGATCACACACGTGGTCCCTCCGAACGGAGCCAATTCAGTTCGGAAGTTCAAACTGTTAAATCCATGGAAGGGCTATTGAATGAGTCACTCCAGCAACGTGAACCGACTACACCACAGAGATTGAATCTGTGAACTGTTTTCCGCAGAGACTGAATCTGTGATCTGTTTTGACATGAAGTTATCTATGTATCTATGTTATTCTGTTATGTAAACCTGAAGTTATATATGTATATATGTTATTACGTTATGTTAAATGGGGAGATGACTGTAAAGCTAGGAAGGGAGGAATGTTGTGTATGTAATATGTGTGCTACTTTGAACCTATGGACAGGACTGCACTACTTGTAGGGCGTAGTGATACGCAGTACCACTCCTGGCCATAGGGGTATAAATAGTACTGTGGGTACTGATCTCCCCTCAGTTCCCGCCTGTGGGCATGAAGTAAAGACCTACGTATAGTCCCTACCTCCAACCAGTAAAGACCTGTTTTATTGTTACTGATTAAGTCTGAGTATTAATTACTTGAACAACTCACAGATTTAACAGTTTCCACAAGCTGTGAGGAAGTGCATCTCTGTCTCCACCACTCCCTGACTGCAGTGAGAGCATATCCTGTCCTCTCTTGGCAGACAGGTCTGTCTGTGTCTGCCTTTTTCGATGGCGAGGCTATGCTCATTAAGTCTGTACATAGTCAAGGTTTTTCTTAATTTGCTATCTTTTACCGTGGTCAGGTATTCAGCCATGGTGTATTGTCTGTTTAGGGCCAAGTAGCAATCGAGTTTGTTTTGGGTTTTTGTTGTTTCTGTCCAATAGGTCAGATATTTTTCCTTTTGTTTAGTGACAATTGTGTTGGGTCAAATTCTCTGTGCTACGATGTCACTGTCCTGGAGCTGGCTATTATTAGTAGTGTTAGTAGTTACTTCACTGAGTCCCAGGACTAGTTGACTGAGGGGACTCTTCTTTATGATCCTCCATTGTGATCATCGGAGTGTTACAGTGTGGAGTGTGCGCTATATCAGATTGTTACAATGAGGGGGTTTGGGTATATCAGAGTGTTACGGTGAGGGGTGTGGGGTATATCAGTTAGTGTTACAGTGGGTGGTATATCAGAGAGTGTTACAGTGTGGTGTGTGGTGTATATCAGAGTGTTACAGTGTGGGGTGTGCGGTATATCAGAGTGTTACAACGGGGGGCGTATGTATATCAGAGTGTTATGGTGAGGGGTGTGGGGTATATCAATGAGTGTTACAGTGAGGGGTATATCAGAGAGTGATACAGTGAGGTGTTTGGGGTATATCAGAGAGTGTTACAGCGAGGGGTGTGGGGTATATCAATGTGTTACAGTGTGGGATGTGGGGTATATCAGACTGTTACAGTGAGAGGTGCAGGGTATATCGGAGTGTTACAATGAGGGTTGTGGGGTATATCAGTGTGTTACAGTGAGAGGTGTAGGGTATATCAGAGTGTTTACAGTGAGGGGTGTGGGGTATATCAGGGTGTTACAGTGAAGGGCGTGGGGTATATCAGAATGTTTACGGTGAGGGCTGTGGTGTATATCAGAGTGTTACAATGTGGGATGTTATGTACATCAGAGTGTTACAGTGTGGAGTGTGCGCTTAATCAGATTGTTACAATGAGGGGGTTTGGGTATATCAGAGTGTTAAGGTGAGGGGTGTGGGGTATATCAGTTAGTGTTACAGTGAGTAGTATATCAGGGAGTGTTACAGTGAGGGGTGTGGGGTATATCAGTGTGTTACAGTGAGGGGTGTGGGGTATGTCAGCTTATTTACAGTGAGGGGTGTGTGGTATATCAGATTGTTACAGTGTGGGGTGCGGGTATATCAGAATGTTACAGTGTGGGGTGTGCGGTATATCAGCGTGCTACAGTGAGGGAGTGTGAGTATATCAGACTTTTACAGTGAGGTGTTTGGGGTATATCAGAGAGTGTTCCAGTGAGGTGTGTGGGGTATATCAGTATATTGCAGTGTGGGGTATATCAAAGATTCACAGTTAGGGTTGTGGGGTATAACAGATTGGGTTTATCAGAGTGTTTACAGTGGGTGCTGTGGGGTAAATCAGAGTGTTAGAGTGGGGTGTGGTGTATATCAGAGTGTTACAGTGTGGGCTGTGCGGTATATAAGAGTGTTACAATGAGGGGGTGTATGTATATCAGAGTATTACGGTGAGGGGTGTGGAGTATATCAGTGAGTGTTACAGAAGGGTGTAGTGTATATCAGAGTGTTACCGTAAGGGGTGTGGGGTTTATCAGATTGTTACAGTGAGGGGGTGTAGGGTATAACAGAGTGTTCCAGTGAGGGGTGTGGGGTGTATCAGAGTGTTCCAGTGAGGTGTGTGGGGTATATCAGTGAGTGTTACAGTGAGGGGTGCAGGGTATTTCACAGTTTTACCGCGAGTGTGTGGGGAATATCAGGGTGTGTTACAGTGAGGGGTGTGGGGTATATCAGAGTATTACAGTGAGGGGTGTGGGGTATATCAGAGAGTGTTACAGTGAGTGGTGTGGGTTTATCAGAGTGTTATAGTGAGGGGTGTAGGGTATATCAGAGTGTTACAATGCGGGGTCTGGGGTATATCACACCATGTTGCAGTGTGTGGTGTGGGGTATATCAGAGAGTGATACAGTGAGGGGCGTGGGGTATATCAGAGAGTGTTACAGTGAGTGGTGTGGGTTTATCAGAGTGTTATAGTGAGGGGTGTGGGGTATCTCAGAGTGTTACAGTGAGGGGTGTGGGGTATATCAGAGTGTTACAGTGAGGGGTGTGGGGTTTATCATAGTGTTACAGTGAGGGATGTGGGGTATATTAGTGTGTTACAGTGAGGGATGTGGGGTATATCAGTGTGTTACAGTGAGGGTTGTGGGATATATCAGAGTGTTACAGTGAGGGTGTGTGGGTTATATCAGTGAGTGTTACAAAAAGGAGGTTTGAGTATATTAGAGTGTTACGGTGAGGGGTGTGCTGTATATCAGTGAGTGTTACAGTGAGGAGTGTGGGGTATATCACTGTTACAGTGAGGGGCATGGGGTATATCAGAGTGTTACAGTGAGGGGTGTGGGTTATAACAGGGAGTGTTACAGTGAGGGGTGTGGGGTATATCAGAGAGTGTTACAGTGAGGAGTGTGGGGTATATCACTGTGTTGCAGTGAGGGGCATGGGGTATATCAGAGTGTTACAGTGAGGGGTGTGGAGTACATCAGAGTGTTATAGTGAGAGGAGTGGTGTATATCACAGTGTTGCAGTGAGGGGTGTGGGGTATATCAGTGTGTTGCAGTGTGGGGTATGGTGTATATCAGAGAGTGATACAGTGAGGGGTTTGGGGTATATCAGAGAGTGTTACAGTGAAGGGTGTTGGGTATATCAGAGTGTTACAGTGAGAGTGTGGGTATATCAGAGTGTTATAATGAGGGGTGTGAGATTTCGCATGGTGTTACATTGAGAGGTGTGGAGAATATCAGAGTGTTTACAGTGAGGGGTGAGGGGTATATCAGTGTGTTACAGTGTGAGGTATATCAGAGAGTGTAACAACAAGGGTTGTGTGGTATATCAGAATATTGCAGTGTGGGTTGTGGGGTATATCAGAGAGTGTTACAGTGAGGGTTGTGTGGGTATATCAGGGAGTGTTCCAGTGAGGGTTGTATGGTATATCAGAGTGTTACAGTGAGGGGCGTGGTGTATATCAGAGTGTTACAGTGAGGGGTGTGGGGTATATCAGATTGTTACAGTGAGGAGTGTGGGTATATCAGAGTGTTACAGTGAGGTGTGTGGGGTATATCAGTGTATTGCTGTGTGGGGTGTGGAGTTTATCAGAGAGTTACAGTGAGAGGTGTGGGGTATTTCAGAGTGTTTACAGTGAGGGGCGTGGGCTATATCAGAGAGTGATACAGTGAGGGGTGTGGGGTATATCAGTGTGTTACAGTGAGAGGTGTAGGTTATATCAGAGTGTTACTGTGAAGGGCGTGGGGTATATCAGAGTGTTACAGTGTGGGGTGTGGGATATATCAGAATGTTAGATTGAGTGGTGTGGGGTATATCAGAGTGTTATAGTGAGGGGTGTGGGTATATCAGAATGTTACAGTGAGGGTTGTGGGGTATATCAGAGTGTTACAGTGTGGGCTGTGAGGTATATCAGCGTGTTACAGTGAGGGAGTGTGAGTATATCAGAGTGTTACGGTGAGGGGTGTGAGGTATATCAGTGAGTGTTACAGTGAGGGGTGAGGGTATATCAGAGCTGTTACAGTGAGGGTTGTCGGGTATATCAGAGTGTTACAGTGAGGGGTGTGGGGTATATCAGAGTGTTAAAGTAAGGGGTGTGGGGAATATCAGAGTGTTTACAGTGAGGGGTGTGTGTTATATCAGAGTGATAGAGTGTGGTGTGTGGTGTGTATCAGAGTGTTACAGTGTGGGGTGTGCGCTATATCAGAGTTTTACAATAAGTGGGTGTGGGTAAATCAGAGTGTGACAGTGAGGGGTGTGGAGTATATCAGTGAGTGTTACAGTGAGAGGTATATCAGAGAGTGTTACAGTGAGGGCTGTGCGGTATATCAGAGTATTGCAGTGTGGGTTGTGGGGTATACCAGAGAGTTACATTGAGGGATGTGGGTTATAACAGGGGGTGTTACAGTAAGGGTTGTGTAGTGTCCGTGTGTCGATAAAGACACTGAAGACAGGAGTTGGTTCATAGGTATTTACTAAGCAAGTCTGGGGGGGGTTTCTAAAGGATATACACAATACACAGGCTTATATAGCCCAAGTGGCAATTACCGGCATTACGCACACCTGGGGCTCTTAAAGGCACATACACCATAATTGCTCTTAAAGGCACATACACCACAATTCCTCCCCTTCTAGCTAACTAGTACATCATATTTTAAGTAATTATTAATTACATGTTATATGCAAAATAATATACATTGCTGTATTAATTAATTATAAGTTAGTCTCTCAGGAGGCTTCCTGACTCGGTCCGGATAACGCCTCGGGGGTGTAGTAGTTTCTGGTGGTGTAGTAGGTTCTTCTGGCAAGGCTGATTCGGCTTGAAGGCCAGTGTCGGGTTCATCGGGCTCCAGTATCACCGGATCGGAGGTAGATATGGGTATCTCTACTTCATCGTTAGATGTATAGAGTGGTGGTGTAGGTTGTCCCTTTTCGGATGACTTTATGATTTGGTCAGCATGGCGCCTTATTATGCTGTCTCCGATGTCCACGGTATACATCAGTGGTCCTAATCGTGTGCAGATAGTTCCAGGCTGCCATTTCTCGGTACGGTAGTCCCGGGCCAAAACCGGTTGGCCTATCTGGAAGGCCCTAGTTGGCCTTTCATTCATGCCCTGAAACTGCCGGTTCTCCACGTCCCTTCGGATGTTGGGCTTGACCAAATCCAGCCGGCATCTTAGGTTTCTATTGTAGAACATCATGGCGGGAGTTTGGTTAGTAACCATATGCGTTGCATTCCTATATGCAAATAAGAAGTTATCCACCTTGTGCTGAAGTTTTATGTCTTCATTACCCATGGCCTTGATGGCCTTCTTGAAGGTCTGGACAAACCTTTCAGCCAATCCATTGGTGGCGGGATGGTATGGGGCGGACGTGTAGTGCTTTACCCCATTGTTCTTTAAGAACTTTCTGAATTCTTCGGACACAAATTGCGGTCCATTATCAGAACATATCTGCTCCGGCAGCCCATTCCTGGCAAATATGGTCCTTAATACTGTGATGGTTTTTTCCGTGGTGGTGGAGGACATCTTTATTACCTCCGGCCACTTGGGGTGTGCATCAACTGCGATTAAGAACATTGAGTCCATAAATGGACCAGCAAAGTCGATGTGCACCCTTTGCCAGGGAGATGAGGGCCACTCCCATGGATGTAGAGGGGCCTGTGGCGGAGCATTTTGGACCTTCTGGCATCCTAGGCAGCTCTTGGTCATGTCTTCGATGTCTCCATCGATACCTGGCCACCATACAAACGCCCTAGCTAGGTTCTTCATTTTCACTCCACCCAGATGCCCCTCGTGAAGCTCCTTTAGCACTTTATCCTGGAGTTTGGGTGGAATCACCACTCTGGATCCACACATCAAGGTTCCTTGGCACACTGACAGCTGTTCTCTTCTTTGCGAGAATGCTGACAACAGTGGTTCGCCATGTGCTGGCCATCCCTTCACTGTTAAATCGTAGACCCGTGAGAGAGTAGGGTCATTTCTTGTCTCCCTTTCAATGGCAGAATTTGTCACCGGTAGACATTCCACTATGGTAGAGTGGAATATCTCTACTGGGTCTACTGTAGGTGCCTCTTCTATCGTTGGCAACGGTAGGCGTGATAAACCGTCAGCATTCCCATGCTGTTTTGACCCTTTGTATTCAATGTTGTATTGGTGTGCCCCTAGAAAAAGGGACCACCTCTGTAGTCTTTGTGCCGTCATAATGGGGACACCTTTTTTAGGGTTGAATATGGAGATGAGGGGTTGATGGTCAGTCAGCAAGGTAAATTTTTGTCCATGTAGGTAATGGTTGAATTTCTTCACTCCCCATACCAGGCTGAGTGCTTCCCTGTCTATCTGGGCATAGTTACGCTCAGCTGAGTTCAATGAGCGTGATGCAAAAGCTATCGGCCGTTCCGAGCCATCAGGGAATCTATGGGACAATACCGCTCCTATGCCGTAAGGGGACGCATCGCACGCCAGTCTGATTGGTAGTGCTGGGTTGTAATGAGCCAAAATTTTCTCGGATGTGGTTAAGTCTTTACATTTATGGAAGGCACGTTTACAGTCTTCGTTCCATTTCCAAATCACTCCTGTCTGTAGAAGATCATTAAGAGGGTGTAGAATAGTTGATAAGTTCGGTAAAAATTTATGATAGTAATTTATTAATCCCAGGAATGACCTTAATTGTGAAACATTTTCAGGTGCTGGGGCTTTTATAACTGCTTCAATTTTTTCAGGTGACTTATGCAACCCTTCCTTATTAATTATGTGGCCACAATATGATATCTGATTTTGGAAAAATTCGCACTTGGGGCGATTTGCTCGTAGGCCCCGTTCTTTCAGCCTAGTGAGCACCTGCTCCAAATTGGCAAGGTGCTCGTTGTCGTTTTCTCCTGTTATAAGGATGTCGTCTAGGTAGCATTGAGTCCCCGGAATCCCTTGCAGGACTTGCTCCATAGCTCTTTGCCAGATAGCTGGAGCTGATGCTATTCCAAAAACCAGTCGATTGTACTGGTACAGGCCTTTGTGTGTGTTTATTGTGAGATACTTTTTAGAGGTCTCCTCAACCTCCATCTGTAGATATGCCTGTGCCAAGTCAATTTTTGTGAAACGTTTCCCTCCGGATAGTGAGGCGAAAATATCTTCTATCCTCGGAAGAGGATACTGTACCGTGTGAAGGACCGGGTTTACAGTCACCTTAAAGTCCCCACAGATGCGAATTTTTTTCTGTTCCTCAGAGTTATTTTTCAATGTTTTTTTCATGACTGGAACGATGGGTGTTGCCCATTCGCTCCAATCTATTTTGGATAATACGCCTGCCTTTTCCAAATTCTTCAGCTCTGCCTCGACTGCCGGACGTATTGTGTATGGCACCGGTCTTGCCTTAAAAAATTTTGGAATTGCTTTATCTTCCACTTTTATTGAGGCGGTGATGCCTTTCAAGGTTCCTAGTTTCTCTTGAAACACTTCTTTGGCGTTGGCCAAGATGTCTTTTAATCGTTCAGGTATGATGTCATCATTGTTTTTTTCCTTACTGGTCACCGTCAGTGCCTGAATGGAGTGCCAGTCTAAACGTATCTTCCTTATCCATTCACGTCCCAACAACGGTGGACCACCATCTTGTAGAATGTATAAATACAACTTTTGTATTTCTTTGCCGTTGTATACCACAGGCACCTTATTTTTCCTTTGGGGTAGACTTTCTGCCCCGTATATGTTTTTAAGATAATGGATGTGTCTTTTAGAGGTATATGCGAAAATAGCCTCTCGTAATCTCGTCGATTTATTACGGTTAGAGCTGATCCTGTATCTAGCTCCATTTTAACTGGGGACCCTGCTATTGTGAGGGTAACCCAAATGGTTTGGTAATCCTCTTTGGCAAGTACATTATGTAATTTGAGACAGCTTAGTCTCTTGTTTCCGGAGTCGCTATCGCTATTCTGGTCTTCGGAGCTATTGTCCGTCATCATTTGTACCTTCCTGTACTTTTCTTTATTGATTTTTTGTTTTCTGTCAGTGGATTTATTTTGTCCAGATTGGCATACCCGTGCAATGTGTCCAATCTTACCACATTGCCTGCATGCTTTGCCCTTGAACCAGCAGTCCCTCTGGTTATGGGTGGATCTGCCGCAGCGATAACATCTTCCGAACTCCTGTGTCATTTTATGGGTGCCGAAGTCCTGTGTCTCTTGTTGTATCTCTGCAGCTCCTTTTGCTGCTGCTTCATATGATACAGCCATACTGAAAGCTTTGTCCAATGTTAAATCTTTTTCAGAAAGCAGTCTTTTTTGTGTTCCTTCACTTAAGAGACCGCAAACAAATTTGTCTCGAAGATAATCCGATAGTCCAGCTCCGAATTGGCAGTACTTTGATAGCTTTCTTAATTCGTTTAGGTAATCAGCGTTACTTTCATTCTTGTGTTGATTTCTCTTGAAGAACTTGAATCGTTCCGCTATCAGCAGCGGTGTTGGGTTTAAATGCTCCTGCAGGGTATCAACAATTTCTTTAAAAGTCTTGTCCTTTGGTTTGGCTGGAGTGATTAAATTTCGTAACAGCCCGTATGTCTTCGCGCCCATTAAGTTCAGAAGTACTGAAGCTTTTTTTTCATCTGTTATTCCATTTGCAGTGCAATAAACCTCTACTCTTTCCACGTATGTGGTCCAATCTTCTATTTCGCCATCAAAAGCCTCAATATTACCAGATTTAGGCATTTCAGAAAAGATATGGCGCTTCCCGCGCTTTTTTTTTCTCTGTAGCAACGATATGGCGCTTCCCGCGCTTTCCCGCCGCTGCTACCGATAACAACGCTGTTTTACTGTGGTTTCCGTTTATTCACTGTTGGAGACTTGTTCCCGACGGAGGTCTAAACACTGACCTGCTTGCCGTGCCGGCCGTCTCTCGAGTGCACCCTCCCAGTCCGTTATTGCTTGCCTCCGATTTCGCTGCCTGTCTCAGCTGTAGAGCCCGCCGCTGGAGCTCCAGCCTGATGCCCAGGAAGGATTAGCGCAGTACCTGTCACCAGCTTGGCCAGCTGGTGAAACCACAGTTTCTCTTACTTCCTTGAGTCTTCTGGACGCTGGAGGAATCGATGTCCTTGAGGTGCTGCCGAATTGCAGGTAAGTCCGTTTCCACTTCGTCGCCACTGTAGTGTCCGTGTGTAGATAAAGACACTGAAGACAGGAGTTGGTTCATAGGTATTTACTAAGCAAGTCTGGGGGGGGTTTCTAAAGGATATACACAATACACAGGCTTATATAGCCCAAGTGGCAATTACCGGCATTACGCACACCTGGGGCTCTTAAAGGCACATACACCATAATTGCTCTTAAAGGCACATACACCACAGGTTGTGGGGTATATCAGAGTGTGTTACAGTGAGGGGCGTGGTGGAAATCACAGTGTTACATTGAGGGGTGTGGGGTATATCAGTGTGTTGCCGTGTGGGGTGTGGGGTATATCAGAGAGAGTTACAGTGAGAGGTGTGGTGTATATCAGAGAGTGTTGCAATGAGGATTGTGTGGGTATATCAAGGAGTGTTCCAGTGAGGGTTGTATGGTATATCAGAGTGTTACAGTGAGGGGTGTGGTGTATATCAGAGTGTTACAGTGAGGGGTGTAGGTTATATCAGAGTATTACAATAAAGGGTGTGGTGTATATCAGAGAGTGTTAAAATGAGGGGAGTGGGGTATATCAGAGTCTTACAGTGAGACGTGTGGTGTATATCAGAGAGTGTTACAGTGAGGGCTGTGTGGTATATCAGGGTGTGTTCCAGTCAGGGTTGTATGGTATCTCAGTGTGTTACAGTGAGGGGTGTGGTGTATATCAGAGTGTTACTGTGAGGGGTGTGGGGTATATCAGAGTGTTACAGTGAGGAGTGTGGGGTATATCTGAGTGTTTACAGTGAGGGGTGTTGGATATATCAGATTGTTACAGTGTGGGATGGGGGTATACCAGAGTGTTACAGTGTGGACTGTGAGGTATATCAGCGTGGTACAGTGAGGGAGTGTGAGTATATCAGAGTGCTACAGTGAGGAGTGTGGGTACATCAGAGTGTTACAGTGAGGTTTTTGGGGTATATCAGTGAGTTACAGTGAGGGTTGTGGGGTACATCAGTGTGTTACACTGAGGGTGTGGGGTATATCAGGGAGTGTTACAGTGAGGGGTGTGGGCTATATCAGAGTGTTACAGTGAGGGTTGTGGTGTATATCAAAGTTTTACAGTTTGGGGTGTGGTGTATGTCAGAGTGTTACAGTGTGGGGTGTGTGATATATCAGAGTGTTACAATAAGGGGGTGTGGGTATATCAGAGTGTTACGGTGAGGGGTGTGAGGTATATCAGTGAGTGTTACAGTGAGGGGTGTGGGGTATATCAGAGTGTTAAAGTGAGGGGTGTGGGGAATATCAGAGTGTTTACAGTGAGGTGTGTGGGGTATATCAGAGTGTTAGTGTGGTGTGTGGTGTGTATCAGAGTGCTACAGTGTGGGGTGTGCGCTATATCAGAGTTTTACAATAAGTGGGTGTGGGTAAGTCAGAGTGATACAGTGAGGGGTGTGGGGTATATCAGAGTATTGCAGTGTGGGTTGTGGGGTATATCAGAGAGTTACATTGAGGGATGTGGGTTATAACAGGGGGTGTTACAGTGAGGGTTGTGGGGTATATCAGAGAGTGTTACAGTGAGGAGTGTGGGGTATATCAGTGTGTTACAGTGAGGGGTGTGGGGTATAT
This sequence comes from Somniosus microcephalus, assembly GCF_052327205.1. Classification (NCBI taxonomy): domain Eukaryota; kingdom Metazoa; phylum Chordata; class Chondrichthyes; order Squaliformes; family Somniosidae; genus Somniosus; species Somniosus microcephalus. Next base: position 76,143,120 of record NC_140999.1, on the reverse strand, counting down.
CAGTGTGTTATAGTGAGAAGAGTGGTGTATATCACAGTGTTACATTGAGGGGTGTGGGGTATATCAGTGTGTTGCCGTGTGGGGTTTGGGGTATATCAGAGAGTGATACAGTGAGGGGTTTGGGGTATATCAGGGAATGTTACAGTGAGGGGTCTTGGGTATATCAGACTGTTACAGTGAGGGCTGTGATGTATATCAGAGAGTGTTGCAGTGAGGAGTGTGGGGTATATCAGAGAATATTACAATGAGGGGTGTGGGGTATATCAGAGAGTGTTACAGTGAGGGGAGTATGGTATATCATTCTTACAGTGAGAGTTGTGGTGTATATCAGAGAGTTTTACAATGAGGGTTGTATGGTATATCAGAGTTTTACAGTGAGGGGTGTGGTGTATATCAGAGTGTTATAGTGAGGGGTGTGGGGTATATCAGAGTGTTACAATGAGGGGGTGTATGTATATCAGAGTGTTACAGTGAGGGGTGTGGGCTATATCAGAGAGTGTTACAGTGAGAGGTGTGGGTATATCACTGTGTTTCAGTGAGGGGCGTGGGGTATATCAGTGTTACAGTGAGGGGCATGGGGTATATCAGAGTGTTTCAGTGTGGGGTGTGGTTTATCAGAGTGTTACAGTGAGGGGGTGCGGGGTATATCAGTGAGTGTTACAGTGAGGGGAGAGGGTATATCAGAGAGTGTTACAGTGAGGGGCGTGGGGTATATCAGAGAGTGGTGCAGTGAGGGGTGTTGGGTATATCAGTGTTTTACAGTGTGGGGTGTACGGTATATCAGAGTGTTACAATAAGGATTTGTGGGTATATCAGAGTGTTACGGTGAGGGGTGTGTATATCAGAGTGTGTTACAGTGAGGAGTGTGGGGTATATCAGTGTGTTACAGTGAGGGGCGTGGTGTATATCAGACTGTTACAGTGAGGGGTGTGGGTTATGTCAGAGAATGTTGCAGTGAGGAGTGTGGGGTATATCAGAGTGTTACAGTGTGGTGTGTGGTATATGTCACAGTGTTACAGTGTGGGGTGTGCGGTATATCAGAGTGTTACAATAAGGGGGTGTGGGTATATCAGAGTGTTACGGTGAGGGGTGTGGGGTATATCAGTGAGTGTTACAGTGAGGGGTGAGGGTATATCAGAGAGTGTTACAGTGAGGAGTTTGGAGTATATCAGAGAGTGTTACAGTGAGGAGTGTTGGGAATATCAGAGTGTTACAGTGTGGGGTGTGCGGTATATCAGAGTATTACAATAAGGGGGTGTGGGTATATCGGAGTGTTACAGTGAGGGCTGTGCGGTATATCCGCGTATTGCAGTGTGGGCTGTGGTGTATATCGGAGAGTTACAGTGAGGGCTGTTGTAAAGTCTGTGGGTTGTTTAGTTAATTAATACACAGACTCCAAGAGTAACTTAAAACAGGACTTTACTATTCGAAGGTCAGGTCGAATCTGCTCAATACTTCCTGACACAGCACTTATATACTGGTGTGGTCACCGTCGGTATTACAGTATACAGAAGCCAACAAAGTAGTGCAACACCTAAAGTAGTTCTCTTAAAGGTGGACGGTTACATACAATAGTTCTCTTAAAGGTAGACGGGTACATACATTACAATCCTCCCTTTTTAGCTTACAACATACTGGTTCCCCATTAAACATACATTATAACATATATACAACTTTATGCAAGACAGTTCACAGATTCAGTCTCTCTGGAGGTTTCCGGACTCTGTCCGGATAACGCCTCGGTGGTGTCGTAACTTCCGGCGGGGTAGTAGGTGCTTCTGGCAAGGTCGATTCGGCTTGAAGGACAGTGTCAGGTTCATCTGATTCCAGTATTACCAGATCGGAGGTAGGTGTTCTGGGTATCTCTGTCTCAACATTAACCGTGTAAGGTGGTGGAGTAGGTTGGCCATTTGTGGCTGACCCTATGATCTGGTCAACATGGCACCTTATTATACTGTCCCCAATGTCCACCGTATACATCAACGGCCCTAGCCTTTTTCCAATAGTTCCAGGCTGCCATTTCTCGGTACGGTAGTCCCGGGCCAAAACTTGTTGACCTATCTGAAAAGATCTAGTTGGCCTTTCATTCATGCCCTGGAATTGTCGGTTCTCTACGTCCCTTCTGACGTTTGGCTTAAGCAAATCCAGCCAGCATCTTAGTCGTCTATTAAAAAACATCATGGCGGGAGTTTGATTTGTGACCGCATGTGTTGCATTCCTGTACGCCAACAAGAAGCTATCCACCTTATGTTGTAAGTTAATGGCTTCATTACCCATGGCCTTTATGGCCTTCTTGAAGGTCTGGACAAACCTTTCAGCCAATCCATTGGAGGCGGGATGGTATGGGGCTGACGTGTAGTGCTTAACCCCATTGCTCTTTAAGAATTTCTTGAATTCTTCGGACACAAATTGCGGTCCATTATCAGAACAGATCTGCTCCGGCAGCCCATTCCTAGCAAACATGGTCCTTAACACTGTGATGGTTTTTTCCGTGGTGGTGGTGGACATCTTTATTACCTCCGGCCGCTTGGAGTGTGCATCCACCGCTATTAGAAACATTGAGTCCATAAATGGACCAGCAAAGTCGATGTGTACCCTTTGCCAAGGAGATGAGGGCCACTCCCATGGATGCAGAGGAGCCTGTGGTGGTGCGTTTTGGACCTTCTGGCATCCGAGACAGCTCTTAGTGATTTCTTCGATGTCCCCATCAATGCCTGGCCACCACACAAACGCTCTTGCTAGGTTCTTCATTTTCACTCCACCCAGATGTCCCTCGTGCAGCTCCTTTAACACCTTCTGTTGAAGTTTGGGTGGAATCACCACTCTAGATCCACACATCAGGGTTCCTCGACACACTGACAGCTGTTCTTTTCTCTGCGAAAATGCTGGCAGCGTTGGTTCGCCCTGTGCTGGCCATCCCTCCACCGTTAAATCATAGACTCGTGAGAGAGTCGGGTCATTTCTTGTTTCGTTTTCGATCATCGAATTTGTTACTGGTAGACATTCCACTATGGATGAGTGGAACATCTCTACCGGGTCCACTGTAGTCGCTTCTTCTACTATCGGCAATGGCAAGCGCGATAACCCATCAGCATTTCCATGCTGTTTGGACCTTTTGTATTCGATGTCATATTGGTGTGCCCCAAGTAACACGGACCACCCCTGTAACCTTTGCGCTGTCATGGTGGAAATGGCCTTGTTAGGGTTGAATATGGACACCAACGGCTGGTGGTCTGTCAGTAATGTGAACTTCTTGCCCTGCAGGTAATGATTGAATTTCTTTATGCCCCACACAAGGCTGAGGGCCTCCCTATCTATTTGAGCATAATTTCGCTCCGCGGAGGTCAATGATCAGGACGCGAATGCCACTGGCCTTTCCGAGCCATTTGGTAACTTGTGTGAAAGTACTGCTCCAATTCCATAGGGGGAAGCATCACAAGCTAGACGAAGAGGTAACGTTGGGTTGAAATGAGCCAACACTTCTTCAGAGGTAATCAACGCCTTGCTTCTGCGAAAGGCCTTTTTACATTCCTCACTCCACTTCCATGGTACTTCTTTCCGCAACAGAGCATTCAGCGGATGCAGCACCGTGGCTAGATTCGGCAGAAACTTGTGATAATAATTAATCAACCCCAAGAATGATCTTAACTGTGATACGTTTTCCGGAGCGGGGGCCTTCACGACAGCTTCTATCTTGTCAGGTGACTTGTGCAGCCCCTCTCGGTCAATGACATGACCGCAGTACGAGATCCGTTTTTGGAAGAACTCACATTTCTTGCGATTAACTCGAAGGCCATATTCCTTCAACCTAGTGAGCATCAGTTTCAAATTTGTGAGGTGTTCTTCCTCATCTTCTCCCGTAATCAGGATATCGTCTAAGTAACACTGCGTGCTTGGAATTCCTTGTAATACCTGCTCCATGGCCCTCTGCCAAATTGCTGGAGCCGAAGCTACCCCAAAAACCAGTCTATTATAACGATACAAGCCTCTGTGTGTGTTGATGGTGAGGTACTGACGCGACTCTTCCTCGACTTCCATTTGTAAGTATGCCTGTGCCAGGTCTATCTTGGTGAAGTGTTTCCCTCCAGCCAACGAAGCAAAGATATCTTCAATCCGCGGAAGCGGGTATTGTACCGTGTGAAGCACCGGATTCACTGTGATCTTGAAGTCTCCGCAGATGCGGACCTTCCCCGGTCCCCCTGGCTTGTTACTTGGTGAAGACTTCATGACGGGAACAATGGGCGTGGCCCACTCACTCCAGTCCACTTTTGACAGTACCCCTGATCGTTCAAGTTCTTCCAGTTCTGCCTCCATAGCAGGTCGTATCGCGTAAGGTACCGATCTGGCTTTGAAAAATTTTGGGCTTGCATGTTCTGCAATCTTAACCTTTGCTTTAATTCCTCGCAGTGTTCCCAGTCCTTGCTGGAATACCTCTTTAGCTTCGTCTAATATTCTGGACAACCGTTCAGGTTTGACATCTTCCTTTCCGGAATCTACCGTCATGGTGTTTAGTGAATGCCAGTCTATCTTTATTTTCCTGACCCACTCCCGTCCCAGAAGTGGTGGACCTCCCTCAGGCAACACATACAGGTCCATCCTTTGGTGCTCTTTGTCCTTGTATCTCACCTTGACTTCTATCTTTCCGATGGGGTATACTTTGTGCCCCGTGTATGTCTTCAATACTAGTTCCGTATCCCGTAGGGGAATATGCTTGAATAACTTTTTATAATCATGCTTATTCATGACCGTCAACGCCGATCCGGTGTCCACTTCCATTTTCACTTGGACTTTTGCAATCTGTAGTGTGATCCAGATAGCTTGTCGGTCAGCTTCATTACTCACATTGTGAATTCTCAGACTATCCAGTTCCTTGCAGTTGGAGTGTGAGTCCGAATTCTGTTCTTCCGGACTCTTCCTAGTCACCTCATGTACCTTCCTGTACCTCTTTTGTGGTGACTCATTATTGTTGGTCTTCTTCCCTGACCGGCATACCTTAGCTATGTGACTGAGCTTGCCACATTTCCTACATTCCTGGTTTTTAAACCAGCATTGGTTCTGGTCGTGTGTTGTCTTCCCACAACGATAGTATTTCGTTGTACCCGAAGTAATTTGCTGCACCCTGAGTGCCGCTGCCAATAGCTGCATTTCCGCCGTTCCTTTCGCTGCGGCTTCGTTCGATGCAGCAATAAGGACAGCCTTCTCAAGTGTAAGATCGTTCTCTTCGAGCAGTCGTTTTTGTGTTTCTTCCTTCGACATTCCGCACACGAATTTGTCTCGCAACGCCTCTGTCAGATTCCCTCCAAACTGGCAGTGTTTCGCTAGTCTACGCAGTTCGACCAAGTATTCTGCGTTGCTTTCGTCTTTCCTTTGCGTTCTCGCATAGAATTTGAATCGTTCCGCCAACATCAATGGTGTGGGGTTCAAGTGATCCTTCAGAACAGTCACAATATCATCGAAAGTCTGATCCGCCGGTTTAGCTGGTGATAGTAGATGCTTCAAGAGCTCGTATGTCTTCGCGCCCATCGAGTTTAGCAAGGTTATAGCTTTGTCATCTTCTTCTATTTTATTGGCCTCACAATAGATCTCAATGCGTTCCACATACGTGGCCCAGTCTTCTACCTCGGAATTAAAATCGTTGATGTTACCCCGCTTAGGCATCTTCCTCTCTTCCTGATAACACCACGAATTATTTCTTTAAATTTTTTTTTTTCCAAGATGGCGGTTCCCGCGAAAATGGCGGTTTCCCGCGCTTATCTTCTCTCCCCGCCCACTTCAATGGCGGTTCCCCGCTTCTGTCTTCTTCTCCGCCTAATGGCGGCTTCCCGCGTTTCTTCCCCTGGCGGGAGGGGTACACTTTCCCCACGGGCGACGGCCGCTGGCTTTCAGGTTCACAGCCTGCGCGTCGGCTTCAGTGCTTTCCCTTTTCTCGGCAGGGCAACCGGCGCTGGGTACACCCCGTTGACGGCGAACAGTTTCAGCCGCTGGGCTGGCTCTCGCTCAGTTCCCCTTGCTCGGGCTCTGTCTCTCTCCCGCTCGCTTGGCTCTACCGGCGCTGGGTACACCCCGTTGACGGCGAATAGTTTCAGCCGCTGGACTGGCTCTCGCTCAGTCTCCCTTGGTCGGCTCTGCCTCTCCCGCTCGCTCGGCTCCCAATCGCGCCTCCCAGCCCTCTCGCAGTCCGGTGCTTCCCTCCCCGGCTGCGGCTGAGTTTTTTATATCTTCCCGCGCCTACGCTCCCGGTCGCAGCGCTTCGTGGCTTCGGTCGCTGCCCGGCCTTTTTCGCCGGTCGCGGTCTAGCTGTCTCATGACGCCGTTGCGTCCCCAGCCTGTCTGTACCGCGGCTTCCTTGCTCCACGCTGCCCCAGTCTCAGCGCCTCTGGGCCCGACTTCTGTCCGGCTCCTTTCCCCCTCGACCATGGTCGAGTGCACCGCCCTTATCCTCCGGTTATTCTTTTTACTTTTCCCTTACTCACAGTCACCGTGGCCGCCTTGCTTCTCGTGCTGATCAGCTCACTCCTCACCATGGCAGAAGGGACAGTCAGTGCCTGTTGCTGATGGAAGTCTTTGTCTCTGAATTCTTCCTCCTTTCCAGCTCTGCAGACTCGAGTTTTCTCCCAGCAGAATGACGAGGGCGGTTGCCTCTTCTCGACGCTCGTTAACTGCTTCGGAATTATTGTTGCCGCAGGGTACGATCGGACTCGTCGCCACTGTAAAGTCTGTGGGTTGTTTAGTTAATTAATACACAGACTCCAAGAGTAACTTAAAACAGGACTTTACTATTCGAAGGTCAGGGCGAATCTGCTCAATACTTCCTGACACAGCACTTATATACCGGTGTGGTCACCGTCGGTATTACAGTATACAGAAGCCAACAAAGTAGTGCAACACCTAAAGTAGTTCTCTTAAAGGTGGACGGTTACATACAATAGTTCTCTTAAAGGTAGACGGGTACATACAATACAGGTGTGGGTTATAACAGGGGTTGTTACAGTGAGGAGTGTGGGGTATATCAGTGTGTTACATTGAGGGCCGTGGTGTATATCAGAGTGTTACAGTGAGGGGTGTGGGGTATATCAGTGTGTTATAGTGAGAGGAGTGGTGTATATCACAGTTTTACATTGAGGTTTGTGGGGTATATCAGTGTGTTGCAGTGAGGGGTGTTGGGTATATCAGTGTTACAGTGTGGGGTGTGGTGTATATCATACTGTTACAGTGAGGGTTGTGGGGTATGTCAGAGAATATTGCAGTGAGGAGTGTGGGGTATATCAGAGTGTTACAGTGTGGTGTGTGGTGTATGTCAGAGTGTTACAGTGTGGGGTGTGCGGTAAATCAGAATGTTACTGTAAGGGGGTGTGGGTATATCAGAGTGTTACGGTGAGGGGTGTGGGGTATATCAGTGAGTGTTACAGTGAGGGGTATATCAGAGAGTGTTACAGTGATGGGTGTGGGGTATATCAGAGTGTTACAGTAAGGGGTGTGGGGTATATCAGAGAATGTTGCAGTGAGGAGTGTGAGGTATATCAGAGAGTATTAAAATGAGGGCTGTGGGGTATATCAGAGAGTGTTACCGTGAGGGGAGTGGGGTATATCAGAGTCTTACAGTGAGAGGTGTGGTGTATATCAGAGAGTGTTACAGTGAGGGTTGTGTGGGTAATTCAGGGAGTGTTCCAGTGAGGGTTGTATGGTATAACAGAGTGTTACAGTGAGGGGTGTGGTGTATATCAGAGTGTTACAGTGAGGGGTGTGGGGTATATCAGAGTGTTACAGTGAGGAGTGTGGATATATCACTGTGTTACAGTAAGTGCGTGGGGTATATCAGAGTGTTAAAGTGAGGGGTGTGCGGTATATCAGTGTGTTACAGTGAGAGGAATGGGGTATATCACAGTGTTACAGTGAAGAGTGTGGGGTATATCAGTGTGTTGCAGTGTGGGGTGTGGGGTATATCAGAGAGTGATACAGTGAGGGGTTTTGGGTATATCAGAGAGTGTTACAGTGAGGGGTGTGGTGTATATCAGAGAGTGTTACAGTGACGGGTGTGGAGTATATCAGAGAGTGATACAGTGAGGGGCCTGGGGTATATCAGAGAGTGTTACAGTGAGTGGTGTGGGGTATATCAGAGTGTTACAGTGTGGGGTATATCAGACGGTTACAGTGAGAGGTGTGGGGTGTATCAGAGTGTTACAGTGAGGGGTGTGGGGTATATCAGATTGTTACAGTGTGGGGTGTGGGGTATATCAGAGAGTGTTACAGTGAGGTTTTTGGGGTATATCAGAGACTTACAGTGAGGGTTGTGGGGTATAACCGAGTGTTACAGTGAGGGGTGTGAGGTACATCAAAGAGTGTTACAATGAGGGGTGTGGGGTTTATCAGAGAGTGTTACAGTGAGGGGAGTGGGGTATATCAGAGTCTTACAGTGAGAGGTGTGGTGTATATCAGAGAGTGATACACTGAGGGATGTGGGGTATATCAGTGTGTTACAGTGAGGGGTGTAGTGTATATCAGAGTGTTACAGTAAGGGGTGTGGGGTTTATCAGATTGTTACATTGAGGTGTGTGGGGTATATCAGTGAGTGTTACAGTGAGGGGTGTGGGGTATATCAGTGTGTTACAGTGCGATTTGTAGGGTGTATCAGAGTGTTACAATGAGGGGCGTGGGGTATATCAGAGGGTTATAGTGAGGGGTGTGGGGTATACCAGAGTGTTACAGTGAGGGGCGTGGGGTATATCAGATTGTTACAGTGTGGGTTGTGGGGTATATCAGAGTATTACAATGAGGGGTGTTGGATATATCAGAGTGTTAGACTGAGTGGTGTGGGGTATATCAGAGTGTTACAGTGAGGGGTGTGGTGTATATCAGAGAGCATTACAGTGAGGGCTGTGTGGTATATCAGGGAGTGTTCCAGTGAGGAGTGTGGGGTATATCTGAGTGTTACTGTGAGGGGTGTGGGGTATATCTGAGTGTTACTGTGAGGGGTGTGGGGTATATCAGATTGTTACAGTGTGGGGCATGTGTATAACAGAGTGTTACAGTGAGGGCTGTGTGGTATATCAGAGTGTTATAGTGAGAGGTGTGGTGTATATCAGAGAGCATTACAGTGAGGTCTGTGTGGTGTATCAGGGAGTGTTCCAGTGAGGAGTGTGGGGTATATCTGAGTGTTACTGTGAGGGGTGTGGGATATATCAGGGAGTGTTCCAGTGAGGAGTGAGGGGTATATCTGAGTGCTTACAGTGAGGGGTGTGGGATATATCAGATTGTTACAGTGTGGGGCATGTGTATAACAGAGTGTTACAGTGTGGGGTGTGCGGTATATCAGCGTGTTACAATGAGGTAGTGTGTGTATATCAGAGTGTCACAATTAGGAGTGTGGGTATATCAGAGTGTTACAGTGAAGTTTTTGGGGTATATCAAAGAGTTACAGTGAGGGTTGTGGGGTACATCAAAGAGTGTTACAATGAGGGGTGTGGGTTATATCAGAGAGTGTTACAGTGAGGGGTGTGGTGTATATCAGACTGTTACATTGAGAGGTGTAGGGTATATCAGATAATGTTGCAGTGAGGAATGTGATGTATATCACAGTGTTACTGTGTGGTTTGTGGTGCATATCAGAGTGTTACAGTGCGGGGTGTGCGGTATATCAGAGTGTTACAATAAGTGGGTGTGGGTATATCAGAGTGTTACAGTGAGGTGTGTGGGGTATATCAGTGAGTGTTACAGTGAGGGGTATATCAGAGAGTGTTTCAGTGAGGTCTGTGGGGTATATCAGAGTATTGCAGTGTGGGTTGTGGGGGATATCAGAGAGTTACAGTGAGGGGTGTGGGTTATATCAGTGAGTGTTACAGTGAGGGGTGTGTCGTATATCATAGTGTGTTACAGTGAGTGACGTGTGGTACATCAGAGAGTGTTACAGTGAGATGTGTGGGGTATATCAGTGTTACAGTGAGGTGTGTGGGGTATATCAGTGAGTGACAGTGAGAGGTGTGGGGTATAACTGTGTTACAGTGAGCGGTGGTGGGTATATCTGAGAGTGATTCAATGAGGGGTGTGGGGTATATCAGAGTGCTACAGTGAGGGGTGCGAGGTATATCAGAGTATTACAATGAGGGGAGTGGGGTATATCAGAGAGTGTTACAGTGAGGTGTATGGGGTATATCCGAGAGTGTTACAGTGAGGTGTGTGGGGTATATCAGGTTGTTACAGTGAGGGGTGTGAGGTATATCAGAGTGTTACAGTGAGGGGTGTAGGTTATATCAGAGTGATACAGTGAGGGGTGTGGGTTATATCAGAGAGTGTTACAGTGAGGTGAGTTGGGTATATCAGAGTGTGTTACAGTGAGGGATGTGAGATATATCAGAGAGCGTTACAGTGAGGGGTGTGGGGTATATCAGAGTGTTACAGTGAGATGTGCCGGGTATATCAGCGTGTTACAGTTAGAGGCGTGGGTTATAACTTAGTGTATTACAGTGAGTAGTGTGGGGTATATCAAAGTGTTACAGTGAGGGGTGTGGGGTATATCAAAGTGTTACAGTGAGGGGTGTGGGCTATATCAGCGTGTTACAATGACGGGTGTGGCGTATATCAGAATGTGTTATATTGAGGGGTGTGGAGTATATCAGAGTGTTACAGTGAGGGATGTGGGGTATATCAGTGTGTTGCAGTGAGGGGTGATGGGTATATCAGGGTGTTACAGTGAGTGGTGTGCGGTATATCGGAGTGTGTTACAGTGAGGTGTGTGGGGTATATCAGAGAGTGTTACAGTGAGGTGTGTGGGGTATATCAGAGTGTTACAGTGAGGGGAGTGGGGTATATCAGAGAATGTTACAGTGAGGTGTGTGGTATACATCAGAGAGTGTTACAGTGAGGTGTGTGAGATATATCAGAGTGTTACAGTGAGGGGTGTGGGGTATATCAGAGTGTTACAGTGAGGGGTTTGGGGTATATCTTAGTGTGTTACAGTGAGATGTGTCGGGTATATCAGAGTGTTACAGTGAGGGGAGTGGGGTATATCAGAGAGTGTTACAGTGAGGTGTGTGGTGTACATCAGAGAGTGTTACAGTGAGGTGTGTGAGATTTATCAGAGTGTTACAGTGAGGGGTGTGGGGTATATCAGAGTTTTACAGTGAGCGGTGTGGGTTATATCAGCATGTTACAGTGAGGGGTGTGGGTTATATCTTAGTGTGTTACAGTGAGTAGTGTGGGGTATATCAGAGTGTTACAGTAAGGGGTGTGGGGTATATCAAAATATGTTACAGTGAGGGGTGTGGTGTATATCAGAGAGTGTTGCTGTGAAGTGTGCAGGGTGTATCAGTGTTACAGTGAGAGGTGTGGGGTATATCAAATTGTGTTACAGTGAGGGGTGTGGGCTATATCTGACTGTTGCAGTGAGGGGTGTGGTGTATATCAGTGAGTGTTATAGTGAGGGGTGTGTGTTATATCAGAGAGTGTTACAGTGAGAGAGTGTGTCATATATCAGAGTGTTACAGTGAGGGGTGTGTGGTATATCAGAGTGTTACAGTGAGTGGTGTTGGATATATCAGAGAATGTTACAGTGAGGGGTGTGGGATATATCAGAGAGTGTTACAGTGAGGGGTGTGGGATATATCAGAGAGTGTTACAGTGAGGGGTGTGGGATATATCAGAGAATGTTACAGTGAGGGGTGTGGGATATATCAGAGAGTGTTACAGTGAGGGGTGTGGGATATATCAGAGAGTGTTACAGTGAGGGGTGTGGGATATATCAGAGAGTGTTACAGTGAGGGGTGTGGGATATATCAGAGAGTGTTACAGTGAGGGGTGTGGGATATATCAGAGAATGTTACAGTGAGGGGTGTGGGATATATCAGAGAGTGTTACAGTGAGGGGTGTGGGATATATCAGAGAGTGTTACAGTGAGGGGTGTGGGATATATCAGAGAATGTTACAGTGAGGGGTGTGGGATATATCAGAGAGTGTTACAGTGAGGGGTGTGGGATATATCAGAGAGTGTTACAGTGAGGGGTGTGGGATATATCAGAGAGTGTTACAGTGAGGGGTGTGGGATATATCAGAGAATGTTACAGTGAGGGGTGTGGGATATATCAGAGAGTGTTACAGTGAGGGGTGTGGGATATATCAGAGAGTGTTACAGTGAGGGGTGTGGGATATATCAGAGAGTGTTACAGTGAGGGGTGTGGGATATATGGGAGAAAATGTCATGTTTTTTCCATCTGAATTTCCCTTTTGCCCCCATCAAATTCCTCGAGCACTTGGATATTTGGAGATGAGACTGTACCGCACCTCAAGAGTTACAATGTTAAGAGATTGTCATGTTGGCAGGTTTCCCAGAGTCCCCACGACATTCTTATGAAAGTTGGCAAAGGAGACTGAGATGGTACATTCCCGGCTTCTGTTATTGTACCGACTCCCACATCTAAAGAGGCAGTGGCCAATTAGTGTCCTCATTGGTTGCCTAAGGGGTGTGAAGGAATGGGACACCTTCTGATTGAGAGGCCCAGAGCCATGCCTCCCCTCCCTCTTTCCTTCAACACTCAGCAAACTGTAAATACACCGATGTGGCCATGTGCTGAGATTTGAGTGTTTCGATTGTGCCAATAGGGAGTCAGTTACATGAATGCACTTGGTATGGACAGAGACAGGGAGAATGCGACTTTGCTTTGACATTCTATGCTCATAATACCCATGTTACTTTGGAAGGAATGTTGTAGGGTCTCAGCAGAGGTACAGAGGCCCCAGCCTCTGGATTGTGATTAGCGTTTATATTTAATGTCAATCCTTCTTTGACCGAATCCAGTGAACCCTGAAGGTCCTTTCTGAACTCAAGGCTCTGACCTTCACAAGACAATTGACTCTTCCAATCATGCTTTAATTTGTCTATGTAACAACAGTGACTACACTTCAAAAATAACTCATTGGCTGTGGAACACTTTGGGATGTCTTGAGGACATAACTAAGGCACGATATAAATACAAGTTCTTACTTATTGACTGCGCTCATTAGAAAAACAGTTTTCAAGATATCAGTGGACATTGGCATTTTTATTCCACATTTGTCCCTTTTCTCTTGGATTTAACACCCACTGGTGTAATTGACTTTTCTCAGATTAAATGCACTGTGTCATAAGAACATAAGAAATCGGAGCAGGAGTAGGCCATTTGGCCTCTCGAGCCTGCTCCGCCCGTGTCATGTGGTACTGAGCTACAGAGACCAAGAGCGTCCCTGACCTGTGCTGATTTAGTCAATCAGGCTGAGCTCCTGATCACCCTCGGGCCTTGTCCAACACTTACCCTTCCTTCACTCCCCATCAAATTCGGGTAACACAAGCATTGACATAAAAGCTTTCATAGACCAGTAGGTCTTTGCCAGCTCTTTGGTGAAGGCTGCTTGTTAATAAGTTACTATGAGGATGTATTTCACACACTTCCCCTCTTTCTGTGGTGCTGGTGTGGCAGTAGATGTCTCGGGGACCTCAGAAATGGACCTTCCCTCACTCGGCCCAAAACCAGCATAGATCGATGAGGGCGGCACACTGGGTGATCCACAGTGAGCAGGTGCAGATGGTCCAGGAGGGGCTGAAAGCACCTGTCCAGAGGATGAGGTCAGCGCCATCTACAGCTGAGGAGGGCAGGGATCTTGAGCTCCCATGCTCCGGCTTATTTACAGAGCAAGAGGGCTTATGAGCCTTCAGCAGCGGTCTGTTAATATACAAAGCAGCAGCTCTGCATCACTGCAGCTCTCAGTAGGGGAGCCCTGAAGTAGAGAGGGAGCAAGCGTAGGGCAGAGTTTTCCTGCAAATGCTGTGCCTGGTGCCACTGAGACAGTCACCCACATCAGAGACACCTTACGGACCTCTCCCACTCGACTCATGGGACGTCCAGCTGAGAGCTCCAGCACCCAGAGCACGGCAGAGGAAGGCTTTTGTGAGACAGCCTCAAGTCGACTGCACAAGGTCTCCCTCTTGCTCAGGCCCCTCGGAGATTGGGCAGGTACTGGGATGGTACACCAGCTGTTACAGGGACCCTGCACCCAAAAATTTTAGGTCAGCACAATCCCAACTGGGGCACAGCCCTGCACAGCCACTGGACTCCAGTTACTGCTCCCACTTAGTCAACACTTCATCACACTCCTTGATTAAAGAGTAGGACAAGTACACATTATAAGGGCGCTGATGGACTCATAGTCACCGGCCTTTGAATGCACACCACCGTGTACATTTATTTGTTGCAGGGTCATTGGACAGCTTGTAAGTCCTGGCATGGGCCAGAAAGAGGTTGAGTTGTGTCATCTTTTACAATGACTTCACTCTCCAAGCACTATCACACCTGGATAGTGGCAGGGGTTGTGAAAGAAAGAAACGCGGCAGCCAATTTGTGCACAGCAAGGTCCCACAAGCAGCAATGTGATAATGACCAGATAATCTGTTTTAGTGATGTTGGTTGAGGGATAAATATTGATCAGGACACCGGGGACAACTCCCCCTGCTCTTCTTCGAATCATGACATGAGATGGGCAGGCGGGGCCTCGATTTAATGTCTCACCTGAAAGTCGGCACCTCCGACAGTGCAGCACTCGCTCAGCACTGCCCCTCCGACAGTGCCACGCTCCCTCAGCACTGCCCCTCCGACAGTGCAGCGCTCCCTCAGCACTGCCCCTCCGACAGTGCCATGCTCCCTCAGCTATGCCCCTCCGACAGTGCCATGCTCCCTCAGCTATGCCCCTCCGACAGTGCCATGCTCCCTCAGCTATGCCCCTCTGACAGTGCCATGCTCCCTCAGTACTGCCCCTCCGACAGTGCCACGCTCCCTCAGTACTGCCCCTCTGACTGTGCCACGCTCGCTCAGTACTGCCCCGCCGACAGAGCAGCGCTCCCTCAGTACTGCCCCTCTGACAGTGCAGCACTCCCTCAGTACTGCCCCGCCGACAGTGCAGCGCTCCCTCAGTACTGCCCCTCTGACAGTGCAGCGCTCCCTCAGTACTGCCCCTCCGACAGTGCAGCGCTCCCTCAGTACTGCCCCTCCGACAGTGCGGCGCTCCCTCAGAACTGCCCCTCCAACAGTGCGGCGCTTCCTCAGTACTGCCCCTCCGACAGTGCAGCACCACTCGCTCAGCACTGCCCCTCCGACAGTGCCACGCTCCCTCAGCACTGCCCCTCCGACAGTGCCATGCTCCCTCAGCACTGCCCCTCCGACAGTGCCATGCTCCCTCAGCACTGCCCCTCCGACAGTGCCATGCTCCCTCAGTACTGCCCCTCCGACAGTGCAGCACTCTCTCAGTACTGCCCCGCCGACAGTGGAGCGCTCCCTCAGTACTGCCCCTCCGACAGTGCGGCGCTCCCTCAGTACTGCTTTGGAGTGTCAACCTAGATAATGTGCTCAAGTCTTTGGAGTGGGGCTTGAACCCACAACCTTCTGACTCAGATACGAGAGTTCTACCACTGAGCTACAGCTGACAGCTAAAGTAGTTGGCAATCAGTGTGTTTGTTCCATTCTACCGAATTGTACATCAGCTCCCTCTTTGTGGGCCTCCTCCGCTTCCTCCTCTGTCTCTTCCTGGGGGCTGGTGGGGGGGGGCGTGGTGGTCCCTGGTTTTCTCTGGCATGCTGTGAACTCATTCTTCTGACTGTGACATTCTGACAAAGTAGACCGGGTGTGGTGGCCTGCGCTAGACTTTACAGCAGTCCTCTGCTACCTCAGTCGCCCAAACAACCCAAGTTTCCTCTGTCAGTAACGAGAGTGTGCTGTGGACTGCCTATGGGCTTCATTGCATTGCTGCGCAATGGCTGTGTTGGAGCCCATGAAGGTGAGGCAGCTCAGGGTCTCCGAAAAGCCAACCATTCATTTTGTGGGAGTAAATGCAAATCTAATCTGCAGGAACAATATTTCAGTGAGCGAGTGAGTGAGTGAGTCAATCTATGGAACAGACTCCTGAGGGAGCAGTTAGTGCTGATTCATTCAAATGCAAATTAGATAGATTTCTGACAGAAAATTACATTTTGGGATCCAGTATACGAGTAATTTGAGACATAACGGGTGGTGAGTGCAGCGTGTTTGGGAGGAATAGGTGACTTTGGACCCGCGATTCCCAAAGCTCTCCACTACTGGGGGATTTCCTCGCCTCATGTTGTAGACTCATTGATAGAGATTGATCGTTGTGATTAGTCAACAACTCCATTATGGTTGTATTAGCACCTCGAGCCTGTTCCGCCATTCAGTAGATTGTGGCTGGTCTGTACCTTAACTTCATTCACCCGCCTTTGCTCTATATCCTTTGATACTTTGACCCAACAAAAATCTATCGATCTCAGTCTTGAACTCCAATTGACCCCAGCATCCACTGCCATTTGAGGGAGCGAGTTCCAGATTTCCACTACCCTTTATGGGAAAAAATGCTTCATGATTTTACTCCTGAACGGGCTAGCTGTAATTTTAAGGTTGTGCCCCTTTGACCCGGATTCCTCCACCAGAAGAAATAACTTCCGCTGCCTTTCAGAACACCGATCAGCCACGTGGGCTGGCCATGACCTCATGATGTGATTGACTAGGTCAATTCCCTGGTCACAGTCACTGACTAACACATTCCCTTCTTCACAGGGGACTCCGGAGGGATCTGCTCACACAGTCTGAACACTGGTCTGATCACACTGCAGAAATATGGCTTACAGGTTCCTTTGAGACTGGTCCACATCACTCTGGCGCATGAACTTGGTCACAGTCTGGGATCTCCTGTGAGTATACAAGTGACACAGACAGTGGAGAGACAATAATTGATAACACAGTGCAGGGCTTAGACAGAGGAAGCCTGGTCCAGGTATTTAAAATAAGGTCTAGACAACGTGACATGCAATGGTGGATGGAGTGTCTGAGTATAAATAATACACGGACTGCAGGAGAACAATAATAACAGGTATTTACTGAACAGAGGGTAACTTAAGACTGAAATACAGAAACCTGCTATGGCTTTATATACAGGGGTGGTCACTGCCGGTACTGCAGTATAAAATCAGTTCTTCTCTTAAAGGTACATACACAACAATTCCTCCCCTTTTAGATAAACAGTACATAACATTCATTTAACAACTAAATAATAACTAATTACAATTACAATTTTCTCTGTACTATATACATCAACTGAAATAATCATTTATAAGTTCAGTCTTTGAGGAGGCTTCCTGATCCTGACTGGATAGCGCCTTTCTCGAGTATCCTGTTCTTACGGCGGTGTTGATTCTGGCTCATTGTCATTGGTTGGTTCGTCAGCTTCCAATACCACTGCTTCTGAGGTAGACGCAATCTGTACTTCGGGTTGATTACCAGGTGCACCTGCTCGTGGTATGGTTTGGCTTGTTCCTGTGACTCTAGAATCTGGTCAGCATGGCGTCTCACGATGCTCTCTCCAACGTCCACTGTGTACATTAGTGGTCCCTGCTGTGTGCATATAATTCCTGGCTGCCATTTTTCAGTTCGGTAGTCGCGGGCCAAGACTGGTTGCCCTATATTGAAGCTCCTGGTTGGCTTCTCATTTATGTGCTGGAATTGCTTATCCTCAACATCTTGTCTTATATTTGGTTTGAGCAAATCCAGGCGACATCTTAGCCTTCGGTTGAAGAACATTATGGCTGGAGCTTGGTTGGTGACTGCATGTGTCGCATTCCGGTAAGCAAACAAGAAATTATCCACCTTGTGTTGTAGTGGTATGTCGTCATTATGCATTGCCTTTATTGCCGTTTTAAAGGTCTGAACAAACCTCTCAGCCAATCCATTTGTGGCTGGATGATATGGGGCAGATGTGTAATGCTTCACCCCATTATTCCTCAGAAACCTCCGGAAATCATCTGACACAAACTGTGGCCCATTGTCGGAGCAAATCTGTTCTGGCAAGCCATTCCTGGCGAAGATGGTCCGTAGGACTGCAATAGTTTTCTCCGTGGTGGTGGAGGACATTTTGATGACCTCTGGCCATTTCGAATGGGCGTCCACAGCGATTAGGAACATTGAGTCCATAAATGGACCAGCAAAATCAATGTGTACCCGTTGCCATGGAGATGAGGGCCACTCCCATGGATGTAGCGGGGCCTGTGGTGGAGCGTTTTGGACCTTCTGGCATCCTGTGCATCTCTTGGTCATATCCTCGATTTCTTTATCGATTCCCAGCCACCACACAAACGCCCTGGCTAGGCTCTTCATTTTTACCCCTCCCAGATGACCCTCATGAAGCTAATTGAGCACTCTATCTCTCAACTTGGGTGGAATTACCACTCGGGATCCACACATCAAGGTCCCCCGGCACACTGACAGCTGTTCTCTCCTTGGCGAGAATGCTGGCAACAGTGAGTCGCCATGTGCTGGCCATCCCTTCACCGTCAAATCATAGACCCGAGAGAGTGTTGGGTCATTTCAGGTTTCGTTCTCTATACTTGAGTTTGTAACAGGTAGACATTCGACTATGGTCGCATGGAATATCTCAACAGGGTCCACTGCAGGTGCTTCCTCTACCATAGGCAACGGTAGGCGCGACAGCCCATCAGCGTTTCCATGCTGTTTCGTACCCTTGTACTCTATGTCGTACTGATGTGCCACTAGAAAAAGTGACCATCTTTGCAGCCGTTGCGCTGTCATCACCGGAACGCCCTTCTTTGGGTTAAAAATGGAGGCCAGGGGCTGATGATCAGTCAGTAGGGTGAATTTCTGCCCGTGCAGATAGTGATTGAACTTCTTCACCCCCCACACCAGGCTGACGGCCTCCCTGTCAATCTGGGCATAGTTACGCTCGGCTGAGGTTAACGAGCGCGACGCAAAGGCTATTGGCCTCTCTGAACCGTCAGGGAATTTGTGTGACAGCACCGCTCCGATGCCATAGGGAGACGCATCACATACTAACCGAATCGGTAGTGTTGGATTGTAGTGGGCCAATACTTCTTTTGAAGTGATTAGGCATTTACATTTATGAAAGGCACGCTTACACTCATCACTCCATTTCCATGTTACTCCAGTTTGCAGCAGGGCATTCAGTGGGTGCAGAATTGTAGATAAATTCGGCAAGAACTTATGGTAGTAGTTCACCAACCCGAGGAACGACCTCAGTTGCGACACATTTTCCAGTGCTGGAGCCTTGACTACAGCCTCAATCTTGTCCGGTGACTTGTGCAACCCTTTCTCATCAATCATGTGGCCACAATACGAGATTTGTCTCCTGAAGAACTCGCATTTGGGGCGGTTGGCTCGTAGCCCATATTCCTGTAATCTCATGAGCACCTGCTCCAGGTTGGCAAGGTGTTCACTGTCATTTTTGCCCGTAACCAGGATGTCGTCCAAATAACACTGGGTCCCCGGGATCCGTTGCAGGACTTGTTCCATCGCCCTCTGCCAAATAGCCGGGGCTGATGCTACCCCGAATACCAGTCAATTGTACTGGTAAAGGCCTTTGTGAGTGTTTATCATGAGGTATTTCCTAGATGCTTCTTCCAGCTCCATTTGTAGATATGCTTGGGCCAGATCAATCTTTGTAAAGCGTTTCCCTCCAGATAGTGAGGCGAAAATATCTTCTATCCGTGGAAGTGCATATTGTACTGTGTGCAGGACTGGGTTCACAGTTACCTTGAAGTCCCCACAGATGCGAACCTTCTTTGGTTCCCCAGGCGTGCTGCTCACTGATTTCTTCATTACAGGAAAGATGGGTGTGGCCCACTCACTCCAGTCCACCTTGGACAGCACACCCGAACGCTCCAGACTCTTCAGCTCTGCTTCAATGGCTGGGCGGATCGCATAAAAATTTTGGGTTTGCGTTATCTTCGATTTTTATCATTGCCGTTACTCCTTTTAGAGTCCCAAGCCCTTGTTGGAACACCTCTTTCGTGTCAGTTAGAATCTTTGACAGTCATCCAGGTGTGACGTCATCATCCTTTTTATCAGTCACAGTTAGCGCCTGAATGGAATGCCAATCCAATTGTATTTTTCGGATCCATTCACGTCCCAATAATGGTGGTCCTCCATCTGGTAGTGTATAAAGATACAGTTTCTGTGTTTCCTTGCCGTTGTATTCAACTGGCACCCTTATTTTTCCTCTGGGGTAGAATTTTTGCCCCGTGTATGTCTTCAATACAATGGACGTGTCCTTCAGGGGTATGTGTGGGAATAGCCGCTCAAAGTCTCATCGATTCATGACAGTTAGGGCTGATCCTGTGTCCAATTCCATCTTTACTGGGGATCCTGCTATCATGAGCGTGACCCAAATGGTTCGGTGATCCTCCTTTGCGATCACATTGTGTAACTTTAGACAACTTAGTCTCCTGCTCCCGGAGTCCTTATCACTCGCCTGATCTTCCGAACTACTGTCTGTCAATTTCTTTACTTTCTTGTACTTTTCCTTAGTTGTTCTTGTAGTGTTGGTTTTCTTTCCCGACCTGCAGACTCTTGCTATGTGTCCCATTTTCCCACATTGCCTGCATACTTTGTCCTTAAACCAGCAGTCCTTCCGATCATGGGTTGTTTTGCCGCAGCGATAGCATTTTTCTGCTCCATACGCCATTTCGTTAGCGCTGTATTCTTGTGGTTTCTGTTGTATTTCCGCAGCTTCCCGTGCTGCTGCTTCATAGGATACTGCCATGCTGAAAGCCTGTTCTAGCATCAGGTCCTTTTCAGAAAGTAGTCGTTCCTGGGTTCCTTCACTCTGGAGCACGCAGACAAACTTATCCCGTAAGGTGTCTGCCAGTCCTGCTCCGAACTGGCAGCGCTTCGATAACTTGCGTAGTTCCGTAAGATAGTCAGCATTGCTCTCATCTTTGTGCTGGTTTCTTTTATGGAACTTGAATCTTTCTGCTATCAGCAGCGGTGTAGGGTTTAGGTGTTCCTGTAAGGTATTAACAATTTCTTCAAAACTTTTCTCCATTGGTTTAGCTGGGGTAATTAAATTCCGCAATAGGCCGTACGTTCTTGCGCCCATCAAATTTAATAATACCGACGCCTTCTTTCCATCAGCCACCTCATTTGCCTTGCAGTACACTTCAATTCTTTCCACATACGTGGTCCAGTCTTCTACCTCGTTGTCGAAAGCAGTGATACTGCCACTTTTCGGCATCTTGGGTGATTTAAAATGGCGCCTCCCGCGCTTTTTCTTCTTCACCAATGGATTAAAATGGCACCTCCCGTGCTTTTCCTTCATCCCCAATGGAATAAAATGGCGCCTCCCGCGCTTTTCCTTCTTCCCCTTGCTGCCACGCTGCTCCTAGCGTTCTGCAGGGTAATGGCGGCGACCCGCGGCTTCGGCGCGTCTCACTTTTCCTTCCCCTTGTTTTATTTTCGCTACGCTGCCCTGTTCTTGAGCACCGACCGCGCCCTGTGCGCTCCACCCTCTCTCTCTCTCTTTTCCTCCCGACGACGCTGCACGGCCCCTTTGCAGAGCCGCTCGATCGAGCTCGAGCCCGCCGTAGTCCGGAAGGGTCAGCGCACTACCTGCTACCAGCACGATTTGCTGGAACACCTTGACTGGGGAGCCAAGCGCAGCTCTCCACAGCCTCTCCTGCAACTCTCCAAACTCCGATGGATCCTTGGGCGGTTACCCGCGGTCGACGCCTGTTGTTTTGACTTCAACCTCCAAAAGCTTCTTCTCAGGGAAAGATCCCCGTGAGGTGATGCAGTACTGCAGGTGAGTTTGAACCTGTTCGTTGCCAATGTAGTGTCCAAGTATAAATAATACACGGACTGCAGGAGAACAATAATAACAGGTATTTACTGAACAGAGGGTAACTTAAGACTGAAATACAGAAGCCTGCTATGGCTTTATATACAGGGGTGGTCACTGCCGGTACTGCAGTATAGAATCAGTTCTTTGCTTAAAGGTACATACACAACAGTGGACAGTGCAGATTCACCAAAATGATACCGGGGCAAAAAGGGTTAAATTAAAAGGACCGGTTGCAGAAGCTTGGTTTGTATTCCCCTGAGTTTAGAATGTGAGGGGTGATCTGATCGAGGTCTTTAAAATGATGGACGGAGTTGATAGGGTAGATAGAAACTATTTCCTCTAGTGGGGGGAGTCCAGAACAAGTGGGCATTGCCTTAAAATTAGAGCCAGGCCGTTCAGGAATGAAATCAGGAAGCACTTCTTCACGCAAAGAATAGTAGAAATCTGGAACTTTGAAATGGACGGATTTTGTTGGGTAAGGGTATCAAGGGATGTGGAACAAAGGCAGGTAGATGGCGTTGAGGTGCAGGTTAGCCACGATCTCATTGACTGGCACAGTGTGCACATGTACATTTCACAGTTAATTTGTGTAAATAGTTACAGTTAGAAATCTCTTCCATTTTCAAAGTGAGATGAGGTGAGATCTTGTTAAAACAGCAATTACTAAACAGGGTTTCCTGAATATGTTACTGAAAGGCTTTTGAAGCAAAGAGACCTTTTCTTCAGAAGGGTTGCGGAGGAGAGTCATAAACACAAGGGTCAGAATAATCCGGGACAAGGGCGAAATTACCTTAAAACCAGAGTGTCTCAGGCATAACATACATATGGTGAGTCGGATTGCAAAATCGGTGCACAGGGTTTGAGGACTTTACACGTCAAACTCTCACAACTGTGATCAGACAGAAGAAGAGGCTCTTGGAGGGTTCATTTCAGCATTGAAAAAGTCAACTCATTTCTTGTTTTTAAAGCATGATGAGGGCGAGGAATGCATCCCATCAGAATCTTCAGGTTCCCAGAGGAACGCTGGAAACTTCTTGATGTTCCCTTATGCCTCGGATGGACATGAGAACAATAATGACAGGCTCTCTCCGTGCACAATCCGGCATGTCAGCAAAATCTTGATGGCAAAGAAAGACCAGTGCTTTGAGGGTAAGGGGCAGTGCTGCTGAGGGTAAGAGGGTAGTGTCATGTGAGGTGTAGTGAGTGAGTGAGTGTGAGGTGTAGTGAGTGAGTGTGAGGTGTAATAAATGAGTGAGTGTGAGGTGTAGCGAGTGAGTGTGAGGTGGAGTGAGTGATTGAGTGTGAGGTGTAGTGAGTGTGAGGTGGTAAGTGGGTGAGTGTGAGGTGTAGTGAGTGAGTGTGAGGTGTAGTGAGTGAGTGAGTGTGAGGTGTAGTGAGTGAGTGTGAGGTGTAATGAGTGAATGTGAGGTGGAGTGAGTGGGTGAGCATGAGGTGTAGTGAGTAAGTGAGCGTGAGGTGGTGAGTGAGTGTGAGGTGTAGTGAGTAAGTGAGTGTGAAGTGTGAGTGAGTGTGAGGTGTTGTGAGTGAGTGTGAGGATAGTGAGTGAGTGTGAGGTGTAGTGAGTGAGTGAGTGTGAGGTGTAGTGAGTTAGTGGGTGTGAGGTGCAGTGAGTGAGTGTGAGGAGCAGTGAGTGAGTGAGTGTGCGATGTACTGAGGGAGTATGAGATGTAGTGAGTGAGTGTGAGGTGTAGTGAGTGAGTGTGAGGTGGAGTGAGTGAGTGAGTGTGAGGTGTAGTGAGTGAGTGAGTCTGAGGTGTAGTTAGCGGGTGAGTGTGAGTTGTATTGAGTAAGTGAGTGTGAGGTGGTGTGTGAGTGTGAGGTGTAGTAAGTGAGTGTGATGTGTGAGTGAGTGTGAGGTGTAGTGAGTGAGTGAGTGTGAGGTGCAGAGTGAGTGTGAGGTGCAGTGAGTGAGTGTGAGATGTACTGAGTGAGTATGAGGTGTAGTGAGTGAGTGTGAGGTGCAGTGAGTGAGTGTGAGGTGCACTGAGTGAGTGAGTGTGAGGTGTAGTGAGTGAGTGAGTGTGAGATGTAGTGAGTGAGTGTGAGTTGGAGTGAGTAAGTGTGAGGTGTAATGAGTGAGTGTGAGGTGGAGTGAGTGATTGAGTGTGAGGTGTAGTGAGTGTGAGCTGGTAAGTGGGTGAATGTGAGGTGTAGTGAGTGAGTGTGAGGCGTAGTGAGTGAGAGAGTGTGAGGTATAGTGAGTGAGTGTGAGGTGTAATGAGTGAGTGTGAGGTGGAGTGAGCAGGTGAGTTTGAGGTGTAGTGAGTGAGTGTGAGGTGGTGGGTGAGTGAGTGTGAGGTGTAGTGAGTAAGTGAGTGCGAAGTTTGAGTGAGTGAGTGTGAGGTACAGTGAGTGAGTGTGAGGTGCAGTGAGTGAGTGTGAGGTGCAGTGAGTGAGTGTGAGATGTAGTGAGTGAGTGAGGTGGAGTGAGTAAGTGTGAGGTGTAATGAGTGAGTGTGAGGTGGAGTGAGTGATTGAGTGTGAGGTGTAGTGAGTGTGAGCTGGTAAGTGGGTGAATGTGAGGTGTAGTGAGTGAGTGTGAGGTGTAGTGAGTGAGAGAATGTGAGATATAGTGAGTGAGTGTGAGGTGTAATGAGTGAATGTGAGGTGGAGTGAGCAGGTGAGTGTGACGTGTAGCGAGTAAGTGAGTGTGAGGTGTGAGTGAGTGTGAGGTGTTGTGAGTGAGTGTGAGGATAGTGAGTGAGTGTGAGGTGTAGTGAGTGAGTGAGTGTGAGGTGTAGTGAGTTAGTGGGTGTGAGGTGCAGTGAGTGAGTGTGAGGAGCAGTGAGTGAGTGAGTGTGCGATGTACTGAGGGAGTATGAGATGTAGTGAGTGAGTGTGAGGTGTAGTGAGTGAGTGTGAGGTGGAGTGAGTGAGTGAGTGTGAGGTGTAGTGAGTGAGTGAGTCTGAGGTGTAGTTAGCGGGTGAGTGTGAGTTGTATTGAGTAAGTGAGTGTGAGGTGGTGTGTGAGTGTGAGGTGTAGTAAGTGAGTGTGATGTGTGAGTGAGTGTGAGGTGTAGTGAGTGAGTGAGTGTGAGGTGCAGAGTGAGTGTGAGGTGCAGTGAGTGAGTGTGAGATGTACTGAGTGAGTATGAGGTGTAGTGAGTGAGTGAGTGTGAGGTGCAGTGAGTGAGTGTGAGGTGCACTGAGTGAGTGAGTGTGAGGTGTAGTGAGTGAGTGAGTGTGAGATGTAGTGAGTGAGTGTGAGTTGGAGTGAGTAAGTGTGAGGTGTAATGAGTGAGTGTGAGTTGGAGTGAGTGATTGAGTGTGAGGTGTAGTGAGTGTGAGCTGGTAAGTGGGTGAATGTGAGGTGTAGTGAGTGAGTGTGAGGCGTAGTGAGTGAGAGAGTGTGAGGTATAGTGAGTGAGTGTGAGGTGTAATGAGTGAGTGTGAGGTGGAGTGAGCAGGTGAGTTTGAGGTGTAGTGAGTGAGTGTGAGGTGGTGGGTGAGTGAGTGTGAGGTGTAGTGAGTAAGTGAGTGCGAAGTTTGAGTGAGTGAGTGTGAGGTACAGTGAGTGAGTGTGAGGTGCAGTGAGTGAGTGTGAGGTGCAGTGAGTGAGTGTGAGATGTAGTGAGTGAGTGAGGTGGAGTGAGTAAGTGTGAGGTGTAATGAGTGAGTGTGAGGTGGAGTGAGTGATTGAGTGTGAGGTGTAGTGAGTGTGAGCTGGTAAGTGGGTGAATGTGAGGTGTAGTGAGTGAGTGTGAGGTGTAGTGAGTGAGAGAATGTGAGATATAGTGAGTGAGTGTGAGGTGTAATGAGTGAATGTGAGGTGGAGTGAGCAGGTGAGTGTGACGTGTAGCGAGTAAGTGAGTGTGAGGTGGTGAGTGAGTATGAGGTGTAGTGAGTAAGTGAGTGTGAAGTGTGAGTGAGTGAGTGTGAGGTGTAGTGTGAGTGTGAGGTGTAGTGAGTGAGTGTGAGGGGCAGTGAGTGAGTGTGAGGTGCAGTGAGTGAGTGTGAGAAGTACTGAGTGAGTATGAGGTGTAGTGAGTGAGTGAGTGTGGGGTGTAGTGAGTGAGTGTGAGGTGAAGTGAGTGATTGAGTGTGAGGTGTAATGAGTGAGTGTGAGGTACACTGAGTGAGTGTGAGGTGGAGTGAGTGAGTGTGAGGTGGAGTGAGTGAGTGAGTGTGAGGTGTAGTGAGTCTGAGGTGTAGTGAGTGAGTGTGAGGTGTAATGAATTAGTGAGTGTGAGGTGTAGTGAGTGAGTGTGAGGTGTAGTAAGTGTGAGGTGTAATGAGTGAGTGTGAGGTGTAGTGAGTCTGATGTGTAGCGAGTGAGTGTGAGGCGGAGTGAGTGATTGAGTGTGAGGTGTAGTGAGTGTGAGGTGGTAAGTGAGTGAGTGAGAAGTGTAGTGACTGAGTGTGAGGTGTCATGAGTGAATGAGTGAGTGTGAGGTGTAGTGAGTGAGTGAGTGTGAGGTGTTGTGAGTGCATGAGTTTGAGGTGGTGAGTGAGTGAGTGTGAGGTGGCAAGTGTGAGGTGTAGTGAATGATTGAGTGTGAGGTGTAGTGAGTGTGAGGTGGTGAGTGAGTGAGTGTGAGATGTACTGAGTGAATGTGAGGTGTAGTGAGAGAGTGTGAGGTGTATTGAGTGAGTGCGAGGTGCAGTGAGTGATTGTGAGGTGGAGTGAGTGAGTGTGAAATGTAGTGAATGAGTGTGAATTGTAGTGCGTAAGTGTGAGGTGTAATGAGTGAGTGTGAGGTGGAGTGCGTGTGTGTGAGGTGTAATGAGTGAGTGAGTGTGAGGTGTAGTGAGAGAGTGTGAAGTGTAATGAGAGAGTGTGAGGTGCAATGACCGGGTGAGTGTGAGGTGTCGTGTGTCAGTGAGTGTGAATTATGAGTGAGTGAGTGTGACGTGTAGTGAGTGAGTGTGAGGTGTAGTGCGTGAGTGAGTGTGAGGTGCAGTAAGTGAGTGTGAGGTGCAGTGAGTGAGTGTTTGATGTACTGAGTATGAGGTGTAGTGAGTGAGTGAGTGTGAAGTGTAGTGAGAGAGTGTGAGGTGTAGTGAGTGAGTGAGTGTGAGGTGTAGTGAGTGAGTGAGAGGCATAGTGAGTGAGTGAGTGTGAGGTGTAGTGAGTGAGTGTGAAGTGTAATGAGTGAGTGTGCGGTGGACTGAGTGAGTGAGTGTGAGGTGTAGTGAGTGATGTGTAGTGAGTGAGTGTGTGTGAGGTGTAGTGAGTGAGTGCGAGGAGCAGTGAGTGAGTGTGAGGTGGAGTGAGTGAGTGAATGTGAGATGTAGTGTGTGAGTGAGTGTGAGGTGTAGTGCGTGAGTGTGAGGTGTAGTGAGTGCGTGAGAGTGAGGTGTAATGAGTGAGTGTGACGTGTAGTGAGTGAGTGTGAGGTGTAGTGAGTGAGCGAGTGTAAGGTGTAGTGAGTGAGTGTGAGGTGCAGTGAGTGAGTGTGATGTGCAATGAGTGAGTGAGTGTGGGATGTACTGAGTGAGTATGAGGTGTAGTTAGTGAGTGAGTGTGAGGTGTAGTGAGTCTGATGTGTAGCGAGTGAGTGTGAGGCGGAGTGAGTGATTGAGTGTGAGGTGTAGTGAGTGTGAGGTGGTAAGTGAGTGAGTGAGAAGTGTAGTGACTGAGTGTGAGGTGTCATGAGTGAATGAGTGAGTGTGAGGTGTAGTGAGTGAGTGAGTGTGAGGTGTTGTGAGTGCATGAGTTTGAGGTGGTGAGTGAGTGAGTGTGAGGTGGCAAGTGTGAGGTGTAGTGAATGATTGAGTGTGAGGTGTAGTGAGTGTGAGGTGGTGAGTGAGTGAGTGTGAGATGTACTGAGTGAATGTGAGGTGTAGTGAGAGAGTGTGAGGTGTATTGAGTGAGTGCGAGGTGCAGTGAGTGATTGTGAGGTGGAGTGAGTGAGTGTGAAATGTAGTGAATGAGTGTGAATTGTAGTGCGTAAGTGTGAGGTGTAATGAGTGAGTGTGAGGTGGAGTGCGTGTGTGTGAGGTGTAATGAGTGAGTGAGTGTGAGGTGTAGTGAGAGAGTGTGAAGTGTAATGAGAGAGTGTGAGGTGCAATGACCGGGTGAGTGTGAGGTGTCGTGTGTCAGTGAGTGTGAATTATGAGTGAGTGAGTGTGACGTGTAGTGAGTGAGTGTGAGGTGTAGTGCGTGAGTGAGTGTGAGGTGCAGTAAGTGAGTGTGAGGTGCAGTGAGTGAGTGTTTGATGTACTGAGTATGAGGTGTAGTGAGTGAGTGAGTGTGAAGTGTAGTGAGAGAGTGTGAGGTGTAGTGAGTGAGTGAGTGTGAGGTGTAGTGAGTGAGTGAGAGGCATAGTGAGTGAGTGAGTGTGAGGTGTAGTGAGTGAGTGTGAAGTGTAATGAGTGAGTGTGCGGTGGACTGAGTGAGTGAGTGTGAGGTGTAGTGAGTGATGTGTAGTGAGTGAGTGTGTGTGAGGTGTAGTGAGTGAGTGCGAGGAGCAGTGAGTGAGTGTGAGGTGGAGTGAGTGAGTGAATGTGAGATGTAGTGTGTGAGTGAGTGTGAGGTGTAGTGCGTGAGTGTGAGGTGTAGTGAGTGCGTGAGTGTGAGGTGTAATGAGTGAGTGTGACGTGTAGTGAGTGAGTGTGAGGTGTAGTGAGTGAGCGAGTGTAAGGTGTAGTGAGTGAGTGTGAGGTGCAGTGAGTGAGTGTGATGTGCAATGAGTGAGTGAGTGTGGGATGTACTGAGTGAGTATGAGGTGTAGTTAGTGAGTGAGTGTGAGGTGTAGTAAGTGAGTGAGTTTGAGGTGTAGTGAGTGAGTGTGAGTAGCACTGAGTGAGTGTGAGTTGGAGTGAGTGAGTGTGAGATTTGAGTGAGTGTGAGGTGTAGTGAGTGAGTCTGAGGTGCAGTGAGTGAGTGTGAGGTGCAGTGAGTGAGTGTGAGGGGTAGTGAGTGAGTGAGTGTGTGGTGTACTGAGTGAATGAGTGTGAGGTGTAGTGAGTGAGTGTGAAGTGTAATGAGTGAGTGCGAGGTGGGCTGAGTGAGTGAGTGTGAAGTTTAGTGAGTGAGTGAGTGTGAGGTGTAGTGAGTGAGTATGAGGTGCAGTGAGTGAGTGTGAGGTGGAGTGAGTGAGTGTGAGATGTAGTGAGTGGTTGAGTGTGAGGTGTAGTGAGTGAGTGTGAGGTGTAGTGAGTACATGAGTGTGAGGTGTAGTGAGTGCGTGAGTGTGAGGTGCAATGAGTGAGTGTGAGGTGTAGTGAGTGATTGTGAGGGGTAGTGAGCGAGTGTGAGGTGTAGTGAGTGTGAGATGTAGTGAGTGAGTGAGTGTGAGGTGTACTGAGTGAGTCTGAGGTGTAGTGAGTGAGTGTGAGGTGTTATAAATGAGTGAGTGTGAGGTGTAGTGAGTGAGTGTGAGATGTAGTGTGTAAGTATGAGGTGTAGTGAGTGAGTGTGAGGTGGAGTGAGTGAGTGTGAGGTGTAGTGAGTGTGAGGTGGTAAGTGGGTGAGTGTGAGGTGAAGTGAGTGGGTGTGAGGTGTAGTGAGTGAGTGATTGTGAGGTGTAGTGAGTGAGTGTGAGGTGTAATGAGTGAGTGTGAGCTGGAGTGAGTGGGTGAGTGTGAGGTGTAGTGAGTAAGTGAGTGTGAGGTGGTGAGTGAGTGTGAGGTGTAGTGAGTGAGTGAGTGTGAAGTGTGAGTGAGTGTGAGGTGTACTGAGTGAGTGAGTGTGAGGTGTAGTGAGTGAGTGTGAGGTGTAGTGAGTGAGAGTGTGAGGTGCAGCGAGTGAGTGTGAGGAGCAGAGAGTGAGTGAGTGTGAGGTGCAGTGAGTGAGTGTGATGTGCAATGAGTGAGTGAGTGTGGGATGTACTGAGTGAGTATGAGGTGTAGTTAGTGAGTGAGTGTGAGTTGGAGTGAGTGAGTGAGTGTGAGATGTAGTGAGTGAGTGAGTGTGAGGTGTAGTGAGTGAGTCTGAGGTGCAGTGAGTGAGTGCGAGGTGCAGTGAGTGAGTGAGGGTGAGTGAGTGAGTGTGAGGTGTACTGAGTGAGTGAGTGTGATGTGTAGTGAGTGAGTGTGAGGTGTACTGAGTGAATGAGTGTGATGTGTAGTGAGTGAGTGTGAAGTGTAATGAGTGATTGCGAGGTGGACTGAGTGAGTGATTGTGAAGTGTAGTGAGTGAGTGAGTGTGAGGTGTAGTGAGTGAGTACGAGGTGCAGTTAGTGAGTGTGAGGTGGAGTGAGTGAGTGTGAGATGTAGTGAGTGAGTGAGTGTGAGGTGTAGTGAGTGAGTGTGAGGTGTAGTGAGTATATGAGTGTGAGGTGTAGTGAGTGTGAGGTGTAATGAGTGAGTGTGAGGTGTAGTGAGTGAGTGTGAGGGGTAGTGAGCGAGTGTGAGGTGTAGTGAGTGTGAGATGTAGTGAGTGAGTGAGTGTGAGGTATAGTGAGTGAGTCTCAGGTGTAGTGAGTGAGTGTGAGGTGTAATAAATGAGTGAGTGTGAGGAGTAGTGAGTGAGTGTGAGATGTAGTGTGTAAGTGTGAGGTGTAGTGAGTGAGTGTGTGGTGTAGTGAGTGAGTGAGTGTGAGGTGTAGTGAGTGAGTGAGTGTGAGGTGTAGTGAGCGGGTGATTGTGATGTGTAGTGAGTAAGTGAGTGTGAGGTGGTGCGTGAGTGTGAGGTGTTGTGAGTAAGTGAGTGTGAAGTGTGAGTGAGTGAGTGTGAGGTGTAGTGAGTGAGTGAGTGTGAGATGTAGTGAGTGAGTGTGAGGTGTAGTGAGTGAGTGTGAAGTGTAGTGTGTGAGTGAGTGTGAGGTGCAGTGAGTGAGTGTGAGGTGCAGTGAGTGAGCGAGTGTGAGATGTGAGTGAGTGTGAGTTGGTAAGTGGGAGAGTGTGAGGTATAGTGAGTAATTGAGTGTGAAGTGTGAGTGAGTGGGAGGTGTACTGAGTGAGTGAGTGTGAGGTGTAGTGAGTGAGTGTGAGGTTTAGTGTTTGAGTGAGTGTGAGGTGTACTGAGTGAGTGAGTGTGAAGTGCAGTGAGTGAGTGTGAGGAGCAGTGAGTGAGTGTGAGATGTACTGAGTGTGTATGAGGTGTAATGAGTGAGTGAGTGAGAGGTGTAGTGAGCAAGTGTGAGGTATAGTGAGTGAGTGTGAGGTGTAATGAGTGAGTGTGAGGTGGAGTGAGCAGGTGAGTTTGAGGTGTAGTGAGTAAGTGAGTGTGAGGTGTTGGGTGAGTGAGTGTGAGGTGTAGTGAGTAAGTGAGTGTGAAGTTTGAGTGAGTGTGAGGTGTAGTGAGTGAGTGTGAGGTGTAGTGAGTGAGTGAGTGTGAGGTACAGTGAGTGAGTGAGTGTGAGGTACAGTGAGTGAGTGTGAGGTGCAGTGAGTGAGTGAGTGTGGGATGTAGTGAGTGAGTGTGAGGTGGAGTGAGTAAGTGTGAGGTGTAATGAGTGAGTGTGAGGTGGAGTGAGTGATTGAGTGTGAGGTGTAGTGAGTGAGTGAGCTGGTAAGTGGGTGAATGTGAGGTGTAGTGAGTGAGTGTGAGGTGTAGTGAGTGAGAGAGTGTGAGGTATAGTGAGTGAGTGTGAGGTGTAATGAGTGAGTGTGAGGTGGAGTGAGCAGGTGAGTTTGAGGTTTAGTGAGTAAGTGAGTGTGAGGTGGTGTGTGAGTGAGTGTGAGGTGTAGTGAGTAAGTGAGTGTGAAGTTTGAGTGAGTGAGTGTGAGGTGTAGTGAGTGAGTGTGAGGTGTAGTGAGTGAGTGAGTGTGAGGTACAGTGAGTGAGTGAGTGTGAGGTGCAGTGAGTGAGTGAGTGTGCGATGTAGTGAGTGAGTGTGAGGTGGAGTGAGTAAGTGTGAGGTGTAATGAGTGAGTGTGAGGTGGAGTGAGTGATTGAGTGTGAGGTGTAGTGAGTGTGAGCTGGTAAGTGGGTGAATGTGAGGTGTAGTGAGTGAGTGTGTGGTGTAGTGAGTGAGAGAGTGTGAGGTATAGTGAGTGAGTGTGAGGTGTAATGAGTGAATGTGAGGTGGAGTGAGCAGGTGAGTGTGACGTGTAGTGAGTAAGTGAGTGTGAGGTGGTGAGTGAGTATGAGGTGTAGTGAGTAAGTGAGTGTGAAGTGTGAGTGAGTGAGTGTGAGCTGTAGTGTGTGAGTGTGAGGTGTAGTGAGTGAGTGTGAGGTGCAGTGAGTGAGTGTGAGGTGCAGTGAGTGAGTGTGAGGTGCAGTGAGTGAGTGAGTGTGAGAAGTACTGTGTGAGTGTGAGGTGTAGTGAGTGAGTGTGGGGTGTAGTGAGTGAGTGTGAGGTGAAGTGAGTGATTGAGTTTGAGGTGTAATGAGTGAGTGTGAGGTACACTGAGTGAGTGTGAGGTGGAGTGAGTGAGTGTGAGGTGGAGTGAGTGAGTGTGAGGTGCAGTGAGTCTGAGGTGTAGCGAGTGAGTGTGAGGTGTAATGAATTAGTGAGTGTGAGGTGTAGTGAGCCT
Source organism: Somniosus microcephalus (assembly GCF_052327205.1). NCBI lineage: Eukaryota > Metazoa > Chordata > Chondrichthyes > Squaliformes > Somniosidae > Somniosus > Somniosus microcephalus. The sequence goes on along the minus strand of NC_140999.1, from coordinate 76,111,062 downwards.
GAGGTGTAGCGACTGAGTGTGAGGCGGAGTGAGTGATTGAGTGTGAGGTGTAGTGAGTGTGAGGTGGTAAGTGAGTGAGTGAGAAGTGTAGTGACTGAGTGTGAGGTGTCATGAGTGAATGAGTGAGTGTGAGGTGTAGTGAGTGAGTGAGTGTGAGGTGTTGTGAGTGCATGAGTTTGAGGTGGTGAGTGAGTGAGTGTGAGGTGGCAAGTGTGAGGTGGAGTGTGAGGTGTAGTGAGTGTGAGGTGGTGAGTGAGTGAGTGTGAGATGTACTGGGTGAATGTGAGGTGTAGTGAGAGAGTGTGAGGTGTAATGAGTGAGTGTGAGGTGTATTGAGTGAGTGCGAGGTGCAGTGAGTGATTGTGAGGTGGAGTGAGTGAGTGTGAAATGTAGTGAATGAGTGTGAATTGTAGTGCGTAAGTGTGAGGTGTAATGAGTGAGTGTGAGGTGGAGTGCGTGTGTGTGAGGTGTAATGAGTGAGTGAGTGTGAGGTGTAGTGAGAGAGTGTGAAGTGTAATGAGAGAGTGTGAGGTGCAGTGACCGGGTGAGTGTGAGGTGTCGTGTGTCAGTGAGTGTGAATTATGAGTGAGTGAGTGTGACGTGTAGTGAGTGAGTGTGAGGTGTAGTGCGTGAGTGAATGTGAGGTGCAGTAAGTGAGTGTGAGGTGCAGTGAGTGAGTGTTTGATGTACTGAGTATGAGGTGTAGTGAGTGAGTGAGTGTGAAGTGTAGTGAGTGAGTGTGAGATGTAGTGAGTGAGTGAGTGTGAGGTGTAGTGAGTGAGTGAGAGGCATAGTGAGTGAGTGAGTGTGAAGTGTAATGAGTGAGTGTGAGGTGGACTGAGTGAGTGAGTGTGAGGTGTAGTGAGTGATGTGTAGTGAGTGAGTGTGTGTGAGGTGTAGTGAGTGAGTGCGAGGTGCAGTGAGTGAGTGTGAGGTGGAGTGAGTGAGTGTGAGATGTAGTGTGTGAGTGAGTGTGAGGTGTAGTGAGTGAGTGTGAGTTGTAGTGAGTGCGTGAGTGTGAGGTGTAGTGAGTGTGTGAGTGTGAGGTGTAATGAGTGAGTGTGACGTGTAGTGAGTGAGTGTGAGGTGTAGTGAGTGAGCGAGTGTAAGGTGTAGTGAGTGAGTGTGAGGTGCAGTGAGTGAGTGTGATGTGCAATGAGTGAGTGAGTGTGGGATGTACTGAGTGAGTATGAGGTGTAGTTAGTGAGTGAGTGTGAGGTGTAGTAAGTGAGTGAGTTTAAGGTGTAGTGAGTGAGTGTGAGTAGCACTGAGGGAGTGTGAGTTGGAGTGAGTGAGTGAGTGTGAGATGTAGTGAGTGAGTGAGTGTGAGGTGCAGTGAGTGAGTCTGAGGTTCAGTGAGTGAGTGCGAGGTGCAGTGAGTGAGTGTGAGGGGTAGTGAGTGAGTGAGTGTGTGGTGTAGTGAGTGAATGAGTGTGAGGTGTAGTGAGTGAGTGTGAAGTGTAATGAGTGAGTGCGAGGTGGACTGAGTGAGTGAGTGTGAAGTTTAGTGAGTGAGTGAGTGTGAGGTGTAGTGAGTGAGTATGAGGTGCAGTGAGTGAGTGTGAGGTGGAGTGAGTGAGTGTGAGATGTAGTGAGTGAGTGAGTGTGAGGTGTAGTGAGTGAGTGTGAGGTGTAGTGAGTACATGAGTGTGAGGTGTAGTGAGAGCGTGAGTGTGAGGTGTAATGAGTGAGTGTGAGGTGTAGTGAGTGATTGTGAGGGGTAGTGAGCGAGTGTGAGGTGTAGTGAGTGTGAGATGTAGTGAGTGAATGAGTGTGAGGTGTACTGAGTGAGTCTGAGGTGTAGTGAGTGAGTGTGAGGTGTAGTGTGTAAGTATGAGGTGTAGTGAGTGAGTGTGAGGTGGAGTGAGTGAGTGTGAGGTGTAGTGAGTGTGAGGTGGTAAGTGGGTGAGTGTGAGGTGAAGTGAGTGGGTGTGAGGTGTAGTGAGTGAGTGATTGTGAGGTGTAGTGAGTGAGTGTGAGGTGTAATGAGTGAGTGTGAGCTGGAGTGAGTGGGTGAGCGTGAGGTGTAGTGAGTAAGTGAGTGTGAGGTGGTGAGTGAGTGTGAGGTGTAGTGAGTGAGTGAGTGTGAAGTGTGAGTGAGTGTGAGGTGTACTGAGTGAGTGAGTGTGAGGTGTAGTGAGTGAGTGTGAGGTGTAGTGAGTGAGTGAGTGTGAGGTGCAGCGAGTGAGTGTGAGGAGCAGAGAGTGAGTGAGTGTGAGGTGCAGTGAGTGAGTGTGATGTGCAATGAGTGAGTGAGTGTGGGATGTACTGAGTGAGTATGAGGTGTAGTTAGTGAGTGAGTGTGAGTTGGAGTGAGTGAGTGAGTGTGAGATGTAGTGAGTGAGTGAGTGAGTGTGAGGTGTAGTGAGTAAGTCTGAGGTGCAGTGAGTGAATGAGTGTGAGGTGTAGTGAGTGAGTGTGAAGTGTAATGAGTGATTGTGAGGTGGACTGAGTGAGTGATTGTGAAGTGTAGTGAGTGAGTGTGAGGTGTAGTGAGTGAGTACGAGGTGCAGTGAGTGAGTGTGAGGTGGAGTGAGTGAGTGTGAGGTGTAGTGAGTACATGAGTGTGAGGTGTAGTGAGTGCATGAGTGTGAGGTGTAATGAGTGAGTGTGAGGTTTAGTGAGTGAGTGTGAGGGGTAGTGAGCGAGTGTATGGTGTAGTGAGTGTGAGATGTAGTGAGTGAGTGAGTGTGAGGTATAGTGAGTGAGTCTCAGGTGTAGTGAGTGAGTGTGCGGTGTAATAAATGAGTGAGTGTGAGGAGTAGTGAGTGAGTGTGAGATGTAGTGTGCAAGTGTGAGGTGTAGTGAGTGAGTGTGAGGTGTAGTGAGTGAGTGTGGGGTGTAGTGAGTGAGTGTGAGGTGAAGTGAGTGATTGAGTGTGAGGTGTAATGAGTGAGTGTGAGGTACACTGAGTGAGTGTGAGGTGGAGTGAGTGAGTGTGAGGTGTCATGAGTGAATGAGTGAGTGTGAGGTGTAGTGAGTGAGTGAGTGTGAGGTGTTGTGAGTGCATGAGTTTGAGGTGGTGAGTGAGTGAGTGTGAGGTGGCAAGTGTGAGGTGGAGTGTGAGGTGTAGTGAGTGTGAGGTGGTGAGTGAGTGAGTGTGAGATGTACTGGGTGAATGTGAGGTGTAGTGAGAGAGTGTGAGGTGTAATGAGTGAGTGTGAGGTGTATTGAGTGAGTGCGAGGTGCAGTGAGTGATTGTGAGGTGGAGTGAGTGAGTGTGAAATGTAGTGAATGAGTGTGAATTGTAGTGCGTAAGTGTGAGGTGTAATGAGTGAGTGTGAGGTGGAGTGCGTGTGTGTGAGGTGTAATGAGTGAGTGAGTGTGAGGTGTAGTGAGAGAGTGTGAAGTGTAATGAGAGAGTGTGAGGTGCAGTGACCGGGTGAGTGTGAGGTGTCGTGTGTCAGTGAGTGTGAATTATGAGTGAGTGAGTGTGACGTGTAGTGAGTGAGTGTGAGGTGTAGTGCGTGAGTGAATGTGAGGTGCAGTAAGTGAGTGTGAGGTGCAGTGAGTGAGTGTTTGATGTACTGAGTATGAGGTGTAGTGAGTGAGTGAGTGTGAAGTGTAGTGAGTGAGTGTGAGATGTAGTGAGTGAGTGAGTGTGAGGTGTAGTGAGTGAGTGAGAGGCATAGTGAGTGAGTGAGTGTGAAGTGTAATGAGTGAGTGTGAGGTGGACTGAGTGAGTGAGTGTGAGGTGTAGTGAGTGATGTGTAGTGAGTGAGTGTGTGTGAGGTGTAGTGAGTGAGTGCGAGGTGCAGTGAGTGAGTGTGAGGTGGAGTGAGTGAGTGTGAGATGTAGTGTGTGAGTGAGTGTGAGGTGTAGTGAGTGAGTGTGAGTTGTAGTGAGTGCGTGAGTGTGAGGTGTAGTGAGTGTGTGAGTGTGAGGTGTAATGAGTGAGTGTGACGTGTAGTGAGTGAGTGTGAGGTGTAGTGAGTGAGCGAGTGTAAGGTGTAGTGAGTGAGTGTGAGGTGCAGTGAGTGAGTGTGATGTGCAATGAGTGAGTGAGTGTGGGATGTACTGAGTGAGTATGAGGTGTAGTTAGTGAGTGAGTGTGAGGTGTAGTAAGTGAGTGAGTTTAAGGTGTAGTGAGTGAGTGTGAGTAGCACTGAGGGAGTGTGAGTTGGAGTGAGTGAGTGAGTGTGAGATGTAGTGAGTGAGTGAGTGTGAGGTGCAGTGAGTGAGTCTGAGGTTCAGTGAGTGAGTGCGAGGTGCAGTGAGTGAGTGTGAGGGGTAGTGAGTGAGTGAGTGTGTGGTGTAGTGAGTGAATGAGTGTGAGGTGTAGTGAGTGAGTGTGAAGTGTAATGAGTGAGTGCGAGGTGGACTGAGTGAGTGAGTGTGAAGTTTAGTGAGTGAGTGAGTGTGAGGTGTAGTGAGTGAGTATGAGGTGCAGTGAGTGAGTGTGAGGTGGAGTGAGTGAGTGTGAGATGTAGTGAGTGAGTGAGTGTGAGGTGTAGTGAGTGAGTGTGAGGTGTAGTGAGTACATGAGTGTGAGGTGTAGTGAGAGCGTGAGTGTGAGGTGTAATGAGTGAGTGTGAGGTGTAGTGAGTGATTGTGAGGGGTAGTGAGCGAGTGTGAGGTGTAGTGAGTGTGAGATGTAGTGAGTGAATGAGTGTGAGGTGTACTGAGTGAGTCTGAGGTGTAGTGAGTGAGTGTGAGGTGTAGTGTGTAAGTATGAGGTGTAGTGAGTGAGTGTGAGGTGGAGTGAGTGAGTGTGAGGTGTAGTGAGTGTGAGGTGGTAAGTGGGTGAGTGTGAGGTGAAGTGAGTGGGTGTGAGGTGTAGTGAGTGAGTGATTGTGAGGTGTAGTGAGTGAGTGTGAGGTGTAATGAGTGAGTGTGAGCTGGAGTGAGTGGGTGAGCGTGAGGTGTAGTGAGTAAGTGAGTGTGAGGTGGTGAGTGAGTGTGAGGTGTAGTGAGTGAGTGAGTGTGAAGTGTGAGTGAGTGTGAGGTGTACTGAGTGAGTGAGTGTGAGGTGTAGTGAGTGAGTGTGAGGTGTAGTGAGTGAGTGAGTGTGAGGTGCAGCGAGTGAGTGTGAGGAGCAGAGAGTGAGTGAGTGTGAGGTGCAGTGAGTGAGTGTGATGTGCAATGAGTGAGTGAGTGTGGGATGTACTGAGTGAGTATGAGGTGTAGTTAGTGAGTGAGTGTGAGTTGGAGTGAGTGAGTGAGTGTGAGATGTAGTGAGTGAGTGAGTGAGTGTGAGGTGTAGTGAGTAAGTCTGAGGTGCAGTGAGTGAATGAGTGTGAGGTGTAGTGAGTGAGTGTGAAGTGTAATGAGTGATTGTGAGGTGGACTGAGTGAGTGATTGTGAAGTGTAGTGAGTGAGTGTGAGGTGTAGTGAGTGAGTACGAGGTGCAGTGAGTGAGTGTGAGGTGGAGTGAGTGAGTGTGAGGTGTAGTGAGTACATGAGTGTGAGGTGTAGTGAGTGCATGAGTGTGAGGTGTAATGAGTGAGTGTGAGGTTTAGTGAGTGAGTGTGAGGGGTAGTGAGCGAGTGTATGGTGTAGTGAGTGTGAGATGTAGTGAGTGAGTGAGTGTGAGGTATAGTGAGTGAGTCTCAGGTGTAGTGAGTGAGTGTGCGGTGTAATAAATGAGTGAGTGTGAGGAGTAGTGAGTGAGTGTGAGATGTAGTGTGCAAGTGTGAGGTGTAGTGAGTGAGTGTGAGGTGTAGTGAGTGAGTGTGGGGTGTAGTGAGTGAGTGTGAGGTGAAGTGAGTGATTGAGTGTGAGGTGTAATGAGTGAGTGTGAGGTACACTGAGTGAGTGTGAGGTGGAGTGAGTGAGTGTGAGGCGGAGTGAGTGAGTGAGTGTGAGGTGTAGTGAGTCTGAGGTGTAGCGAGTGAGTGTGAGGTGTAATGAATTAGTGAGTGTGAGGTGTAGTGAGTGAGTGTGAGGTGTAGTAAGTGTGAGGTGTAATGAGTGAGTGTGAGGTGTAGTGAGTCTGATGTGTAGCGAGTGAGTGTGAGGCGGAGTGAGTGAGTGAGTGTGAGGTGTAGTGAGTCTGAGGTGTAGCGAGTGAGTGTGAGGTGTAATGAATTAGTGAGTGTGAGGTGTAGTGAGTGAGTGTGAGGTGTAGTAAGTGTGAGGTGTAATGAGTGAGTGTGAGGTGTAGTGAGTCTGATGTGTAGCGAGTGAGTGTGAGGCGGAGTGAGTGATTGAGTGTGAGGTGTAGTGAGTGTGAGGTGGTAAGTGAGTGAGTGAGAAGTGTAGTGACTGAGTGTGAGGTGTCATGAGTGAATGAGTGAGTGTGAGGTGTAGTGAGTGAGTGAGTGTGAGGTGTTGTGAGTGCATGAGTTTGAGGTGGTGAGTGAGTGAGTGTGAGGTGGCAAGTGTGAGGTGTAGTGAATGATGGAGTGTGAGGTGTAGTGAGTGTGAGGTGGTGAGTGAGTGAGTGTGAGATGTACTGAGTGAATGTGAGGTGTAGTGAGAGAGTGTGAGGTGTATTGAGTGAGTGCGAGGTGCAGTGAGTGATTGTGAGGTGGAGTGAGTGAGTGTGAAATGTAGTGAATGAGTGTGAATTGTAGTGCGTAAGTGTGAGGTGTAATGAGTGAGTGTGAGGTGGAGTGCGTGTGTGTGAGGTGTAATGAGTGAGTGAGTGTGAGGTGTAGTGAGAGAGTGTGAAGTGTAATGAGAGAGTGTGAGGTGCAATGACCGGGTGAGTGTGAGGTGTCGTGTGTCAGTGAGTGTGAATTATGAGTGAGTGAGTGTGACATGTAGTGAGTGAGTGTGAGGTGTAGTGCGTGAGTGAGTGTGAGGTGCAGTAAGTGAGTGTGAGGTGCAGTGAGTGAGTGTTTGATGTACTGAGTATGAGGTGTAGTGAGTGAGTGAGTGTGAAGTGTAGTGAGTGAGTGTGAGGCATAGTGAGTGAGTGAGTGTGAGGTGTAGTGAGTGAGTGTGAAGTGTAATGAGTGAGTGTGAGGTGGACTGAGTGAGTGAGTGTGAGGTGTAGTGAGTGATGTGTAGTGAGTGAGTGTGTGTGAGGTGTAGTGAGTGAGTGCGAGGAGCAGTGAGTGAGTGTGAGGTGGAGTGAGTGAGTGAATGTGAGATGTAGTGCGTGAGTGAGTGTGAGGTGTAGTGCGTGAGTGTGAGATGTAGTGAGTGCATGAGTGTGAGGTGTAATGAGTGAGTGTGATGTGTAGTGAGTGAGTGTGAGGTGTAGTGAGTGAGCGAGTGTAAGGTGTAGTGAGTGAGTGTGAGGTGCAGTGAGTGAGTGTGATGTGCAATGAGTGAGTGAGTGTGGGATGTACTGAGTGAGTATGAGGTGTAGTTAGTGAGTGAGTGTGAGGTGTAGTAAGTGAGTGAGTTTGAGGTGTAGTGAGTGAGTGTGAGTAGCACTGAGTGAGTGTGAGTTGGAGTGAGTGAGTGTGAGATTTGAGTGAGTGTGAGGTGTAGTGAGTGAGTCTGAGGTGCAGTGAGTGAGTGTGAGGTGCAGTGAGTGAGTGTGAGGGGTAGTGAGTGAGTGAGTGTGTGGTGTACTGAGTGAACGAGTGTGAGGTGTAGTGAGTGAGTGTGAAGTGTAATGAGTGAGTGCGAGGTGGGCTGAGTGAGTGAGTGTGAAGTTTAGTGAGTGAGTGAGTGAGGTGTAGTGAGTGGTTGAGTGTGAGGTGTAGTGAGTGAGTGTGAGGTGTAGTGAGTACATGAGTGTGAGGTGTAGTGAGTGCGTGAGTGTGAGGTGCAATGAGTGAGTGTGAGGTGTAGTGAGTGATTGTGAGGGGTAGTGAGCGAGTGTGAGGTGTAGTGAGTGTGAGATGTAGTGAGTGAGTGAGTGTGAGGTGTACTGAGTGAGTCTGAGGTGTAGTGAGTGAGTGTGAGGTGTTATAAATGAGTGAGTGTGAGGTGTAGTGAGTGAGTGTGAGATGTGTGTAAGTATGAGGTGTAGTGAGTGAGTGTGAGGTGGAGTGAGTGAGTGTGAGGTGTAGTGAGTGTGAGGTGGTAAGTGGGTGAGTGTGAGGTGAAGTGAGTGGGTGTGAGGTGTAGTGAGTGAGTGATTGTGAGGTGTAGTGAGTGAGTGTGAGGTGTAATGAGTGAGTGTGAGCTGGAGTGAGTGGGTGAGTGTGAGGTGTAGTGAGTAAGTGAGTGTGAGGTGGTGAGTGAGTGTGAGGTGTAGTGAGTGAGTGAGTGTGAAGTGTGAGTGAGAGTGAGGTGTACTGAGTGAGTGAGTGTGAGGTGTAGTGAGTGAGTGTGAGGTGTAGTGAGTGAGTGAGTGTGAGGTGCAGCGAGTGAGTGTGAGGAGCAGAGAGTGAGTGAGTGTGAGGTGCAGTGAGTGAGTGTAATGTGCAAAGAGTGAGTGAGTGTGGGATGTACTGAGTGAGTATGAGGTGTAGTTAGTGAGTGAGTGTGAGTTGGAGTGAGTGAGTGAGTGTGAGATGTAGTGAGTGAGTGAGTGTGAGGTGTAGTGAGTGAGTCTGAGGTGCAGTGAGTGAGTGCGAGGTGCAGTGAGTGAGTGAGGGTGAGTGAGTGAGTGTGAGGTGTACTGAGTGAGTGAGTGTGATGTGTAGTGAGTGAGTGTGAGGTGTACTGAGTGAATGAGTGTGATGTGTAGTGAGTGAGTGTGAAGTGTAATGAGTGATTGCGAGGTGGACTGAGTGAGTGATTGTGAAGTGTAGTGAGTGAGTGAGTGTGAGGTGTAGTGAGTGAGTACGAGGTGCAGTTAGTGAGTGTGAGGTGGAGTGAGTGAGTGTGAGATGTAGTGAGTGAGTGAGTGTGAGGTGTAGTAAGTGAGTGTGAGGTGTAGTGAGTATATGAGTGTGAGGTGTAGTGAGTGTGAGGTGTAATGAGTGAGTGTGAGGTGTAGTGAGTGAGTGTGAGGGGTAGTGAGCGAGTGTGAGTTGTAGTGAGTGTGAGATGTAGTGAGTGAGTGAGTGTGAGGTATAGTGAGTGAGTCTCAGGTGTAGTGAGTGAGTGTGAGGTGTAATAAATGAGTGAGTGTGAGGAGTAGTGAGTGAGTGTGAGATGTAGTGTGTAAGTGTGAGGTGTAGTGAGTGAGTGTGTGGTGTAGTGAGTGAGTGAGTGTGAGGTGTAGTGAGTGAGTGAGTGTGAGGTGTAGTGAGCGGGTGATTGTGATGTGTAGTGAGTAAGTGAGTGTGAGGTGGTGCGTGAGTGTGAGGTGTTGTGAGTAAGTGAGTGTGAAGTGTGAGTGAGTGAGTGTGAGGTGTAGTGAGTGAGTGAGTGTGAGATGTAGTGAGTGAGTGTGAGGTGTAGTGAGTGAGTGTGAAGTGTAGTGTGTGAGTGATTGTGAGGTGCAGTGAGTGAGTGTGAGGTGCAGTGAGTGAGCGAGTGTGAGATGTGAGTGAGTGTGAGTTGGTAAGTGGGAGAGTGTGAGGTATAGTGAGTAATTGAGTGTGAAGTGTGAGTGAGTGGGAGGTGTACTGAGTGAGTGAGTGTGAGGTGTAGTGAGTGAGTGTGAGGTTTAGTGTTTGAGTGAGTGTGAGGTGTACTGAGTGAGTGAGTGTGAAGTGCAGTGAGTGAGTGTGAGGAGCAGTGAGTGAGTGAGTGTGAGATGTACTGAGTGTGTATGAGGTGTAATGAGTGAGTGAGTGAGAGGTGTAGTGAGCAAGTGTGAGGTATAGTGAGTGAGTGTGAGGTGTAATGAGTGAGTGTGAGGTGGAGTGAGCAGGTGAGTTTGAGGTGTAGTGAGTAAGTGAGTGTGAGGTGTTGGGTGAGTGAGTGTGAGGTGTAGTGAGTAAGTGAGTGTGAAGTTTGAGTGAGTGTGAGGTGTAGTGAGTGAGTGTGAGGTGTAGTGAGTGAGTGAGTGTGAGGTACAGTGAGTGAGTGAGTGTGAGGTACAGTGAGTGAGTGTGAGGTGCAGTGAGTGAGTGAGTGTGGGATGTAGTGAGTGAGTGTGAGGTGGAGTGAGTAAGTGTGAGGTGTAATGAGTGAGTGTGAGGTGGAGTGAGTGATTGAGTGTGAGGTGTAGTGAGTGAGTGTGAGGTGTAATGAGTGAGTGTGAGGTGGAGTGAGCAGGTGAGTTTGAGGTTTAGTGAGTAAGTGAGTGTGAGGTGGTGTGTGAGTGAGTGTGAGGTGTAGTGAGTAAGTGAGTGTGAAGTTTGAGTGAGTGAGTGTGAGGTGTAGTGAGTGAGTGTGAGGTGTAGTGAGTGAGTGAGTGTGAGGTACAGTGAGTGAGTGAGTGTGAGGTGCAGTGAGTGAGTGAGTGTGAGATGTAGTGAGTGAGTGTGAGGTGTAGTGAGTAAGTGAGTGTGAAGTTTGAGTGAGTGAGTGTGAGGTGTAGTGAGTGAGTGTGAGGTGTAATGAGTGAATGTGAGGTGGAGTGAGCAGGTGAGTGTGACGTGTAGTGAGTAAGTGAGTGTGAGGTGGTGAGTGAGTATGAGGTGTAGTGAGTAAGTGAGTGTGAAGTGTGAGTGAGTGAGTGTGAGCTGTAGTGTGTGAGTGTGAGGTGTAGTGAGTGAGTGTGAGGTGCAGTGAGTGAGTGAGTGTGAGGTGCAGTGAGTGAGTGTGAGGTGCAGTGAGTGACTGTGAGAAGTACTGTGTGAGTGTGAGGTGTAGTGAGTGAGTGTGGGGTGTAGTGAGTGAGTGTGAGGTGAAGTGAGTGATTGAGTTTGAGGTGTAATGAGTGAGTGTGAGGTACACTGAGTGAGTGTGAGGTGGAGTGAGTGAGTGTGAGGTGGAGTGAGTGAGTGTGAGGTGCAGTGAGTCTGAGGTGTAGCGAGTGAGTGTGAGGTGTAATGAATTAGTGAGTGTGAGGTGTAGTGAGTGAGTGTGAGGTGTAGTGAGCCTGAGGTGTAGCGAGTGAGTGTGAGGCGGAGTGAGTGATTGAGTGTGAGGTGTAGTGAGTGTGAGGTGGTAAGTGAGTGAGTGAGAAGTGTAGTGACTGAGTGTGAGGTGTCATGAGTGAATGAGTGAGTGTGAGGTGTAGTGAGTGAGTGAGTGTGAGGTGTTGTGAGTGCATGAGTTTGAGGTGGTGAGTGAGTGAGTGTGAGGTGGCAAGTGTGAGGTGGAGTGTGAGGTGTAGTGAGTGTGAGGTGGTGAGTGAGTGAGTGTGAGATGTACTGGGTGAATGTGAGGTGTAGTGAGAGAGTGTGAGGTGTAATGAGTGAGTGTGAGGTGTATTGAGTGAGTGCGAGGTGCAGTGAGTGATTGTGAGGTGGAGTGAGTGAGTGTGAAATGTAGTGAATGAGTGTGAATTGTAGTGCGTAAGTGTGAGGTGTAATGAGTGAGTGTGAGGTGGAGTGCGTGTGTGTGAGGTGTAATGAGTGAGTGAGTGTGAGGTGTAGTGAGAGAGTGTGAAGTGTAATGAGAGAGTGTGAGGTGCAGTGACCGGGTGAGTGTGAGGTGTCGTGTGTCAGTGAGTGTGAATTATGAGTGAGTGAGTGTGACGTGTAGTGAGTGAGTGTGAGGTGTAGTGCGTGAGTGAATGTGAGGTGCAGTAAGTGAGTGTGAGGTGCAGTGAGTGAGTGTTTGATGTACTGAGTATGAGGTGTAGTGAGTGAGTGAGTGTGAAGTGTAGTGAGTGAGTGTGAGATGTAGTGAGTGAGTGAGTGTGAGGTGTAGTGAGTGAGTGAGAGGCATAGTGAGTGAGTGAGTGTGAAGTGTAATGAGTGAGTGTGAGGTGGACTGAGTGAGTGAGTGTGAGGTGTAGTGAGTGATGTGTAGTGAGTGAGTGTGTGTGAGGTGTAGTGAGTGAGTGCGAGGTGCAGTGAGTGAGTGTGAGGTGGAGTGAGTGAGTGAGTGTGAGATGTAGTGTGTGAGTGAGTGTGAGGTGTAGTGAGTGAGTGTGAGTTGTAGTGAGTGCGTGAGTGTGAGGTGTAGTGAGTGCGTGAGTGTGAGGTGTAATGAGTGAGTGTGACGTGTAGTGAGTGAGTGTGAGGTGTAGTGAGTGAGCGAGTGTAAGGTGTAGTGAGTGAGTGTGAGGTGCAGTGAGTGAGTGTGATGTGCAATGAGTGAGTGAGTGTGGGATGTACTGAGTGAGTATGAGGTGTAGTTAGTGAGTGAGTGTGAGGTGTAGTAAGTGAGTGAGTTTAAGGTGTAGTGAGTGAGTGTGAGTAGCACTGAGGGAGTGTGAGTTGGAGTGAGTGAGTGAGTGTGAGATGTAGTGAGTGAGTGAGTGTGAGGTGTAGTGAGTGAGTCTGAGGTTCAGTGAGTGAGTGTGAAGTGTAATGAGTGAGTGCGAGGTGGACTGAGTGAGTGAGTGTGAAGTTTAGTGAGTGAGTGAGTGTGAGGTGTAGTGAGTGAGTATGAGGTGCAGTGAGTGAGTGTGAGGTGGAGTGAGTGAGTGTGAGATGTAGTGAGTGAGTGAGTGTGAGGTGTAGTGAGTGAGTGTGAGGTGTAGTGAGTACATGAGTGTGAGGTGTAGTGAGAGCGTGAGTGTGAGGTGTAATGAGTGAGTGTGAGGTGTAGTGAGTGATTGTGAGGGGTAGTGAGCGAGTGTGAGGTGTAGTGAGTGTGAGATGTAGTGAGTGAATGAGTGTGAGGTGTACTGAGTGAGTCTGAGGTGTAGTGAGTGAGTGTGAGGTGTAGTGTGTAAGTATGAGGTGTAGTGAGTGAGTCTGAGGTGGAGTGAGTGAGTCTGAGGTGTAGTGAGTGTGAGGTGGTAAGTGGGTGAGTGTGAGGTGAAGTGAGTGGGTGTGAGGTGTAGTGAGTGAGTGATTGTGAGGTGTAGTGAGTGAGTGTGAGGTGTAATGAGTGAGTGTGAGCTGGAGTGAGTGGGTGAGCGTGAGGTGTAGTGAGTAAGTGAGTGTGAGGTGGTGAGTGAGTGTGAGGTGTAGTGAGTGAGTGAGTGTGAAGTGTGAGTGAGTGTGAGGTGTACTGAGTGAGTGAGTGTGAGGTGTAGTGAGTGAGTGTGAGGTGTAGTGAGTGAGTGAGTGTGAGGTGCAGCGAGTGAGTGTGAGGAGCAGAGAGTGAGTGAGTGTGAGGTGCAGTGAGTGAGTGTGATGTGCAATGAGTGAGTGAGTGTTGGATGTACTGAGTGAGTATGAGGTGTAGTTAGTGAGTGAGTGTGAGTTGGAGTGAGTGAGTGAGTGTGAGATGTAGTGAGTGAGTGAGTGAGTGTGAGGTGTAGTGAGTAAGTCTGAGGTGCAGTGAGTGAGTGCGAGGTGTAGTGAGTGAGTGTGAGGTGTACTGAGTGAATGAGTGTGAGGTGTAGTGAGTGAGTGTGAAGTGTAATGAGTGATTGTGAGGTGGACTGAGTGAGTGATTGTGAAGTGTAGTGAGTGAGTGTGAGGTGTAGTGAGTGAGTACGAGGTGCAGTGAGTGAGTGTGAGGTGGAGTGAGTGAGTGTGAGGTGTAGTGAGTACATGAGTGTGAGGTGTAGTGAGTGCATGAGTGTGAGGTGTAATGAGTGAGTGTGAGGTTTAGTGAGTGAGTGTGAGGGGTAGTGAGCGAGTGTGAGGTGTAGTGAGTGTGAGATGTAGTGAGTGAGTGAGTGTGAGGTATAGTGAGTGAGTCTCAGGTGTAGTGAGTGAGTGTGCGGTGTAATAAATGAGTGAGTGTGAGGAGTAGTGAGTGAGTGTGAGATGTAGTGTGCAAGTGTGAGGTGTAGTGAGTGAGTGTGAGGTGTAGTGAGTGAGTGAGTGTGGGGTGTAGTGAGTGAGTGTGAGGTGAAGTGAGTGATTGAGTGTGAGGTGTAATGAGTGAGTGTGAGGTACACTGAGTGAGTGTGAGGTGGAGTGAGTGAGTGTGAGGTGGAGTGAGTGAGTGAGTGTGAGGTGTAGTGAGTCTGAGGTGTAGCAAGTGAGTGTGAGGTGTAATGAATTAGTGAGTGTGAGGTGTAGTGAGTGAGTGTGAGGTGTAGTAAGTGTGAGGTGTAATGAGTGAGTGTGAGGTGTAGTGAGTCTGATGTGTAGCGAGTGAGTGTGAGGCTGAGTGAGTGAGTGTGAGGTGTAGTGAGTCTGAGGTGTAGCGAGTGAGTGTGAGGTGTAATGAATTAGTGAGTGTGAGGTGTAGTGAGTGAGTGTGAGGTGTAGTAAGTGTGAGGTGTAATGAGTGAGTGTGAGGTGTAGTGAGTCTGATGTGTAGCGAGTGAGTGTGAGGCGGAGTGAGTGATTGAGTGTGAGGTGTAGTGAGTGTGAGGTGGTAAGTGAGTGAGTGAGAAGTGTAGTGACTGAGTGTGAGGTGTCATGAGTGAATGAGTGAGTGTGAGGTGTAGTGAGTGAGTGAGTGTGAGGTGTTGTGAGTGCATGAGTTTGAGGTGGTGAGTGAGTGAGTGTGAGGTGGCAAGTGTGAGGTGTAGTGAATGATTGAGTGTGAGGTGTAGTGAGTGTGAGGTGGTGAGTGAGTGAGTGTGAGATGTACTGAGTGAATGTGAGGTGTAGTGAGTGAGTCTGAGGTGCAGTGAGTGAGTGTGAGGTGCAGTGAGTGAGTGTGAGGGGTAGTGAGTGAGTGAGTGTGTGGTGTACTGAGTGAACGAGTGTGAGGTGTAGTGAGTGAGTGTGAAGTGTAATGAGTGAGTGCAAGGTGGGCTGAGTGAGTGAGTGTGAAGTTTAGTGAGTGAGTGAGTGTGAGGTGTAGTGAGTGAGTATGAGGTGCAGTGAGTGAGTGTGAGGTGGAGTGAGTGAGTGTGAGATGTAGTGAGTGGTTGAGTGTGAGGTGTAGTGAGTGAGTGTGAGGTGTAGTGAGTACATGAGTGTGAGGTGTAGTGAGTGCGTGAGTGTGAGGTGTAATGAGTGAGTGTGAGGTGTAGTGAGTGATTGTGAGGTGTAGTGAGCGAGTGTGAGGTGTAGTGAGTGTGAGATGTAGTGAGTGAGTGAGTGTGAGGTGTACTGAGTGAGTCTGAGGTGTAGTGAGTGAGTGTGAGGTGTTATGAATGAGTGAGTGTGAGGTGTAGTGAGTGAGTGTGAGATGTAGTGTGTAAGTATGAGGTGTAGTGAGTGAGTGTGAGGTGGAGTGAGTGAGTGTGAGGTGTAGTGAGTGTGAGGTGGTAAGTGGGTGAGTGTGAGGTGAAGTGAGTGGGTGTGAGGTGTAGTGAGTGAGTGATTGTGAGGTGTAGTGAGTGAGTGTGAGGTGTAATGAGTGAGTGTGAGCTGGAGTGAGTGGGTGAGTGTGAGGTGTAGTGAGTAAGTGAGTGTGAGGTGGTGAGTGAGTGTGAGGTGTAGTGAGTGAGTGAGTGTGAAGTGTGAGTGAGTGTGAGGTGTACTGAGTGAGTGAGTGTGAGGTGTAGTGAGTGAGTGTGAGGTGTAGTGAGTGAGTGAGTGTGAGGTGCAGCGAGTGAGTGTGAGGAGCAGAGAGTGAGTGAGTGTGAGGTGCAGTGAGTGAGTGTGATGTGCAATGAGTGAGTGAGTGTGGGATGTACTGAGTGAGTATGAGGTGTAGTTAGTGAGTGAGTGTGAGTTGGAGTGAGTGAGTGAGTGTGAGATGTAGTGAGTGAGTGAGTGTGAGGTGTAGTGAGTGAGTCTGAGGTGCAGTGAGTGAGTGCGAGGTGCAGTGAGTGAGTGTGAGGGTGAGTGAGTGAGTGTGAGGTGTACTGAGTGAGTGAGTGTGATGTGTAGTGAGTGAGTGTGAAGTGTAATGAGTGATTGCGAGGTGGACTGAGTGAGTGATTGTGAAGTGTAGTGAGTGAGTGAGTGTGAGGTGTAGTGAGTGAGTACGAGGTGCAGTTAGTGAGTGTGAGGTGGAGTGAGTGAGTGTGAGATGTAGTGAGTGAGTGAGTGTGAGGTGTAGTGAGTGAGTGTGAGGTGTAGTGAGTATATGAGTGTGAGGTGTAGTGAGTGTGAGGTGTAATGAGTGAGTGTGAGGTGTAGTGAGTGAGTGTGAGGGGTAGTGAGCGAGTGTGAGGTGTAGTGAGTGTGAGATGTACTGAGTGAGTGAGTGTGAGGTATAGTGAGTGAGTCTCAGGTGTAGTGAGTGAGTGTGAGGTGTAATAAATGAGTGAGTGTGAGGAGTAGTGAGTGAGTGTGAGATGTAGTGTGTAAGTGTGAGGTGTAGTGAGTGAGTGTGTGGTGTAGTGAGTGAGTGAGTGTGAGGTGTAGTGAGTGAGTGAGTGTGAGGTGTAGTGAGCGGGTGATTGTGATGTGTAGTGAGTAAGTGAGTGTGAGGTGGTGCGTGAGTGTGAGGTGTTGTGAGTAAGTGAGTGTGAAGTGTGAGTGAGTGAGTGTGAGGTGTAGTGAGTGAGTGAGTGTGAGATGTAGTGAGTGAGTGTGAGGTGTAGTGAGTGAGTGTGAAGTGTAGTGTGTGAGTGAGTGTGAGGTGCAGTGAGTGAGTGTGAGGTGCAGTGAGTGAGAGAGTGTGAGATGTGAGTGAGTGTGAGTTGGTAAGTGGGAGAGTGTGAGGTGTAGTGAGTAATTGAGTGTGAAGTGTGAGTGAGTGGGAGGTGTACTGAGTGAGTGAGTGTGAGGTGTAGTGAGTGAGTGTGAGGTTTAGTGTTTGAGTGAGTGTGAGGTGTACTGAGTGAGTGAGTGTGAAGTGCAGTGAGTGAGTGTGAGGAGCAGTGAGTGAGTGAGTGTGAGATGTACTGAGTGTGTATGAGGTGTAATGAGTGAGTGAGTGAGTGAGAGGTGTAGTGAGCAAGTGTGAGGTATAGTGAGTGAGTGTGAGGTGTAATGAGTGAGTGTGAGGTGGAGTGAGCAGGTGAGTTTGAGGTGTAGTGAGTAAGTGAGTGTGAGGTGTTGGGTGAGTGAGTGTGAGGTGTAGTGAGTAAGTGAGTGTGAAGTTTGAGTGAGTGTGAGGTGTAGTGAGTGAGTGTGAGGTGTAGTGAGTGAGTGAGTGTGAGGTACAGTGAGTGAGTGAGTGTGAGGTACAGTGAGTGAGTGTGAGGTGCAGTGAGTGAGTGAGTGTGGGATGTAGTGAGTGAGTGTGAGGTGGAGTGAGTGATTGAGTGTGAGGTGTAGTGAGTGAGTGAGCTGGTAAGTGGGTGAATGTGAGGTGTAGTGAGTGAGTGTGAGGTGTAGTGAGTGAGAGAGTGTGAGGTATAGTGAGTGAGTGTGAGGTGTAATGAGTGAGTGTGAGGTGGAGTGAGCAGGTGAGTTTGAGGTTTAGTGAGTAAGTGAGTGTGAGGTGGTGTGTGAGTGAGTGTGAGGTGTAGTGAGTAAGTGAGTGTGAAGTTTGAGTGAGTGAGTGTGAGGTGTAGTGAGTGAGTGTGAGGTGTAGTGAGTGAGTGAGTGTGAGGTACAGTGAGTGAGTGAGTGTGAGGTGCAGTGAGTGAGTGAGTGTGAGATGTAGTGAGTGAGTGTGAGGTGGAGTGAGTAAGTGTGAGGTGTAATGAGTGAGTGTGAGGTGGAGTGAGTGATTGAGTGTGAGGTGTAGTGAGTGTGAGCTGGTAAGTGGGTGAATGTGAGGTGTAGTGAGTGAGTGTGTGGTGTAGTGAGTGAGAGAGTGTGAGGTATAGTGAGTGAGTGTGAGGTGTAATGAGTGAATGTGAGGTGGAGTGAGCAGGTGAGTGTGACGTGTAGTGAGTAAGTGAGTGTGAGGTGGTGAGTGAGTATGCGGTGTAGTGAGTAAGTGAGTGTGAAGTGTGAGTGAGTGAGTGTGAGCTGTAGTGTGTGAGTGTGAGGTGTAGTGAGTGAGTGTGAGGTGCAGTGAGTGAGTGAGTGTGAGGTGCAGTGAGTGAGTGTGAGGTGCAGTGAGTGAGTGAGTGTGAGAAGTACTGTGTGAGTGTGAGGTGTAGTGAGTGAGTGTGGGGTGTAGTGAGTGAGTGTGAGGTGAAGTGAGTGATTGAGTTTGAGGTGTAATGAGTGAGTGTGAGGTACACTGAGTGAGTGTGAGGTGGAGTGAGTGAGTGTTAGGTGGAGTGAGTGAGTGAGTGTGAGGTGTAGTGAGTCTGAGGTGTAGCGAGTGAGTGTGAGGTGTAATGAATTAGTGAGTGTGAGGTGTAGTGAGTGAGTGTGAGGTGTAGTAAGTGTGATGTGTAATGAGTGAGTGTGAGGTGTAGTGAGCCTGAGGTGTAGCGAGTGAGTGTGAGGCGGAGTGAGTGATTGAGTGTGAGGTGTAGTGAGTGTGAGGTGGTAAGTGAGTGAGTGAGAAGTGTAGTGACTGAGTGTGAGGTGTCATGAGTGAATGAGTGAGTGTGAGGTGTAGTGAGTGAGTGAGTGTGAGGTGTTGTGAGTGCATGAGTTTGAGGTGGTGAGTGAGTGAGTGTGAGGTGGCAAGTGTGAGGTGGAGTGTGAGGTGTAGTGAGTGTGAGGTGGTGAGTGAGTGAGTGTGAGATGTACTGGGTGAATGTGAGGTGTAGTGAGAGAGTGTGAGGTGTAATGAGTGAGTGTGAGGTGTATTGAGTGAGTGCGAGGTGCAGTGAGTGATTGTGAGGTGGAGTGAGTGAGTGTGAAATGTAGTGAATGAGTGTGAATTGTAGTGCGTAAGTGTGAGGTGTAATGAGTGAGTGTGAGGTGGAGTGCGTGTGTGTGAGGTGTAATGAGTGAGTGAGTGTGAGGTGTAGTGAGAGAGTGTGAAGTGTAATGAGAGAGTGTGAGGTGCAGTGACCGGGTGAGTGTGAGGTGTCGTGTGTCAGTGAGTGTGAATTATGAGTGAGTGAGTGTGACGTGTAGTGAGTGAGTGTGAGGTGTAGTGCGTGAGTGAATGTGAGGTGCAGTAAGTGAGTGTTTGATGTACTGAGTATGAGGTGTAGTGAGTGAGTGAGTGTGAAGTGTAGTGAGTGAGTGTGAGATGTAGTGAGTGAGTGAGTGTGAGGTGTAGTGAGTGAGTGAGAGGCATAGTGAGTGAGTGAGTGTGAAGTGTAATGAGTGAGTGTGAGGTGGACTGAGTGAGTGAGTGTGAGGTGTAGTGAGTGATGTGTAGTGAGTGAGTGTGTGTGAGGTGTAGTGAGTGAGTGCGAGGTGCAGTGAGTGAGTGTGAGGTGGAGTGAGTGAGTGAGTGTGAGATGTAGTGTGTGAGTGAGTCTGAGGTGTAGTGAGTGAGTGTGAGTTGTAGTGAGTGCGTGAGTGTGAGGTGTAGTGAGTGCGTGAGTGTGAGGTGTAATGAGTGAGTGTGACGTGTAGTGAGTGAGTGTGAGGTGTAGTGAGTGAGCGAGTGTAAGGTGTAGTGAGTGAGTGTGAGGTGCAGTGAGTGAGTGTGATGTGCAATGAGTGAGTGAGTGTGGGATGTACTGAGTGAGTATGAGGTGTAGTTAGTGAGTGAGTGTGAGGTGTAGTAAGTGAGTGAGTTTAAGGTGTAGTGAGTGAGTGTGAGTAGCACTGAGGGAGTGTGAGTTGGAGTGAGTGAGTGAGTGTGAGATGTAGTGAGTGAGTGAGTGTGAGGTGTAGTGAGTGAGTCTGAGGTTCAGTGAGTGAGTGCGAGGTGCAGTGAGTGAGTGTGAGGGGTAGTGAGTGAGTGAGTGTGTGGTGTACTGAGTGAATGAGTGTGAGGTGTAGTGAGTGAGTGTGAAGTGTAATGAGTGAGTGCGAGGTGGACTGAGTGAGTGAGTGTGAAGTTTAGTGAGTGAGTGAGTGTGAGGTGTAGTGAGTGAGTATGAGGTGCAGTGAGTGAGTGTGAGGTGGAGTGAGTGAGTGTGAGATGTAGTGAGTGAGTGAGTGTGAGGTGTAGTGAGTGAGTGTGAGGTGTAGTGAGTACATGAGTGTGAGGTGTAGTGAGAGCGTGAGTGTGAGGTGTAATGAGTGAGCGTGAGGTGTAGTGAGTGATTGTGAGGGGTAGTGAGCGAGTGTGAGGTGTAGTGAGTGTGAGATGTAGTGAGTGAATGAGTGTGAGGTGTACTGAGTGAGTCTGAGGTGTAGTGAGTGAGTGTGATGTGTAGTGTGTAAGTATGAGGTGTAGTGAGTGAGTGTGAGGTGGAGTGAGTGAGTGTGAGGTGTAGTGAGTGTGAGGTGGTAAGTGGGTGAGTGTGAGGTGAAGTGAGTGGGTGTGAGGTGTAGTGAGTGAGTGATTGTGAGGTGTAGTGAGTGAGTGTGAGGTGTAATGAGTGAGTGTGAGCTGGAGTGAGTGGGTGAGCGTGAGGTGTAGTGAGTAAGTGAGTGTGAGGTGGTGAGTGAGTGTGAGGTGTAGTGAGTGAGTGAGTGTGAAGTGTGAGTGAGTGTGAGGTGTACTGAGTGAGTGAGTGTGAGGTGTAGTGAGTGAGTGTGAGGTGTAGTGAGTGAGTGAGTGTGAGGTGCAGCGAGTGAGTGTGAGGAGCAGAGAGTGAGTGAGTGTGAGGTGCAGTGAGTGAGTGTGATGTGCAATGAGTGAGTGAGTGTGGGATGTACTGAGTGAGTATGAGGTGTAGTTAGTGAGTGAGTGAGTTGGAGTGAGTGAGTGAGTGTGAGATGTAGTGAGTGAGTGAGTGAGTGTGAGGTGTAGTGAGTAAGTCTGAGGTGCAGTGAGTGAGTGCGAGGTGTAGTGAGTGAGTGTGAGGTGTACTGAGTGAATGAGTGTGAGGTGTAGTGAGTGAGTGTGAAGTGTAATGAGTGATTGCGAGGTGGACTGAGTGAGTGATTGTGAAGTGTAGTGAGTGAGTGTGAGGTGTAGTGAGTGAGTACGAGGTGCAGTGAGTGAGTGTGAGGTGGAGTGAGTGAGTGTGAGGTGTAGTGAGTAAATGAGTGTGAGGTGTAGTGAGTACATGAGTGTGAGGTGTAGTGAGTGCATGAGTGTGAGGTGTAATGAGTGAGTGTGAGGTTTAGTGAGTGAGTGTGAGGGGTAGTGAGCGAGTGTGAGGTGTAGTGAGTGTGAGATGTAGTGAGTGAGTGAGTGTGAGGTATAGTGAGTGAATCTCAGGTGTAGTGAGTGAGTGTGAGGTGTAATAAATGAGTGAGTGTGAGGAGTAGTGAGTGAGTGTGAGATGTAGTGTGTAAGTGTGAGGTGTAGTGAGTGAGTGTGAGGTGTAGTGAGTGATTGAGTGTGAGGTGTAGTGAGTGAGTGTGAGGTGTAGTGAGTGAGTGAGTGTGAGGTGTAGTGAGTGAGTGAGTGTGAGGTGTAGTGAGCGGGTGATTGTGAGGTGTAGTGAGAAAGTGAGTGTGAGGTGGTGCGTGAGTGTGAGGTGTTGTGAGTAAGTGAGTGTGAAGTGTGAGTGAGTGAGTGTGAGGTGTAGTGAGTGAGTGAGTATGAGGTGTAGTGAGTGAGTGAGTGTGAAGTGTAGTGTGTGAGTGAGTGTGAGGTGCAGTGAGTGACTGTGAGGTGCAGTGAGTGAGTGTGAGATGTAGTGAGTGAGTGTGAGGTGTAGTGAGTGAGTGAGTGTGAGATGTAGTGAGTGAGTGTGAGGGGTAGTGAGTGAGTGAGTGTGAAGTGTAGTGTGTGAGTGAGTGTGAGGTGCAGTGAGTAAGTGTGAGGTGCAGTGAGTGAGTGAGTGTGAGATGTAGTGAGTGATTGTGAGTTGGTAAGTGGGAGAGTGTGAGGTGTAGTGAGTAATTGAGTGTGAAGTGTGAGTGAGTGGGAGGTGTACTGAGTGAGTGAGTGTGAAGTGCAGTGAGTGAGTGTGAGGAGCAGTGAGTGAGTGAGTGTGAGATGTACTGAGTGTGTATGAGGTGTAATAAGTGAGTGAGTGAGAGGTGTAGTGAGCAAGTGTGAGGTATAGTGAGTGAGTGTGAGGTGTAATGAGTGAGTGTGAGGTGGAGTGAGCAGGTGAGTTTGAGGTGTAGTGAGTAAGTGAGTGTGAGGTGGTGCGTGAGTGAGTGTGAGGTGTAGTGAGTAAGTGAGTGTGAAGTTTGAGTGAATGAGTGTGAGGTGTAGTGAGTGAGTGTGAGGTGTAGTGAGTGAGTGATTGTGAGGTACAGTGAGTGAGTGAGTGTGAGGTACAGTGAGTGAGAGTGAGGTGCAGTGAGTGAGTGTGGGATGTAGTGAGTGAGTGTGAGGTGGAGTGAGTAAGTGTGAGGTGTAATGAGTGAGTGAGAGGTGTAGTGAGCAAGTGTGAGGTATAGCGAGTGAGTGAGCGTGAGTGAGTGAGTGTGAGGTGTAGTGAGGGGGTGAGTGTTAGGTGTAGTGAGTAAGTGAGTGTGAGGTGGTGTGTGTGTGAGGTGTAGTCAGTAAGTGAGTGTGAAGTGTGAGTGAGTGTGAGGTGTAGTGAGTGAGTGAATGTGAGGTGTAGTGAGTGAGTGAGTGTGAGGTGTAGTGAGTGAGTGTGTGTGAGGTGTAGTAAGTGAGTGTGAGTAGCACTGAGTGAGTGTGAGTTTGAGTGAGTGAGTGTGAGGTGTAGTGAGTGAGTCTGAGGTGCAGTGAGTGAGTGCGAGGTGCAGTGAGTGAGTGTGAGGGGTAGTGAGTGAGTGTGAGGTGTACTGAGTGAGTGAGTGTGATGTGTAGTGAGTGAGTGTGAGGTGTAGTGAGTGAGTGTGAGGTGTAGTGAGTGAGTGTGAAGTGTAATGAGTGATTGCGAGGTGGACTGAGTGAGTGAGTGTGAAGTGTAGTGAGTGAGTGAGTGTGAGGTGTAGTGAGTGAGTACGAGGTGCAGTGAGTGAGTGTGAGGTGGAGTGAGTGAGTATGAGGTGTAGTGAGTGCGTGAGTGTGAGGTGTAATGAGTGAGTGTAAGGTGTAATGAGTGAGTGTGAGGGGTAGTGAGCGAGTGTGAGGTGTAGTGAGTGTGAGATGTAGTGAGTGAGTGAGTGTGAGGTGTAGTGAGTGAGTCTCAGGTGTAGTGAGTGAGTGTGAGGTGTAGAAAATGAGTGAGTGTGAGGAGTAGTGAGTGAGTGTGAGATGTAGTTTGTAAGTGTGAGGTGTAGTGAGTGAGTGTGAGGTGGAGTGAGTGATTGAGTGTGAGGTGTAGTGAGTGAGGTGGTAAGTGGGTGAGTGTGAGGTGTGGTGAGTGATTGTAAGGTGTAGTGAGTGAGTCTCAGGTGTAGTGAGTGAGTGTGAGGTGTAATAAATGAGTGAGTGTGAGGAGTAGTGAGTGAGTGTGAGGTGTTGTGTGTAAGTGTGAGGTGTAGTGAGTGAGTGTGAGGTGTAGTGTGTGAGTGAGTGTGAGGTGCAGTGAGTGAGTGTGAGGTGCAGTGAGTGAGTGAGTGTGAGATGTAGTGAGTGAGTGTGAGGTGTAGTGAGTGAGTGAGTGTGAGGTGGAGTGAGTGAGTGTGATGTGGAGTGAGTGAGTGTGAGATGTAGTGATTGAATGAGTGAGTGTGAGGTGTAGTGAGTGAGTATGAGGTGTAATGAGTGAGTCTGACGTGTAGTGAGTGAGTGTGAGGTGTAGTGAGTGAGTGAGTGTGAGGTGCAGCGAGTGAGTGTGAGGAGCAGAGAGTGAGTGAGTGTGAGGTGTACTGAGTGAGTGTAAGGTGTAATAAATGAGTGAGTGTGAGGTGTAGTGAGTGAGTGTGAGATGTAGTGAGTAAGTGTGAGGTGTAGTGAGTGAGTGTGAGGTGGAGTGAGTGATTGAGTGTGATGTGTAGTGAGTGTGAGGTGTAGTGAGTGAGTGTGAGGTGTAGTGAGTGAGTGTGAGGTGTAGTGAGTGAGTCAGTGTGAGGTGTAGTGATTGAGTGAGAGGTGTAGTGAGTGTGTGAGTGTGAGTTGTGGTGAGTGCGGAATGAGGTGTAGTGAGTGCGAGAGTGTGAGATGTAATGCGTGAGTGTGAGTCATAGTGAGTGAGTGAGTGTGAGGTGTAGTAAGTGAGTGCGAGGTGCAGTGAGTGATTCTGAGGGGGAGTGAGTGAGTGAGTGTGAGGTGTACTGAGTGCATGAGTGTGAGGTGTAATGAGTGAGTGTGAGGTGTAGTGACTGAGTGTGAGGTGCAGTGAGTGAGCGAGTGTGAGGTGTAGTGAGAGTGTGAGGTGCAGTGAGTGAGTGTGACGTGCAGTGAGTGAGTGAGTGTGGGACGTACTGAGTATGAGGTGTAGTTAGTGAGTAAGTGTGAGGTGTAGTGAGTGAGTGAGCGTGAGGTGTAGTGAATGAGTGTGAGGTGCACTGAGTGAGTGTGAGTTGGAGTGAGTGAGTGTGAGATGTAGTGAGTGAGTGAGTGTGAGGTGTAGTGAGTGAGTCTGCGGTGTAGTGAGTGCGGGATGAGGTGTAGTGTGTGCAAGATTGTGAGATGTAATGCGTGAGTGTGAGGTGTAGTGAGTGAGTGAGTGTGAGGGGGAGTAAGTGAGTGTGAGGTGTACTGAGTGAGTGAGTGTGAGGTGTAGTGAGTGAGTGTGAAGTGTAATGAGTGAGTGTGAGGTGGACTGAGTGAGTGAGTGTGAGGTGTAGTGAGTGAGTAAGTGTGAGGTGCAGTGAGTGAGTGTGAGGTGTAGTGAGTGCATGAGTGTGATTTGTAGTGAGTGCGTGAGTGTGAGGAGTAATGTGTGAGTGTGAGGTGTAGTGAGTGAGTGTGAGGTGTAGTGAGCGAGTGTGAGGTGTAGTGAGTGAGTGTGAGGTGCAGTGAGTGATGGTGATGTGCAGTGAATGAGTGAGTGTGAGATGTACTGAGTGAGTATGAGGTGTAGTTAGTGAGTGAGTATGAGATGTAGTGTGAGTGAGTGTGAGTTGTAGTGAGTGAGTGTGAGGTGCACTGACTAAGTGTGAGTTGGAGTGAGTGAGTAAATGTGAGATGTAGTGAGTGAGTGAGTGTGAGGTGTAGTGAGTGAGTGTGAGGTATAATAAATGAGTGAGTGTGAGGTGTAGTGAGTGAGTGTGAGATGTAGTGAGTAAGTGTGAGGTGTAGTGAGTGAGTGTGAGGTGGAGTGAGTTATTGAGTGTGAGGTGTAGTGAGTGAGGTGGTAAGTGGGTGAGTGTGAGGTGTAGTGAGTGAGTGTGAGGTGTAGTGAGTGAGTGTGAGGTGTAGTGAGTGAGTGTGAGATGTAGTGAGTAAGTGTGAGGTGTAGTGAGTGAGTGTGATGTGGAGTGAGTTATTGAGTGTGAGGTGTAGTGAGTGAGGTAGTAAGTGGGTGAGTGTGAGGTGTAGTGAGTGAGTGTGAGGTGTAGTGAGTGAGTGATTGTGAGGTGTAGTGAGTGAGTGAGAGGTGTAATGAGTGAGTGTGAGCTGGAGTGAGTGGGTGAGCGTGATGTCTAGTGAGTAAGTGAGTGTGAGGTGGTGAGTGAGTGTGAGGTGTAGTGAGTGAGTGTGAGGTGTAGTGAGTGAGTGTGAGTTGTAGTGAGTGAGTGTGAGGAGCAGAGAATGAGTGAGTGTGAGATGTACTGAGTGAGTTTGAGGTGTAGTGAGTGAGTGAGTATGAGGTGTAGTGAGTGAGTGAGTGTGAGGTGTAGTGAGTGAGTGAGTGTGAGGTGTAGTGAGCGGGTGATTGTGAGGTGTAGTGAGTAAGTTAGTGTGAGGTGGTGCGTGAGTGTGAGGTGTTGTGAGTAAGTGAGTGTGAAGTGAGAGTGAGTGAGTGTGAGGTGTAGTGAGTGAGTGTGAGATGTAGTGAGTGAGTGTGAGGTGTAGTGAGTGAGTGAGTGTGAAGTGTAGTGTGAGTGAGTGTGAGGTGCAGTGAGTGAGTGCGAGGTGCAGTGAGCGAGTGAGTGTGAGATGTAGTGAGTGATTGTGAGGTGTAGTGAGTGAGTGTGAGGTGTAGTGAGTGAGTCTGAGCTGTAACGAGTGAGTCTGATGTGTAGTGAGTGAGTGTAAGGTGTAATAAATGAGTGAGTGTGAGGTGTAGTGCGTGAGTGTGAGATGTAGTGAGTAAGTGTGAGGTGTAGTGAGTGAGTGTGAGGTGGAGTGAGTGATTGCGTGTGTGGTGTAGTGAGTGTGAGGTGGTAAGTGGGAGAGTGTGAGGTGTAGTGAGTAATTGAGTGTGAAGTGTGAGTGAGTGGAAGGTGTACTGAGTGAGTGAGTGTGAGGTGTAGTGAGTGAGTGTGAGGTTTAGTGATTGAGTGAGTGTGAGGTGTACTGAGTGAGTGTGAAGTGCAGTGAGTGAGTGTGAGGAGCAGTGAGTGAGTGAGTGTGAGATGTACTGAGTGTGTATGAGGTGTAATGAGTGAGTGATTGAGAGGTGTAATGAGTGAGTGTGAGCTGGAGTGAGTGGGTGAGCGTGACGTGTAGTGAGGAAGTGAGTGTGAGGTGGTGAGTGAGTGTGAGGTGCAGTGAGTGCGTGAGTGTGAAGTGTGAGTGAGTGTAAGGTGTACTGAGTGAGTGAGTGTGAGGTGTAGTGAGTGAGTGTGAGGTGTAGTGAGTGAGTGTGAGGTGTAGTGAGTGAGTGTGAGGTGCAGCGAGTGAGTGTGAGGAGCAGAGAGTGAGTGAGTGTGAGATGTACTGAGTGAGTTTGAGGTGTAGTGAGTGAGTGTGAGGTGTAGTGCGTGAGTGTGAGGTGTGAGTGAGTGTGTGGCATAGTGAGTGAGTGCAAGGTGCAATGAATGAGTGAGGTGGAGTGAGTGAGTGAGTGTGAGGTGTAGTGAGTGAGTCTGAGGTGTAGTGAGTGCGTGAGTGACATGTAGTGAGTGAGAATGTGAGATGTAATGCATGAGTGTGAGGTGTAGTGAGTGAGTGTGAGGTGTAGTGAGTGAGTGTGAGGTGCAGTTTGTGAGGGGGAGTGAGTGAGTGAGTGTGAGATGTAGTGAGTGAGTGCGTGGTGTAGTGAGTGAGTGTGAGGTTTTTTAAGTGCATGAGTTTGAGGTGTAGTGAGTGCATGAGTGTGAGGTGTAATGAGTGAGTGTGAGGTGTAGTGAGTGAGCATGAGGTGTAGTGAGTGAGTGAGTGTGAGGTGTAGTGAGTGAGTGTGAGGTGCAGTGCATGAGTGTGTGGTGTAGTGAGTGAGTGAGTGTGAGGTGTAGTGAGTGCAGAATGAGGTGTAGTGAGTGCGAGAGTGTGAGGTGTAATGCGTGAGTATGAGGTGTAGTGAGTGAGTGTGAGGTGGATTGAGTGAGTGTGGTGTCGTGTGAGTGAGTGAGTGTGAGGTGTACTGAGTGAGTGAGTGTGAGGTGTAGTGAGTGAGTGTGAGGTGTAGTGAGTGAGTGTGAAGTGTAATTATTGAATGTGAGGTGGACTGAGTGAGTGTGAGGTGTAGTGATTGAGTGAGTGTGAGGTGGAGTGAATGAGTGAGTGTGAGATGTAGTGAGTGAGCGTGAGGTGTAGTGCGTGAGTGTGAGGTGTGAGTGAGTGTGTGGCATAGTGAGTGAGTGCAAGGTGCAATGAATGAGTGAGGTGGAGTGAGTGAGTGAGTGTGAGGTGTAGTGAGTGAGTCTGAGGTGTAGTGAGTGCGTGAGTGACATGTAGTGAGTGAGAATGTGAGATGTAATGCATGAGTGTGAGGTGTAGTGAGTGAGTGTGAGGTGTAGTGAGTGAGTGTGAGGTGCAGTTTGTGAGGGGGAGTGAGTGAGTGAGTGTGAGATGTAGTGAGTGAGTGCGTGGTGTAGTGAGTGAGTGTGAGGTTTTTTAAGTGCATGAGTTTGAGGTGTAGTGAGTGCATGAGTGTGAGGTGTAATGAGTGAGTGTGAGGTGTAGTGAGTGAGCATGAGGTGTAGTGAGTGAGTGAGTGTGAGGTGTAGTGAGTGAGTGTGAGGTGCAGTGCGTGAGTGTGTGGTGTAGTGAGTGAGTGAGTGTGAGGTGTAGTGAGTGCAGAATGAGGTGTAGTGAGTGCGAGAGTGTGAGGTGTAATGCGTGAGTATGAGGTGTAGTGAGTGAGTGTGAGGTGGATTGAGTGAGTGTGGTGTCGTGTGAGTGAGTGAGTGTGAGGTGTACTGAGTGAGTGAGTGTGAGGTGTAGTGAGTGAGTGTGAGGTGTAGTGAGTGAGTGTGAAGTGTAATTATTGAATGTGAGGTGGACTGAGTGAGTGTGAGGTGTAGTGATTGAGTGAGTGTGAGCTGTAGTGAGTGAGTGAGTGTGAGGTGTAGTGAGTGAGTGCAAGGTGCAGTGAGTGAGTGAGTGTGAGGTGTAGTGAGTGAGTGTGTGGTGCAGTGAGTGAGTGAGTGTGAGGTGTAGTGAGTGCATGAAAGTGAGGTATAATGAGTAAGTGTGAGGTGTAGTGCGAGAGTGTGAGGTGTAATGAGTGAGTGAGTGTGAGGTGTAGTGAGTGTGAGATGTAATGCGTGAGTGTGAGGTGCAGTGAGTGAATGCGAGGTGCATTGAGTGAGTGAGTGTGAGGTGTAGTGAATGAGGGTGAGGTGTGGTGATTGAGTGTGAGGTGGTGAGTGAGTGAATGTGAGGTGTAGTGAGTGAGTGAATGTTAGTTGCAGTAAGTGAGTATGAGTTGCAGTGAGTGAGTGTGAGATGTACTGAGTGAGTATGAGGTGTAGTGAGTGAGTGATTGTGAGGTGTAGTGATTGTGAGGTGTAGTGAGTGAGTGTGAGGTGTAGTGAGTGTGAGGTGTAGTGAGTGTGTGTGAGTGTGCGGTGTAGTGAGGGAGTGAGTGTGAGGTGCAGTGAATGAGTGTGAGGTGCAGTGAGTGAGTGAGTGTGAGATGTAGTGAGTTAGTGAGTGGGAAGTGTAGTGAGTGAGTGTGCGGTGTAGTGAGTGTGAGGTGTAGTGAGTGCATGAGTGAGGTGTAGTGAGTGCATGAGTGTGAGATGTAATGAGTGAATGTGAGATGTAGTGAGTGAATATGAGGTGTAGTGTGTGTGAGTGTGAGGTGTAGTGAGTGTGTGAGGTGTAGTGAGTGCGTGAGTGAGGTGTAGTGAGTGCGTGAGTGTGAGATGTAATGAGTGACTGTGAGGTGTAGTGAGTGAGTGTGAGGTGTTGTGAGTGAACGAGTGAGTGTGAGGTGGAATGAGTGAGTGTGAGGTGTAATGAGTGAGTGAGTGTGAGGTTTTGTAAATGAGTGAGTGAGATGGTGAGTGTGAGGTGGTGAGTTAGTGAGTGTGAGGTGTAGTGAGTGAATGTGAGGTGCAGTGATTGAGTGAGTGTGAGGTGTAGTGAGTGAGTGAGTCTGAGTTGTATTGAGTGCATCAGTGTGAGGTGTATTGAGTGAGTGTGAGGTGTAGTGAGTGAGTGTGAGGTGTAGTGAGTGTGTGAGTGTGAGATGTATTGAGTGAGTATGAGGTGTAGTTAGTGAGTGAGTGTGAGGTGTAGTGAGTGAGTGAGTGTGAGGTGTAGTGTGAGGTGCACTGAGTGAGTGTGAGGTGGAGTGAATGAGTGAGTGTGAGATGTAGTGAGTGAGCGTGAGGTGTAGTGCGTGAGTGTGAGGTGTGAGTGAGTGTGTGGCATAGTGAGTGAGTGCAAGGTGCAATGAATGAGTGAGGTGGAGTGAGTGAGTGTGAGGTGTAGTGAGTGAGTGTGAGGTGCACTGAGTGAGTGTGAGGTGGAGTGAGTGAGTGTGATATGTAGTGATTGAGTGAGTGTGAGGTGTAGTGAGTGAGTCTGAGGTGTAGTGAGTGCGTGAGTGACATGTAGTGAGTGAGAATGTGAGATGTAATGCATGAGTGTGAGGTGTAGTGAGTGAGTGTGAGGTGTAGTGAGTGAGTGTGAGGTGCAGTGTGTGAGGGGGAGTGAGTGAGTGAGTGTGAGATGTAGTGAGTGAGTGCGTGGTGTAGTGAGTGAGTGTGAGGTTTTTTAAGTGCATGAGTTTGAGGTGTGAGTGCATGAGTGTGAGGTGTAATGAGTGAGTGTGAGGTGTAGTGAGTGAGCGTGAGGTGTAGTGAGTGAGTGAGTGTGAGGTGTAGTGAGTGAGTGTGAGGTGCAGTGCGTGAGTGTGTGGTGTAGTGAGTGAGTGAGTGTGAGGTGTAGTGAGTGCAGAATGAGGTGTAGTGAGTGCGAGAGTGTGAGGTGTAATGCGTGAGTGTGAGGTGTAGTGAGTGAGTGTGAGGTGGATTGAGTGAGTGTGGTGTCGTGTGAGTGAGTGAGTGTGAGGTGTACTGAGTGAGTGAGTGTGAGGTGTAGTGAGTGAGTGTGAGGTGTAGTGAGTGAGTGTGAAGTGTAATTATTGAATGTGAGGTGGACTGAGTGAGTGTGAGGTGTAGTGATTGAGTGAGTGTGAGCTGTAGTGAGTGAGTGAGTGTGAGGTGTAGTGAGTGAGTGTGTGGTGCAGTGAGTGAGTGAGTGTGAGGTGTAGTGAGTGCATGAAAGTGAGGTATAATGAGTAAGTGTGAGGTGTAGTGCGAGTGTGTGAGGTGTAATGAGAGAGTGAGTGTGAGGTGTAGTGAGTGAGAGAGTGTTAGATGTAATGCGTGAGTGTGAGGTGCAGTGAGTGAATGCGAGGTGCATTGAGTGAGTGAGTGTGAGGTGTAGTGAATGCGGGTGAGGTGTGGTGATTGAGTGTGAGGTGGTGAGTGAGTGAATGTGAGGTGGACTGAGTGAGTGTGAGGTGTAGTGATTGAGTGAGTGTGAGCTGTAGTGAGTGAGTGAGTGTGAGGTGTAGTGAGTGAGTGTGAGGTGTAATAAATGAGTGAGTGTGAGGAGTAGTGAGTGAGTGTGAGATGTAGTGTGTAAGTGTGAGGTGTAGTGAGTGAGTGTGTGGTGTAGTGAGTGAGTGAGTGTGAGGTGTAGTGAGTGAGTGAGTGTGAGGTGTAGTGAGTGGGTGATTGTGATGTGTAGTGAGTAAGTGAGTGTGAGGTGGTGCGTGAGTGTGAGGTGTTGTGAGTAAGTGAGTGTGAAGTGTGAGTGAGTGAGTGTGAGGTGTAGTGAGTGAGTGAGTGTGAGATGTAGTGAGTGAGTGTGAGGTGTAGTGAGTGAGTGTGAAGTGTAGTGTGTGAGTGAGTGTGAGGTGCAGTGAGTGAGTGTGAGGTGCAGTGAGTGAGAGAGTGTGAGATGTGAGTGAGTGTGAGTTGGTAAGTGGGAGAGTGTGAGGTGTAGTGAGTAATTGAGTGTGAAGTGTGAGTGAGTGGGAGGTGTACTGAGTGAGTGAGTGTGAGGTGTAGTGAGTGAGTGTGAGGTTTAGTGTTTGAGTGAGGGTGAGGTGTACTGAGTGAGTGAGTGTGAAGTGCAGTGAGTGAGTGTGAGGAGCAGTGAGTGAGTGAGTGTGAGATGTACTGAGTGTGTATGAGGTGTAATGAGTGAGTGAGTGAGAGGTGTAGTGAGCAAGTGTGAGGTATAGTGAGTGAGTGTGAGGTGTACTGAATGAATATGAGATGTAGTGAGTGAGTGTGAGGTGTAGTGAGTGAGTGTGAGGTGTAGTGAGTGTGAGGTTTAGTGAGCGGGTGAGTGTGAGGTGTATTGAGTAAGTGAGTGTGAGGTGGTGCGTGAGTGTGAGGTGCAGTGAGTAAGTGAGTGTGAAGTGTGAGTGCGTGAGTGTGAGGTGTAGTGAGTGAGTGAGTGTGAGGTGTAGTGTGTGAATGAGTGTGAGGTGCAGTGAGTGAGTGTGAGATGTACTGAATGAATATGAGGTGTAGTGAGTGAGTGTGAGGTGTAGTGAGTGAGTGTGAGATGTACTGAATGAATATGAGATGTAGTGAGTGAGTGTGAGGTGTAGTGAGTGAGTGTGAGGTGTAGTGAGTGAGTGAGTGTGAGGTGTAGTGAGTGTGAGGTGTAGTGAGCGGGTGAGTGTGAGGTGTATTGAGTAAGTGAGTGTGAGGTGGTGCGTGAGTGTGAGGTGCAGTGAGTAAGTGAGTGTGAAGTGTGAGTGCGTGAGTGTGAGGTGTAGTGAGTGAGTGAGTGTGAGGTGTAGTGTGTGAATGAGTGTGAGGTGCAGTGAGTGAGTGTGAGATGTACTGAATGAATATGAGGTGTAGTGAGTGAGTGTGAGGTGTAGTGAGTGAGTGTGAGGTGCGGTGAATGAGTGTGAGGTGCAGTGAGTGAGTGAGTGTGAGATGTACTGAGTGAGTATGAGGTGTAGTGAGTGAGTGTGAGATGTAGTGAGTGAGTGTGATTGTGTAGTTAGTGAGAGAGCGTGAGGTGTAGTGAGCGAGTGTGAGGTGTAGTGAGTGTGAGGCGTATTGAGTGTGAGGTGCAGTGAGTGAGTGTGAGATGTAATGAGTGATTGAGTGTGAGGTGTTGTGTGTGTGTGAGGTGTAGTGAGTGCGTGAGTGAGGTGTAGTGAGTGCGTGAGTGTGAGATGTAATGAGTGAGTGAGGTGTAGTGAGTGAGTGTGAGTTGTAGTGAGTGAGTGAGTGTGAGGTGTAGTGAGTGAGTGAGTGTGAGGTGCAGTGAGTGAGTGTGACGTGCAGTGAGTGAGTGTGTGTGAGGTGCAGTGAGTGATTGTGAGGTGTAGTGAGTGAGTGAGTGTGAGTTGTAGTGAGCGGGTGAGTGTGAGGTGCAGGGAGTGAGTGAGTGTGAGATGTACTGAGTGAGTATGAGGTGTAGTGAGTGAGAGAGTGTGAGGTGTAGTGAGAGAGTTTGAGGTGTAGTGAGTGAGTGTGAGGTGTACTGAGTGAGTGAATGTGAGGTGTAGTGAGTGAGTGTGAGGTGTTGTGAGTGTGAGGTGTAGTGAGTGAGTGAGTGTGAGTTGTAGTGTGTGAGTGTGAGGTCTAGTGAGTGAGTGTGAGGTGTAGTGAGTGAGAGGTGTATTGAGTGAGTGAGTGTGAGGTGTAGTGAGTGAGTGAGTGAGAAGTGTGAGTAAGTGAGTGTGAGGTGGTGAGTGAGTATGAGGTGTAGTGAGTAAGTGAGTGAGAAGTGTGAGTGAGTGAGTGTGAGATGTACTGAGTGAGTATGAGTTGTAGTGAGTGAGTGAGTGTGGGGTGTAGTGCGTGAGTGTGAGGAGTAGTGAGTGAGTGAGTGTGAGGTTATGTGAGTGAGTGTTTGGTGCACTGAGTGAGTGTGAGGTGGAGTGAGTGAGTGTGAGATGTAGTGAGTGAGTGAGTGTGAGGTGTAGTGATTCTGAGGTGTAGCGAGATTGTGTGAGGTGTAATGAATGAGTGAGTGTGAGGTGTAGTGAGTGATTGTGATGTGTAGTATGTGTGAGGTGTAATGAGTGACTGAGGTGTAATGAGTGAGTGTGAGGTGGAGTGAGTGTGAGGAGGTAAGTGAGTGAGTGTGAGGTGTAGTGTGTGTGTGAGGTGTCGTGAGAGAATGTGTGAGTGTGAGGTGTAGTGTGTCAGAGAGTGTGAGATGTCGTGAGTGCATCAGTGTGAGGTGGTGAGTGAGTGAGTGTGAGGTGGTGAGTGTGAGGTGGTGAGTGAGTGTGAGGTGTAGTGAGTGAGAGAGTGTGAGGTGTAGTGAGAGAGTGTGAGGTGTAGTGAGTGAGTGTGAGGTGTACTGAGTGAGTGAATGTGAGGTGTAGTGAGTGAGTGTGAGGTGTAGTGAGTGTGAGGTGTAGTGAGTGAGTGAGTGTGAGTTGTAGTGTGTGAGTGTGAGGTCTAGTGAGTGAGTGTGAGGTGTAGTGAGTGAGAGAGTGTGAGGTGTAGTGAGAGAGTGTGAGGTGTAGTGAGTGAGTGTGAGGTGTACTGAGTGAGTGAATGTGAGGTGTAGTGAGTGAGTGTGAGGTGTAGTGAGAGAGTGTGAGGTGTAGTGAGTGAGTGTGAGGTGTACTGAGTGAGTGAATGTGAGGTGTAGTGAGTGAGTGTGAGGTGTTGTGAGTGTGAGGTGTAGTGAGTGAGTGAGTGTGAGTTGTAGTGTGTGAGTGTGAGGTCTAGTGAGTGAGTGTGAGGTGTAGTGAGTGAGAGGTGTATTGAGTGAGTGAGTGTGAGGTGTAGTGAGTGAGTGAGATGTGTAGTGGCTGAGTGAGTGTGAGGTGCAGTGAGTGAGTGACGTGAGGTGCAGTGAGTGAGTGTGAGGAGCAGTGAGTGAGTGTGCGATGTACTGAGTGAGTATGAGATGTAGTGAGTCAGTGTGAGGTGTAGCAAGTGAGTTTGAGGTGTAGTGAGTGAGTGTGAGGTGTAGTGAGTGAGTGGGAGGTGTAGTGAGTAAGTGAGTGCGAGGTGGTGCGTGAGTGTGAGGTGTAGTGAGTAACTGAGTGTGAAGTGTGAGTGAGTGAGTGTGAGGTGTAGTGAGTGAGTGAGTGTGAGGTGCAGTGGGTGAGTGTAAGGTGCAGTGAGTGAGTGAGTGTGAGTTGTAGTGTGTGAGTCTGAGGTGTAGTGAGTGAGGTGTAGTGAGTGAGTGTGAGGTGTAGTGAGTGAATATGAGGTTGAGTGAGTGAGTGTGAGGTGCAGTGAGTGAGTGTGATTTGTAGTGAGTGAGTGTGAGGTGCACTGAGTGAGAGTGAGGTGGAGTGAGTGAGTGATTGTGAGATATAGTGATGAATGAGTGAGTGTGAGGCGTAGTGAGTGAGTGTGCGTTGTAGTGAGCGGGTGAGTGTGAGGTGCAGTGAGTGAGTGAGTGTGAGATGTACTGAGTGAGTATGAGGTGTAGTGAGTGAGAGAGTGTGAGGTGTAGTGAGTGAGTGTGAGGTGCACTGAGTGAGTGTGAGGGGGAGTGAGTGAGTGTGAGATGTAGTGAGTGAGTGTGAGGTGTAGTGAGTCTGAGGTGTAGCGAGTGAGTGTGAGGTGTAATTAATGAGTGAGTGTGAGATGTAGAGAGTGAGTGTGAGGTGGAGTGAGTAAGTGTGAGGTGTAATGAGTGAGTGTGAGGTGGAGTGAGTGATTGAGTGCGAGGTGTAGTGAGTGTGAGCTGGTAAGTAGGTGAATGTGAGGTGTAGTGAGTGAGTGTGAGGTGTAGTGAGTGTGAGGTATAGTGAGTGAGTGTGAGGTGGAGTGAGCAGGTGAGTGTGAGGTGTAGTGAGTAAGTGAGTGTGAGGTGGTGAGTGAGTATGAGGTGTAGTGAGTAAGTGAGTGAGAAGTGTGAGTGAGTGAGTGTGAGATGTACTGAGTGAGTATGAGTTGTAGTGAGTGAGTGAGTGTGGGGTGTAGTGCGTGAGTGTGAGGAGTAGTGAGTGAGTGAGTGTGAGGTTATGTGAGTGAGTGTTTGGTGCACTGAGTGAGTGTGAGGTGGAGTGAGTGAGTGTGAGATGTAGTGAGTGAGTGAGTGTGAGGTGTAGTGATTCTGAGGTGTAGCGAGATTGTGTGAGGTGTAATGAATGAGTGAGTGTGAGGTGTAGTGAGTGATTGTGATGTGTAGTATGTGTGAGGTGTAATGAGTGACTGAGGTGTAATGAGTGAGTGTGAGGTGGAGTGAGTGTGAGGAGGTAAGTGAGTGAGTGTGAGGTGTAGTGTGTGTGTGAGGTGTCGTGAGAGAATGTGTGAGTCTGAGGTGTAGTGTGTCAGAGAGTGTGAGATGTCGTGAGTGCATCAGTGTGAGGTGGTGAGTGAGTGAGTGTGAGGTGGTGAGTGTGAGGTGGTGAGTGAGTGTGAGGTGTAGTGAGTGAGAGAGTGTGAGGTGTAGTGAGAGAGTGTGAGGTGTAGTGAGTGAGTGTGAGGTGTACTGAGTGAGTGAATGTGAGGTGTAGTGAGTGAGTGTGAGGTGTAGTGAGTGTGAGGTGTAGTGAGTGAGTGAGTGTGAGTTGTAGTGTGTGAGTGTGAGGTCTAGTGAGTGAGTGTGAGGTGTAGTGAGTGAGTGAGTGTGAAGTGTAGTGAGTGAGTGTGAGGTGTAGTGAGTGAGTGAGTGTGAGGTGTATTGAGTGAGTGAGTGTGAGGTGTAGTGAGTGAGTGAGAGGTGTAGTGGCTGAGTGAGTGTGAGGTGCAGTGAGTGAGTGAGTGTGAGGTGCAGTGAGTGAGTGTGAGGAGCAGTGAGTGAGTGTGCGATGTACTGAGTGAGTATGAGATGTAGTGAGTCAGTGTGAGGTGTAGCAAGTGAGTTTGAGGTGTAGTGAGTGAGTGTGAGGTGTAGTGAGTGAGTGGGAGGTGTAGTGAGTAAGTGAGTGCGAGGTGGTGCGTGAGTGTGAGGTGTAGTGAGTAACTGAGTGTGAAGTGTGAGTGAGTGAGTGTGAGGTGTAGTGAGTGAGTGAGTGTGAGATGCAGTGGGTGAGTGTAAGGTGCAGTGAGTGAGTGAGTGTGAGTTGTAGTGAGTGAGTGTGATTTGTAGTGAGTGAGTGTGAGGTGCACTGAGTGAGAGTGGGGTGGAGTGAGTGAGTGATTGTGAGATATAGTGATGAATGAGTGAGTGTGAGGTGCAGTGAGTGAGTGAGGTGTAGTGAGTGAGTGACTGTGAGGTGTAGTGAATGAGTGCGATGTGCAGTGAGTGAGTGTGATGTGGAGTGAGTGAGTGTGAAATGTAGTGAGTGAGTAAGTGTGATGTGGAGTGAGTGAGTGTGAGTTGTAGCGAGTGAGTGTGAGTTGTAGTGAGTGAGTGTGAGGTGTAGTGAGTGAGTATGAGGTTGAGTGAGTGAGTGTGAGGTGCAGTGAGTGAGTGTGATTTGTAGTGAGTGAGTGTGAGGTGCACTGAGTGAGAGTGGGGTGGAGTGAGTGAGTGATTGTGAGATATAGTGATGAATGAGTGAGTGTGAGGTGCAGTGAGTGAGTGAGGTGTAGTGAGTGAGTGACTGTGAGGTGTAGTGAATGAGTGCGATGTGCAGTGAGTGAGTGTGATGTGGAGTAAGTGATTGAGTGTGAAATGTAGTGAGTGAGTAAGTGTGATGTGGAGTGAGTGAGTGTGAGTTGTAGCAAGTGAGTGTGAGTTGTAGTGAGTGAGTGTGAGGTGTAGTGAGTGAGTGTGAGGTGTAGTGAGTGAGTGAGCGTGAGGTGCAGTGAGTGTGTGTGAGTTTGAGTGAGTGAGTGTGAGGTGTACTGAGTGAGTGAGTGTGAGGTGTAGTGAGTGAGTGAGTGTGAGGTGTAGTGAATGAGTGTGAGGTGTAATCAATGAGTGCGATGTGCAGTGAGTGAGTGTGAGGTGGAGTGAGTGAGTGAGCGTGAGGTGCAGTGAGTGTGTGTGAGTTTGAGTGAGTGAGTGTGAGGTGTACTGAGTGAGTGAGTGTGAGGTGTAGTGAGTGAGTGAGTGTGAGGTGTAGTGAATGAGTGTGAGGTGTAATCAATGAGTGCGATGTGCAGTGAGTGAGTGTGAGGTGGAGTGAGTGAGTGAGTGAGTGTGAAATTGAGTGAGTGTGTTTGAGGTGGTGAGTGAGTGTGAGGTGTAGTGAGTGAGTGTGAGTTGTAGTGAGTGAGTGTGAGGTGGAGTGAGTGAGTGTGAGGTGGTGTGAGTGAGTGAGCATGAGGTGTACTGAGTGAGTGTGAGGTGTAGTGAGTGAGTGTGAGGTGTACTGAGTGAGTGTGAGGTGTAGTGAATGTGTGTGAGGTGTAATGAGTGAGTGTGAGGTGGACTAAGTGATTGAGTGTGAGGTGTAGTGAGTGAGTGAGTGTGAGGTGTAGTGAGTGAGTGTGAGGTGTAATGAGTGTGAGGAGTGAGTGAGTGTGAAGTGTGATGAGTGAGTGTGAGGTGTAGTGAGTGAGTGAGTGGGAGTTGTAGTGTGTGAGTGTGAGGTGCAGTGAGTGAGTGTGAGGTGGAGTGAGTGAATGTGAGATGTAGTGAGTGAGTGAATGTGAGGTGTAGTGAGTGAATGTGAGGTGTAGTGAGTGCATGAGTGAGGTGTAGTGAGTGTGTGTGTGTGAGACATAATGAGTGAGTGTGAGGTGTAGTGAGTGAATGTGAGGTGCAGTGAGTGAGTGGGTGTGAGGTGGAGTGAGTGAGTGTGAGGTGGTGTGAGTGAGGGAGTGTGAGTTGTACTGAGTGAGTGAGTGTGAGGTGTAGTGAGTGAATGTGAGGTGTACTGAGTGATTGAGTGTGAGGTGTAGTGAGTAAATGAGTGTGAGGTGGTGAGTGAGTGTGTGTGATGTGTAGTGAGTGAGTGTGAGGTGCAGTGAGTGAGTGAGTGTGAGGTGTAGTGAGTTAGTATGAGGTGTACTGAGTGTGTGAGTGTGAGCTGTAGTGAGTGAGTGTGAGGTGTGGAGAGTGTGAGGTGTAGTGAGTGAGTGTGAGGTGTAGTGTGTGAGTGTGAGGTGCAGTGAGTTAGTGTGAGGTGGAGTGAGTGAGTGTATGATGTACTGAGTGAGTATGAGATGTGGTGAGTGAGTGTGAGGCATAGTGAGTGAGTGAGGTGCAGCGAGTGAGTGTAAGGTGGAATGAGTGATTGAGTGTGAGGTGTAGCGAGTGAGTGTGAGGTGTAGTGAGTAAGTGAGTGTGAGGTGGTGAGTGAGTGTGAGGTGTAGTGAGTAAGTGAGTGTGAAGTGTGAGTGAGTGAGTGTGAGGCGTAGTGAGTGTGAGGTGTAGTGAGTGTGCGGTGTAGTGAGGGAGTGAGTGAGGTGCAGTGAATGAGTGTGAGGTGCAGTGAGTGAGTGATTGTGAGATGTAGCGAGTTAGTGAGTGTGAAGTGTAGTGAGTGAGTGTGCGGTGTAGTGAGTGTGAGGTGTAGTGAGTGCATGAGTGAGGTGTAGTGAGTGCATGAGTGTGAGATGTAATGAGTGAATGTGAGGTGTGAGTGAATATGAGGTGTAGTGTGTGTGAGTGTTAGGTGGTGAGTGAGTGGGAGGTGTCGTGAATAAGTGACTGAGGTTGAGTGAGTGAGTGTGAGGTGTAGTGAGTGATAGTGAGGTGTAGTTAGTGCGTGAGTGTGAGCTGTAGTGTGTGAGTGTGAGGTGTAGTGAGTGAGTGTGACGTGCAGTGAGTGAGTGAGATGTACTGAGTGATTGAGGTGTAGTTAGTGAGTGAGTATGAGGTGATGTGAGTGAGTGTGAGGTGGAGTGAGTGAGTGAGTGTGAGATGTAGTGAGTGAATGAGTGTGAGGTGTAGTGAGTGAGTCTGAGCTGCAGTGAATGAGTGAGTGAGGTGTAGTGAGTGCGAGGTTGTGAGATGTAATGCGTGAGTGTGAAATGTGAGTGAGTGAGTGAGGTGTAGTGAGTGAGTGTGAGGTGTAGTGAGTGAGTGAGTGTGTGAGGTGCAGTGAGTGAGTGTGAGGTGTGAGTTAGTGTGAGGTGTACTGAGTGAGTGAGTGTGAGTTGTAGTGAGTGAGTGTGAGGTGTCATGAGTGTGAGGTGTAGTGAGTGAGTGTGAGTTGTAGTGTGTGAGTGTGAGGTGCAGTGAGTGAGTGTGAGATGGAGTGAGTGAGTGATTGTGAGGTGTAGTGAGTGAGTGTGAGGTTTAGTGAGTGAGTGAGAGGTGTACTGAGTGAGTGAGTGTGAGATGTAGTGAGTGAGTGAGTGTGAGGTGTAGTGAGTGAGTGTGAGGTGCAGTGAGTGAGTGAGTGTGAGATGTACTGAGTGAATATGAGGTGTAGTGAGTGAGTGAGTGTGAGGTGTACTGAGTGAGTGTGAGGTGCACTCAATGAGTGTGAGGTGTAGTGAGTGCGTGAGTGAGGTGTGAGTGCGAGAATGTGAGATGTAATGCGTGAGTGTGAGGTGTAGTGAGTGAAGGTGAGGTACAGTGAGAGTGAGGTGTAGTGAATGAGTGTCAGGTGTAGTAATTGAGTGTGAGGGAGTGAGTGAGTGTGAAGTGTGGTGAGTGAGTGTGAGGTGTCATGAGTGAATGAGTGAGTGTGAGGTTGAGTAAGTGAGGGTGAGGTGTCTTGAGTGAGTCAGTGTGAGGTGGTGAATGAGTGAGTGAGAGGTGCTGAGTGTGAGGTGCTGAGTGAGTGAGTGCGAGGGTAGTGAGTGAGTGTGAGATGTAGTGTGTGAGGTGCAGTGAGTGAGAGTGAGGTGCAGTGAGTGAGTGTGAGGTGTAGTGATTGAGTGATTGTGAGGTGTAGTGTGTGAGTGAGAGTGAGGTGTAGTGAGTGAGTGTGAGGTGCAGTGAGTGAGCATGAGGTGAAGTCAGTGAGTGTGAGGTAGAGTGAATGAGTGAGTGTGAGGTGTAGTGAGTGAGTGTGAGGTGTAGTGAGTGAGTGTGTGGTGTAGTGAGTGTGTGTGATGTGCAGTGAGTGAGAATGAAGTGGAGTGAGTGATTGAGTGTGTGATGTAGTGAGTGAGTGTGAGGTGTAGTGAGTGAGTGAGTGTGAGGTGTAGTGAATGAGTGCGAGGTGCAGTGAGTGAGTGTGAGGTGTAGTGAGTGAGTGTGAGGCGTAGTGAGTGAGTGCAAGGTGCAGTGAGTGAGTATGAGGTGTAGTGAGTGTGTGAATGAGGTGTAGTGAGAGCGAGTTTGAGATGTAATGCATGAGCGTGAGGTGTAGTGAGTGAATGTGAGGTGCAGTGAGTGAGTGAGTGAGAGGTATAGTGAGTGCATGAATGAGCTGTCGTGAGTGCGAGTGTGAGATGTAATGCGTGAGTGTGAGGTGTAGTGAGTGAATGTGAGGTGCAGTGAGTGAGTGTGAGATGTAGTGAGTGAGTGTGAAGTGTGAGTGAGTGAGTGTGAGGTGTCATGAGTGAATGAGTGTGTGAATTGTCGTGAGTGACTGAGTGTGAGGTAGTGAGTGATTGAATGTGAGGTGGTGAGTGGGTGAGTGAGTGAGTGTGAGGTATAGTGAGTGAGTGTGATGTATAGTGAGTGAGTGTGAGGTGCAGTGAGTGAGTGTGAGGTGTAGTGAGTGAGTGAGGTGTAATGAGTGAGTGTGAGGTAGTGAGTGAGTGAGTGTGAGGTGTGGTGAGTGAGTATGAGGTGCAGTGAGTGGGCATGAGGTGGAGTCAGTGAGTGTGAGGTAGAGTGAATGAGTGAGTGTGAGGTGTAGAGAGTGAGTGCGAGGTGCAATAAGTGAGTGTGAGCTGGAGTCAGTGTATGAGTATGAGGTGTAGTGAGTGGGAGGTGTAGTGAATAAGTGAGTGTGAGGTGTGAGTGAGTTTGAGGTGTAATGAGTGAGTGTGAGGTGTAGTGAGTGCGTGAGTGTGAGTTGTAGTGAGTGCGTGAGTCTGATGTGTAATGAGTGAGTGTGAGGTGTAGTGAGTGAGTGTGCGGTGCACTGAGTGAGTGTGAGGTGTAGTGAGTGAGTGATTGTGAGGTGTGAGTGAGAGTGTGAGGTGTAGGGAGTGAGTGTGAGGTGTAGCGAGTGAGTGATTGTGAGTGGTGTAGTGAGTGAGTGTGAGGTGTAGTGAGTGAGTGATTGTGAGGTGTAGTGAGTGCGTGAGTGTGATGTGTAATGAGTGAGTGTGAGGTGTGAGTGCGTGAGTGTGAGTTGTAGTGAGTGCGTGAGTGTGAGATGTCATGCATGAGTGTGAGGTGTAGTGAGTGAATGTGAAGTGCAGTGAGTGAGTGTGAGGTGTAGTGAGTGAGCGTGAGGTGTTGTGATTGAGTGTGAGGTGGTGAGTGAGTGAGTGAAGTGTAGTGAGTGAGTGAGTGAGTGTGAGGTGGTGAGTGAGGTGGCGAGTTTGTGAGTGTGAGGTGTAGTGAGTGAGTGATTGTGAGAGGTGTAGTGAGTGAGTGTGAGGTGTAGTGAGTGAGTGATTGTGAGGTGTAGTGAGTGAGTGTGAGGTGTAGTGAGTGAGTGAGTATGAGGTGCAGTGAGTGAGTGCGAGGTGCAGTGAGTGAGCGTGAGGTGGATTCAGTGAGTGTGAGGTTGAGTGAATGAGTGAGCTTGAGGTGTAGTTAGTGATTGTGAGTTGTAGTGAGTGAATGTGAGGCGTAGTGAGTGTGTGCGAGGTGCAGTGAGTGAGTCTGAGGTGTAGTGAGCGGGTGATTGTGAGGTGTAGTGAGTAAGTGAGTGTTAGGTGGTGAGTGAGTGGGAGGTGTCGTGAATAAGTGACTGTGAGGTGTAGTGAGTGAGTGTGAGGTGTTGTGAGTGATAGTGAGGTGTAGTTAGTGCGTGAGTGTGAGATGTAGTGAGTGAGTGAGTGTGAGCTGTAGTGTGAGTGTGAGGTGCAGTGAGTGAGTGTGACGTGCAGTGAGTGAGTGAGTGTGAGATGTACTGAGTGATTATGAGGTGTAGTTAGTGAGAGAGTATGAGGTGTTGTGAGTGAGTGTGAGGTGGAGTGAGTGAGTGAGTGTGAGATGTAGTGAGTGAATGAGTGTGAGGTGTAGTGAGTGAGTCTGAGCTGCAGTGAATGAGTGAGGTGTAGTGAGTGCGAGGTTGTGAGATGTAATGCGTGAGTGTGAGATGTAGTGAGTGAGTGAGTGTGAGGTGTAGTGAGTGAGTGTGAGGTGTAGTGAGTGAGTGAGTGTGTGAGGTGCAGTGAGTGAGTGTGAGGTGTAGTGAGTTAGTGTGAGGTGTACTGAGTGAGTGAGTGTGAGTTGTAGTGAGTGAGTGTGAGGTGTCATGAGTGTGAGGTGTAGTGAGTGAGTGAGTGTGAGTTGTAGTGTGTGAGTGTGAGGTGCAGTGAGTGAGTGTGAGATGGAGTGAGTGTGAGATGGAGTGAGTGAGTGATTGCGAGGTGTAGTGAGTGAGTGTGAGTTTTAGTGAGTGAGTGAGAGGTGTACTGAGTGAGTGAGTGTGAGATGTAGTGAGTGAGTGTGAGGTGTAGTGAGTGTGAGTTGTACTGAGTGAATATGAGGTGTAGTGAGTGAGTGAGTGAGGTGCAGTGAGTGAGTGAGTGTGAGGTGTACTGAGTGAGTGTGAGGTGCACTAAATGAGTGTGAGGTGTAGTGAGTGAGTGTGAGGTGTGAGTGCGTGAGTGAGGTGTAGTGAGTGCGAGAATGTGAGATGTAATGCGTGAGTGTGAGGTGTAGTGAGTGAATGTGAGGTGCAGTGAGTGTGAGGTGTAGTGAATGAGTGTCAGGTGTAGTATTTGAGTGTGAGGTGGTGAGTGAGTGAGTGTGAGGTGTCATGAGTGAATGAGTGTGAGGTTGAGTAAGTGAGGGTGAGGTGTCTTGAGTGAGTGAGTGTGAGGTGGTGAATGAGTGAGTGAGAGGTGCTGAGTGTGAGGTGCTGAGTGAGTGAGTGCGAGGGTAGTGAGTGAGTGTGAGCTGTAGGGTGTGAGTGAGTGTGAGGTGCAGTAAGTGAGAGTGAGGTGTAGTGAGTGAGTGTGAGGTGTAGTGATTGAGTGATTGTGAGGTGTAGTGTGTGAGTGAGAGTGAGGTGTAGTGAGTGAGTGAATATGAGGTGTAGTGAGTGAGTGAGGTGCAGTGAGTGAGCGTGAAGTGAAGTCAGTGAGTGTGAGGTAGAGTGAATGAGTGAGTGTGAGGTGTATTGAGTGAGTGTGAGGTGTAGTGAGTGAGTGTGTGGTGTAGTGAGTGTGTGTGATGTGCAGTGAGTGAGAATGAAGTGGAGTGAGTGATTGAGTGTGTGATGTAGTGAGTGAGTGTGAGGTGTAGTGAGTGAGTCTGAGGTGCAGTGAGTGCATGAGTGACATGTAGTGAGTGCGAGAGTGTGACATGTAATGCGTGAGTGGGAGGTGTAGTGAGTGAGTGAATGTGAGATGCAGTGAGTGAGTGTGAGGTGTAGTGAGTGAGTGTGAGGTGCTCTAAGGGCGTGAGTGTGGTGTAGTGAGTGTGTGAGTGTGGTGTAATGAGTGAGAGTGAGGTGTAGTGAGTGAGTGAGTATGAGGTGTAGTGAGTGAGTGTGAGGTGCAGTGAGTGAGCATGAGGTGAAGTCAGTGAGTGTGAGGTAGAGTGAATGAGTGAGTGTGAGGTGTAGTGAGTGAGTGTGAGGTGTAGTGAGTGAGTGTGTGGTGTAGTGAGCGTGTGTGATGTGCAGTGAGTGAGAATGAAGTGGAGTGAGTGATTGAGTGTGTGATGTAGTGAGTGAGTGTGAGGTGTAGTGAGTGAGTGAGTGTGAGGTGTAGTGAATGAGTGCGAGGTGCAGTGAGTGAGTGTGAGGTGTAGTGAGTGAGTGTGAGGCGTAGTGAGTGAGTGCAAGGTGCAGTGAGTGAGTATGAGGTGTAGTGAGTGTGTGAATGAGGTGTAGTGCGAGCGAGTTTGAGATGTAATGCATGAGCGTGAGGTGTAGTGAGTGAATGTGAGGTGCAGTGAGTGAGTGAGTGAGAGGTATAGTGAGTGCATGAATGAGCTGTCGTGAGTGCGAGTGTGAGATGTAATGCGTGAGTGTGAGGTGTAGTGAGTGAATGTGAGGTGCAGTGAGTGAGTGTGAGATGTAGTGAGTGAGTGTGAAGTGTGAGTGAGTGAGTGTGAGGTGTCATGAGTGAATGAGTGTGTGAATTGTCGTGAGTGACTGAGTGTGAGGTAGTGAGTGATTGAATGTGAGGTGGTGAGTGAGTGAGTGTGAGGTATAGTGAGTGAGTGTGATGTATAGTGAGTGAGTGTGAGGTGCAGTGAGTGAGTGTGAGGTGTAGTGAGTGAGTGAGGTGTAATGAGTGAGTGTGAGGTAGTGAGTGAGTGAGTGTGAGGTGTGGTGAGTGAGTATGAGGTGCAGTGAGTGGGCATGAGGTGGAGTCAGTGAGTGTGAGGTAGAGTGAATGAGTGAGTCTGAGGTGTAGAGAGTGAGTGCGAGGTGCAATAAGTGAGTGTGAGCTGGAGTCAGTGTATGAGTATGAGGTGTAGTGAGTGGGAGGTGTAGTGAATAAGTGAGTGTGAGGTGTGAGTGAGTTTGAGGTGTAATGAGTGAGTGTGAGGTGTAGTGAGTGCGTGAGTGTGAGTTGTAGTGAGTGCGTGAGTCTGATGTGTAATGAGTGAGTGTGAGGTGTAGTGAGTGAGTGTGCGGTGCACTGAGTGAGTGTGAGGTGTAGTGAGTGAGTGATTGTGAGGTGTAGTGAGTGAGAGTGTGAGGTGTAGGGAGTGAGTGTGAGGTGTAGCGAGTGAGTGATTGTGAGTGGTGTAGTGAGTGAGTGTGAGGTGTAGTGAGTGAGTGATTGTGAGGTGTAGTGAGTGCGTGAGTGTGATGTGTAATGAGTGAGTGTGAGGTGTGAGTGCGTGAGTGTGAGTTGTAGTGAGTGCGTGAGTGTGAGATGTCATGCATGAGTGTGAGGTGTAGTGAGTGAATGTGAAGTGCAGTGAGTGAGTGTGAGGTGTAGTGAGTGAGTGTGAGGTGTTGTGATTGAGTGTGAGGTGGTGAGTGAGTGAGTGAAGTGTAGTGAGTG
Organism: Somniosus microcephalus; assembly: GCF_052327205.1. Taxonomy (NCBI): domain Eukaryota; kingdom Metazoa; phylum Chordata; class Chondrichthyes; order Squaliformes; family Somniosidae; genus Somniosus; species Somniosus microcephalus. The sequence continues at coordinate 76,066,816 of NC_140999.1, read as the reverse complement.
AGTGAGTGTGAGGTGTCATGAGTGAATGAGTGAGTGTGAGGTGGTGAGTGAGGTGGCGAGTTTTTGAGTGTGAGGTGTAGTGAGTGAGTGATTGTGAGAGGTGTAGTGAGTGAGTGTGAGGTGTAGTGAGTGAGTGATTGTGAGGTGTAGTGAGTGAGTGTGAGGTGTAGTGAGTGAGTGAGTATGAGGTGCAGTGAGTGAGTGCGAGGTGCAGTGAGTGAGCGTGAGGTGGAGTCAGTGAGTGTGAGGTTGAGTGAATGAGTGAGTTTGAGGTGTAGTTAGTGATTGTGAGTTGTAGTGAGTGAATGTGAGGCGTAGTGAGTGTGTGCGAGGTGCAGTGAGTGAGTGTGCGGTGTAGTGAGTGAGTCTGAGGTGTAGTGAGCGGGTGATTGTGAGGTGTAGTGAGTAAGTGAGTGTTAGGTGGTGAGTGAGTGGGAGGTGTCGTGAATAAGTGACTGTGAGGTGTAGTGAGTGAGTGTGAGGTGTTGTGAGTGATAGTGAGGTGTAGTTAGTGCGTGAGTGTGAGATGTAGTGAGTGAGTGAGTGTGAGCTGTAGTGTGAGTGTGAGGTGCAGTGAGTGAGTGTGACGTGCAGTGAGTGAGTGAGTGTGAGATGTACTGAGTGATTATGAGGTGTAGCTAGTGAGAGAGTATGAGGTGTTGTGAGTGAGTGTGAGGTGGAGTGAGTGAGTGAGTGTGAGATGTAGTGAGTGAATGAGTGTGAGGTGTAGTGAGTGAGTCTGAGCTGCAGTGAATGAGTGAGGTGTAGTGAGTGCGAGGTTGTGAGATGTAATGCGTGAGTGTGAGATGTAGTGAGTGAGTGAGTGTGAGGTGTAGTGAGTGAGTGTGAGGTGTAGTGAGTGAGTGAGTGTGTGAGGTGCAGTGAGTGAGTGTGAGGTGTAGTGAGTTAGTGTGAGGTGTACTGAGTGAGTGAGTGTGAGTTGTAGTGAGTGAGTGTGAGGTGTCATGAGTGTGAGGTGTAGTGAGTGAGTGAGTGTGAGTTGTAGTGTGTGAGTGTGAGGTGCAGTGAGTGAGTGTGAGATGGAGTGAGTGAGTGATTGTGAGGTGTAGTGAGTGAGTGTGAGGTTTAGTGAGTGAGAGGTGTACTGAGTGAGTGAGTGTGAGATGTAGTGAGTGAGTGTGAGGTGTAGTGAGTGTGAGATGTACTGAGTGAATATGAGGTGTAGTGAGTGAGTGAGTGAGGTGCAGTGAGTGAGTGAGTGTGAGGTGTACTGAGTGAGTGTGAGGTGCACTAAATGAGTGTGAGGTGTAGTGAGTGAGTGTGAGGTGTGAGTACGTGAGTGAGGTGTAGTGAGTCCGAGAATGTGAGATGTAATGCGTGAGTGTGAGGTGTAGTGAGTGAATGTGAGGTGCAGTGAGTGTGAGGTGTAGTGAATGAGTGTCAGGTGTAGTATTTGAGTGTGAGGTGGTGAGTGAGTGAGTGTGAAGTGTGGTGAGTGAGTGAGTGTGAGGTGTCATGAGTGAATGAGTGTGAGGTTGAGTAAGTGAGGGTGAGGTGTCTTGAGTGAGTGAGTGTGAGGTGGTGAATGAGTGAGTGAGAGGTGCTGAGTGTGAGGTGCTGAGTGTGAGGTGCAGTGAGTGAGAGTGAGGTGTAGTGAGTGAGTGTGAGGTGTAGTGATTGAGTGATTGTGAGGTGTAGTGTGTGAGTGAGAGTGAGGTGTAGTGAGTGAGTGAGTATGAGGTGTAGTGAGTGAGTGAGGTGCAGTGAGTGAGCGTGAAGTGAAGTCAGTGAGTGTGAGGTAGAGTGAATGAGTGAGTGTGAGGTGTATTGAGTGAGTGTGAGGTGTAGTGAGTGAGTGTGTGGTGTAGTGAGTGTATGTGATGTGCAGTGAGTGAGAATGAAGTGGAGTGAGTGATTGAGTGTGTGATGTAGTGAGTGAGTGTGAGGTGTAGTGAGTGAGTCTGAGGTGCAGTGAGTGCATGAGTGACATGTAGTGAGTGCGAGAGTGTGACATGTAATGCGTGAGTGGGAGGTGTAGTGAGTGAGTGAATGTGAGATGCAGTGAGTGAGTGTGAGGTGTAGTGAGTGAGTGTGAGGTGCTCTAAGGGCGTGAGTGTGGTGTAGTGAGTGTGTGAGTGTGGTGTAATGAGTGAGTATGAGGTGTAGTGAGTGAGTGTGAGGTGCAGTGAGTGAGCATGAGGTGAAGTCAGTGAGTGTGAGGTAGAGTGAATGAGTGAGTGTGAGGTGTAGTGAGTGAGTGTGAGGTGTAGTGAGTGAGTGTGTGGTGTAGTGAGCGTGTGTGATGTGCAGTGAGTGAGAATGAAGTGGAGTGAGTGATTGAGTGTGTGATGTAGTGAGTGAGTGTGAGGTGTAGTGAGTGAGTGAGTGTGAGGTGTAGTGAATGAGTGCAAGGTGCAGTGAGTGAGTATGAGGTGTAGTGAGTGTGTGAATGAGGTGTAGTGCGAGCGAGTTTGAGATGTAATGCATGAGCGTGAGGTGTAGTGAGTGAATGTGAGGTGCAGTGAGTGAGTGAGTGAGAGGTATAGTGAGTGCATGAATGAGCTGTCGTGAGTGCGAGTGTGAGATGTAATGCGTGAGTGTGAGGTGTAGTGAGTGAATGTGAGGTGCAGTGAGTGAGTGTGAGATGTAGTGAGTGAGTGTGAAGTGTGAGTGAGTGAGTGTGAGGTGTCATGAGTGAATGAGTGTGTGAATTGTCGTGAGTGACTGAGTGTGAGGTAGTGAGTGATTGAATGTGAGGTGGTGAGTGAGTGAGTGTGAGGTATAGTGAGTGAGTGTGATGTATAGTGAGTGAGTGTGAGGTGCAGTGAGTGAGTGTGAGGTGTAGTGAGTGAGTGAGGTGTAATGAGTGAGTGTGAGGTAGTGAGTGAGTGAGTGTGAGGTGTGGTGAGTGAGTATGAGGTGCAGTGAGTGGGCATGAGGTGGAGTCAGTGAGTGTGAGGTAGAGTGAATGAGTGAGTGTGAGGTGTAGAGAGTGAGTGCGAGGTGCAATCAGTGAGTGTGAGCTGGAGTCAGTGTATGAGTATGAGGTGTAGTGAGTGGGAGGTGTAGTGAATAAGTGAGTGTGAGGTGTGAGTGAGTTTGAGGTGTAATGAGTGAGTGTGAGGTGTAGTGAGTGCGTGAGTGTGAGTTGTAGTGAGTGCGTGAGTCTGATGTGTAATGAGTGAGTGTGAGGTGTAGTGAGTGAGTGAGTGTGAGGTGTAGTGAGTGAGTGTGAGGTGCAGTGCGTGAGTGATTGTGAGGTGTAGTGAGTGAGAGTGTGAGGTGTAGGGAGTGAGTGTGAGGTGTAGCGAGTGAGTGATTGTGAGTGGTGTAGTGAGTGAGTGTGAGGTGTAGTGAGTGCGTGAGTGTGATGTGTAATGAGTGAGTGTGAGGTGTGAGTGCGTGAGTGTGAGTTGTAGTGAGTGCGTGAGTGTGAGATGTCATGCATGAGTGTGAGGTGTAGTGAGTGAATGTGAAGTGCAGTGAGTGAGTGTGAGGTGTAGTGAGTGAGTGTGAGGTGTTGTGATTGAGTGTGAGGTGGTGAGTGAGTGAGTGAAGTGTAGTGAGTGAGTGAGTGAGTGAGTGTGAGGTGGTGAGTGAGGTGGCGAGTTTGTGAGTGTGAGGTGTAGTGAGTGAGTGATTGTGAGAGGTGTAGTGAGTGAGTGTGAGGTGTAGTGAGTGAGTGATTGTGAGGTGTAGTGAGTGAGTGTGAGGTGTAGTGAGTGAGTGAGTATGAGGTGCAGTGAGTGAGTGCGAGGTGCAGTGAGTGAGCGTGAGGTGGAGTCAGTGAGTGTGAGGTTGAGTGAATGAGTGAGTTTGAGGTGTAGTTAGTGATTGTGAGTTGTAGTGAGTGAATGTGAGGCGTAGTGAGTGTGTGCGAGGTGCAGTGAGTGAGTGTGCGGTGTAGTGAGTGAGTCTGAGGTGTAGTGAGCGGGTGATTGTGAGGTGTAGTGAGTAAGTGAGTGTTAGGTGGTGAGTGAGTGGGAGGTGTCGTGAATAAGTGACTGTGAGGTGTAGTGAGTGAGTGTGAGGTGGAGTGAGTGAGTGAGTGTGAGATGTAGTGAGTGAATGAGTGTGAGGTGTAGTGAGTGAGCGAGTGAATGTGAGGTGTAGTGAGTGCATGAGTGAGGTGTAGTGAGTGCATGAGTGTGAGATGTAATGAGTGAATGTGAGGTGTAGTGAGTGAATATGAGTTGTAGTGTGTGTGAGTGTGAGGTGTAGTGAGTGTGTGAGGTGTAGTGAGTGCGTGAGTGAGGTGTAGTGAGTGCGTGAGTGTGAGATGTAATGAGTGACTGTGAGGTGTAGTGAGTGAGTGTGAGGTGTTGTGAGTGAATGAGTGAGTGTGAGGTGGAATGAGTGAGTGTGAGGTGTAATGAGTGAGTGAGTATGAGGTTTTGTAAATGAGTGAGTGAGATGGTGAGTGTGAGGTGGTGAGTTAGTGAGTGTGAGGTGTAGTGAGTGAATGTGAGGTGCAGTGATTGAGTGAGTGTGAGGTGTAGTGAGTGAGTGAGTCTGAGTTGTATTGAGTGCATCAGTGTGAGGTGTATTGAGTGAGTGTGAGGTGTAGTGAGTGAGTGTGAGGTGTAGTGAGTGTGTGAGTGTGAGATGTATTGAGTGAGTATGAGGTGTAGTGAGTGTGTGAGTGTGCGGTGTAGTGAGTGAGTGAGTGTGAGGTGTAGTGTGAGGTGCACTGAGTGAGTGTGAGGTGGAGTGAATGAGTGAGTGTGAGATGTAGTGAGTGAGCGTGAGGTGTAGTGCGTGAGTGTGAGGTGTGAGTGAGTGTGTGGCATAGTGAGTGAGTGCAAGGTGCAATGAATGAGTGAGGTGGAGTGAGTGAGTGAGTGTGAGGTGTAGTGAGTGAGTCTGAGGTGTAGTGAGTGCGTGAGTGACATGTAGTGAGTGAGAATGTGAGATGTAATGCATGAGTGTGAGGTGTAGTGAGCGAGTGTGAGGTGTAGTGAGTGAGTGTGAGGTGCAGTTTGTGAGGGGGAGTGAGTGAGTGAGTGTGAGATGTAGTGAGTGAGTGCGTGGTGTAGTGAGTGAGTGTGAGGTTTTTTAAGTGCATGAGTTTGAGGTGTAGTGAGTGCATGAGTGTGAGGTGTAATGAGTGAGTGTGAGGTGTAGTGAGTGAGCATGAGGTGTAGTGAGTGAGTGAGTGTGAGGTGTAGTGAGTGAGTGTGAGGTGCAGTGCGTGAGTGTGTGGTGTAGTGAGTGAGTGAGTGTGAGGTGTAGTGAGTGCAGAATGAGGTGTAGTGAGTGCGAGAGTGTGAGGTGTAATGCGTGAGTATGAGGTGTAGTGAGTGAGTGTGAGGTGGATTGAGTGAGTGTGGTGTCGTGTGAGTGAGTGAGTGTGAGGTGTACTGAGTGAGTGAGTGTGAGGTGTAGTGAGTGAGTGTGAGGTGTAGTGAGTGAGTGTGAAGTGTAATTATTGAATGTGAGGTGGACTGAGTGAGTGTGAGGTGTAGTGATTGAGTGAGTGTGAGCTGTAGTGAGTGAGTGAGTGTGAGGTGTAGTGAGTGAGTGCAAGGTGCAGTGAGTGAGTGAGTGTGAGGTGTAGTGAGTGAGTGTGTGGTGCAGTGAGTGAGTGAGTGTGAGGTGTAGTGAGTGCATGAAAGTGAGGTATAATGAGTAAGTGTGAGGTGTAGTGCGAGAGTGTGAGGTGTAATGAGTGAGTGAGTGTGAGGTGTAGTGAGTGTGAGATGTAATGCGTGAGTGTGAGGTGCAGTGAGTGAATGCGAGGTGCATTGAGTGAGTGAGTGTGAGGTGTAGTGAATGAGGGTGAGGTGTGGTGATTGAGTGTGAGGTGGTGAGTGAGTGAATGTGAGGTGTAGTGAGTGAGTGAATGTTAGTTGCAGTAAGTGAGTATGAGTTGCAGTGAGTGAGTGTGAGATGTACTGAGTGAGTATGAGGTGTAGTGAGTGAGTGATTGTGAGGTGTAGTGATTGTGAGGTGTAGTGAGTGAGTGTGAGGTGTAGTGAGTGTGAGGTGTAGTGAGTGTGTGTGAGTGTGCGGTGTAGTGAGGGAGTGAGTGTGAGGTGCAGTGAATGAGTGTGAGGTGCAGTGAGTGAGTGAGTGTGAGATGTAGTGAGTTAGTGAGTGGGAAGTGTAGTGAGTGAGTGTGCGGTGTAGTGAGTGTGAGGTGTAGTGAGTGCATGAGTGAGGTGTAGTGAGTGCATGAGTGTGAGATGTAATGAGTGAATGTGAGATGTAGTGAGTGAATATGAGGTGTAGTGTGTGTGAGTGTGAGGTGTAGTGAGTGTGTGAGGTGTAGTGAGTGCGTGAGTGAGGTGTAGTGAGTGCGTGAGTGTGAGATGTAATGAGTGACTGTGAGGTGTAGTGAGTGAGTGTGAGGTGTTGTGAGTGAACGAGTGAGTGTGAGGTGGAATGAGTGAGTGTGAGGTGTAATGAGTGAGTGAGTGTGAGGTTTTGTAAATGAGTGAGTGAGATGGTGAGTGTGAGGTGGTGAGTTAGTGAGTGTGAGGTGTAGTGAGTGAATGTGAGGTGCAGTGATTGAGTGAGTGTGAGGTGTAGTGAGTGAGTGAGTCTGAGTTGTATTGAGTGCATCAGTGTGAGGTGTATTGAGTGAGTGTGAGGTGTAGTGAGTGAGTGTGAGGTGTAGTGAGTGTGTGAGTGTGAGATGTATTGAGTGAGTATGAGGTGTAGTTAGTGAGTGAGTGTGAGGTGTAGTGAGTGAGTGAGTGTGAGGTGTAGTGTGAGGTGCACTGAGTGAGTGTGAGGTGGAGTGAATGAGTGAGTGTGAGATGTAGTGAGTGAGCGTGAGGTGTAGTGCGTGAGTGTGAGGTGTGAGTGAGTGTGTGGCATAGTGAGTGAGTGCAAGGTGCAATGAATGAGTGAGGTGGAGTGAGTGAGTGTGAGGTGTAGTGAGTGAGTGTGAGGTGCACTGAGTGAGTGTGAGGTGGAGTGAGTGAGTGTGATATGTAGTGATTGAGTGAGTGTGAGGTGTAGTGAGTGAGTCTGAGGTGTAGTGAGTGCGTGAGTGACATGTAGTGAGTGAGAATGTGAGATGTAATGCATGAGTGTGAGGTGTAGTGAGTGAGTGTGAGGTGTAGTGAGTGAGTGTGAGGTGCAGTGTGTGAGGGGGAGTGAGTGAGTGAGTGTGAGATGTAGTGAGTGAGTGCGTGGTGTAGTGAGTGAGTGTGAGGTTTTTTAAGTGCATGAGTTTGAGGTGTGAGTGCATGAGTGTGAGGTGTAATGAGTGAGTGTGAGGTGTAGTGAGTGAGCGTGAGGTGTAGTGAGTGAGTGAGTGTGAGGTGTAGTGAGTGAGTGTGAGGTGCAGTGCGTGAGTGTGTGGTGTAGTGAGTGAGTGAGTGTGAGGTGTAGTGAGTGCAGAATGAGGTGTAGTGAGTGCGAGAGTGTGAGGTGTAATGCGTGAGTGTGAGGTGTAGTGAGTGAGTGTGAGGTGGATTGAGTGAGTGTGGTGTCGTGTGAGTGAGTGAGTGTGAGGTGTACTGAGTGAGTGAGTGTGAGGTGTAGTGAGTGAGTGTGAGGTGTAGTGAGTGAGTGTGAAGTGTAATTATTGAATGTGAGGTGGACTGAGTGAGTGTGAGGTGTAGTGATTGAGTGAGTGTGAGCTGTAGTGAGTGAGTGAGTGTGAGGTGTAGTGAGTGAGTGTGTGGTGCAGTGAGTGAGTGAGTGTGAGGTGTAGTGAGTGCATGAAAGTGAGGTATAATGAGTAAGTGTGAGGTGTAGTGCGAGTGTGTGAGGTGTAATGAGAGAGTGAGTGTGAGGTGTAGTGAGTGAGAGAGTGTGAGATGTAATGCGTGAGTGTGAGGTGCAGTGAGTGAATGCGAGGTGCATTGAGTGAGTGAGTGTGAGGTGTAGTGAATGCGGGTGAGGTGTGGTGATTGAGTGTGAGGTGGTGAGTGAGTGAATGTGAGGTGGACTGAGTGAGTGTGAGGTGTAGTGATTGAGTGAGTGTGAGCTGTAGTGAGTGAGTGAGTGTGAGGTGTAGTGAGTGAGTGTGAGGTGCAATAAATGAGTGAGTGTGAGGAGTAGTGAGTGAGTGTGAGATGTAGTGTGTAAGTGTGAGGTGTAGTGAGTGAGTGTGTGGTGTAGTGAGTGAGTGAGTGTGAGGTGTAGTGAGTGAGTGAGTGTGAGGTGTAGTGAGTGGGTGATTGTGATGTGTAGTGAGTAAGTGAGTGTGAGGTGGTGCGTGAGTGTGAGGTGCTGTGAGTAAGTGAGTGTGAAGTGTGAGTGAGTGAGTGTGAGGTGTAGTGAGTGAGTGAGTGTGAGATGTAGTGAGTGAGTGTGAGGTGTAGTGAGTGAGTGTGAAGTGTAGTGTGTGAGTGAGTGTGAGGTGCAGTGAGTGAGTGTGAGGTGCAGTGAGTGAGAGAGTGTGAGATGTGAGTGAGTGTGAGTTGGTAAGTGGGAGAGTGTGAGGTGTAGTGAGTAATTGAGTGTGAAGTGTGAGTGAGTGGGAGGTGTACTGAGTGAGTGAGTGTGAGGTGTAGTGAGTGAGTGTGAGGTTTAGTGTTTGAGTGAGTGTGAGGTGTACTGAGTGAGTGAGTGTGAAGTGCAGTGAGTGAGTGTGAGGAGCAGTGAGTGAGTGAGTGTGAGATGTACTGAGTGTGTATGAGGTGTAATGAGTGAGTGAGTGAGAGGTGTAGTGAGCAAGTGTGAGGTATAGTGAGTGAGTGTGAGGTGTAATGAGTGAGTGTGAGGTGGAGTGAGCAGGTGAGTTTGAGGTGTAGTGAGTAAGTGAGTGTGAGGTGTTGGGTGAGTGAATGTGAGATGTAGTGAGTAAGTGAGTGTGAAGTTTGAGTGAGTGTGAGGTGTAGTGAGTGAGTGTGAGGTGTAGTGAGTGAGTGAGTGTGAGGTACAGTGAGTGAGTGAGTGTGAGGTACAGTGAGTGAGTGTGAGGTGCAGTGAGTGAGTGAGTGTGGGATGTAGTGAGTGAGTGTGAGGTGGAGTGAGTGATTGAGTGTGAGGTGTAGTGAGTGAGTGAGCTGGTAAGTGGGTGAATGTGAGGTGTAGTGAGTGAGTGTGAGGTGTAGTGAGTGAGAGAGTGTGAGGTATAGTGAGTGAGTGTGAGGTGTAATGAGTGAGTGTGAGGTGGAGTGAGCAGGTGAGTTTGAGGTTTAGTGAGTAAGTGAGTGTGAGGTGGTGTGTGAGTGAGTGTGAGGTGTAGTGAGTAAGTGAGTGTGAAGTTTGAGTGAGTGCGTGTGAGGTGTAGTGAGTGAGTGTGAGGTGTAGTGAGTGAGTGAGTGTGAGGTACAGTGAGTGAGTGAGTGTGAGGTGCAGTGAGTGAGTGAGTGTGAGATGTAGTGAGTGAGTGTGAGGTGGAGTGAGTAAGTGTGAGGTGTAATGAGTGAGTGTGAGGTGGAGTGAGTGATTGAGTGTGAGGTGTAGTGAGTGTGAGCTGGTAAGTGGGTGAATGTGAGGTGTAGTGAGTGAGTGTGTGGTGTAGTGAGTGAGAGAGTGTGAGGTATAGTGAGTGAGTGTGAGGTGTAATGAGTGAATGTGAGGTGGAGTGAGCAGGTGAGTGTGACGTGTAGTGAGTAAGTGAGTGTGAGGTGGTGAGTGAGTATGAGGTGTAGTGAGTAAGTGAGTGTGAAGTGTGAGTGAGTGAGTGTGAGCTGTAGTGAGTGAGTGTGAGGTGCAGTGAGTGAGTGTGAGGTGCAGTGAGTGAGTGAGTGTGAGAAGTACTGTGTGAGTGTGAGGTGTAGTGAGTGAGTGTGGGGTGTAGTGAGTGAGTGTGAGGTGAAGTGAGTGATTGAGTTTGAGGTGTAATGAGTGAGTGTGAGGTACACTGAGTGAGTGTGAGGTGGAGTGAGTGAGTGTGAGGTGGAGTGAGTGAGTGAGTGTGAGGTGTAGTGAGTCTGAGGTGTAGCGAGTGAGTGTGAGGTGTAATGAATTAGTGAGTGTGAGGTGTAGTGAGTGAGTGTGAGGTGTAGTAAGTGTGATGTGTAATGAGTGAGTGTGAGGTGTAGTGAGTGAGCGTGAGGCGGAGTGAGTGATTGAGTGTGAGGTGTAGTGAGTGTGAGGTGGTAAGTGAGTGAGTGAGAAGTGTAGTGACTGAGTGTGAGGTGTCATGAGTGAATAAGTGAGTGTGAGGTGTAGTGAGTGAGTGAGTGTGAGGTGTTGTGAGTGCATGAGTTTGAGGTGGTGAGTGAGTGAGTGTGAGGTGGCAAGTGTGAGGTGGAGTGTGAGGTGTAGTGAGTGTGAGGTGGTGAGTGAGTGAGTGTGAGATGTACTGGGTGAATGTGAGGTGTAGTGAGAGAGTGTGAGGTGTAATGAGTGAGTGTGAGGTGTATTGAGTGAGTGCGAGGTGCAGTGAGTGATTGTGAGGTGGAGTGAGTGAGTGTGAAATGTAGTGAATGAGTGTGAATTGTAGTGCGTAAGTGTGAGGTGTAATGAGTGAGTGTGAGGTGGAGTGCGTGTGTGTGAGGTGTAATGAGTGAGTGAGTGTGAGGTGTAGTGAGAGAGTGTGAAGTGTAATGAGAGAGTGTGAGGTGCAGTGACCGGGTGAGTGTGAGGTGTCGTGTGTCAGTGAGTGTGAATTATGAGTGAGTGAGTGTGACGTGTAGTGAGTGAGTGTGAGGTGTAGTGCGTGAGTGAATGTGAGGTGCAGTAAGTGAGTGTGAGGTGCAGTGAGTGAGTGTTTGATGTACTGAGTATGAGGTGTAGTGAGTGAGTGAGTGTGAAGTGTAGTGAGTGAGTGTGAGATGTAGTGAGTGAGTGAGTGTGAGGTGTAGTGAGTGAATGAGAGGCATAGTGAGTGAGTGAGTGTGAAGTGTAATGAGTGAGTGTGAGGTGGACTGAGTGAGTGAGTGTGAGGTGTAGTGAGTGATGTGTAGTGAGTGAGTGTGTGTGAGGTGTAGTGAGTGAGTGCGAGGTGCAGTGAGTGAGTGTGAGGTGGAGTGAGTGAGTGAGTGTGAGATGTAGTGTGTGAGTGAGTGTGAGGTGTAGTGAGTGAGTGTGAGTTGTAGTGAGTGCGTGAGTGTGAGGTGTCGTGAGTGCGTGAGTGTGAGGTGTAATGAGTGAGTGTGACGTGTAGTGAGTGAGTGTGAGGTGTAGTGAGTGAGCGAGTGTAAGGTGTAGTGAGTGAGTGTGAGGTGGAGTGAGTGAGTGTGAGATGTAGTGAGTGAGTGAGTGTGACGTGTAGTGAGTGAGTGTGAGGTGTAGTGAGTGAGTGAGTATGAGGTGCAGTGAGTGAGTGTGAGGTGGAGTGAGTGAGTGTGAGATGTAGTGAGTGAGTGAGTGTGAGGTGTAGTGAGTGAGTGTGAGGTGTAGTGAGTACATGAGTGTGAGGTGTAGTGAGAGCGTGAGTGTGAGGTGTAATGAGTGAGCGTGAGGTGTAGTGAGTGATTGTGAGGGGTAGTGAGCGAGTGTGAGGTGTAGTGAGTGTGAGATGTAGTGAGTGAATGAGTGTGAGGTGTACTGAGTGAGTCTGAGGTGTAGTGAGTGAGTGTGAGGTGTAGTGTGTAAGTATGAGGTGTAGTGAGTGAGTGTGAGGTGGAGTGAGTGAGTGTGAGGTGTAGTGAGTGTGAGGTGGTAAGTGGGTGAGTGTGAGGTGAAGTGAGTGGGTGTGAGGTGTAGTGAGTGAGTGATTGTGAGGTGTAGTGAGTGAGTGTGAGGTGTAATGAGTGAGTGTGAGCTGGAGTGAGTGGGTGAGCGTGAGGTGTAGTGAGTAAGTGAGTGTGAGGTGTAGTGAGTGAGTGAGTGTGAAGTGTGAGTGAGTGTGAGGTGTACTGAGTGAGTGAGTGTGAGGTGTAGTGAGTGAGTGTGAGGTGTAGTGAGTGAGTGAGTGTGAGGTGCAGCGAGTGAGTGTGAGGAGCAGAGAGTGAGTGAGTGTGAGGTGCAGTGAGTGAGTGTGATGTGCAATGAGTGAGTGAGTGTGGGATGTACTGAGTGAGTATGAGGTGTAGTTAGTGAGTGAGTGAGTGAGTGTGAGATGTAGTGAGTGAGTGAGTGAGTGCGAGGTGTAGTGAGTGAGTGTGAGGTGTACTGAGTGAATGAGTGTGAGGTGTAGTGAGTGAGTGTGAAGTGTAATGAGTGATTGCGAGGTGGACTGAGTGAGTGATTGTGAAGTGTAGTGAGTGAGTGTGAGGTGTAGTGAGTGAGTACGAGGTGCAGTGAGTGAGTGTGAGGTGGAGTGAGTGAGTGTGAGGTGTAGTGAGTAAATGAGTGTGAGGTGTAGTGAGTACATGAGTGTGAGGTGTAGTGAGTGCATGAGTGTGAGGTGTAATGAGTGAGTGTGAGGTTTAGTGAGTGAGTGTGAGGGGTAGTGAGCGAGTGTGAGGTGTAGTGAGTGTGAGATGTAGTGAGTGAGTCTCAGTTGTAGTGAGTGAGTGTGAGGTGTAATAAATGAGTGAGTGTGAGGAGTAGTGAGTGAGTGTGAGATGTAGTGTGTAAGTGTGAGGTGTAGTGAGTGAGTGTGAGGTGTAGTGAGTGATTGAGTGTGAGGTGTAGTGAGTGAGTGTGAGGTGTAGTGAGTGAGTGAGTGTGAGGTGTAGTGAGTGAGTGAGTGTGAGGTGTAGTGAGCGGGTGATTGTGAGGTGTAGTGAGAAAGTGAGTGTGAGGTGGTGCGTGAGTGTGAGGTGTTGTGAGTAAGTGAGTGTGAAGTGTGAGTGAGTGAGTGTGAGGTGTAGTGAGTGAGTGAGTATGAGGTGTAGTGAGTGAGTGAGTGTGAAGTGTAGTGTGTGAGTGAGTGTGAGGTGCAGTGAGTGACTGTGAGGTGCAGTGAGTGAGTGTGAGATGTAGTGAGTGAGTGTGAGGTGTAGTGAGTGAGTGAGTGTGAGATGTAGTGAGTGAGTGTGAGGGGTAGTGAGTGAGTGAGTGTGAAGTGTAGTGTGTGAGTGAGTGTGAGGTGCAGTGAGTAAGTGTGAGGTGCAGTGAGTGAGTGAGTGTGAGATGTAGTGAGTGATTGTGAGTTGGTAAGTGGGAGAGTGTGAGGTGTAGTGAGTAATTGAGTGTGAAGTGTGAGTGAGTGGGAGGTGTACTGAGTGAGTGAGTGTGAAGTGCAGTGAGTGAGTGTGAGGAGCAGTGAGTGAGTGAGTGTGAGATGTACTGAGTGTGTATGAGGTGTAATAAGTGAGTGAGTGAGAGGTGTAGTGAGCAAGTGTGAGGTATAGTGAGTGAGTGTGAGGTGTAATGAGTGAGTGTGAGGTGGAGTGAGCAGGTGAGTTTGAGGTGTAGTGAGTAAGTGAGTGTGAGGTGGTGCGTGAGTGAGTGTGAGGTGTAGTGAGTAAGTGAGTGTGAAGTTTGAGTGAATGAGTGTGAGGTGTAGTGAGTGAGTGTGAGGTGTAGTGAGTGAGTGATTGTGAGGTACAGTGAGTGAGTGAGTGTGAGCTACAGTGAGTGAGAGTGAGGTGCAGTGAGTGAGTGTGGGATGTAGTGAGTGAGTGTGAGGTGGAGTGAGTAAGTGTGAGGTGTAATGAGTGAGTGAGAGGTGTAGTGAGCAAGTGTGAGGTATAGCGAGTGAGTGAGCGTGAGTGAGTGAGTGTGAGGTGTAGTGAGGGGGTGAGTGTTAGGTGTAGTGAGTAAGTGAGTGTGAGGTGGTGTGTGTGTGAGGTGTAGTCAGTAAGTGAGTGTGAAGTGTGAGTGAGTGTGAGGTGTAGTGAGTGAGTGAATGTGAGGTGTAGTGAGTGAGTGAGTGTGAGGTGTAGTGAGTGAGTGTGTGTGAGGTGTAGTAAGTGAGTGTGAGTAGCACTGAGTGAGTGTGAGTTTGAGTGAGTGAGTGTGAGGTGTAGTGAGTGAGTCTGAGGTGCAGTGAGTGAGTGCGAGGTGCAGTGAGTGAGTGTGAGGGGTAGTGAGTGAGTGTGAGGTGTACTGAGTGAGTGAGTGTGATGTGTAGTGAGTGAGTGTGAGGTGTAGTGAGTGAGTGTGAGGTGTAGTGAGTGAGTGTGAAGTGTAATGAGTGATTGCGAGGTGGACTGAGTGAGTGAGTGTGAAGTGTAGTGAGTGAGTGAGTGTGAGGTGTAGTGAGTGAGTACGAGGTGCAGTGAGTGAGTGTGAGGTGGAGTGAGTGAGTATGAGGTGTAGTGAGTGCGTGAGTGTGAGGTGTAATGAGTGAGTGTAAGGTGTAATGAGTGAGTGTGAGGGGTAGTGAGCGAGTGTGAGGTGTAGTGAGTGTGAGATGTAGTGAGTGAGTGAGTGTGAGGTGTAGTGAGTGAGTCTCAGGTGTAGTGAGTGAGTGTGAGGTGTAGAAAATGAGTGAGTGTGAGGAGTAGTGAGTGAGTGTGAGATGTAGTTTGTAAGTGTGAGGTGTAGTGAGTGAGTGTGAGGTGGAGTGAGTGATTGAGTGTGAGGTGTAGTGAGTGAGGTGGTAAGTGGGTGAGTGTGAGGTGTGGTGAGTGATTGTAAGGTGTAGTGAGTGAGTCTCAGGTGTAGTGAGTGAGTGTGAGGTGTAATAAATGAGTGAGTGTGAGGAGTAGTGAGTGAGTGTGAGGTGTTGTGTGTAAGTGTGAGGTGTAGTGAGTGAGTGTGAGGTGTAGTGTGTGAGTGAGTGTGAGGTGCAGTGAGTGAGTGTAAGGTGCAGTGAGTGAGTGAGTGTGAGATGTAGTGAGTGAGTGTGAGGTGTAGTGAGTGAGTGTGAGGTGGAGTGAGTGAGTGTGATGTGGAGTGAGTGAGTGTGAGATGTAGTGATTGAATGAGTGAGTGTGAGGTGTAGTGAGTGAGTATGAGGTGTAATGAGTGAGTCTGACGTGTAGTGAGTGAGTGTGAGGTGTAGTGAGTGAGTGAGTGTGAGGTGCAGCGAGTGAGTGTGAGGAGCAGAGAGTGAGTGAGTGTGAGGTGTACTGAGTGAGTGTAAGGTGTAATAAATGAGTGAGTGTGAGGTGTAGTGAGTGAGTGTGAGATGTAGTGAGTAAGTGTGAGGTGTAGTGAGTGAGTGTGAGGTGGAGTGAGTGATTGAGTGTGATGTGTAGTGAGTGTGAGGTGTAGTGAGTGAGTGTGAGGTGTAGTGAGTGAGTGTGAGGTGTAGTGAGTGAGTCAGTGTGAGGTGTAGTGATTGAGTGAGAGGTGTAGTGAGTGTGTGAGTGTGAGTTGTGGTGAGTGCGGAATGAGGTGTAGTGAGTGCGAGAGTGTGAGATGTAATGCGTGAGTGTGAGTCATAGTGAGTGAGTGAGTGTGAGGTGTAGTAAGTGAGTGCGAGGTGCAGTGAGTGATTCTGAGGGGGAGTGAGTGAGTGAGTGTGAGGTGTACTGAGTGCATGAGTGTGAGGTGTAATGAGTGAGTGTGAGGTGTAGTGACTGAGTGTGAGGTGCAGTGAGTGAGCGAGTGTGAGGTGTAGTGAGAGTGTGAGGTGCAGTGAGTGAGTGTGACGTGCAGTGAGTGAGTGAGTGTGGGACGTACTGAGTATGAGGTGTAGTTAGTGAGTAAGTGTGAGGTGTAGTGAGTGAGTGAGCGTGAGGTGTAGTGAATGAGTGTGAGGTGCACTGAGTGAGTGTGAGTTGGAGTGAGTGAGTGTGAGATGTAGTGAGTGAGTGAGTGTGAGGTGTAGTGAGTGAGTCTGCGGTGTAGTGAGTGCGGGATGAGGTGTAGTGTGTGCAAGATTGTGAGATGTAATGCGTGAGTGTGAGGTGTAGTGAGTGAGTGAGTGTGAGGGGGAGTAAGTGAGTGTGAGGTGTACTGAGTGAGTGAGTGTGAGGTGTAGTGAGTGAGTGTGAAGTGTAATGAGTGAGTGTGAGGTGGACTGAGTGAGTGAGTGTGAGGTGTAGTGAGTGAGTAAGTGTGAGGTGCAGTGAGTGAGTGTGAGGTGTAGTGAGTGCATGAGTGTGATTTGTAGTGAGTGCGTGAGTGTGAGGAGTAATGTGTGAGTGTGAGGTGTAGTGAGTGAGTGTGAGGTGTAGTGAGCGAGTGTGAGGTGTAGTGAGTGAGTGTGAGGTGCAGTGAGTGATGGTGATGTGCAGTGAATGAGTGAGTGTGAGATGTACTGAGTGAGTATGAGGTGTAGTTAGTGAGTGAGTATGAGATGTAGTGTGAGTGAGTGTGAGTTGTAGTGAGTGAGTGTGAGGTGCACTGACTAAGTGTGAGTTGGAGTGAGTGAGTAAATGTGAGATGTAGTGAGTGAGTGAGTGTGAGGTGTAGTGAGTGAGTGTGAGGTATAATAAATGAGTGAGTGTGAGGTGTAGTGAGTGAGTGTGAGATGTAGTGAGTAAGTGTGAGGTGTAGTGAGTGAGTGTGAGGTGGAGTGAGTTATTGAGTGTGAGGTGTAGTGAGTGAGGTGGTAAGTGGGTGAGTGTGAGGTGTAGTGAGTGAGTGTGAG
Organism: Somniosus microcephalus; assembly: GCF_052327205.1. NCBI lineage: Eukaryota > Metazoa > Chordata > Chondrichthyes > Squaliformes > Somniosidae > Somniosus > Somniosus microcephalus. The sequence goes on along the minus strand of NC_140999.1, from coordinate 76,050,627 downwards.
GTGTAGTGAGTGAGTGTGAGGTGTAGTGAGTGAGTGTGAGATGTAGTGAGTAAGTGTGAGGTGTAGTGAGTGAGTGTGAGGTGGAGTGAGTTATTGAGTGTGAGGTGTAGTGAGTGAGGTAGTAAGTGGGTGAGTGTGAGGTGTAGTGAGTGAGTGTGAGGTGTAGTGAGTGAGTGATTGTGAGGTGTAGTGAGTGAGTGAGAGGTGTAATGAGTGAGTGTGAGCTGGAGTGAGTGGGTGAGCGTGATGTGTAGTGAGTAAGTGAGTGTGAGGTGGTGAGTGAGTGTGAGGTGTAGTGAGTGAGTGTGAGGTGTAGTGAGTGAGTGTGAGTTGTAGTGAGTGAGTGTGAGGAGCAGAGAATGAGTGAGTGTGAGATGTACTGAGTGAGTTTGAGGTGTAGTGAGTGAGTGAGTATGTGGTGTAGTGAGTGAGTGAGTGTGAGGTGTAGTGAGTGAGTGAGTGTGAGGTGTAGTGAGCGGGTGATTGTGAGGTGTAGTGAGTAAGTTAGTGTGAGGTGGTGCGTGAGTGTGAGGTGTTGTGAGTAAGTGAGTGTGAAGTGAGAGTGAGTGAGTGTGAGGTGTAGTGAGTGAGTGTGAGATGTAGTGAGTGAGTGTGAGGTGTAGTGAGTGAGTGAGTGTGAAGTGTAGTGTGAGTGAGTGTGAGGTGCAGTGAGTGAGTGCGAGGTGCAGTGAGCGAGTGAGTGTGAGATGTAGTGAGTGATTGTGAGGTGTAGTGAGTGAGTGTGAGGTGTAGTGAGTGAGTCTGAGCTGTAACGAGTGAGTCTGATGTGTAGTGAGTGAGTGTAAGGTGTAATAAATGAGTGAGTGTGAGGTGTAGTGCGTGAGTGTGAGATGTAGTGAGTAAGTGTGAGGTGTAGTGAGTGAGTGTGAGGTGGAGTGAGTGATTGCGTGTGTGGTGTAGTGAGTGTGAGGTGGTAAGTGGGAGAGTGTGAGGTGTAGTGAGTAATTGAGTGTGAAGTGTGAGTGAGTGGAAGGTGTACTGAGTGAGTGAGTGTGAGGTGTAGTGAGTGAGTGTGAGGTTTAGTGATTGAGTGAGTGTGAGGTGTACTGAGTGAGTGTGAAGTGCAGTGAGTGAGTGTGAGGAGCAGTGAGTGAGTGAGTGTGAGATGTACTGAGTGTGTATGAGGTGTAATGAGTGAGTGATTGAGAGGTGTAATGAGTGAGTGTGAGCTGGAGTGAGTGGGTGAGCGTGACGTGTAGTGAGGAAGTGAGTGTGAGGTGGTGAGTGAGTGTGAGGTGCAGTGAGTGCGTGAGTGTGAAGTGTGAGTGAGTGTAAGGTGTACTGAGTGAGTGAGTGTGAGGTGTAGTGAGTGAGTGTGAGGTGTAGTGAGTGAGTGTGAGGTGTAGTGAGTGAGTGTGAGGTGCAGCGAGTGAGTGTGAGGAGCAGAGAGTGAGTGAGTGTGAGATGTACTGAGTGAGTTTGAGGTGTAGTGAGTGAGTGTGAGGTGTAGTGAGTGAGTGAGTGTGAGGTGTAGTGAGTGAGTGAGCGTGAGGTGTACTGAGTGAGTGTGAGGTGTGGTGCGTGAGTGTGAGGTGTACTGAGTGAGTGAGTGTGAGGTGTAGTGAGTGAGTGTGAGGTGGACTGAGTGAGTTAGTGTGAGGTGTAGAGAGTGAGTGTGAGGTGTAGTGAGTGAGTGTGAGGTGCACTGAGTGAGTGTGAGTTTGATTGAGTGAGTGTGAGGTGTAGTGAGTGAGTGTGAGGTGGAGTCAGTGAGTGTGAGTTGTAGTGAGTGTGTTTGAGGTGTAGTGAGTTAGTGTGATGTGTAGTGAGTGAGTGAGCATGAGGTGCAGTGAGTGACTGTGAGGTGTAATGAGTTAGTGTGAGGTGTAGTGAGTGAGTGAGTGTGAGGTGTAGTGAATGAGTGTGAGGTGTAGTGAATGAGTGCGATGTGCAGTGAGTGAGTGTGAGGTGTAGTGAGTGAGTGTGAGTTGTAGTAAGTGAGTGAGTGTGAGGTGGAGTGGGTGAGTGTGAGGTGGTGTGAGTGAGTGAGCGTGAGGTGTACTGGGTGTGTGTGAGGTGTAGTGAGTGAGTGTGAGGTGTACTGAGTGAGTGAGTGTGAGGTGTAGTGAGTGAGTGTGAGGTGTAATGAGTGAATGTGAGGTGGACTGCGTGAGTGAATGTGAGATTGAGTGAGTGTGAGGTGTAGTGAGTGAGTGAGTGTGAGGTCTAGTGAGTGTGAGGTGTGGTGAGTGAGTGTGAGGTGTAGTGAGTGAGTGTGAGGTGTAGTGAGTGAGTGAGTGTGAGTTGTGTGTGAGTGTGAGGTGCAGTGAGTGAGTGTGAGGTGGAGTGAGTGAGTGAGATGTAGTGAGTGAGTGAATGTGAGGTGTAGTGAGTGAGTGTGAGGTGGTGTGAGTGTGAGCTGTACTGAGTGAGTGAGTATGAGGTGTAGTGAGTGAATGTGAGGTGTACTGTGTGATTGAGTGTGAGGTGTGGTGAGTGAGTGTGAGGTGTAATGAGTGAGTGTGAGGTGGACTGAGTGAGTGTGAGGTTTAGTGAGTGAGTGAGTGTGAGGTGTACTGAGTGAGTGTGAGGTGCAGTGAGTTAGTGTGAGGTGGGGTGAAATGGTGAGTTTGAGGTGTAGTGAGTGAGTGAGTGTACGATGTACTGAGTGAGTATGAGATGTGGTGAGTGAGTGTGAGGTGTAGTGAGTGAGTGTGAGGTGTAGTGAGTGAGTGTGAGGTGTAGTGAGCGGGTGAGTGTGAGGTGTATTGAGTAAGTGAGTGTGAGGTGGTGCGTGAGTGTGAGGTGCAGTGAGTAAGTGAGTGTGAAGTGTGAGTGAGTGTGAGGTGTAGTGAGTGAGTGAGTGTGAGGTGCAGTGTGTGAGTGAGTGTGAGGTGCAGTGAGTGAGTGTGAGATGTACTGAATGAATATGAGATGTAGTGAGTGAGTGTGAGGTGTAGTGAGTGAGTGTGGGGTGTATTGAGTAAGTGAGTGTGAGGTGGTGCGTGAGTGTGAGGTGCAGTGAGTAAGTGAGTGTGAAGTGTGAGTGCGTGAGTGTGAGGTGTAGTGAGTGAGTGAGTGTGAGGTGTAGTGTGTGAATGAGTGTGAGGTGCAGTGAGTGAGTGTGAGATGTACTGAATGAATATGAGGTGTAGTGAGTGAGTGTGAGGTGTAGTGAGTGAGTGTGAGGTGCGGTGAATGAGTGTGAGGTGCAGTGAGTGAGTGAGTGTGAGATGTACTGAGTGAGTATGAGGTGTAGTGAGTGAGTGTGAGATGTAGTGAGTGAGTGTGATTGTGTAGTTAGTGAGAGAGCGTGAGGTGTAGTGAGCGAGTGTGAGGTGTAGTGAGTGTGAGGCGTATTGAGTGTGAGGTGCAGTGAGTGAGTGTGAGATGTAATGAGTGATTGAGTGTGAGGTGTTGTGTGTGTGTGAGGTGTAGTGAGTGCGTGAGTGAGGTGTAGTGAGTGCGTGAGTGTGAGATGTAATGAGTGAGTGAGGTGTAGTGAGTGAGTGTGAGTTGTAGTGAGTGAGTGAGTGTGAGGTGTAGTGAGTGAGTGAGTGTGAGGTGCAGTGAGTGAGTGTGACGTGCAGTGAGTGAGTGTGTGTGAGGTGCAGTGAGTGATTGTGAGGTGTAGTGAGTGAGTGAGTGTGAGTTGTAGTGAGCGGGTGAGTGTGAGGTGCAGGGAGTGAGTGAGTGTGAGATGTACTGAGTGAGTATGAGGTGTAGTGAGTGAGAGAGTGTGAGGTGTAGTGAGAGAGTTTGAGGTGTAGTGAGTGAGTGTGAGGTGTACTGAGTGAGTGAATGTGAGGTGTAGTGAGTGAGTGTGAGGTGTTGTGAGTGTGAGGTGTAGTGAGTGAGTGAGTGTGAGTTGTAGTGTGTGAGTGTGAGGTCTAGTGAGTGAGTGTGAGGTGTAGTGAGTGAGAGGTGTATTGAGTGAGTGAGTGTGAGGTGTAGTGAGTGAGTGAGAGGTGTAGTGGCTGAGTGAGTGTGAGGTGCAGTGAGTGAGTGAGTGTGAGGTGCAGTGAGTGAGTGTGAGGAGCAGTGAGTGAGTGTGCGATGTACTGAGTGAGTATGAGATGTAGTGAGTCAGTGTGAGGTGTAGCAAGTGAGTTTGAGGTGTAGTGAGTGAGTGTGAGGTGTAGTGAGTGAGTGGGAGGTGTAGTGAGTAAGTGAGTGCGAGGTGGTGCGTGAATGTGAGGTGTAGTGAGTAACTGAGTGTGAAGTGTGAGTGAGTGAGTGTGAGGTGTAGTGAGTGAGTGAGTGTGAGGTGCAGTGGGTGAGTGTAAGGTGCAGTGAGTGAGTGAGTGTGAGTTGTAGTGTGTGAGTCTGAGGTGTAGTGAGTGAGGTGTAGTGAGTGAGTGTGAGGTGTAGTGAGTGAATATGAGGTTGAGTGAGTGAGTGTGAGGTGCAGTGAGTGAGTGTGAATTGTAGTGAGTGAGTGTGAGGTGCACTGAGTGAGAGTGAGGTGGAGTGAGTGAGTGATTGTGAGATATAGTGATGAATGAGTGAGTGTGAGGCGTAGTGAGTGAGTGTGCGTTGTAGTGAGCGGGTGAGTGTGAGGTGCAGTGAGTGAGTGAGTGTGAGATGTACTGAGTGAGTATGAGGTGTAGTGAGTGAGAGAGTGTGAGGTGTAGTGAGTGAGTGTGAGGTGCACTGAGTGAGTGTGAGGGGGAGTGAGTGAGTGTGAGATGTAGTGAGTGAGTGTGAGGTGTAGTGAGTCTGAGGTGTAGCGAGTGAGTGTGAGGTGTAATTAATGAGTGAGTGTGAGATGTAGAGAGTGAGTGTGAGGTGGAGTGAGTGATTGAGTGCGAGGTGTAGTGAGTGTGAGCTGGTAAGTAGGTGAATGTGAGGTGTAGTGAGTGAGTGTGAGGTGTAGTGAGTGTGAGCTATAGTGAGTGAGTGTGAGGTGGAGTGAGCAGGTGAGTGTGAGGTGTAGTGAGTAAGTGAGTGTGAGGTGGTGAGTGAGTATGAGGTGGAGTGAGTAAGTGAGTGAGAAGTGTGAGTGAGTGAGTGTGAGATGTACTGAGTGAGTATGAGTTGTAGTGAGTGAGTGAGTGTGGGGTGTAGTGCGTGAGTGTGAGGAGTAGTGAGTGAGTGAGTGTGAGGTTATGTGAGTGAGTGTTTGGTGCACTGAGTGAGTGTGAGGTGGAGTGTGAGTGTGAGAGGTAGTGAGTGAGTGAGTGTGAGGTGTAGTGGTTCTGAGGTGTAGCGAGATTGTGTGAGGTGTAATGAATGAGTGAGTGTGAGGTGTAGTGAGTGATTGTGATGTGTAGTATGTGTGAGGTGTAATGAGTGACTGAGGTGTAATGAGTGAGTGTGAGGTGGAGTGAGTGTGAGGAGGTAAGTGAGTGAGTGTGAGGTGTAGTGTGTGTGTGAGGTGTCGTGAGAGAATGAGTGAGTGTGAGGTGTAGTGTGTCAGAGAGTGTGAGATGTCGTGAGTGCATCAGTGTGAGGTGGTGAGTGAGTGAGTGTGAGGTGGTGAGTGTGAGGTGGTGAGTGAGTGTGAGGTGTAGTGAGTGAGAGAGTGTGAGGTGTAGTGAGAGAGTGTGAGGTGTAGTGAGTGAGTGTGAGGTGTACTGAGTGAGTGAATGTGAGGTGTAGTGAGTGAGTGTGAGGTGTAGTGAGTGTGAGGTGTAGTGAGTGAGTGAGTGTGAGTTGTAGTGTGTGAGTGTGAGGTCTAGTGAGTGAGTGTGAGGTGTAGTGAGTGAGAGAGTGTGAGGTGTAGTGAGAGAGTGTGAGGTGTAGTGAGTGAGTGTGAGGTGTACTGAGTGAGTGAATGTGAGGTGTAGTGAGTGAGTGTGAGGTGTAGTGAGAGAGTGTGAGGTGTAGTGAGTGAGTGTGAGGTGTACTGAGTGAGTGAATGTGAGGTGTAGTGAGTGAGTGTGAGGTGTTGTGAGTGTGAGGTGTAGTGAGTGAGTGAGTGTGAGTTGTAGTGTGTGAGTGTGAGGTCTAGTGAGTGAGTGTGAGGTGTAGTGAGTGAGAGGTGTATTGAGTGAGTGAGTGTGAGGTGTAGTGAGTGAGTGAGATGTGTAGTGGCTGAGTGAGTGTGAGGTGCAGTGAGTGAGTGAGTGTGAGGTGCAGTGAGTGAGTGTGAGGAGCAGTGAGTGAGTGTGCGATGTACTGAGTGAGTATGAGATGTAGTGAGTCAGTGTGAGGTGTAGCAAGTGAGTTTGAGGTGTAGTGAGTGAGTGTGAGGTGTAGTGAGTGAGTGGGAGGTGTAGTGAGTAAGTGAGTGCGAGGTGGTGCGTGAGTGTGAGGTGTAGTGAGTAACTGAGTGTGAAGTGTGAGTGAGTGAGTGTGAGGTGTAGTGAGTGAGTGAGTGTGAGGTGCAGTGGGTGAGTGTAAGGTGCAGTGAGTGAGTGAGTGTGAGTTGTAGTGTGTGAGTCTGAGGTGTAGTGAGTGAGGTGTAGTGAGTGAGTGTGAGGTGTAGTGAGTGAATATGAGGTTGAGTGAGTGAGTGTGAGGTGCAGTGAGTGAGTGTGATTTGTAGTGAGTGAGTGTGAGGTGCACTGAGTGAGAGTGAGGTGGAGTGAGTGAGTGATTGTGAGATATAGTGATGAATGAGTGAGTGTGAGGCGTAGTGAGTGAGTGTGCGTTGTAGTGAGCGGGTGAGTGTGAGGTGCAGTGAGTGAGTGAGTGTGAGATGTACTGAGTGAGTATGAGGTGTAGTGAGTGAGAGAGTGTGAGTTGTAGCGAGTGAGTGTGAGGTGCACTGAGTGAGTGTGAGGGGGAGTGAGTGAGTGTGAGATGTAGTGAGTGAGTGTGAGGTGTAGTGAGTCTGAGGTGTAGCGAGTGAGTGTGAGGTGTAATTAATGAGTGAGTGTGAGATGTAGAGAGTGAGTGTGAGGTGGAGTGAGTAAGTGTGAGGTGTAATGAGTGAGTGTGAGGGGGAGTGAGTGATTGAGTGCGAGGTGTAGTGAGTGTGAGCTGGTAAGTAGGTGAATGTGAGGTGTAGTGAGTGAGTGTGAGGTGTAGTGAGTGTGAGGTATAGTGAGTGAGTGTGAGGTGGAGTGAGCAGGTGAGTGTGAGGTGTAGTGAGTAAGTGAGTGTGAGGTGGTGAGTGAGTATGAGGTGGAGTGAGTAAGTGAGTGAGAAGTGTGAGTGAGTGAGTGTGAGATGTACTGAGTGAGTATGAGTTGTAGTGAGTGAGTGAGTGTGGGGTGTAGTGCGTGAGTGTGAGGAGTAGTGAGTGAGTGTGAGGTTATGTGAGTGAGTGTTTGGTGCACTGAGTGAGTGTGAGGTGGAGTGTGAGTGTGAGAGGTAGTGAGTGAGTGAGTGAGTGTGAGGTGTAGTGGTTCTGAGGTGTAGCGAGATTGTGTGAGGTGTAATGAATGAGTGAGTGTGAGGTGTAGTGAGTGATTGTGATGTGTAGTATGTGTGAGGTGTAATGAGTGACTGAGGTGTAATGAGTGAGTGTGAGGTGGAGTGAGTGTGAGGAGGTAAGTGAGTGAGTGTGAGGTGTAGTGTGTGTGTGAGGTGTCGTGAGAGAATGAGTGAGTGTGAGGTGTAGTGTGTCAGAGAGTGTGAGATGTCGTGAGTGCATCAGTGTGAGGTGGTGAGTGAGTGAGTGTGAGGTGGTGAGTGTGAGGTGGTGAGTGAGTGTGAGGTGTAGTGAGTGAGAGAGTGTGAGGTGTAGTGAGAGAGTGTGAGGTGTAGTGAGTGAGTGTGAGGTGTACTGAGTGAGTGAATGTGAGGTGTAGTGAGTGAGTGTGAGGTGTAGTGAGTGTGAGGTGTAGTGAGTGAGTGAGTGTGAGTTGTAGTGTGTGAGTGTGAGGTCTAGTGAGTGAGTGTGAGGTGTAGTGAGTGAGAGAGTGTGAGGTGTAGTGAGAGAGTGTGAGGTGTAGTGAGTGAGTGTGAGGTGTACTGAGTGAGTGAATGTGAGGTGTAGTGAGTGAGTGTGAGGTGTAGTGAGAGAGTGTGAGGTGTAGTGAGTGAGTGTGAGGTGTACTGAGTGAGTGAATGTGAGGTGTAGTGAGTGAGTGTGAGGTGTTGTGAGTGTGAGGTGTAGTGAGTGAGTGAGTGTGAGTTGTAGTGTGTGAGTGTGAGGTCTAGTGAGTGAGTGTGAGGTGTAGTGAGTGAGAGGTGTATTGAGTGAGTGAGTGTGAGGTGTAGTGAGTGAGTGAGATGTGTAGTGGCTGAGTGAGTGTGAGGTGCAGTGAGTGAGTGAGTGTGAGGTGCAGTGAGTGAGTGTGAGGAGCAGTGAGTGAGTGTGCGATGTACTGAGTGAGTATGAGATGTAGTGAGTCAGTGTGAGGTGTAGCAAGTGAGTTTGAGGTGTAGTGAGTGAGTGTGAGGTGTAGTGAGTGAGTGGGAGGTGTAGTGAGTAAGTGAGTGCGAGGTGGTGCGTGAGTGTGAGGTGTAGTGAGTAACTGAGTGTGAAGTGTGAGTGAGTGAGTGTGAGGTGTAGTGAGTGAGTGAGTGTGAGGTGCAGTGGGTGAGTGTAAGGTGCAGTGAGTGAGTGAGTGTGAGTTGTAGTGTGTGAGTCTGAGGTGTAGTGAGTGAGGTGTAGTGAGTGAGTGTGAGGTGTAGTGAGTGAATATGAGGTTGAGTGAGTGAGTGTGAGGTGCAGTGAGTGAGTGTGATTTGTAGTGAGTGAGTGTGAGGTGCACTGAGTGAGAGTGAGGTGGAGTGAGTGAGTGATTGTGAGATATAGTGATGAATGAGTGAGTGTGAGGCGTAGTGAGTGAGTGTGCGTTGTAGTGAGCGGGTGAGTGTGAGGTGCAGTGAGTGAGTGAGTGTGAGATGTACTGAGTGAGTATGAGGTGTAGTGAGTGAGAGAGTGTGAGGTGTAGTGAGAGAGTGTGAGGTGTAGTGAGTGAGTGTGAGGTGTACTGAGTGAGTGAATGTGAGGTGTAGTGAGTGAGTGTGAGGTGTAGTGAGAGAGTGTGAGGTGTAGTGAGTGTGAGGTATAGTGAGTGAGTGTGAGGTGGAGTGAGTGATTGAGTGCGAGGTGTAGTGAGTGTGAGCTGGTAAGTAGGTGAATGTGAGCTGTAGTGAGTGAGTGTGAGGTGTAGTGAGTGTGAGGTATAGTGAGTGAGTGTGAGGTGGAGTGAGCAGGTGAGTGTGAGGTGTAGTGAGTAAGTGAGTGTGAGGTGGTGAGTGAGTATGAGGTGTAGTGAGTAAGTGAGTGAGAAGTGTGAGTGAGTGAGTGTGAGATGTACTGAGTGAGTATGAGTTGTAGTGAGTGAGTGAGTGTGAGGTGGAGTGAGTGAGTGTGAGATGTAGTGAGTGAGTGAGTGTGATGTGTAGTGATTCTGAGGTGTAGCGAGATTGTGTGAGGTGTAATGAATGAGTGAGTGTGAGGTGTAGTGAGTGATTGTGATGTGTAGTATGTGTGAGGTGTAATGAGTGACTGAGGTGTAATGAGTGAGTGTGAGGTGGAGTGAGTGTGAGGAGGTAAGTGAGTGAGTGTGAGGTGTAGTGTGTGTGTGAGGTGTCGTGAGAGAATGTGTGAGTGTGAGGTGTAGTGTGTCAGAGAGTGTGAGATGTCGTGAGTGCATCAGTGTGAGGTGGTGAGTGAGTGAGTGTGAGGTGGTGATTGTGAGGTGGTGAGTGAGTGTGAGGTGTAGTGAGTGAGAGAGTGTGAGGTGTAGTGAGAGAGTGTGAGGTGTACTGAGTGAGTGAATGTGAGGTGTAGTGAGTGAGTGTGAGGTGTAGTGAGTGTGAGGTGTAGTGAGTGAGTGAGTGTGAGTTGTAGTGTGTGAGTGTGAGGTCTAGTGAGTGAGTGTGAGGTGTAGTGAGTGAGTGAGTGTGAAGTGTAGTGAGTGAGTGTGAGGTGTAGTGAGTGAGTGAGTGTGAGGTGTATTGAGTGAGTGAGTGTGAGGTGTAGTGAGTGAGTGAGAGGTGTAGTGGCTGAGTGAGTGTGAGGTGCAGTGAGTGAGTGAGTGTGAGGTGCAGTGAGTGAGTGTGAGGAGCAGTGAGTGAGTGTGCGATGTACTGAGTGAGTATGAGATGTAGTGAGTCAGTGTGAGGTGTAGCAAGTGAGTTTGAGGTGTAGTGAGTGAGTGTGAGGTGTAGTGAGTGAGTGGGAGGTGTAGTGAGTAAGTGAGTGCGAGGTGGTGCGTGAGTGTGAGGTGTAGTGAGTAACTGAGTGTGAAGTGTGAGTGAGTGAGTGTGAGGTGTAGTGAGTGAGTGAGTGTGAGATGCAGTGGGTGAGTGTAAGGTGCAGTGAGTGAGTGAGTGTGAGTTGTAGTGAGTGAGTGTGATTTGTAGTGAGTGAGTGTGAGGTGCACTGAGTGAGAGTGGGGTGGAGTGAGTGAGTGATTGTGAGATATAGTGATGAATGAGTGAGTGTGAGGTGCAGTGAGTGAGTGAGGTGTAGTGAGTGAGTGACTGTGAGGTGTAGTGAATGAGTGCGATGTGCAGTGAGTGAGTGTGATGTGGAGTGAGTGAGTGTGAAATGTAGTGAGTGAGTAAGTGTGATGTGGAGTGAGTGAGTGTGAGTTGTAGCGAGTGAGTGTGAGTTGTAGTGAGTGAGTGTGAGGTGTAGTGAGTGAGTATGAGGTTGAGTGAGTGAGTGTGAGGTGCAGTGAGTGAGTGTGATTTGTAGTGAGTGAGTGTGAGGTGCACTGAGTGAGAGTGGGGTGGAGTGAGTGAGTGATTGTGAGATATAGTGATGAATGAGTGAGTGTGAGGTGCAGTGAGTGAGTGAGGTGTAGTGAGTGAGTGACTGTGAGGTGTAGTGAATGAGTGCGATGTGCAGTGAGTGAGTGTGATGTGGAGTAAGTGATTGAGTGTGAAATGTAGTGAGTGAGTAAGTGTGATGTGGAGTGAGTGAGTGTGAGTTGTAGCGAGTGAGTGTGAGTTGTAGTGAGTGAGTGTGAGGTGTAGTGAGTGAGTGTGAGGTGTAGTGAGGTGCAGTGAGTGTGTGTGAGTTTGAGTGAGTGAGTGTGAGGTGTACTGAGTGAGTGAGTGTGAGGTGTACTGAGTGAGTGAGTGTGAGGTGTAGTGAGTGAGTGAGTGTGAGGTGTAGTGAATGAGTGTGAGGTGTAATCAATGAGTGCGATGTGCAGTGAGTGAGTGTGAGGTGGAGTGAGTGAGTGAGCGTGAGGTGCAGTGAGTGTGTGTGAGTTTGAGTGAGTGAGTGTGAGGTGTACTGAGTGAGTGAGTGTGAGGTGTAGTGAGTGAGTGAGTGTGAGGTGTAGTGAATGAGTGTGAGGTGTAATCAATGAGTGCGATGTGCAGTGAGTGAGTGTGAGGTGGAGTGAGTGAGTGAGTGTGAAATTGAGTGAGTGTGTTTGAGGTGGTGAGTGAGTGTGAGGTGTAGTGAGTGAGTGTGAGTTGTAGTGAGTGAGTGTGAGGTGGAGTGAGTGAGTGTGAGGTGGTGTGAGTGAGTGAGCATGAGGTGTACTGAGTGAGTGTGAGGTGTAGTGAGTGAGTGTGAGGTGTACTGAGTGAGTGTGAGGTGTAGTGAATGTGTGTGAGGTGTAATGAGTGAGTGTGAGGTGGACTAAGTGATTGAGTGTGAGGTGTAGTGAGTGAGTGAGTGTGAGGTGTAGTGAGTGAGTGTGAGGTGTAATGAGTGTGAGGAGTGAGTGAGTGTGAAGTGTGATGAGTGAGTGTGAGGTGTAGTGAGTGAGTGAGTGGGAGTTGTAGTGTGTGAGTGTGAGGTGCAGTGAGTGAGTGTGAGGTGGAGTGAGTGAATGTGAGATGTAGTGAGTGAGTGAATGTGAGGTGTAGTGAGTGAATGTGAGGTGTAGTGAGTGCATGAGTGAGTTGTAGTGAGTGTGAGACATAATGAGTGAGTGTGAGGTGTAGTGAGTGAATGTGAGGTGCAGTGAGTGAGTGGGTGTGAGGTGGAGTGAGTGAGTGTGAGGTGGTGTGAGTGAGGGAGTGTGAGTTGTACTGAGTGAGTGAGTGTGAGGTGTAGTGAGTGAATGTGAGGTGTACTGAGTGATTGAGTGTGAGGTGTAGTGAGTAAATGAGTGTGAGGTGGTGAGTGAGTGTGTGTGATGTGTAGTGAGTGAGTGTGAGGTGCAGTGAGTGAGTGAGTGTGAGGTGTAGTGAGTTAGTATGAGGTGTACTGAGTGTGTGAGTGTGAGCTGTAGTGAGTGAGTGTGAGGTGTGGAGAGTGTGAGGTGTAGTGAGTGAGTGTGAGGTGTAGTGTGTGAGTGTGAGGTGCAGTGAGTTAGTGTGAGGTGGAGTGAGTGAGTGTATGATGTACTGAGTGAGTATGAGATGTGGTGAGTGAGTGTGAGGCATAGTGAGTGAGTGAGGTGCAGCGAGTGAGTGTAAGGTGGAATGAGTGATTGAGTGTGAGGTGTAGCGAGTGAGTGTAAGGTGTAGTGAGTAAGTGAGTGTGAAGTGTGAGTGAGTGAGTGTGAGGCGTAGTGAGTGTGAGGTGTAGTGAGTGTGCGGTGTAGTGAGGGAGTGAGTGAGGTGCAGTGAATGAGTGTGAGGTGCAGTGAGTGAGTGATTGTGAGATGTAGCGAGTTAGTGAGTGTGAAGTGTAGTGAGTGAGTGTGCGGTGTAGTGAGTGTGAGGTGTAGTGAGTGCATGAGTGAGGTGTAGTGAGTGCATGAGTGTGAGATGTAATGAGTGAATGTGAGGTGTGAGTGAATATGAGGTGTAGTGTGTGTGAGTGTTAGGTGGTGAGTGAGTGGGAGGTGTCGTGAATAAGTGACTGAGGTTGAGTGAGTGAGTGTGAGGTGTAGTGAGTGATAGTGAGGTGTAGTTAGTGCGTGAGTGTGAGCTGTAGTGTGTGAGTGTGAGGTGTAGTGAGTGAGTGTGACGTGCAGTGAGTGAGTGAGATGTACTGAGTGATTGAGGTGTAGTTAGTGAGTGAGTATGAGGTGATGTGAGTGAGTGTGAGGTGGAGTGAGTGAGTGAGTGTGAGATGTAGTGAGTGAATGAGTGTGAGGTGTAGTGAGTGAGTCTGAGCTGCAGTGAATGAGTGAGTGAGGTGTAGTGAGTGCGAGGTTGTGAGATGTAATGCGTGAGTGTGAAATGTGAGTGAGTGAGTGAGGTGTAGTGAGTGAGTGTGAGGTGTAGTGAGTGAGTGAGTGTGTGAGGTGCAGTGAGTGAGTGTGAGGTGTGAGTTAGTGTGAGGTGTACTGAGTGAGTGAGTGTGAGTTGTAGTGAGTGAGTGTGAGGTGTCATGAGTGTGAGGTGTAGTGAGTGAGTGTGAGTTGTAGTGTGTGAGTGTGAGGTGCAGTGAGTGAGTGTGAGATGGAGTGAGTGAGTGATTGTGAGGTGTAGTGAGTGAGTGTGAGGTTTAGTGAGTGAGTGAGAGGTGTACTGAGTGAGTGAGTGTGAGATGTAGTGAGTGAGTGAGTGTGAGGTGTAGTGAGTGAGTGTGAGGTGCAGTGAGTGAGTGAGTGTGAGATGTACTGAGTGAATATGAGGTGTAGTGAGTGAGTGAGTGTGAGGTGTAGTGAGTGAGTGTGAGGTGTAGTGAGTGCGTGAGTGAGGTGTGAGTGCGAGAATGTGAGATGTAATGCGTGAGTGTGAGGTGTAGTGAGTGAAGGTGAGGTACAGTGAGAGTGAGGTGTAGTGAATGAGTGTCAGGTGTAGTAATTGAGTGTGAGGGAGTGAGTGAGTGTGAAGTGTGGTGAGTGAGTGTGAGGTGTCATGAGTGAATGAGTGAGTATGAGGTTGAGTAAGTGAGGGTGAGGTGTCTTGAGTGAGTGAGTGTGAGGTGGTGAATGAGTGAGTGAGAGGTGCTGAGTGTGAGGTGCTGAGTGAGTGAGTGCGAGGGTAGTGAGTGAGTGTGAGATGTAGTGTGTGAGGTGCAGTGAGTGAGAGTGAGGTGCAGTGAGTGAGTGTGAGGTGTAGTGATTGAGTGATTGTGAGGTGTAGTGTGTGAGTGAGAGTGAGGTGTAGTGAGTGAGTGTGAGGTGCAGTGAGTGAGCATGAGGTGAAGTCAGTGAGTGTGAGGTAGAGTGAATGAGTGAGTGTGAGGTGTAGTGAGTGAGTGTGAGGTGTAGTGAGTGAGTGTGTGGTGTAGTGAGCGTGTGTGATGTGCAGTGAGTGAGAATGAAGTGGAGTGAGTGATTGAGTGTGTGATGTAGTGAGTGAGTGTGAGGTGTAGTGAGTGAGTGAGTGTGAGGTGTAGTGAATGAGTGCGAGGTGCAGTGAGTGAGTGTGAGGTGTAGTGAGTGAGTGTGAGGCGTAGTGAGTGAGTGCAAGGTGCAGTGAGTGAGTATGAGGTGTAGTGAGTGTGTGAATGAGGTGTAGTGAGAGCGAGTTTGAGATGTAATGCATGAGCGTGAGGTGTAGTGAGTGAATGTGAGGTGCAGTGAGTGAGTGAGTGAGAGGTATAGTGAGTGCATGAATGAGCTGTCGTGAGTGCGAGTGTGAGATGTAATGCGTGAGTGTGAGGTGTAGTGAGTGAATGTGAGGTGCAGTGAGTGAGTGTGAGATGTAGTGAGTGAGTGTGAAGTGTGAGTGAGTGAGTGTGAGGTGTCATGAGTGAATGAGTGTGTGAATTGTCGTGAGTGACTGAGTGTGAGGTAGTGAGTGATTGAATGTGAGGTGGTGAGTGGGTGAGTGAGTGAGTGTGAGGTATAGTGAGTGAGTGTGATGTATAGTGAGTGAGTGTGAGGTGCAGTGAGTGAGTGTGAGGTGTAGTGAGTGAGTGAGGTGTAATGAGTGAGTGTGAGGTAGTGAGTGAGTGAGTGTGAGGTGTGGTGAGTGAGTATGAGGTGCAGTGAGTGGGCATGAGGTGGAGTCAGTGAGTGTGAGGTAGAGTGAATGAGTGAGTGTGAGGTGTAGAGAGTGAGTGTGAGGTGCAATAAGTGAGTGTGAGCTGGAGTCAGTGTATGAGTATGAGGTGTAGTGAGTGGGAGGTGTAGTGAATAAGTGAGTGTGAGGTGTGAGTGAGTTTGAGGTGTAATGAGTGAGTGTGAGGTGTAGTGAGTGCGTGAGTGTGAGTTGTAGTGAGTGCGTGAGTCTGATGTGTAATGAGTGAGTGTGAGGTGTAGTGAGTGAGTGTGCGGTGCACTGAGTGAGTGTGAGGTGTAGTGAGTGAGTGATTGTGAGGTGTGAGTGAGAGTGTGAGGTGTAGGGAGTGAGTGTGAGGTGTAGCGAGTGAGTGATTGTGAGTGGTGTAGTGAGTGAGTGTGAGGTGTAGTGAGTGAGTGATTGTGAGGTGTAGTGAGTGCGTGAGTGTGATGTGTAATGAGTGAGTGTGAGGTGTGAGTGCGTGAGTGTGAGTTGTAGTGAGTGCGTGAGTGTGAGATGTCATGCATGAGTGTGAGGTGTAGTGAGTGAATGTGAAGTGCAGTGAGTGAGTGTGAGGTGTAGTGAGTGAGCGTGAGGTGTTGTGATTGAGTGTGAGGTGGTGAGTGAGTGAGTGAAGTGTAGTGAGTGAGTGAGTGAGTGAGTGTGAGGTGGTGAGTGAGGTGGCGAGTTTGTGAGTGTGAGGTGTAGTGAGTGAGTGATTGTGAGAGGTGTAGTGAGTGAGTGTGAGGTGTAGTGAGTGAGTGATTGTGAGGTGTAGTGAGTGAGTGTGAGGTGTAGTGAGTGAGTGAGTATGAGGTGCAGTGAGTGAGTGCGAGGTGCAGTGAGTGAGCGTGAGGTGGATTCAGTGAGTGTGAGGTTGAGTGAATGAGTGAGCTTGAGGTGTAGTTAGTGATTGTGAGTTGTAGTGAGTGAATGTGAGGCGTAGTGAGTGTGTGCGAGGTGCAGTGAGTGAGTCTGAGGTGTAGTGAGCAGGTGATTGTGAGGTGTAGTGAGTAAGTGAGTGTTAGGTGGTGAGTGAGTGGGAGGTGTCGTGAATAAGTGACTGTGAGGTGTAGTGAGTGAGTGTGAGGTGTTGTGAGTGATAGTGAGGTGTAGTTAGTGCGTGAGTGTGAGATGTAGTGAGTGAGTGAGTGTGAGCTGTAGTGTGAGTGTGAGGTGCAGTGAGTGAGTGTGACGTGCAGTGAGTGAGTGAGTGTGAGATGTACTGAGTGATTATGAGGTGTAGTTAGTGAGAGAGTATGAGGTGTTGTGAGTGAGTGTGAGGTGGAGTGAGTGAGTGAGTGTGAGATGTAGTGAGTGAATGAGTGTGAGGTGTAGTGAGTGAGTCTGAGCTGCAGTGAATGAGTGAGGTGTAGTGAGTGCGAGGTTGTGAGATGTAATGCGTGAGTGTGAGATGTAGTGAGTGAGTGAGTGTGAGGTGTAGTGAGTGAGTGTGAGGTGTAGTGAGTGAGTGAGTGTGTGAGGTGCAGTGAGTGAGTGTGAGGTGTAGTGAGTTAGTGTGAGGTGTACTGAGTGAGTGAGTGTGAGTTGTAGTGAGTGAGTGTGAGGTGTCATGAGTGTGAGGTGTAGTGAGTGAGTGAGTGTGAGTTGTAGTGTGTGAGTGTGAGGTGCAGTGAGTGAGTGTGAGATGGAGTGAGTGTGAGATGGAGTGAGTGAGTGATTGCGAGGTGTAGTGAGTGAGTGTGAGTTTTAGTGAGTGAGTGAGAGGTGTACTGAGTGAGTGAGTGTGAGATGTAGTGAGTGAGTGTGAGGTGTAGTGAGTGTGAGTTGTACTGAGTGAATATGAGGTGTAGTGAGTGAGTGAGTGAGGTGCAGTGAGTGAGTGAGTGTGAGGTGTACTGAGTGAGTGTGAGGTGCACTAAATGATTGTGAGGTGTAGTGAGTGAGTGTGAGGTGTGAGTGCGTGAGTGAGGTGTAGTGAGTGCGAGAATGTGAGATGTAATGCGTGAGTGTGAGGTGTAGTGAGTGAATGTGAGGTGCAGTGAGTGTGAGGTGTAGTGAATGAGTGTCAGGTGTAGTATTTGAGTGTGAGGTGGTGAGTGAGTGAGTGTGAGGTGTCATGAGTGAATGAGTGTGAGGTTGAGTAAGTGAGGGTGAGGTGTCTTGAGTGAGTGAGTGTGAGGTGGTGAATGAGTGAGTGAGAGGTGCTGAGTGTGAGGTGCTGAGTGAGTGAGTGCGAGGGTAGTGAGTGAGTGTGAGATGTAGGGTGTGAGTGAGTGTGAGGTGCAGTAAGTGAGAGTGAGGTGTAGTGAGTGAGTGTGAGGTGTAGTGATTGAGTGATTGTGAGGTGTAGTGTGTGAGTGAGAGTGAGGTGTAGTGAGTGAGTGAATATGAGGTGTAGTGAGTGAGTGAGGTGCAGTGAGTGAGCGTGAAGTGAAGTCAGTGAGTGTGAGGTAGAGTGAATGAGTGAGTGTGAGGTGTATTGAGTGAGTGTGAGGTGTAGTGAGTGAGTGTGTGGTGTAGTGAGTGTGTGTGATGTGCAGTGAGTGAGAATGAAGTGGAGTGAGTGATTGAGTGTGTGATGTAGTGAGTGAGTGTGAGGTGTAGTGAGTGAGTCTGAGGTGCAGTGAGTGCATGAGTGACATGTAGTGAGTGCGAGAGTGTGACATGTAATGCGTGAGTGGGAGGTGTAGTGAGTGAGTGAATGTGAGATGCAGTGAGTGAGTGTGAGGTGTAGTGAGTGAGTGTGAGGTGCTCTAAGGGCGTGAGTGTGGTGTAGTGAGTGTGTGAGTGTGGTGTAATGAGTGAGAGTGAGGTGTAGTGAGTGAGTGAGTATGAGGTGTAGTGAGTGAGTGTGAGGTGCAGTGAGTGAGCATGAGGTGAAGTCAGTGAGTGTGAGGTAGAGTGAATGAGTGAGTGTGAGGTGTAGTGAGTGAGTGTGAGGTGTAGTGAGTGAGTGTGTGGTGTAGTGAGCGTGTGTGATGTGCAGTGAGTGAGAATGAAGTGGAGTGAGTGATTGAGTGTGTGATGTAGTGAGTGAGTGTGAGGTGTAGTGAGTGAGTGAGTGTGAGGTGTAGTGAATGAGTGCGAGGTGCAGTGAGTGAGTGTGAGGTGTAGTGAGTGAGTGTGAGGCGTAGTGAGTGAGTGCAAGGTGCAGTGAGTGAGTATGAGGTGTAGTGAGTGTGTGAATGAGGTGTAGTGCGAGCGAGTTTGAGATGTAATGCATGAGCGTGAGGTGTAGTGAGTGAGTGTGTGGTGTAGTGAGCGTGTGTGATGTGCAGTGAGTGAGAATGAAGTGGAGTGAGTGATTGAGTGTGTGATGTAGTGAGTGAGTGTGAGGTGTAGTGAGTGAGTGAGTGTGAGGTGTAGTGAATGAGTGCAAGGTGCAGTGAGTGAGTATGAGGTGTAGTGAGTGTGTGAATGAGGTGTAGTGCGAGCGAGTTTGAGATGTAACGCATGAGCGTGAGGTGTAGTGAGTGAATGTGAGGTGCAGTGAGTGAGTGAGTGAGAGGTATAGTGAGTGCATGAATGAGCTGTCGTGAGTGCGAGTGTGAGATGTAATGCGTGAGTGTGAGGTGTAGTGAGTGAATGTGAGGTGCAGTGAGTGAGTGTGAGATGTAGTGAGTGAGTGTGAAGTGTGAGTGAGTGAGTGTGAGGTGTCATGAGTGAATGAGTGTGTGAATTGTCGTGAGTGACTGAGTGTGAGGTAGTGAGTGATTGAATGTGAGGTGGTGAGTGAGTGAGTGTGAGGTATAGTGAGTGAGTGTGATGTATAGTGAGTGAGTGTGAGGTGCAGTGAGTGAGTGTGAGGTGTAGTGAGTGAGTGAGGTGTAATGAGTGAGTGTGAGGTAGTGAGTGAGTGAGTGTGAGGTGTGGTGAGTGAGTATGAGGTGCAGTGAGTGGGCATGAGGTGGAGTCAGTGAGTGTGAGGTAGAGTGAATGAGTGAGTCTGAGGTGTAGAGAGTGAGTGCGAGGTGCAATCAGTGAGTGTGAGCTGGAGTCAGTGTATGAGTATGAGGTGTAGTGAGTGGGAGGTGTAGTGAATAAGTGAGTGTGAGGTGTGAGTGAGTTTGAGGTGTAATGAGTGAGTGTGAGGTGTAGTGAGTGCGTGAGTGTGAGTTGTAGTGAGTGCGTGAGTCTGATGTGTAATGAGTGAGTGTGAGGTGTAGTGAGTGAGTGTGCGGTGCACTGAGTGAGTGTGAGGTGTAGTGAGTGAGTGATTGTGAGGTGTAGTGAGTGAGAGTGTGAGGTGTAGGGAGTGAGTGTGAGGTGTAGCGAGTGAGTGATTGTGAGTGGTGTAGTGAGTGAGTGTGAGGTGTAGTGAGTGCGTGAGTGTGATGTGTAATGAGTGAGTGTGAGGTGTGAGTGCGTGAGTGTGAGTTGTAGTGAGTGCGTGAGTGTGAGATGTCATGCATGAGTGTGAGGTGTAGTGAGTGAATGTGAAGTGCAGTGAGTGAGTGTGAGGTGTAGTGAGTGAGTGTGAGGTGTTGTGATTGAGTGTGAGGTGGTGAGTGAGTGAGTGAAGTGTAGTGAGTGAGTGAGTGTGAGGTGTCATGAGTGAATGAGTGAGTGTGAGGTGGTGAGTGAGGTGGCGAGTTTGTGAGTGTGAGGTGTAGTGAGTGAGTGATTGTGAGAGGTGTAGTGAGTGAGTGTGAGGTGTAGTGAGTGAGTGATTGTGAGGTGTAGTGAGTGAGTGTGAGGTGTAGTGAGTGAGTGAGTATGAGGTGCAGTGAGTGAGTGCGAGGTGCAGTGAGTGAGCGTGAGGTGGAGTCAGTGAGTGTGAGGTTGAGTGAATGAGTGAGTTTGAGGTGTAGTTAGTGATTGTGAGTTGTAGTGAGTGAATGTGAGGCGTAGTGAGTGTGTGCGAGGTGCAGTGAGTGAGTGTGCAGTGTAGTGAGTGAGTCTGAGGTGTAGTGAGCGGGTGATTGTGAGGTGTAGTGAGTAAGTGAGTGTTAGGTGGTGAGTGAGTGGGAGGTGTTGTGAATAAGTGACTGTGAGGTGTAGTGAGTGAGTGTGAGATGTAGTGAGTGAATGAGTGTGAGGTGTAGTGAGTGAGCGAGTGAATGTGAGGTGTAGTGAGTGCATGAGTGAGGTGTAGTGAGTGCATGAGTGTGAGATGTAATGAGTGAATGTGAGGTGTAGTGAGTGAATATGAGTTGTAGTGTGTGTGAGTGTGAGGTGTAGTGAGTGTGTGAGGTGTAGTGAGTGCGTGAGTGAGGTGTAGTGAGTGCGTGAGTGTGAGATGTAATGAGTGACTGTGAGGTGTAGTGAGTGAGTGTGAGGTGTTGTGAGTGAATGAGTGAGTGTGAGGTGGAATGAGTGAGTGTGAGGTGTAATGAGTGAGTGAGTGTGAGGTTTTGTAAATGAGTGAGTGAGATGGTGAGTGTGAGGTGGTGAGTTAGTGAGTGTGAGGTGTAGTGAGTGAATGTGAGGTGCAGTGATTGAGTGAGTGTGAGGTGTAGTGAGTGAGTGAGTCTGAGTTGTATTGAGTGCATCAGTGTGAGGTGTATTGAGTGAGTGTGAGGTGTAGTGAGTGAGTGTGAGGTGTAGTGAGTGTGTGAGTGTGAGATGTATTGAGTGAGTATGAGGTGTAGTGAGTGTGTGAGTGTGCGGTGTAGTGAGTGAGTGAGTGTGAGGTGTAGTGTGAGGTGCACTGAGTGAGTGTGAGGTGGAGTGAATGAGTGAGTGTGAGATGTAGTGAGTGAGCGTGAGGTGTAGTGCGTGAGTGTGAGGTGTGAGTGAGTGTGTGGCATAGTGAGTGAGTGCAAGGTGCAATGAATGAGTGAGGTGGAGTGAGTGAGTGAGTGTGAGGTGTAGTGAGTGAGTCTGAGGTGTAGTGAGTGCGTGAGTGACATGTAGTGAGTGAGAATGTGAGATGTAATGCATGAGTGTGAGGTGTAGTGAGTGAGTGTGAGGTGTAGTGAGTGAGTGTGAGGTGCAGTGTGTGAGGGGGAGTGAGTGAGTGAGTGTGAGATGTAGTGAGTGAGTGCGTGGTGTAGTGAGTGAGTGTGAGGTTTTTTAAGTGCATGAGTTTGAGGTGTAGTGAGTGCATGAGTGTGAGGTGTAATGAGTGAGTGTGAGGTGTAGTGAGTGAGCATGAGGTGTAGTGAGTGAGTGAGTGTGAGGTGTAGTGAGTGAGTGTGAGGTGCAGTGCGTGAGTGTGTGGTGTAGTGAGTGAGTGAGTGTGAGGTGTAGTGAGTGCAGAATGAGGTGTAGTGAGTGCGAGAGTGTGAGGTGTAATGCGTGAGTATGAGGTGTAGTGAGTGAGTGTGAGGTGGATTGAGTGAGTGTGGTGTCGTGTGAGTGAGTGAGTGTGAGGTGTACTGAGTGAGTGAGTGTGAGGTGTAGTGAGTGAGTGTGAGGTGTAGTGAGTGAGTGTGAAGTGTAATTATTGAATGTGAGGTGGACTGAGTGAGTGTGAGGTGTAGTGATTGAGTGAGTGTGAGCTGTAGTGAGTGAGTGAGTGTGAGGTGTAGTGAGTGAGTGCAAGGTGCAGTGAGTGAGTGAGTGTGAGGTGTAGTGAGTGAGTGTGTGGTGCAGTGAGTGAGTGAGTGTGAGGTGTAGTGAGTGCATGAAAGTGAGGTATAATGAGTAAGTGTGAGGTGTAGTGCGAGAGTGTGAGGTGTAATGAGTGAGTGAGTGTGAGGTGTAGTGAGTGTGAGATGTAATGCGTGAGTGTGAGGTGCAGTGAGTGAATGCGAGGTGCATTGAGTGAGTGAGTGTGAGGTGTAGTGAATGAGGGTGAGGTGTGGTGATTGAGTGTGAGGTGGTGAGTGAGTGAATGTGAGGTGTAGTGAGTGAGTGAATGTTAGTTGCAGTAAGTGAGTATGAGTTGCAGTGAGTGAGTGTGAGATGTACTGAGTGAGTATGAGGTGTAGTGAGTGAGTGATTGTGAGGTGTAGTGATTGTGAGGTGTAGTGAGTGAGTGTGTGAGGTGGACTGAGTGAGTGAGTGTGAGGTGTAGTGAGTGAGTGAGTGTGAGGTGTTTTGAGTGAGTGCGAGGTGCAGTGCGTGAGTGTGAGGTGGAATGAGTGAGTGAGTGTGAGATGTAGTGAGTGAGTGAGTGTGAGGTGTAGTGAGTGAGTGTGAGGTGTAGTGAGTGCGTGAGTGAGATGTCATGAGTGAGTGTGAGGTGTAGTGAGTGAGTGTGTGGTGTAGTGAGTGAGTGTGAGGTGTAGTGAGTGAGTGTGAGGTGTAGTGAGTGAGTGTGAGGGGTAGTGAGTGAGTGTAAGGCGGTGAGAGTGTGAAGTATAGTGAGTAAGTGAGTGTGAGGTGTCATGAGTGAGTGAGTGTGAGGTGTTGTGAGTGAGTGAGTGTGAGGTGTAGTGAGTGAGTGTGAGGTGTAGTGAGTGAGTGAGTGTGAGGTGTAGTGAGTGAGTGTGAGGTGCACTGAGTTAGTGTAAGGTGGATTGAGTGAGTGAGTGTGAGATGTAAGTGCTTGAGTGAGTGTGAGGTGTAGTGAGTGTGTGTAAGGTGTAGTGGTTGCGTGAGTGAGGTGTCGTGAGTGTGAGATGTAATGAGTGAGTGTTAGGTGTAGTGAGTGAATGTGAGGTGCAGTGAGTGAGTGAGTGTGAGGTGAAGTGAGTGAGTGTGAGGTGTAGTGATTGAGTATGAGGTGGTGAGTGAGTGAGTGTGAGATGTAGTGAGTGAGTGAGCGTGAGGTGTTATGAGTGAATGAGTGAGTGAGGTGTAGTGAGTGAGTGAGTGTGAGGTTTCGTGAATGAGTGAGAGGTGATGAGTGTGTGAGTGTGCGATGGTGAGTGTGAGGTGGTGAGTGAGTGTGAGGTGTAGTGAGTGAGTGAATGTGAGGTGCAGTGAGTGAGTGTGGTGGTGAGTGAGTGTGAGGTGTAGTGAGTGAGTGAGTGTGAGGTGGTGAGTGAGTGAGTGTGAGTTGTAGTGAGTGAGTGTGAGGTGTAGTGAGATAGCGTGAGGTGGAGCGATTGATTGAGTGTGAGGTGTAGTGAGTGAGCATGAGGTCGTGAGTGAGTGAGTGTGAGGTGTAGTGAGTGAGTGAGGTGTGTGTGAGTGTGAGGCAGTGAGTGAGTGAGTGTGAGGCGGTGAGTGTGTGTGAGTCAGTGAGTGTGAGGTGGTGAGTGTGAGGCAGTGAGTGACTGAGGTGTAATGAGTGAGTGTGAGGTGGTGAGTGTGAAGCGGTGAGTGAGTGAGAGGTTTAGTGAGTGAGTGTGAGGCGGTGAGTGAGTGTGAGGTGTAGTGAGTGCGTGTGAGGTGTTGAGTGAGTGTGAGGTGTAGTGAGTGAGTGTGAGGTGTAGTGAGTGAGTAAATGTGAGGTGTAGTGAGTGAGTGAGCGTGAGGTCATGAATGAGTGAGTGTGAGGTGTAGTGAGTGAGTGAGTGTGAGGTGGTGAGTGAGTGAGTGTGAGGTGTAGTGAGTGAGTGAGGTGTAATGAGTGAGTGAGCATGAGGTCGTGAGTGAGCATGAGGTCGTGAGTGAGTGAGTGTGAGGTGTAGTGAGTGAGTGAGGTGTAGTGTGTGAGTGTGAGGCAGTGAGTGAGTGAGTGAGAGGCGGTGAGTGAGTGTGAGTCAGTGAGTGTGAGGTAGTGAGTGTGAGGCAGTGAGTGACTGAGGTGTAATGAGTGAGTGAGGTGGTGAGTGTGAAGCGGTGAGTGAGTGAGGTTTAGTGAGTGAGTGTGAGGCGGTGAGTGAGTGTGAGGTGTAGTGAGTGAGTGTGAGGTGTAGTGAGTGAGTAAATGTGAGGTGTAGTGAGTGAGTGAGCGTGAGGTCATGAATGAGTGAGTGTGAGCTGTAGTGAGTGAGTGAGTGTGAGGTGGTGAGTGAGTGTGTGTGAGGTGTAGTGAGTGAGTGTGAGGTGTAGTGAGTGAGTGAGTGTGAGGTGGTGAGTGAGTGAGTGTGAGGTGTAGTGAGTGAGTGTGAGGTGTAATGAGTGAGTGAGCATGAGGTCGTGAGTGAGTGAGTGTGAGGTGTAGTGAGTGAGTGAGGTGTAGTGTGTGAGTGTGAGGCAGTGAGTGAGTGAGTGTGAGGCGGTGAGTGAGTGAGTCAGTGAGTGTGAGGTGGTGAGTGTGAGGCAGTGAGTGACTGAGGTGTAATGAGTGAGTGTGAGGTGGTGAGTGTGAAGCGGTGAGTGAGTGTGAGGTTTAGTGAGTGAGTGTGAGGCGGTGAGTGAGTGTGAGGTGTAGTGAGTGCGTGTGAGGTGTTGAGTGAGTGTGAGGTGTAGTGAGTGAGTGTGAGGTGTAGTGAGTGAGTAAATGTGAGGTGTAGTGAGTGAGTGAGCGTGAGGTCATGAATGAGTGAGTGTGAGCTGTAGTGAGTGAGTGAGTGTGAGGTGGTGAGTGAGTGTGTGAGGTGTAGTGAGTGTGAGGTGTAGTGAGTGAGTGAGTGTGAGGTGGTGAGTGAGTGAGTGTGAGGTGTAGTGAGTGAGTGTGAGGCGTAATGAGTGAGTGTGAAGTGGAGTGAGTGAGTGTGAGATGTAGTGAGTGAGTGTGAGGTGTAGTGAGTGAGTAAGTGTGAGGTGTAGTGAGTGAGTGAGCGTGAGGGCATGAATGAGTGAGTGTGAGGTGTAGTGAGTGAGTGAGGTGTAATGTGTGAGTGTGAGGCGGTGAGTGAGTGAGTGTGAGGCGGTGAGTGAGTGTGAGGTGGTGAGTGTGAGGCAGTGAGTGACTGTGAGGTGTAATGATTGAGTGTGAGGCGGTGAGTGTGAGGTGGTGAGTGATTGTGAGGTGTAGTGAGTGAGTGTGAGGCGGTCAGTGAGTGCGAGGTGTAGTGAGTGAGTGTGAGGTGGTGAGTGAGTGTGAGGTGTAGTGAGTGAGTGTGAGGTGGAGTGATTGATTGAGTGTGAGGTGTAGTGAGTAGGTGAGTTTGAGGTGGTGAGTGAGTGTGAGGTGTAGTGAGTGAGTGAGGTGTAGTGAGTGAGTAAGTGTGAGGTGAAGTGAGTGAGCGTGAGGTCGTGAGTGAGTGAGTGTGAGGTGGAGTGAGTGAGTGAGGTGTAGTGTGTGAGGCAGTGAGTGAGTGTGAGGTGGTGAGTGAGTGTGAGTCAGTGAGTGTGAGGCGGTGAGTGAGTGTGAGGTGGTGAGTGTGAGGCGGTGAGTGACTGTGAGGTGTAATGAGTGAGTGTGAGGTGGTGAGTGTGAGGCGGTGAGTGTGAGGCGGTGAGTGAGTGTGAGGTGATGTGAGTGCGTGTGAGGTGGTGAGTGAGTGTGAGGTGACGTGAGTGGGTGAGTGTGAGGTGTAGTGAGTGAGTGAGTCTGAGGCGGTGAGTGAGTGTGAGGCGGTGAGTGTGAGGCAGTGAGTTAGGCGATGTTTCCCCTTGTTATGTTTTGGGTTCGGGAGAACGAGGAACCCTTGTATTTTTGCCTCAGTTTGCTGGGCAGAGGTTGCCCTGCGTGTTGAAGATGACAGTGAGATTGTCCGGTCTGCTGTGATCTGTATCTCTGAACAGTTGCTTGTCTGGTTTTACAATGTTCCCTAGCCACTGACTCCATCCCTCTCCCTAACATCTGTCTAAGTCTGAACCACACTGTTCACAACCTTGGTGTCATATTTGACCCTGAAATGAGCTTCTGACCACACATCCAGGGCATATAACTAAGACGGCCTATTTCCACCTCCATAACATCACCCATCTCCAGTCCTGTCTCAGCTCATGAGGTGTAATGGGTGGGTGTGAGGTGGTGAGTGAGTGAGTGTGAGGTGTAGTAAGTGAGTGTGAGGTGTTGTGAATGAGTGAGATGTAATGAGTGAGTGTGCGGTGTAGTGAGTGAGATGTAGTGAGTGATTGAGTGTGAGGTGTAGTGAGTAGGTGAGTGTGAGGTGGTGAGTGAGTGAGAGTGAGGTGTAGTGAGTGAGTGTGAGGTGTAGTGAGTGAGTTTGAGGTGTACTCACTCACCGCCTCACACTCACTCACTCACTATACCTCACACTCACTCACTCACTATACCTCACACTCACTCACCACCTCACAATCACTCACTCACTACACCTCACACTCACTCACCGCCTCACACTCACTGCCTCACACTCACTCACTACACCTCACACTCACTCACCGCCTCACGTTCACCACCTCACACTCACTCACTGCCTCACACTCACCACCTCACACTCACTCACTGCCTCACACTCACTCACTCACCGCCTCACACTCACTCACTACACCTCACACTCACTCACCGCCTCACATTCACCACCTCACACTCACTCACTGCCTCACACTCACCGCCTCACACTCACTCACCGCCTCACATTCACCACCTCACACTCACTCACTGCCTCACACTCACCGCCTCACACTCACTCACTGCCTCACACTCACTCACTCACCGCCTCACACTCACTCACTACACCTCACACTCACTCATCCATGCCTTTGTTACCTTGAGAATTGACTATTCCAATGCACTCCTGGCTGGCCTCCCACATTCCACCCTACGTAAACTTGAGGTCATCAAAACTCGGCTGCCCGTGTCCTAACCCGCACCAATTCCCGTTCGCCCATCACCCCTGTGCTCGCTGACCTACATCGGCTCCTGGTTAAGCAATGCCTCGATTTCAAAATTCTCATCCTTGTTTTTAAATCCCCCCATGGCCTCGCCCGTCCCTATCTCTGTAATCTCCTGCAGCCCCACAACCCCCCGAGATCTCTGCGCTCCTCTAATTCTGTCCTCTTGAGCCTCCCTGATTATAATCGCTCAACCATTGTCGGCCGTGCCTTTTGTGGCCTAGGCCCTAAGCTCTGGAATTCCTTGCCTAAACCTCTCCACCTCGCTACCTCTCTTTCCTCCTTTAAGACGCTCCTTAAAACCTACCTCTTTGACCAAGCTTTTGGTCACCTGCCCTAATTTCTCCTTATGTGGCGCGGTGTCAAATTTTTTGCCTTAAAACACTCCTGTGAAGCGCTTTGGGACGTTTTACTGTGTTAAAGGCGCTATATAAATACAAGCTGTTGCTGTTATTGTTGATGGAAGGTAGTCATGTTTGTCTGCACTCTGCCTTACAGACAGTAAGAGGCCAATCTGTGGGAATCAGCTGGTGGAGGAGGGCGAGGAGTGCGCTGTTGGACACAGTAGCACTGATCCTTGTTGCTATGGTGCCAGCCAGTCAATGGAGCTTTCCTGTAAGCTGAAGCCAGGGAAACAGTGCAGGTAGGAAGCCCAACCTTGTAGAACCTTCACAACAGAGGGGGTCTACTTCAGCAGAGGGTACTGGTGTAGTGGGGCTGGGCAATAGTACCGTGGGACAAATCAAGAGGCCTTCTCTGTTGCCCATAAGCAATGCTTGGTATTCACAGTGAAAGACAGACCTTCTGTGTGGGCTTGCATTTTCCAGATGCAATGGCTTCTGCCCTATACCAGTGTGGCCACCCTGACTGAATGAAACCCTCACAGCCTCTTTTAAGTGAATTGTCTCATTGTCTCTCATGACCATAGGAACAGGGGTCAGCCATTCAGCCCCTCGATACTGTTCCGCCATTGAATTATATTGTAGGAATGTCTAGTTCCTATCCAAAAGACTGAGGTCCACTCAGGCGATCAAATAAACGCGGTTCAATGAAAAGTAACGGAGTTTAACAGATAACTACAGGAGAACATCGAATATAGGTCTAGTCAGTTTGGAGGCTCCACGAGGACTGCTAGGGCGGTCCCGTGGCTGACGTCATGACGTCATCACGTTTTTCCCGCCGGTGGGGGATCACGTGATGAACGGCATGACGTCATCGCGTTTACCCACGCTATTAAAGTGATCGCTCTCTGTACATGTAAACAGTGAAAACAAAGATACAGGCCTAGAAATTAGGTATAGCCCCGCCAGGTCTGTAGCGCCCGAAATTTAGCGCTTGCCCGGATTCCCGTAGCGCCCGCCTGAAATTCAGTTGCGCTGCCCCAACACGGAGGCGGGCGCTATTGGAGGGTTTGGCCGCCTCGTTTGGGGCGAAGAATGTCAGTTTCAGGCGTCCAGCTGCCGCTGCGGCACCCGATGCGGAGGAGCTGCCTGCAGCCGTGAGATCGCCGCTGGATTCCCCCGGCAAATGAGCCCGGCACCACGGAGAAGTGCCGGGCTCGCGGGAGTCACACACCAATGCCGCGGGGGGGTGGTGCAGGAGTCCGGGGAGGGAGGTGCGGCCAGGCGGCCGCCGGGAAAGCGGCTGGCCGCCCCTCCACCTTTATGCGCCGGCCTCTCGGAGCTGCAAGGCACCGTTTTGCAAACGCTGTTTGCGGCCGCCACGGGAGAGGCGGCCGCAACTGAATTTGGCGGTCGGACCGGAATTGCATTGGAACCAGGGCGCTGCGCACACCGATGACGTCATCGGTGCCGGCGCAGCGCTACTGGCTAACGTCGATGTTACGGACCAACTGAATTTCGGGCGCGAAAAAACTTCCGGCGCAAACCACTCTATAGCCCATAAGTGGGCGCAAACGCGACTGAATTTCTAGGCCACAGACTCAGGCTGTAGCTAACATATTATTAAAGGGAATTATATACAATTGATTGGAGTCCCTTAGTGGCTCCGCCACAATAACATGGCTGATCTGTATCTTAACTCCACCTACCCACCTTGGTTCTGTAACCCTTAATACCCTTGCCTAACAAAAATCTATCACTCTTAGTTTGGAAATTTTCCATTAACCCCCAGCCTCAACAGCTTTTTGGGGGAGAGAGTTCCAGATTTCCACTACCCTTTGTGTGAAGAAGTGCTTCTTGACATCACCCCTGAACGGCCTGGCTCTAATTTTAAGGTTACGCCCCCTTGTTCTGGACTCTCCCAACAGAGGAAATAGTTTCTCTCTATCTACCCGATCAAATCCTTTAATCAGCTTAAACATGAAATCTGCCTTTCTAGAAACTTGTCCGAATGCTCCACCAATGTTTTCAGTCAGCCGTTGATCTTTCTGTGTCGCAGAAAACTTAAAACACGTGACAAAATGGTATTGAATTGAATTAAATTAAATTGAAAGTGGATCTCAAACAGACCTCACCTGTTCTACCTGCACATCTCAACAGATTTAGATAGTTCTTTTTGCAAATCTCTAATGTCCTTTAGGGAAAGAAACTTGCCGTCCTTATCTGGTCTTGCCTATATGTGACCGAGTACCCATCTTCCCTCTCAGGTGGACATAAAAGATCCCATGGCACTATTTCGAAGAAGAGCCGGGGAGTTCTCCCTGGTGTCCTGGCCACTATTTACACCTGAACATCACCCATGTGTTCATCTTAAGCTATCTTTTCTCCTTATGTGGCTCGGTGTCAATTTTTTGTCTGATAATGCTCCTGTGAAGCACCTTGGGATGTTTTACTACGTTAAAGGCGCTATATAAATACAGGTTGTTCTTGTTGTTGTTCCCCATCTGTTCTCCCTCCCGTTTCCCCCGCCTCCCCATTCCTGTGAGAATCCCGCACCCTTTCAGGGGAGTCAGGCCCCCCCCTGACCACCCTGGTCCCCGGGCTTTGTCTCTCTCTCTCTCTCTCTCTCTCTCTCTCGTATGTGTATATATATAATTAATATGATGGTGAATTGCAGGAGTTGTAAAATCCCGACATGTGGATACCTGCTTCCTCTGACAGTCCCAGGCAATGTGATTCCAGGAGAAAGTGCTTTGTACCACCCGTGCGATGCTTCTGACTTAATTAAACATTAATAATGTGTGGAAATTGGAGAGTAAAGCGATCTCCCGGAAGCTGTAAATGCTGGAGGCAGTGAGACATCTTCGAACTCACTCGGTCTCCACTTTAAACTTGTACAGAAGACAACTTCACATCTACATTCATACACAAATATAGTCTGGCCCTAACTACCTGTACACAGTGACAGTACCGTGGTGTCTCTCTCTATATATATTTGTACTGAGTTCCCATCCTTCAGCTCAGCAGCGACGATGGAGCTGATCAGTTTCAGAGGTCTGGGATTGGCCAAGTGTTGGCTCCTCTTGCAGCATGCCAACCAAGGCAAGGCCTGGTGTGTGGCACTTGGAGCATCGCGTGACACCCGGGCGAGTCGTCAGGACCAACTACGAGTAATACCACCCTACTGGGTGCACCTGTTTGACATGTAGAGGTGCTGCCTATAGGGCTCACCCCTAACACCACATACACACACACACACAGACACACACACAGAGACATACACTCCCATACACAGACACAAATATGTATCTATCTGAACAACAGCATCTTATACATGTTATCCAATGCATGAGCCACATCTGGCTTATTCAGGATCCAGATGTGGCTAATTGTATTTGTGATTAGTAAATAAAAATGAGTAATAGACACCGTCATTGTTGATGTGATCTCAACACTCATTTGCATGACATATGCATGTGAACTTTAACCTTTTTGTGCGCTTGTTGGTAAAATGGTGAGACGATGACACTAAATTAGTTGGTGTAACTGGCAAAGTGACTATTTTGTTGCTCCTTGCCACTGTGTGTGCTGCTTATTGGCAATGGGCACAAGGGCCAGCTCTTGCTGTACAACACTACCCAACTGGATCTTAGATTGTGCCACTTTATCCAAACCATCTCGTACCACGCTGTGCACATGCTGGTCACGGGTTCGTGCCCGGGGCAACCTGCTTCATCCGTGACCCACCGTGAACACGGGATCATGTAATCACTCATTGACCCATAGCCGTTCCAAACCTCCACACAGCAGCAGACGACCTTTCTTCACCCCCTGGTACAGTTCCTTCCTCACCTGTGATCAATGCCTCACCCTTTAAACCCCCCTCGTGTGCGTACCTGGGCTGGCATCTGCTTCAGGCGGTGTTGGCCACGCACGGGGCTGAGTTGAGCCTCTTAGACCAGATTCTCCCTTCTAGGCTCGTGGACTTCCTGTAAAAAAAAGAAAAGATAGCTTAAGATGAACACATGGGTGTTCTACAATGACTGCAGCAGTGTTGTATAAACGCTGCTTTGAATCTGATGACAGTGGAAACCATGGGCCCTCGAAACACTGTGCATCACCCTCAGCAGCTCCCTGTGTAAAGGTGGGGCGGGGTGGGGGGTGGGGCTAAATCCACCAGCAAACTTCAGGGACCCAGGCCTCAATCCTGGCCTGGACACCCCTCCTTGGTGGGGGTTACCTCAACAGCAACAACAACTTGTACTTATACAGCGTCTTTAAAGTAGTAAAACGTCCCAAGGCCCTTCACAGGAGCGTCATCAAACAAAATTTGATGCCAAGCCACAGAAGGAGATATTAGGGCAGAAAGAGATAGGTTTTAAGGTGTGTCTTAAAGGAGGAATGAGAGGTAGAGTGGCGGAGAGGTTTAGGGAAGGAGTTCCAGAGCTTAGGGCCCAAGCAGCTGAAGACACGTGGTGAAGCGATTAAAATCAGGGTGAGGTAGAGTTGGGTGTTGCCAGCGTGCATGTGTCATCTGGTGTTGTGTTTTTGAATGATGTCACTGAGGGGCAGCATATAGATGAGAAATAGGAGGGGGCCACCAGAGGTAACGATGCGGGAGCAGAAAGAGAAGCTGTTGCAAGTGATTCTCTGGCTATGACTGGATGGATAAGAATGGAAACAGGTGAGGGCAGTCCCACCCAGCTGGACAATGGGAAGAGGCGTTGGAGGAGGATAGTGTGTTCAACCGTCAGAAGGCCAGTCCACTTTTTCTCACTCGCTGTACTGGCCCCGAACCTAGCCAGGGTCCCTGCGAGGCTGAGGCCACGGGAACTCCCAGCGTAGAGAGCCCCCACCTTCAGTCCCGTCCCCATCGCCTCCGTGGCCTTCCTTGGTGGATGGAGGCTCCACCACCCAAACAAGGCCACAGGAAACTCCAAGGCACGGCCAGGACCAGCGTATCTGGGGCTGGCATATTTTGCGGTTCTTTCCATGGAGTTACAATCGGAGTGAGCCAGAGGGGCTGCGGAATTTTGGCCCCTGCATGTTTACAAGAAAAAAAGAATCCTACAGTGTAGAAAATCAGCCATCGAGCATTCTGTGATCGACACCCCCACCCCGTGGAACTCCCACCCTCTGCTTCATTCTGTGATCGACACCCCCACCCCGTGGAACTCTCACTCTCTGCTTCATTCTGTGATCGACACCTCCACCCCGTGGAACTCCCACTCTCTGCTTCATTCTGTGATCGACACCCCCACCCCGTGGAACTCCCAATCTCTGCTTCATTCTGTGATCGACACCCCCACCCCGTGGAACTCTCACTCTCTGCTTCATTCTGTGATCGACACCCCCACCCCGTGGAACTCCCACTCTCTGCTTCATTCTGTGATCGACACCCCCACCCCGTGGAACTCTCACTCTCTGCTTCATTCTGTGATCGACACCCCCACCCCGTGGAACTCCCACTCTCTGCTTCATTCTGTGATCAACACCCCCACCCCGTGGAACTCCCACTCTCTGCTTCATTCTGTGATCGACACCCCCACCCCGTGGAACTCCCACTCTCTGCTTCATTCTGTGATCGACACCTCCACCCCGTGGAACTCCCACTCTCTGCTTCATTCTGTGATCGACACCCCCACCCCGTGGAACTCCCACTCTCTGCTTCATTCTGTGATCGACACCCCCACCCCGTGGAACTCCCACTCTCTGCTTCATTCTGTGATCGACACCCCCACCCCGTGGAACTCTCACTCTCTGCTTCATTCTGTGATCGACACCCCCACCCCGTGGAACTCCCACTCTCTGCTTCATTCTGTGATCGACACCCCCACCCCGTGGAACTCCCACTCTCTGCTTCATTCTGTGATCAACACCCCCACCCCGTGGAACTCCCACTCTCTGCTTCATTCTGTGATCAACACCCCCACCCCGTGGAACTCCCACTCTCTGCTTCATTCTGTGATCGACACCCCCACCCCGTGGAACTCCCACTCTCTGCTTCATTCTGTGATCAACACCCCCACCCCGTGGAACTCTCACTCTCTGCTTCATTCTGTGATCGACACCTCCACCCCGTGGAACTCTCACTCTCTGCTTCATTCTGTGATCGACACCCCCACCCCGTGGAACTCCCACTCTCTGCTTCATTCTGTGATCGACACCCCCACCCCGTGGAACTCCCACTCTCTGCTTCATTCTGTGATCGACACCTCCACCCCATGGAACTCCCACTCTCTGCTTCATTCTGTGATCGACACCCCCACCCCGTGGAACTCCCACTCTCTGCTTCATTCTGTGATCGACACCCCCACCCCGTGGAACTCCCACTCTCTGCTTCATTCTGTGATCGACACCCCCACCCTGTGGAACTCTCACTCTCTGCTTCATTCTGTGATCGACACCCCCACCCCGTGGAACTCCCACTCTCTGCTTCATTCTGTGATCAACACCCCCACCCTGTGGAACTCCCACTCTCTGCTTCATTCTGTGATCGACACCTCCACCCCGTGGAACGCCCACTCTCTGCTTCATTCTGTGATCGACACCTCCACCCCATGGAACTCCCACTCTCTGCTTCATTCTGTGATCGACACCCCCACCCCGTGGAACTCCCACTCTCTGCTTCATTCTGTGATCGACACCCCCACCCCGTGGAACTCCCACTCTCTGCTTCATTCTGTGATCGACACCCCCACCCTGTGGAACTCCCACTCTCTGCTTCATTCTGTGATCGACACCTCCACCCCGTGGAACTCCCACTCTCTGCTTCATTCTGTGATCGACACCCCCACCCCGTGGGACTCTCACTCTCTGCTTCATTCTGTGATCGACACCCCCACCCCGTGGAACTCCCACTCTCTGCTTCATTCTGTGATCGACACCTCCACCCCGTGGAACGCCCACTCTCTGCTTCGTGCTGTGATCGACACCCCCACCCCGTGGGACTCTCACTCTCTGCTTCATTCTGTGATCGACACCCCCACCCCGTGGAACTCCCACTCTCTGCTTCGTGCTGTGATCGACACCCCCACCCCTTGGAACTCCCACCCTCTGCTTCATTCTGTGATCAACAACCCCACCCCGTGGAACTCCCACTCAATTTTTTTTCAATTCAATTCAAATCGCTTTATTGGCATGACAAGGTACATCTTATGTTGCCAAAGCATCAAAAAACATTTATGGTTGAGCACATAAACGCAGATCTATCCATACAGTGTATAAACAGATATATCCCTGAGTGTATATAAATATACATTCATATAATTTGTATATACTCTTTTTTTTCAGATTTAATGGTTGTCCCTCTGTTTATGGCAAGCTGTAACATAGTGTGCCGCTAAGGTTACACAATTTCTCTGTTCCCCGAGTAGGTATGGGAGTTTTTGGTCGTCATTCAAATTTCTGAATTCAGGGCATATTTTTGTGAATTTTGGGTAGAAATTCTCCCTGATGCCCTGATATTTTCCACAAGCTGTGAGGAAGTGCATCTTTGTCTCCACCACTCCCTGACTGATGTGAGAGCATATCCTGTCCTCTCTTGGCAGCCGGGTCTGCCTGTGTCTGCCTTTTTCGATGGCCAGGCTATGTTCAGTAAGTCTGTACATTGTCAAGGTTTTTCTCAGTTTGCTATCCTTTACCCTGGTCAGGTATTCAGCCATGTTGTATTGTCTGTTTAGGGCCAAGTAGCAATTGAGTTTGTTTTGGGTTTTTGTTGTTTCTGCCCAATATGACAGATATTTTTCCTTTTGCTTAGTGACAATTGTGTTGGGTCGAGTTCTCTGTGCTACGATGTCACTGTCCTGGGGCTGGTTATTGTTAGTAGTGTTAGTAGTTACTTCACTGAGTCCCAGGACTAGTTGACTGAGGGTATTCTTCTTTATGGTCCTCTCTTGGCATTTCAGGGCTTCATAACGATAGCAGTGGGGGTTGCTCATTTTTAGGTGTTTCCAAAATTTGATGGCTCTTTTTTGGATAGTAATTATTAATGGATATTGGCCTAGTTCTGCCCTGCATGCATTGTTTATGGTTTCCCTTTGGGTCCGGAGGATACTTTTACAGAATTCTGCATGTAGGATCTCAATGGGGTGTTTGTCCCATTTTGCGAATTCTTGTTGTGTTAGCGGTCCCCACACCTCACTGCCATAGAGTGCAATTGGTTCAATTACTGATTTAAAAATTTTGAGCCGAATGCTAATTGGAATTTCTATTTGGATTGATTTTTTAATGGCATAGAAAGCCGTTCTTGCTTTCTCTTTCAGTTCATTCACAGCCAGGTGAAAATTTCCCATAGAACTGATTTTTAAGCCCAACTATGTGTAGTTAGTGGTTTGTTCAATTTTAGTTGTTCCTAGTGTGAAATTTATTCTGGGTCCCTGATGCCTGGATCTTTGCTGGAACACAAGGACTTTGGTTTTTTGGGGGTTTATTGTCAGGGCCCAGGTCTGACAGAACGACTCTAGCAGATCCATGTTCTGCTGTAGACCCTCCTTAGTTGGTGACAGCAGAACCAGGTCATATGCATAGAGGAGGAATTTAACCTTGGATTCATATAGGGTGAGGCCGGGTGCTGTAGATTGTTCAAGTAGTTTTGCCAATTCATTTATGTAAATATTAAAGAGTGTCGGTGAGATGGGCAAGCCCTGCGTCACACCACGCCCCTGTGGGAAGTATTTTGTTTGTTTGTCTCCAATTTTAACTGCACATTTATTGTTTGTATACATTGATTTAATTACATCATATGTTTATCCCCCTACACCACTTTCAATAAGTTTCAAGAATAGACTGTCGTGCCAGATGGAATCGAAAGCCTTCTGGAAATCTATAAAGCAGGCAAAAATTTTGCTTTTGTTTTGATGAAGATGTTTGCTTCATTCTGTGCTCGACACCCCCACCCCGTGGAACTCCCACTCTCTGCTTCGTGCTGTGATCGACACCCCCACCCCGTGGAACTCCCACTCTCTGCTTCATTCTGTGATCGACACCCCCACCCCGTGGAACTCCCACTCTCTGCTTCATTCTGTGATCGACACCTCCACCCCGTGGAACTCCCACTCTCTGCTTCATTCTGTGATCGACACCCCCACCCCGTGGAACTCCCACTCTCTGCTTCATTCTGTGATCGACACCCCCACCCCGTGGAACTCCCACTCTCTGCTTCATTCTGTGATCAACACCCCCACCCCGTGGAACTCCCAATCTCTGCTTCATTCTGTGATCGACACCTTCACCTTGTGGAACTCCCACCCTCTGCTTCATTCTGTGATCGACACCCCCACCCCGTGGAACTCCCACTCTCTGCTTCGTGCTGTGATCGACACCCCCACCCCGTGGAACTCCCACTCTCTGCTTCGTGCTGTGATCGACACCCCCACCCCGTGGAACTCCCACTCTCTGCTTCGTGCTGTGATCGACACCCCCACCCTGTGGAACTCCCACTCTCTGCTTCGTGCTGTGATCGACACCCCCACCCCGTGGAACTCCCACTCTCTGCTTCGTGCTGTGATCGACACCCCCACCCCGTGGAACTCCCACTCTCTGCTTCGTGCTGTGATCGACACCCCCACCCTGTGGAACTCCCACTCTCTGCTTCGTGCTGTGATCGACACCCCCACCCCGTGGAACTCCCACTCTCTGCTTCATTCTGTGATCGACACCCCCACCCCGTGGAACACCCACTCTCTGCTTCGTGCTGTGATCGACACCCCCACCCCATGGAACTCCCACTCTCTGCTTCATTCTGTGATCGACACCCCCACCCCGTGGAACTCCCACTCTCTGCTTCGTGCTGTGATCGACACCCCCACCTCATGGAACTCCCACTCTCTGCTTCATTCTGTGATCGACACCCCCACCCCATGGAACTCCCACTCTCTGCTTCATTCTGTGATCGACACCCCCACCCCGTGGAACTC
Source organism: Somniosus microcephalus (assembly GCF_052327205.1). NCBI lineage: Eukaryota > Metazoa > Chordata > Chondrichthyes > Squaliformes > Somniosidae > Somniosus > Somniosus microcephalus. Next base: position 76,014,314 of record NC_140999.1, on the reverse strand, counting down.
CCACTCTCTGCTTCGTGCTGTGATCGACACCCCCACCCCTTGGAACTCCCACTCTCTGCTTCATTCTGTGATCGACACCCCCACCCCGTGGAACTCCCACTCTCTGCTTCGTGCTGTGATCGACACCCCCACCCCTTGGAACTCCCACCCTCTGCTTCATTCTGTGATCAACAACCCCACCCCGTGGAACTCCCACTCAATTTTTTTTCAATTCAATTCAAATCGCTTTATTGGCATGACAAGGTACATCTTATGTTGCCAAAGCATCAAAAAACATTTATGGTTGAGCACATAAACGCAGATCTATCCATACAGTGTATAAACAGATATATCCCTGAGTGTATATAAATATACATTCATATAATTTGTATATACTCTTTTTTTTCAGATTTAATGGTTGTCCCTCTGTTTATGGCAAGCTGTAACATAGTGTGCCGCTAAGGTTACACAATTTCTCTGTTCCCCGAGTAGGTATGGGAGTTTTTGGTCGTCATTCAAATTTCTGAATTCAGGGCATATTTTTGTGAATTTTGGGTAGAAATTCTCCCTGATGCCCTGATATTTTCCACAAGCTGTGAGGAAGTGCATCTTTGTCTCCACCACTCCCTGACTGATGTGAGAGCATATCCTGTCCTCTCTTGGCAGCCGGGTCTGCCTGTGTCTGCCTTTTTCGATGGCCAGGCTATGTTCAGTAAGTCTGTACATTGTCAAGGTTTTTCTCAGTTTGCTATCCTTTACCCTGGTCAGGTATTCAGCCATGTTGTATTGTCTGTTTAGGGCCAAGTAGCAATTGAGTTTGTTTTGGGTTTTTGTTGTTTCTGCCCAATATGACAGATATTTTTCCTTTTGCTTAGTGACAATTGTGTTGGGTCGAGTTCTCTGTGCTACGATGTCACTGTCCTGGGGCTGGTTATTGTTAGTAGTGTTAGTAGTTACTTCACTGAGTCCCAGGACTAGTTGACTGAGGGTATTCTTCTTTATGGTCCTCTCTTGGCATTTCAGGGCTTCATAACGATAGCAGTGGGGGTTGCTCATTTTTAGGTGTTTCCAAAATTTGATGGCTCTTTTTTGGATAGTAATTATTAATGGATATTGGCCTAGTTCTGCCCTGCATGCATTGTTTATGGTTTCCCTTTGGGTCCGGAGGATACTTTTACAGAATTCTGCATGTAGGATCTCAATGGGGTGTTTGTCCCATTTTGCGAATTCTTGTTGTGTTAGCGGTCCCCACACCTCACTGCCATAGAGTGCAATTGGTTCAATTACTGATTTAAAAATTTTGAGCCGAATGCTAATTGGAATTTCTATTTGGATTGATTTTTTAATGGCATAGAAAGCCGTTCTTGCTTTCTCTTTCAGTTCATTCACAGCCAGGTGAAAATTTCCCATAGAACTGATTTTTAAGCCCAACTATGTGTAGTTAGTGGTTTGTTCAATTTTAGTTGTTCCTAGTGTGAAATTTATTCTGGGTCCCTGATGCCTGGATCTTTGCTGGAACACAAGGACTTTGGTTTTTTGGGGGTTTATTGTCAGGGCCCAGGTCTGACAGAACGACTCTAGCAGATCCATGTTCTGCTGTAGACCCTCCTTAGTTGGTGACAGCAGAACCAGGTCATATGCATAGAGGAGGAATTTAACCTTGGATTCATATAGGGTGAGGCCGGGTGCTGTAGATTGTTCAAGTAGTTTTGCCAATTCATTTATGTAAATATTAAAGAGTGTCGGTGAGATGGGCAAGCCCTGCGTCACACCACGCCCCTGTGGGAAGTATTTTGTTTGTTTGTCTCCAATTTTAACTGCACATTTATTGTTTGTATACATTGATTTAATTACATCATATGTTTATCCCCCTACACCACTTTCAATAAGTTTCAAGAATAGACTGTCGTGCCAGATGGAATCGAAAGCCTTCTGGAAATCTATAAAGCAGGCAAAAATTTTGCTTTTGTTTTGATGAAGATGTTTGCTTCATTCTGTGCTCGACACCCCCACCCCGTGGAACTCCCACTCTCTGCTTCGTGCTGTGATCGACACCCCCACCCCGTGGAACTCCCACTCTCTGCTTCATTCTGTGATCGACACCCCCACCCCGTGGAACTCCCACTCTCTGCTTCATTCTGTGATCGACACCTCCACCCCGTGGAACTCCCACTCTCTGCTTCGTTCTGTGATCGACACCCCCACCCCGTGGAACTCCCACTCTCTGCTTCATTCTGTGATCGACACCCCCACCCCGTGGAACTCCCACTCTCTGCTTCGTGCTGTGATCGACACCCCCACCCTGTGGAACTCCCACTCTCTGCTTCGTGCTGTGATCGACACCCCCACCCCGTGGAACTCCCACTCTCTGCTTCGTGCTGTGATCGACACCCCCACCCCGTGGAACTCCCACTCTCTGCTTCGTGCTGTGATCGACACCCCCACCCTGTGGAACTCCCACTCTCTGCTTCGTGCTGTGATCGACACCCCCACCCCGTGGAACTCCCACTCTCTGCTTCATTCTGTGATCGACACCCCCACCCCGTGGAACACCCACTCTCTGCTTCGTGCTGTGATCGACACCCCCACCCCATGGAACTCCCACTCTCTGCTTCATTCTGTGATCGACACCCCCACCCCGTGGAACTCCCACTCTCTGCTTCGTGCTGTGATCGACACCCCCACCTCATGGAACTCCCACTCTCTGCTTCATTCTGTGATCGACACCCCCACCCCATGGAACTCCCACTCTCTGCTTCATTCTGTGATCGACACCCCCACCCCGTGGAACTCCCACTCTCTGCTTCGTGCTGTGATCGACACCCCCACCCCTTGGAACTCCCACTCTCTGCTTCATTCTGTGATCGACACCCCCACCCCGTGGAACTCCCACTCTCTGCTTCGTGCTGTGATCGACACCCCCACCCCTTGGAACTCCCACCCTCTGCTTCATTCTGTGATCAACAACCCCACCCCGTGGAACTCCCACTCAATTTTTTTTCAATTCAATTCAAATCGCTTTATTGGCATGACAAGGTACATCTTATGTTGCCAAAGCATCAAAAAACATTTATGGTTGAGCACATAAACGCAGATCTATCCATACAGTGTATAAACAGATATATCCCTGAGTGTATATAAATATACATTCATATAATTTGTATATACTCTTTTTTTTCAGATTTAATGGTTGTCCCTCTGTTTATGGCAAGCTGTAACATAGTGTGCCGCTAAGGTTACACAATTTCTCTGTTCCCCGAGTAGGTATGGGAGTTTTTGGTCGTCATTCAAATTTCTGAATTCAGGGCATATTTTTGTGAATTTTGGGTAGAAATTCTCCCTGATGCCCTGATATTTTCCACAAGCTGTGAGGAAGTGCATCTTTGTCTCCACCACTCCCTGACTGATGTGAGAGCATATCCTGTCCTCTCTTGGCAGCCGGGTCTGCCTGTGTCTGCCTTTTTCGATGGCCAGGCTATGTTCAGTAAGTCTGTACATTGTCAAGGTTTTTCTCAGTTTGCTATCCTTTACCCTGGTCAGGTATTCAGCCATGTTGTATTGTCTGTTTAGGGCCAAGTAGCAATTGAGTTTGTTTTGGGTTTTTGTTGTTTCTGCCCAATATGACAGATATTTTTCCTTTTGCTTAGTGACAATTGTGTTGGGTCGAGTTCTCTGTGCTACGATGTCACTGTCCTGGGGCTGGTTATTGTTAGTAGTGTTAGTAGTTACTTCACTGAGTCCCAGGACTAGTTGACTGAGGGTATTCTTCTTTATGGTCCTCTCTTGGCATTTCAGGGCTTCATAACGATAGCAGTGGGGGTTGCTCATTTTTAGGTGTTTCCAAAATTTGATGGCTCTTTTTTGGATAGTAATTATTAATGGATATTGGCCTAGTTCTGCCCTGCATGCATTGTTTATGGTTTCCCTTTGGGTCCGGAGGATACTTTTACAGAATTCTGCATGTAGGATCTCAATGGGGTGTTTGTCCCATTTTGCGAATTCTTGTTGTGTTAGCGGTCCCCACACCTCACTGCCATAGAGTGCAATTGGTTCAATTACTGATTTAAAAATTTTGAGCCGAATGCTAATTGGAATTTCTATTTGGATTGATTTTTTAATGGCATAGAAAGCCGTTCTTGCTTTCTCTTTCAGTTCATTCACAGCCAGGTGAAAATTTCCCATAGAACTGATTTTTAAGCCCAACTATGTGTAGTTAGTGGTTTGTTCAATTTTAGTTGTTCCTAGTGTGAAATTTATTCTGGGTCCCTGATGCCTGGATCTTTGCTGGAACACAAGGACTTTGGTTTTTTGGGGGTTTATTGTCAGGGCCCAGGTCTGACAGAACGACTCTAGCAGATCCATGTTCTGCTGTAGACCCTCCTTAGTTGGTGACAGCAGAACCAGGTCATATGCATAGAGGAGGAATTTAACCTTGGATTCATATAGGGTGAGGCCGGGTGCTGTAGATTGTTCAAGTAGTTTTGCCAATTCATTTATGTAAATATTAAAGAGTGTCGGTGAGATGGGCAAGCCCTGCGTCACACCACGCCCCTGTGGGAAGTATTTTGTTTGTTTGTCTCCAATTTTAACTGCACATTTATTGTTTGTATACATTGATTTAATTACATCATATGTTTATCCCCCTACACCACTTTCAATAAGTTTCAAGAATAGACTGTCGTGCCAGATGGAATCGAAAGCCTTCTGGAAATCTATAAAGCAGGCAAAAATTTTGCTTTTGTTTTGATGAAGATGTTTGCTTCATTCTGTGCTCGACACCCCCACCCCGTGGAACTCCCACTCTCTGCTTCGTGCTGTGATCGACACCCCCACCCCGTGGAACTCCCACTCTCTGCTTCATTCTGTGATCGACACCCCCACCCCGTGGAACTCCCACTCTCTGCTTCATTCTGTGATCGACACCTCCACCCCGTGGAACTCCCACTCTCTGCTTCGTTCTGTGATCGACACCCCCACCCCGTGGAACTCCCACTCTCTGCTTCATTCTGTGATCGACACCCCCACCCCGTGGAACTCCCACTCTCTGCTTCATTCTGTGATCGACACCCCCACCCCGTGGAACTCCCACTCTCTGCTTCATTCTGTGATCGACACCCCCACCCCGTGGAACTCCCACTCTCTGCTTCATTCTGTGATCGACACCCCACCCCGTGGAACTCCCACTCTCTGCTTCATTCTGTGATCAACACCCCCACCCCGTGGAACTCCCAATCTCTGCTTCATTCTGTGATCGACACCCCCACCCTGTGGAACTCCCACTCTCTGCTTCATTCTGTGATCGACACCCCCACCCCGTGGAACTCCCACTCTCTGCTTCATTCTGTGATCGACACCCCCACCCCGTGGAACTCCCACTCTCTGCTTCGTGCTGTGATCGACACCCCCACCCCGTGGAACTCCCACTCTCTGCTTCATTCTGTGATCGACACCCCCACCCCGTGGAACTCCCACTCTCTGCTTCATTCTGTGATCGACACCTCCACCCCGTGGAACTCCCACTCTCTGCTTCGTTCTGTGATCGACACCCCCACCCCGTGGAACTCCCACTCTCTGCTTCATTCTGTGATCGACACCCCCACCCCGTGGAACTCCCACTCTCTGCTTCATTCTGTGATCGACACCCCCACCCCGTGGAACTCCCACTCTCTGCTTCATTCTGTGATCGACACCCCCACCCCGTGGAACTCCCAATCTCTGCTTCATTCTGTGATCGACACCTTCACCTTGTGGAACTCCCACCCTCTGCTTCATTCTGTGATCGACACCCCCACCCCGTGGAACTCCCACTCTCTGCTTCGTGCTGTGATCGACACCCCCACCCCGTGGAACTCCCACTCTCTGCTTCGTGCTGTGATCGACACCCCCACCCCGTGGAACTCCCACTCTCTGCTTCGTGCTGTGATCGACACCCCCACCCTGTGGAACTCCCACTCTCTGCTTCGTGCTGTGATCGACACCCCCACCCCGTGGAACTCCCACTCTCTGCTTCATTCTGTGATCGACACCCCCACCCCGTGGAACACCCACTCTCTGCTTCGTGCTGTGATCGACACCCCCACCCCATGGAACTCCCACTCTCTGCTTCATTCTGTGATCGACACCCCCACCCCGTGGAACTCCCACTCTCTGCTTCATTCTGTGATCGACACCCCCACCTCATGGAACTCCCACTCTCTGCTTCATTCTGTGATCGACACCCCCACCCCATGGAACACCCACTCTCTGCTTCGTGCTGTGATCGACACCCCCACCCCGTGGAACTCCCACTCTCTGCTTCATTCTGTGATCGACACCCCCACCCCGTGGAACTCCCACTCTCTGCTTCGTGCTGTGATCGACACCCCCACCTCATGGAACTCCCACCCTCTGCTTCATTCTGTGATCGACACCTCCACCTCGTGGAACTCCCACTCTCTGCTTCATTCTGTGATCGACACCCCCACCCCGTGGAACTCCCACTCTCTGCTTCATTCTGTGATCGACACCCCCACCCCGTGGAACTCCCACTCTCTGCTTCATTCTGTGATCGACACCCCCACCCCGTGGAACTCCCACTCTCTGCTTCGTGCTGTGATCGACACCCCCACCTCATGGAACTCCCACTCTCTGCTTCATTCTGTGATCGACACCCCCACCCCGTGGAACTCCCAATCTCTGCTTCATTCTGTGATCGACACCTTCACCTTGTGGAACTCCCACCCTCTGCTTCATTCTGTGATCGACACCTTCACCTCATGGAACTCCCACCCTCTGCTTCATTCTGTGATCGACACCCCACCCCGTGGAACTCCCACCCTCTGCTTCATTCTGTGATCGACACCCCACCCCGTGGAACTCCCACCCTCTGCTTCATTCTGTGATCGACACCCCCACCCCGTGGAACTCCCACTCTCTGCTTTGCCAATGCACGGAGATCCTGGCTGGAAGACTGATGCTTCCTCAGAGGAAGTGAGGCACATTCCAAGGAAGAGCCATTCCCAATGTACCATCTGCGGAATGTTTTCTGAGTGATGTGGGAGATATCACTCACCCGCCCTCTCACCCGGGGATAGCGCCTGTCACAGGAAGACCAAGGAAACGGGAGGAGGAAGAAAAACATCATCACCATCAGACAATCCAAGGAGCCTACCACTGTGTAAAAGGAAAGAACGGACTTGCATTTCTATAGTGCCTATCACGATCTCTGGACATCCCAAAGAGCTTTACAGCCAATGAAGTACTTTTGAAGTGGAGTCACTGTTGTAGGAAACGCGGCTGCCAATTTGCACAGAACAAACTCCCACAAACAGCAATGTGATAAATGACCAGATAATCTGTTTTAGTGATGTTGGTTGAGGGATAAATATTGGCCAGGACACCAGGAGAATGCCCCTACTCTTATTTGAATAGTGCCATGAAATCATTTATTTCCACCTGAGAGAGCAGGTTTAACATCTCATCTGAAAGACGGCACCTCTGACAGTGCAGCACTCCCTCAGTACTGCCCCTCCGACAGTGCAGCACTCCCACAGTACTGCCCCTCCGACAGTGCAGCACTCCCTCAGTACTGCCCCTCTGACAGTGCAGCACTCCCACAGTCCTGCCCCTCCGACAGTGCAGCACTCCATCAGTACTTACCCTCCGACAGTGCAGCGCTCCCTCAGTACCGCCCCTCCAACAGTGCAGCGCTCCCTCAGTACCGACCCTCCGACAGTGCAGCGCTCCCTCAGTACTGCTCCTCCAATAGTGCAGCGCTCCCTCAGTACTGCCCCTCCGACAATGCAGCGCTCCCTCAGTACTGCCCCTCCAACAGTGCAGCGCTCCCTCAGTACTGCCCCTCTGACAGTGCAGCGCTCCCTCAGTACTGCCCCTCCGACATTGCAGCGCTCCCTCAGTACTGCACGGACGTGTCAGCCTAGATTATGAGCTCACCTCTCTTGACCTTACGGCCTTCTGAATAAGAGGAGAGACTGCTGCCCACTGAGCCACATCTGACACTCAATGTGTAGGCTGAAGGATTTCACTGATCAGAAGCATGAATAGTTGTAGTGTGACAAATATTGTGTATGATGTTCAGACACCTACACCGACTGGGAGTGAGTGGAGCAATCCCACTGAATTATGTGGTTTTGTTTTGTTATTTTCCCAGTCCGACTCAGGGACGCTGCTGTGGCCCCCAGTGTGTGCCGGTGCCTCACCAGCAGCAGTGCAGAAAAGAGACAGAGTGCGCCTTTGCGAGCCATTGTGACGGAGTGACCACTACCTGCCCTGACTCTCCTCCCAAAGCAAACTACACCCTCTGTAACCAAGGAATGCGCCTGTGTTTGGATGGGGTAAGTCATAATATCTCGATTCACTCTCAGTCCATTCTCACTGGAGTAGCCTGATGTACCGGCGCTGGGTCTATGTTATTAACACTGCCCATTTGTTCTCCATTCAGTCTGCACACATGCAAATGAAGATGAATAAAGCAAAGGGAAGATTTTCTCTGATGATTACTTACACACTCTTATAGAATCATAGAATAAAACAGAAGGTGGCTATTCAGCCCATCGTGCCTGTGCCGGCTCTTCGAAAGATCTATCCAATTAGTCCTTCTCCCCTGCTCTTTCCCCATAGCCCTGCAAATTTGTTGGTTTCAAGTATTTATCCAATTCCCTTTTGAAAGTTACTGTTGAATCTGCTTCCACCGCCCTTTCAGGCAGCACATTCCACATCACAACTCACTGCATAGAAAAAATTCTCCTCATTTCTCGCCTGGATTTTTTGAAAATTATCTTAGATCTGTGCCCTCTGATTACCGACCCTCCTGCCAGTGGAAACAATTTATCCCTATATACTCTATTAGAACCCCTTATTATTTTGAACACCTCTATTAAATTTCCTCTTAAACTTCTCTGCTCTGAGGAGAACAATCCCAGCTTCTCTTATCTCTCCATCCCCTCCCCTCCCTTTTTCCTTTCCCTCTCTCTTAATGATGATGATGTTACCTAACTTCTGTACACTTTTCATGAAAATTTGGCTTTATGCATCAGACTGCCTTTGGAACAACAAGAGATCTATAAGCGGAGTTGCACATGCTCATGTTAATGAGTTCCTGCTAAGATTTCGGCGAGCAGATATAATGGGCACCGTTGCTGGTGCCAAGATAACCTTCCCCAGAGCCACAGCCCAGGGGGACGAGGCATCAATGGGTTTCTGACACGGTTCTCCTGATGCCTGTGGTCCTCCTCTTGCTCCGCTGTTTGTAGATCATCGGTGAACTGTTCCTTCATGCCTCTATCAATGGCACTGTGTGCTACACCATCACTATCAAGCTGCTTGAGAGTGGCATTAAAGATCTGGCAAGGATATTAGTGTCATTCCATACCTAACCTATGGTGAACGGCCAGTGCAAAGCTGGCATGAGCCATGGTTGCAATATCTCCCTCATATTTCCCAGCAGTCAATCATCAAGCCGATAATTTTGGATTACCACTATATCAAAATGACAGAGAGGTAAAGACCAGCTGATCTATTGAGCCTGTCCAATATCATCATGGTGTAGATGGGCATCATGACCCCCAACCCTCACCCACCAGCGGCCACACAGTGTCCCAGGAAAGGCCGGAGACTGGTGCAGGGTGTGTGAAATATGGATGGTCCCACAGGGAAGTGAAGCTATAAACCAATCGTTCTCTGAACCTGAGCGCACTATCGACCATGCAGCTTGGTAGAAGCCTGGCTGCCTTTGGTAATTGAGGTGCTGCTCTGTGCCAAATTTGCCAAACTGGTGTATGGCCCTGTGGCCAAAGAGTGACTGCCTCATGCACTGTTGCCTTGTGGAGCCTGAACGTTACCAGGGATGTGGAGATTGTGGAAATTAGAAGGGAAGGCTAGTGAAGCAGACAGTCTAAAGGGGTCGAAGGGACAACCGGTCACATTGCTGGAGAGGAGAGACTGAGGGAAAGGGGAGAATTCTCACTCAATGCAAACACTGGAGGTGAACAGCCCGGAGGTCGATGAGGTTCATTTTGCTGAATCCCCACTTGGCTCGTCCAGCGTGCAAACTTGTGGCTGACCTTTAATAGCATGGATCATTTCAACAGGCAATCTTATTTAAATTACATTTAAATGGGGTGAGGAACTAAGTACTAATCATTGTAACAGGATCTTGTGGGGTACATTGCCCACCTATAAATAGGGGCCTAAAAGGTCAGAAACTCAACTCGTTCACTCATATCCTTCAGTGAAGGGAACCAGCCAACCCTGCCTGTTCGGGGCCTACACGTGACTCCAGTCCCAAATCTTGTGGTTGACTTTAGTCCTCCTCACTAACATCTGGGAACTGGTGCACAAGCCAAGTCCAAGAGACTAGTCAAGCAACAACCTGATATGCTCTGAGAGCCACATCCTTCATCACTGTCCATTGAACCAGATTTGGTCAGTCAGCCTGATCGTTGTTAAGTATGTGTATTGTATTGAACAATTAACACAAAGACTTAAACGTATAACTCAAACAGGTCTTTACTGGTTGGAGGTAGGGACTATACGTAGGTCTTTACTTCATGCCCACAGGTGGGAACTGAGGGGAGATCAGTACCCACAGTACTATTTATACCCCTATGGCCAGGAGTGGTACTGCGTATCACTACGCCCTACAAGTAGTGCAGTCCTGTCCATAGGTTCAAAGTAGCACACATATTACATACACAACATTCCTCCCTTCTTAGCTTTACAGTCAACTCCCCATTTAACATAACGTAATAACATATATACATATATAACTTCAGGTTTACATAACAGAATAACATAGATACATAGATAACTTCATGTCAAAACAGATCACAGATTCAGTCTCTGCGGAAAACAGTTCACAGATTCAATCTCTGTGGTGTAGTCGGTTCAAGTTGCTGGAGTGACTCATTCAATAGTCCTTCCATGGATTTAACAGTTTGAACTTCCGAACTGAATTGGCTCCGTTCGGAGGGACCACGTGTGTGATCTGGTAGAGGTAATAATGGTTCAGATGGGTCATCTTCTGTTTCGACTTTTCCTTTTCTGCTTCTTGGAGACTCTCTGGGCTCCACTGTCAGCTGCCAACTGCATGCGCAGTTCCTCCTTCTCTTCCTCCTTTTTCCGTAGTAGAGCCACCTTCTCCCGATGTTCCGTAGACTTTCGGTGCTCCTCCATGATTTCTGTATGGTGGGAGTCGAAGTTACAAGTTGGGCAGGACAGGACATAGTAATATTCGGTGTCGTCCTGATCTAGGCCAGCGAGAGGGTCTTCTATTTCCTCCATACCCAGCTGGGCGTTAGCCAGCTTTTGTTCCAAGTCCAGACATCTTTCCTGAAGAGACTTCTTCATGCGTACCTCTTCATCCAGCTTTTTCTGGGCTTTCAGCAAGTCGTTTACTAATGACCTCATTTGAGATTTTACTACTTCAACTTCTTTTGGAGATTGATTGATCGGACTATTCAATCCCTCTACCGGAGCAGCTGTTTCAGCGGTCTGTTGTTCTACGTTGACGTGAGTCAGCGTACTTTTGGCATCCAAGGGCTGCTCTGTTGCAGTCATCTCAGTCTGTGTTGCCACCTCAGCTCTTCCAATAACCTTTGAGAGCTCCGAACCCCTTTCGTTTGAATATTGAAGTTCGTGTTCAAGTTTTTCCCATTTCAGAGTCCTGTCCTTCAGCATATGCAGGAGTTGGCTGACCGTTAACTCCTCTGACATCAGACGTTTTGTGTGCTCCTGCTCCATTTTCTCCATCAGCTGCTTCTGTTGTCTTTCCAGATTCTCCAACTCTATATCAAAGAACTCTTTCGTTGCATTCAACTCTTGCTCAAAACGGCGAAGCATTTGTTCTAATTGCTGTTGTAGTTTGAAATGGAGTTGAGTTCGAGCCCGGTGTCCCTCAGAAATGGGCACATCAGTAGACTTGCCAGACTCAGAATCCACAGTTAAACTATGTTGTTGTTGCTCAGTGGAATTCTGTGCTGAAACTTTGTCTTTTGCACCTGAGTTGGGCTTACCATCATCCGTCCCAGAGTCTGGGCCGACTATCTTCACCGAGTTCTCACTCGTTATTGTTTGTAGGAAATGCCAGTCCATATTCATTTTCCTAATCCACTCCCGTCCTAGTAGTGGAGGACCTCCTTCAGATATCACATATGTCCATTATTTGACTGTCTTCGCCCTTGTGGACCACTGCAACCTCTATTTTCCCGATGGGGTACACTCTTTGCCCCGTGTATGTTTTCAATATAGTCCCCGTATCCTGTAGGGGAATATGTTGGAATAACTTTCCGTAATCTTTCTTATTTATGACCGTCAATGCCGATCCAGTGTCCAATTCCAGTTTTACTTGGACTCCTTCTATCTGAAGAGTGACCCAAATTGTCTGGAGGTCTGCACCCTTACCAGCGTTGAGTACTCTTAAGCTAGCCAGTTCATTACAGCTTAAGCTAGCCAGTTCATTACTGCTAGCATCTGAATCGGACTCCTGTTCGGTCACCTTGTGTACCTTTGCGTATTTTCCTTGCGGTGACTTCTTGTTGCTGGTCTTCTTCGCTGACCTGCATACTCTAGCTATATGTCCAAGCCTACCACAAGTTCTACATTCTTGGTTTTTAAACCAACACTGGTTCTGATCATGCGTTGTCTTTCCACAACGATAACATTTGCCAGAACTCACACCCAATTTGTGTGCACTGAGCTCCGGTGACCGTAGCTGCATTACTGCCGTGCCTCTCGCTGCGGCTTCGTGTGCTGCTGCCATAGTGACCGCCTTCTCAAGCGTCAGCTCATTCTTCTCGAGCAGTCGCTTTTGTGTATCCTGTTTAAATAAACCACACACAAATTTGTCTCGTAGTGCATCTGTCAGTCCCGTTCCAAACTGGCAATATTTCGCTAATTTACGCAATTCCAGCAAATATTCAGCATTGCTTTCATGCTGTAGCTGCCTTCTGTCGTAAAATTTAAATCGTTCCGCTAGCATCAGCGGCGTGGGGTTTAGATGATCTTTCAGGACAGTAACAATCTCATCGAACGTCTTATCCGCCGGTTCATCTGGTGATAACAGGTGTTTCAATTGCCCGTATGTCTTCGCACCCATTAAATTTAATAATGTTAGAGCTTTATCTTGGTCACGAATTTTATTGGCCTTACAATAATTTTTTACTCTTTCAACATATATGGCCCAATCTTCGAGGTCACTATCAAAGGTGCTAATATTCCCGTGTTTAGGCATTGTAGATTTGCAATTTCTCAGATTTTATTTTGTTTACTTGTTATCAAAGATGGCGGCTTCCCGCTCTTGCCGTCGTCCTCCGCCCACAAAATGGCGGTTTTCCCGCGCTTGGCGGTCTTCACCCGTCCCCCGACGCCGTCTCCCTTCAGCCCCCGAGTGCGGCCCTTATCTTCGCCGCGATCGCCCGAGTGCGGCCCTTATCAGCGGATGCGATCGCTGGATCGCGAAGTGGCTCCCGACCGAAGCGGCTCTTGCTCGCTCCCTCCCGGGCTCTGGCTTACCCGCTCGCGCGTTTCACCGCGGCTCTTATCAGGGATTGCGATCGCCCTTATCTTCTCCAACTTCCCCAGCCCTGTCTTTGCAGCCGACGCTGCACGGCTTACCCCACCACCTAGGTTGAACAAGGAAACTGCAGAAAGACTTCTGTCAGTCGCTGGAAGCTGTCAGGATGGCTGCTGCACTCCAGTGCTCAGTCGCTGATGGAGGCTTCAGAGTCCTAAAGCCTGTCGCTTCTAGTGGGGTGGTGATGTTTGAAACCTCTCTTCAACTGCCGCAGGGTAAGAACCTGACTCGTCGCCAGTGTTAAGTATGTGTATTGTATTGAACAATTAACACAAAGACTTAAAAGTATAACTCAAACAGGTCTTTACTGGTTGGAGGTAGGGACTATACGTAGGTCTTTACTTCATGCCCACAGGCGGGAACTGAGGGGAGATCAGTACCCACAGTACTATTTATACCCCTATGGCCAGGAGTGGTACTGCGTATCACTACGCCCTACAAGTAGTGCAGTCCTGTCCATAGGTTCAAAGTAGCACACATATTACATACACAACAATCGTGATGGAAGAATGCCGGGCCATGAGGTCACAGCTTGTGGTGGAATACAATTCTGCTCCTGCTGATGGCCCACAGCACCTCATGGATGCCCAGTTTTGAGCTGCTGGAGCCATCCTTAATCTGTCCCACTGGATACAGATGTTGCCCCACACTACATGATAGGGAATGTCCTCACTACAGGAACTTTGTCTTGGCAAGGATGCTGCTGTGGTCACACCTACCAATTCTATTGACAACAGACATATCTGTGACAGGTAGCTTGAGCAAGAGAGCAAGTAGGTCATTCCCTCATGTTAGTTGCCTCACCACCTGATTCAACAACAATAACAACAACTTGGATTTATATAGCACCTTTAACGTAGTAAAATAGCCCAAGGCACTTCACAGGAGTATTATAAAACAAATTTTGGCACCGAACCTCATACGGAGATATCGGGACAGGTGACCAGAAGCTTGGTCAAAGAGGTAGGTTTTAAGGAGCATCTTAAAAGGAGGAAAGAGAGGTAGCAAGGTGGAGCGGTTTAGGGAGGGAATTCCAGAGCTTAGGGCCAAGGCAGCTGAAGGCACGGCCGACAATGGTGGAGCGATGAAAATCAGGGATACGTAAGAGGCCAGAATTGGAGGAGCGCAGATTCCTCGGGGGGTTGTGCGGCTGGAGGAGATTACAGAGACAGGAAGGGGCGAAGACATGGAGGGATTTGAAAACAAGGATGAGAATTTTGAAATTGAGGCATTGCTTAACCGGGAGCCAGTGTAGGTCAGCGAGCACAGGGGTGATGTGTGAACAGGACTTGGTGCGAGTTAGGCCATGGGCAGCCGAGTTTTGGATGTGCTTAAGTTTCTGGAGGGTGGAAGATGTGAGGCTGGCCAGGAGAGCTCTGGAATAGTCGAGTCTAGAGGTAACAAAGGCACAGTCTGGCAGCTGTGTCTTTCAAGGCATGGCCAGCTCAGTCAGTGGTGACCCTGCTCATCGGTAACCCGTTCACCATAACCCGCTCACCATAACCCGGTCACCATAACCCGGTCACCATAACCCGGTCATCATAACCCGGTCATCATAACCCGCTCAGTGATAATCTGCTCACCGATAATCCGCTTACCATAACCCGTTCACCATAACCTGCTCATCATAACCCGCTCACTGAAAATCTGCTCACCGATAACCCGCTCACCATAACTCGCTCACCATAACCTGCTCACTATAACCTGCTCACCGATAATCTGCTCACCGATAGCCGCGCGGACCTGGAAGGAGTTGTTGTGTATGTACCTTTAAGGGAATAACTGGTCTCAGACTGCAGTACCGGCAGTGACCACCCCTGTATAAAAGGCCCTAGCAGGCTTCTGTAGTTTGAGTTTCCAGGTTGTCTCCATTCAGTAAAGACTTGTTATAATCAACTCCTACAGTCCGTGTCTCAATTATACACGGACATAATACTGGCGACGAGTAAGAAACGAACTTACCTGCAACTCGGCAGCACCTCAGACGACGTTATTGAAGGTCGAAGCCAGAAGAAAGAAAAAAATATATAATCCAAAGAAACTCGAGAAACGGGCGTCGACCGTGGGCAACCGCCCTCCAAATCATCGAATTGAAAAGTGCAGGAGAGACTGTCGAGAGCCAGGCTTGGTCTCCAGCCTGTGGTTTCCCAGCTAATCGGGCTGGTGGCAGGTAGTGCACTGATCCTTCCTGGGCTGCGGTGGGCTAGAGCTCGATCGGGTGGCTCTGCAATGGGGCCGGGCAGCGAGTCGGGAAGCAAAGAGAGAGAGAGAGGGTGGAGCACACAGGGCGCGGCCGGTGCTTTGCAGCCGGGCAGCGTTCGGACCTAAGAAGAGGGAGGGAAGTGTCCCAGAGGGTCCGCTCCACGACGGGAACGGTTCTTCAATTAACGGAGCAAATATTGAAGCGCGATAGAAAAATAAATATAATCGCCAGCAACAGCGTTGGCAGCAGCGGCGGGAAAGCGCGGGAGGCGCCATCTTAACTCGGCGGGGAAGAAGGAAAAGCGCGGGAGGCGCCATTTTTATCCATCGGGGATGAAGACAAAGCACGGGAGGCGCCATCTTAGATTTTCAAGATGCCAAAGACTGGCGATATCACTGCCTTCGATAATGCAATAGAAGACTGGACCACGTATGTGGAAAGAGTCGAGGTATATTGCGAGGCAAACAAAATAGCCGATGAGAAAAAGGCATCGGTATTGCTAAATTTAATGGGCGCAAGAACGTACGGCCTATTGCGGGACCTGATTACTCCAGCCAAACCGAAGGTGAAGAGTTTTAACGAAATTGTTGCTATCCTACAGGAACACCTAAATCCTACACCACTGCTGATAGCAGAAAGATTTAAATTCCACAGGAGAAATCAGCATAAAAATGAGAGCAATGCTGATTACCTTACGGAACTATGCAAGCTATCAAAGCACTGCCAGTTCAGAACAGGACTGGCAGATACCTTACGGGACAAATTTGTCTGTGGACTCCTGAGTGAAGGAACCCAGAAGAGGTTACTCTCAGAGAAAGAGCTGACGCTAGATAAGGCTTTCAGCATGGCAGTATCGTACGAAGCAGCAGCAAGGGGAGCTGCGGAAATACAACAAAAGCCACAGGAATACGGCACCCACAAAATGACATGGGGATTTGCAAAATGTTATCGCTGCAGCAGAACAAACCATGACCAGAAGGATTGCTGGTCCAAGGACAAAATATGCAGGCAATGCGGAAAGATGGGACACATTGCACGAGTTTGCAGGTCTGGGAAGAAGACCAACGACAACAAAAAGGCTACTAAGGAACCGTACAGGAAAGTACAAAAGATGACGGACAGTAGTTCCGAAGACTAGATGAGCGATAGTGAATCCGGGAACAAGAGACTAAGCTGTCTCAAACTTCACAACGTAATCGCAAAAGAGGATCACTGAACCATTTGGGTCACCCTCACGATAGCAGGGTCCCAAGTCAAAATGGAATTGGATACAGGATCAGCTCTAACCGTCATGAATCGACGAGACTACGAGCGGCTATTCTCACACATACCCTTGAGAGAGACATCCATTGTCTTGAGGACGTATATGGGGCAAAAAGTATACCCCAGAGGAAAAATAAGGGTGCCTGTCGAATACAACGGCAAGAAAATACGGAAATTGTATCTCTACATTCTGCAAGATGGTGGACCACCGTTATTGGGACGTGAATGGATCAGATAGATAAGTTTAGACTGGCACGCCATTCAGGCACTGACGGTGGCTGGTAAAAAGGATGACGACGTCACTCCTGGACGATTGTCAACAAACTTAGCTGACGCCAAAGAGGTATTTCAACAAGAACTGGGCACTCTTAAAGGCGTAACCACCTCGATAAAAATAGAGGAGAATGCAATTCCCAAGTTTTTCAAAGCAAGACCGGTACCATATGCAATTCGCCCAGTCGTCGAGGCAGAGCTGGAGAATCTGGAGAATGCAGGCGTGTTATCTAAGGTAGACTGGAGTGAGTGGGCGACACCCATTGTTCCTGTCATGAAGAAAACGTTAAACAATAAGTCTGAGGAGCCAAGGAAGGTTCGCATCTGTGGGGACTTCAAGGTGATGGTGAACCCAGTCCTTCACACAGCACAATATCCTCTTCCAAGGATAGAAGATATCTTCGCCTCACTATCTGGAGGGAAGCGTTTTACAAAAATTGACCTAGCACAAGCATATTTGCAGATGGAGGTTGAAGAATCCTCTAGGAAGTATCTCACGATAAACACTCACAAAGGTCTTTACCAGTATAATCGACTGGTATTCGGAGTAGCATCAGCTCCGGCGATATGGCAAAGAGCGATGGAACAAGTCCTGCAAGGGATTCCGGGGACTCAGTGTTACTTGGACGACATCCTAGTGACAGGTGAAGATGACAGTGAACACCTTGCCAACCTAGAGCAGGTGCTCACTGGACTACGTGAACATGGGCTATGAGCCAATCGCCCTAAGTGCGAGTTTTTTAAGAAACAGATATCGTATTGTGGCCACGTGATTGATGAAGAGGGGTTGCATAAGTCCCCTGACAAAATTGAAGCAGTAGTTAAGGCTCTAGCACCTGAAAATGTGTCGCAACTGAGGTCATTCCTCAGATTGGTGAATTACTACCATAAGTTTTTGCCGAATTTGTCCACAATTCTGCATCCACTGAACGCCCTACTATGAACGGGAGTAGCATGGAAATGGAGCGATGAATGTAAGCGGGCCTTTCAGAAGAGTAAGGACCTAATCACTTCAAGAGAAGTATTGGCTCACTACAACCCATCACTACCGATAAGACTGGCGTGTGATGCGTCTCCCTACGGTGTTGGGGCGGTACTGTCACATAAATTCCTTGATGGTTCAGAGAGGCCGATAGCTTTTGCATCACGTTCGTTAACTTCAGCCGAGCGTAACTATGCCCAGATTGACAGAGAGGCCCTCAGCCTGGTGTGGAGGGTGAAGAAGTTCAATCACTACCTGCACGGTCAGAAATTTACTCTACTAACTGATCATCAACCTCTCGTCTCCATTTTCAACCCTCAGAAGGGCGTACCGATAATGACGGCACAACGGCTATAGAGGTGGTCCCTTTTCCTAGGGGCACACCAATATGACATCGAGTACAAAGGAACTAAACAGCATGGGAATGCTGATGGATTGTCGCGCCTACCGTTGCCGACGGTGGAAGAAGATCTGGCAGTGGATCCAGTGGAGTTATTCCACTCGATTATCGTCGAATGTCTCCCTGTGACGAATGCAAACATAGAAAAGGAAACACGAAATGACCCGACACTCTCCTGGGTCTATGATTTAACGGTGAAGGGATGGCCAGCACATGGCGAACCACTGCTGCCAGCATTCTCGCCGAGAAGAGAACAGCTGTCAGTGTGCAGAGGAACCTTGATGTGTGGATCCAGAGTAGTAATTCCACCCAAATTGAAGGATAGAGTGCTCAATGAGCTTCATGAGGGTCATCTGGGAGGGGTAAAAATGAAGAACTTAGCCAGTGCGTTTGTGTGGTGGCCGGGAATCAATAGAGAAATCGAAGAGATGACCAAGAGCTGTACAGGATGCCAGAAGGTCCAAAACGCCCCACCACAAGCCCCTCTACATCCATGGGAGTGGCCCTCATCTCCATGGCAAAGGGTGCACATTGATTTTGCTGGTCCCTTTATGGACTCGATGTTTTTAATTGCGGTGGATGCACATTCAAAGTGGCCAGAGGTAATAAAAATGTCCTCAACCACCACAGAAAAAACTATCACAGTCTTACGAGCCATATTCGCCAGGAATGGGCTGCCTGAACAGATTTGCTCTGACAATGGACCACAGTTTGTGTCTGAAGAGCTCCGGAGGTTCTTAAAGAACAATGGTGTTAAGCATTACACATCCGCCCCATATCATCCAGCCACTAATGGATTGGCCGAGAGGTTTGTTCAAACATTCAAGAAGGCTATCAAGGCAATGTGTAATGAAGATATACCCCTACAACACAAGGTGGATAACTTCTTGTTTGCCTACCGGAATGCGACACATGCGGTTACCAACCAAACTCCAGCCATGATGTTCTTCAATCGAAGACTACGATGCCGCTTGGATTTGGTTAAGCCAAACGTCAGAAGAGATGTGGAGAACAGGCAGTTTCAGAATATGAATGAAAGGCCGACCAGGAGTTTTAAGATAGGTCAACCAGTTTTGGCCCGGGACTACCGCACAGAGAAATGGCAGCCAGGAACGATCTGTACACGGCAAGGACCTCTAATGTATACCGTGGACGTTGGAGAGAGCATTGTAAGACGCCATGCTGACCAGATTCTAGAGTCACTGGAAAACGTCAACTCCACACCACGATCTGATACACCTGGCGATGAAACCGAAGTACCAATTGCATCTACCGCAGAATCGGTGATATTGGAAGCAGACGAACCAAACAACGACATTGATCTCGACTCAACCTTGCCAGAAGAACCTGATATTCCAAAGAGGCGTTATCCAGACAGAATCAGGAAGCCTCCTCAAAGACTGAACTTATAATTGCTTAACTTCAACCAATGTATCTAGCAACCGTAATTGTAATTGTAATTAGTTATTATTTAGTTGTTAAATGAATGTTATGTACTGTTTATCTAAAAGGGGAGGAATTGTTGTGTATGTACCTTTAAGGGAATAACTGGTCTCAGACTGCAGTACCGGCAGTGACCACCCCTGTATAAAAGGCCCTAGCAGGCTTCTGTAGTTTCAGTTTCCAGGTTGTCTCCATTCAGTAAAGACTTGTTATAATCAACTCCTGCAGTCCGTGTCTCAATTATACACGGACATAATAGGATTCGATAGCAGAGGTGAAGGCGGCCGATACAAATTCGGCAAATTCCAAACGGACAGCAAAATCAAGGAGTGACGTCACAGGACAGCAGATATGTGATTGGTGGGTAAATATTAGTGCTTTATTCTCTCTAACATAACTAGATAAATGAATTAATATAACTATAAATAATCGTGTGAATAAAGACATTAACTAAGAGAGCGAGAGAAGCGGCCGGAGATAAAGGTGGGCCTGACTGTTTAAGACTCAGAGGGCGAGAAATTCATATACTTGCCGCCACCTGTTAGCGCCAGTGATTCTCGATAAAATGGCCGCCGCTCTTGTGCCAGCTGGAGGTGGCCCTCACAGTGGCCGCCATATTCATGGGCCCCTTTGCACTGCCGTTCACCAGCAGCGCCTTGTAAAAAAAATATGGCGGCATGGTGACGTCTGGCAGCGTGCAACGCCGACTTAACGTCACCTACGTGAACTTCGATCTTAGCGCTCAATTCAGCGCCGGGTCCTGAGCACGCCAGATTAATCTGTTGTGTAAGCAGACTGTCCGACGCTGACAGGGGCGATATCTGCTGCTCTTAAAGGGACACACTCATTAATCAGGTAAGTTTGAATAGAAGGGTTTGGACTGGGTTTTTTAGATTTTATTGAAGTGGTGGCTTGCTGCAATAGATGTGAAAAGGTTTTTAAGTGTTTTGGGAGTGCTGCTGGACACTTGCAAGGGCTCAGATGGTAAGTGAAGGCCTTTGAGAAGACAGAACATGCTGCGAATATTCAGCAGGTCATGCTACACCCGTGGAGTTCACGTCTCAGGTCGACTTGCTGCTTGACCAACTGAGTATTTCCAGCATTTTATGCTGTCATTTCACATTTACAGCGTCCACTTGCAGAGGGAAGAGGAAGACACAAACGAGGAAGAAGCCGAAGAAGAAGAATCAGATGGAAGGATGCATCCCCGACAGCCCCTTTGTGGCTGGGTTATCCGGGATGGAATTATCCGTCTGTGGCTGGGCAGGCTGCCTCTTCTTGTTGGCCCACTGGCTGGGCAGGCTGCCGCCTCTTGTTGACCCACTGGCTGGGCAGGCTGCCTCTTCTTGTTGGCCCACTGGCTGGGCAGGCTGCCTCTTCTTGTTGACCCACTGGCTGGGCAGGCTGCCTCTTCTTGTTGACCCACTGGCTGGGCAGGCTGCCTCTTCTTGTTGACCCACTGGCTGGGCAGGTGCCTTTTTGTTGTTGACCCACTGGCTGGGCAGGCTGCCTCTTCTTGTTGACCCACTGGCTGGGCAGGCTGCCTCTTCTTGTTGGCCCACTGGCTGGGCAGGCTGCCACCTCTTGTTGACCCACTGGCTGGGCAGGCTGCCTCTTCTTGTTGACCCACTGGCTGGGCAGGTGCCTTTTCTTGTTGACCCACTGGCTGGGCAGGCTGCCTCTTCTTGTTGACCCACTGGCTGGGCAGGCTGCCTCTTCTTGTTGACCCACTGGCTGGGCAGGTGCCTTTTCTTGTTGACCCACTGGCTAGGCAGGCTGCCTCTTCTTGTTGACCCACTGGCTGGGCAGGCTGCCTCTTCTTGTTGGCCCACTGGCTGGGCAGGCTGCCACCTCTTGTTGGCCCACTGGCTGGGCAGGCTGCCTCTTCTTGTTGACCCACTGGCTGGGCAGGCTGCCTCTTCTTGTTGACCCACTGGCTGGGCAGGCTGCCTCTTCTTGTTGGCCCACTGGCTGGGCAGGCTGCCTCTTGTTGGCCCATTGGCTGGGCAGGCTGCCGCCTCTTGTTGGCCCACTGGCTGGGCGGGCTGCCTCTTTTTGTTGACCCACTGGCTGGGCAGGTGCCTTTTCTTGTTGGCCCACTGGCTGGGCAGGCTGCCTCTTCTTGTTGACCCACTGGCTGGGCAGGTGCCTCTTCTTGTTGGCCCACTGGCTGGGCAGGCTGCCGCCTCTTGTTGGCCCACTGGCTGGGCGGGCTGCCTCTTTTTGTTGACCCACTGGCTGGGCAGGTGCCTTTTCTTGTTGACCCACTGGCTGGGCAGGTGCCTCTTCTTGTTGACCCACTGGCTGGGCAGGCTGCCTCTTCTTGTTGGCCCACTGGCTGGGCAGGCTGCCTCTTGTTGGCCCACTGGCTGGGCAGGCTGCCTCTTCTTGTTGGCCCACTGGCTGGGCAGGCTGCCTCTTCTTGTTGGCCCACTGGCTGGGCAGGCTGCCTCTTCTTGTTGACCCACTGGCTGGGCAGGCTACCTCTTCTTGTTGACCCACTGGCTGGGCAGGCTGCCTCTTGTTGGCCCACTGGCTGGGCAGGCTGCCTCTTCTTGTTGGCCCACTGGCTGGGCAGGCTGCCTCTTCTTGTTGGCCCACTGGCTGGGCAGGCTGCCTCTTCTTGTTGACCCACTGGCTGGGCAGGCTGCATTTCTTGTGTGTGTGAAGTGAGGAAGACACAAGGGTGGAGTTGTGCTGACGTGAGGGCGGGAATGCTAGATGTTCATGCCAGAAGGGGGATAACGTACGAGGGTACCCGCATCTTGTATCCTTTCAGCCCCGCCGCTGGCCAAGGGCTCAGCCATGCCCCTGCCAAAAATGGCCTGCACCCTCTCCTCCAAGGAGATGAGGTGAGACTGGGAATGCGAGCTGTGCCTCGTCATTAGTGCAGATTGTTGGTAGGTGAGTGATTGGGGGTTGTGCATTGAGCAATGTGTGAGGCTCGTGGTGCAGTTGGTAGGAGACGGCTTTTGAAGATGCATTCACTGACCTTGACCAGTGGTTTGAGGTCATGAAGCTTCTTTGGACACTGGAGCCAGGTGGTGGGGGCGACACTGCTGGCAGTGACAGCCTCGGTGATTTACTCCCACATCGTTCTTCCCGGAGGGCCTCCTGACCCCTGTGGGTAGAGGGCCTGTCTTGCAGTGTTGACTCCCTGCACAAAGCTGGAGTGCTGCATGCGAGACCCTGGGTGCCCCTTCCCTGGCTTGCTGAGCCGTTTGTGTAGGGCTGAGACAGTTTTCCCATTTGTTCAGTTTAGGAAGGTAATTCAGATTTAAGAGCTGAATAACCACATTTGGAACTTCTTTTAAATATTGAATATTTGTTAAAAGACAGAAAGGGCTGAAAAATATATTGAATCAGTGCATTTTATTTTCCCTTGCTTCAGTGTGCTTGGGCCCTTTAAATGTCAGAGCTCCTCGCTGCCCACAATGCATTGTGAGCTTCACAGTCTGGCACACAGATGCTCGGGGAAGCAGCAATGCCGCACCAGGACTACAACATGGTCCCGATCCCTCGTGCAATGCCACCAGGACTACAACATGGTCCCGATCCCTCGTGCAATGCCACCAGGACTACAACATGGTCCCGATCCCTCGTGCAATGCCACCAGGACTACAACATGGTCCCGATAACCTCGTGCAACGCCACCAGGACTACAACATGGTCCCGATCCCTCGTGCAATGCCACCAGGACTACAACATGGTCCCGATAACCTCGTGCAACGCCACCAGGACTACAACTTGGTCCCGATCCCTCGTGCAACGCCACCAGGACTACAACTTGGTCCCGATCCCTCGTGCAACGCCACCAGGACTACAACTTGGTCCCGATCCCTCGTGCAACGCCACCAGGACTACAACTTGGTCCCGATCCCTCGTGCAATGCCACCAGGACTACAACATGGTCCCGATCCCTCGTGCAACGCCACCAGGACTACAACTTGGTCCCGATCCCTCGTGCAATGCCACCAGGACTACAACATGGTCCCGATCCCTCGTGCAACGCCACCAGGACTACAACTTGGTCCCGATCCCTCGTGCAACGCCACCAGGACTACAACTTGGTCCCGATCCCTCGTGCAACACCACCAGGACTACAACTTGGTCCCGATCCCTCGTGCAACGCCACCAGGACTACAACTTGGTCCCGAACCCTCGTGCAACGCCACCAGGACTACAACTTGGTCCCGATCCCTCGTGCAACGCCACCAGGACTACAACATGGTCCCGATCCCTCGTGCAATGCCACCAGGACTACAACTTGGTCCCGATCCCTCGTGCAATGCCACCAGGACTACAACTTCTTCCCGGATCCCTTGTGCAACGCCTCACCAGGACTACAACTTGGTCCCGATCCCTCGTGCAACGCCACCAGGACTACAACTTGGTCCCGATCCCTCGTGCAACGCCACCAGGACTACAACATGGTCCCGATCCCTCGTGCAATGCCACCAGGACTACAACTTGGTCCCGATCCCTCATGCAATGCCACCAGGACTACAACTTCTTCCCGGATCCCTTGTGCAACGCCTCACCAGGACTACAACTTGGTCCCGATCCCTCGTGCAACGCCACCAGGACTACAACTTGGTCCCGATCCCTCGTGCAACGCCACCAGGACTACAACTTGGTCCCGATCCCTCGTGCAACGCCACCAGGACTACAACTTGGTCCCGATCCCTCGTGCAACGCCACCAGGACTACAACTTGGTCCCGATCCCTCGTGCAACGCCACCAGGACTACAACTTGGTCCTGATCCCTCGTGCAACGCCACCAGGACTCCAACTTGGTCCCAGATCTCTCGTGCAATGCCACCAGGACTACAACTTGGTCCCGATCCCTCGTGCAACGCCACCAGGACTACAACTTGGTCCCGATCCCTCGTGCAACGTCTCACCAGGACTACAACTTGGTCCCGGATCCCTCGTGCAACGCCACCAGGACTACAACTTGGTCCCGGATCCCTCGTGCAACGCCTCCAGGACGGCGTTGCACCTAAGGTTAGCGCTGCACCACCTCCCTCCATGCCCCCCACACTAATTTAGGTTGGTTCGCGTTGCAGCCATTTTAGGCGGCCGTTAAAGGCAGTTGGCGGTGACACCGACTGCTTTGCTGGCGATCACCAATTTTTCCCCCTTAAGTCTTAAGTTTATTAATTAGTTAATAGTCGAATAAACAGAGGCATGGCAGGGCACCTCAGTCCCGTGGAATGCACATCTTGTGCCATGTGGGAAATCCAGGACACTTCCCATGTCCTGCACAACCACACGTGCAGGAAGTGTCGTCAGTTGGAGGAGATCGAGCTCTGGGTTCTGGAGCTTGAGCAGCAGCTGGCGTCACTGCGGTGTATCCGTGAGGTTGAGAGCTACGTGGATAGCACATTTCAGGAGGTGGTCACTCTGCAGCGTAAGAGTGTGCAGGCAGAGAGGGAATGGGTGACCATCAGACAGACAACGAGGACCAGGCAGGTAGGGCAGGAGTCCCCTGAGTGCATCTCACTCTCCAACCAGTATCCTGGTGAGGGTAATGGTTCCTCTGGTAAGTACAACCAGAGCCAAGTCCACAGCACCACGGGTGGCTCAGCTGTACAATGGGGGAGGAGGAAGATCAGGAAGGCAATAGTGGTCGGTGGTTCAATAGTTAGGGGAACGGACAGGAGATTCTGCGGCCGCAGACATGATTCTAGGATGGTATGTTGCCTCCCTGGTGCCAGGGTCAAGGATGTCACTGAACAGCTGTATAACATTCTAAGGGGGGAGGGTGAACAGCCAGAGGTCGTGGTCCATATCGGTACCAACAACATAGGTAGAAAAAGGGATGAGGTCCTGCAGGCAGAGTTTAGGGAGCTAGGAAAGTGATTAAAAAGCAGGACCTCAAAGGTAGTAATCTCTGGATTACTCCTGGTGCCACGCATGAGTGAGTATAAAAATAGGAGGATAGAGCAGATGAATGCATGGCTGGAGAGATGGTGCAGGAGGGAGGGCTTTAGGTTCCTGGGCCATTGGTGTAGTGTATGTACCTTTAAGAGAGAACTACTTTTACAGCTCCTGTATACTGTAGTACCGGCAGTGACCACACCTGTATATAAGCCTTGAGCATGCCTCTGTACCCCCAGTCTTGAGACTACCCTACTCCAGTAAATACCTGTTGATTGTTAAGTTACAGCATCCGTGTAGTTATTGCAAAACATCATACTCTCAGAATCACGGATCTAACAGTGGCGACGAGTGTCGATTCGAATCTACCTGCAACTCTGCATTTCCCTTCGAGGATTCGCTCCGGGAGGGCGGTGGAAGAAAGTCGAGGCCAGAAGCACGGGCGTCGACCACGAGCAACCGCCCAGTCATCCGGCAGAGAGTGAACATCGCAGGGGAGGCTGTGGAGAGCTGGGCTTGGTTCCCCAGCCACGATGATCAGCAACAGACTGACGACAGGTACAGCGCAGACCCTTCCCGGACAGCGGCGGCTGGAGCCGACCGACGGCAGAGAAAAAGCCAAGCAGCGTCGACGGGGTAAGATAGAGGGTGAAGCGCACAGGGCACAGCCGGGGGTTGAAAACTGAGCGGCGTCGAGGAAAAACAAAACGGAGAGAGAGACGGTAAAGCAGCAGCCGGGTTCAGGACCGAGCGGCGGAAACGGGAAAGGCGCACAAAAAAAAAAACGCGCAGAGCACAGCCAGGGCTCAAGGGCTGAACAGCGTCCGTGGGGAGAAGAAGGGAGAGCGTGGGAGACGCCATTGAGCCGCGGAGAAGAAGGAAGAGCGCGGGAGATGCCATTTTTAGAAGCCGCAGTGGAGAAGAAGGCCGAGCGCGGGAAGAAAGGAAAGCGCGGGAGACGCCATTTTGTGCCAGCGGAGAAGAAGGGAGAGCGCGGGAGACGCCATTTTTGACAGTTAAATCACACCCAGGGATGCCGAAGAGTGGCAGTATCTCTACGTTCGACAATGAAGTCGAAGATTGGGCGACATATGTGGAATGTATTGAGGTGTACTGCAGGGTGAATGAAGTGCCAGATGCTAGGAAAGCACTGGTTTTGTTAAATTCCATGGGTGCAAAAACTTATGGGTTACTGCGAAACCTAATAACCCCAGAGAAGCCCGTGAATAAGAATTTTGAAAGCATAGTAGAAATCCTACAGGACCACTTAAACCCCACACCGCTGCTGATAGCAGAACGATTTAAGTTCCATAAAAGGAACCAACACAAAGACGAAAGCAATGCTGAGTACTTAACGGAACTGCGCAAGCTATCGAAACACTGCCAGTTTGGAGTAGGACAACAGATACGTTAAGGGACAAGTTTGTGTGTGGGCTTCAAAGTGAAGGAACCTAGAAACGGCTTCTATCAGAAAAGGATCTTACGCTGGACAAGGCTTTCAGTATGGCAGTATCACACGAAGCAGCCGCAAGGGGCGCTGCAGAGATACAACGGAGACCGTAAGAATATGGCACCAATGAAATGTCCTATGGAACAGGGAAGTGTTATCGCTGCGGCAGAACAACACACGACCAGAAGGATTGTTGGTTCAAGGACCAAGTATGCAGACAGTGTGGAAAAGCAGGACACATAGCAAGAGTCTGCAGGTCTGGGAAGAAAACCAACAGCAAGAAATCTCCACAGGAGAAGTACAAAAAGGTACATAAGGTGATGGACAGTAGCTCAGACGAACAGAAAAGTGATACAGACACCGGAAGCAAGGAGCTGGGTTGTCTGAAACTACATAAGGTAACCAAAATGGAGGATCACCAGACTGTCTGGGTTACACTCAAGATAGACGGAGTCCAAGTGAAAATGGAATTGGACACAGGATCAGCCCTAACAGTCATAAACCAAAGGGACTACAAGCGGCTATTTTCACATATACCCTTGAAAGCTACAGAGATTGTCTTGAAGACGTACACGGGGCAAAAAGTCTACCCCAAAGGAAAAATAAGGGTGAAAGTGATATACAAAGGCCAGGAAATACCTAAAATGGACTTATATGTATTGCCAGATGGAGGACCACCACTGCTAGGACGTGAATGGATCCGGAAGATACAATTAGATTGGCATTCCATACAGGCACTGAAGGTTGAGGCCAAAAAGGATGATGACATCACACCTGGACGACTGTCAAAAATGCTAACTGACGCAAAAGAAGTGTTCCAGGAGGGACTCGGAACACTAAAAGGCATAACAGCAACGATTAAAATAGAGGAAAATGCAAGCCCAAAGTTTCTTAAGGCCAGACCAGTGCCTTATGCGATCAGACCAGCCATCGAAGCAGAGCTGGAAGGGTTGGAACGTTCAGGAGTACTGTCCAAAGTAGACTGGAGCGAGTGGGCTACACCCATCGTTCCTGTAATGAAGAGGTCGTTGAGTAATACGCCTGGGGAACCAAAGAAGGTCCGCATCTGTGGGGATTTTAAGGTGACAGTGAACCCAATCCTTCACATGGTACAATATCCGCTTCCACGAATTGAGGATATTTTTGCCTCGCTATCTGGAGGTAAATGCTTCACCAAAATTGATCTAGCCCAGGCGTACTTGCAAATGGAGGTAGAAGAAGCCTCGAAACGATATCTCATGATCAACACTCATAAAGGTCTCTACCAATACAACTGGCTGGTGTTCGGGGTAGCATCGGCTCTGGCTATTTGGCAAAGGGCGATGGATCAAGTCCTGCAAGGGATTCCAGGGACCCAGTGTTATTTGGACGACATCCTGGTCACGGGCGAAAATGACAGTGACCACCTCGCCAACTTGGAGAAGGTACTCACCAGATTAAAGGAATATGGGCTACGAGCTAATCGCCACAAGTGCGAGTTTTTCCAGAAGCAGATCTCGTATTGTGGCCACGTCATCGATGAAGAGGGGTTACATAAGTCCCCTGAAAAGATTGAGGCAGTAGTCAAGGCTCCAGCACCGGAAAATGTGTCACAACTGAGATCGTTCCTCGGGCTGGTAAACTACTACCATCAGTTCTTACCAAATTTGTCTACGGTATTACACCCACTGAACACCCTACTGCAAACAGGGGTACCATGGAAGTGGAATGACGAACGTAAACGAGATTTCCAGAAGTGCAAAGAATTGATCACATCAAAAGAGGTGTTGGCCCATTTCAACCCAGCACTATCAATTCGTTTGGCATGTGATGCATCACCCTATGGTATTGGAGCGGTGCTGTCGCACAAATTCCCAGACGGGTTGGAGAGGCCAGTAGCCTTTGCGTCTCAGTCACTAACCTCAGCCAAGCGCAACTACACCCAGATTGACAGGGAGGCCCTCAGCCTAGTATGGGGAGTAAAAAAATTCAACCACTATCTGCATGGGCAGAAGTTCACCTTGCTGACTGACCACCAACCACTTGTCTCCATCTTTAATCCTAAGAAGGGCGTTCCAGTGATGACTGCACAACGATTACAAAGATGGTCCCTGTTTCTAGGGGCAAATTAATATGAAATAGAATATAAAGGCACGAAATAGCATGGAAACGCTGATGGGCTATCATGCCTGCCACTGCCTACTGTGGAGGAAGCACCAGCAGTGGACCCTATCGAGATATTTTATTCGTCAATAATTGAACGATTGCCAGTAACAAACGTGGATATAGAGAAGGAGACCCGCAATGATCCGATGCTGTCTCGGGTATATGATTTGACGGTGAGGGGATGGCCAACACATGGCGACTCACTGTTGCCAGCATTCTCATCCAGAAGAGAACAGCTGTCAGTATGCCAGGGGACAGTGATGTATGGATCCAGAGTGGTGATTCCACCCAAGTTAAGGGAGAGAGTGCTAAATGAGCTTCATGAAGGTTATCTGGGGGAAGTGAAAATGAAAAGCCTTGCTGGGGCTTATGTGTGGTGGCCGGGAATCGATCAACAAATCGAGGACCTAACCAAGAGCTGCTCAGGATGCCAGAAGGTCCAAAATGCACCACCACATGCCCCTCTACACCCATGGGAGTGTCCCTCCTCTCCATGGCAATGGGTGCATATTGATTTTGCTGGTCCATTCATGGACTCAACGTTCTTAATAGCAGTGGATGCTCATTCGAAATGGCCTGAGGTGATAAAAATGTCCTCAACCACTACAGAGAAAACGATTGCAGTCCTACGGACCATATTTGCCAGGAACGGCTTGCCAGAGCAGATTTGCTCTGATAATGGACCACAGTTTGTGTCCGAAGAGTTTCGGAAATTTATGAGAAGGAATGGGGTAAGGCATTACACATCCGCCCCGTATCATCCAGCCACAAATGGATTGGCTGAGATGTTCGTACAAACCTTTAAAAAGGCGATAAAGGCCATGTGCAATGATGAAATTCCACTACAGCATAAGGTGGACAATTTCTTATTAGCCTACCGAAATGCGACACATGCAGTTACCAACCAGACCCCGGCCATGATGTTCTTTAACCGAAGGTTGAGATCTCGTCTGGATTTGCTCAGACCAAATGTGCGAAGAAATGTTGAGGATAAACAATTCCAGCACATCAATGAGAAGCCGACAAGGAGCTTCAACTTAGGACAACCAGTCTTGTCCCGTGACTACCAAACAGAGAAATGGCAACCCGGAACGATATGCACAAGGCAGGGGCCATTAATGTACACAGTGGATGTCGGGGAGAACATTGTGAGACGCCACGCCGATCAGATCTTAGCGTCACAGGAACGAGTCAACCCCATGTCTCGCGTACCTGGGGATGAACCTGACACACCGGTAGCATCTACCTCCGAACCAGTAGCAGTGGAAACCGATGAACTAACCGACGAAAAGGGGCCAGAATCGCCTCCGCACCAAGAACAAGAACCTCAGGAAAGGCGCTATCCCGAAAGGATCAGGAAGCCGCCCCAAAGACTGAATCTATAAATGGACTATTGTTGTTTAATGTACATGTTAAAGTGTTAATTGTTATTTGAATATTATGGGTACTGCTAATCTAAAAGGGGAGGAATTATAGTTTTTGTACCTTTAAGAGAGAACTACTTTTACAGCACCTGTATACTGTAGTACCGGCAGTGACCACACCTGTATATAAGCCTTGCGCATGCCTCTGTACCCCCAGTCTTGAGACTACCCTACTCCAGTAAACACCTGTTGATTGTTAAGTTACAGCATCCGTGTAGTTATTGAAAAACATCATACTCTCAGAATCACGGATCTAACAATTGGGACCGGTTCTGGGAGAGGTGGGACCTGTACAGGCCGGACGGGTTGCACCTCAACAGCGCCTCGTGGGGGGATTTGCTTGCGCTGTTGGGGAGGGTTTAAACTAATTTGGCAGGGGGATGGGCACCAGGATGTAGCATTAGAATGGAGAAACAAAGTGCACAAAGGACGGGAGAGACAGATAGCACTAGAGTAAGAAATAGTACGGTATTAGGTGGGGTCAGACTAAGAGAGAATACAAGAAGGTCTAGGACAGGTTTACAGTGCATATGTGTAAACGCACGAAGTGTGGTAAATAAGGTTAATGAGCTGCAGGCGCAAATACACACATGGGTATATGATGTCGTGGTGATAACTGAGACCTGGCTCAAAAAAGGGCAGGATTGGGTTTGAAATATTCCTGGATATCAGATGTTCAGGAAAGATAGGGAAGGAAAGATAGGAAGTGGTGTGGCCGTATTGGTCAAGGAGAATGTTACAGTGCTGGAGAGAGAGGATGTCCTGGAGGGGTCAAGGACAGAATCTATTTGGTTAGAGTTAAGAAATAATAGAGGCGCCATTACACTACTTGGTATATTCTATAGGCCACCTGTGGTAAACCACTGTTTGTATTCCACTGTGTACATGCCTGTACATGCCTCGGCTGACTCCTCCCACGAATCCAGGTATAAAGGTGACTGCTCCACAGCCCCTTTGTATTCTGGACCGGTCGACCACTCGAGGCACACCTTCATTCTCTTGTTAATAAAAGCCTGTTAATTACTCGCTTAATCTCAGTCTTTTGAGTTATTGATAGCGCATCACCACCAACTAGTGGGAAGGATATAAAGGAGCAAATTTGCAGGGAAATTACAGAGAGGTGTAAGAACTATAGAGTAGTGATAATGGGGGACTTCAACTATCCTAATATGGACTGGGATTGTAATAGTGTAAGGGGCAGAGGTGGGAAGAATTTCTGAAGTGTGTTCAGGAGAACTTTCTTGATTAGTACGTTTCCGGCCCAACGATTTAGATTAGCTATGGAAAAGGACAGGGAGCAATCTAGAATAAAAATATTTAACTGGGGTAAGGCCAATTTCAGTGGGTTGAGAACGGATCTGGCCCGGGTAAATTGGAATCATAGATTGGCAGGCATAATTGAAATCAAACAATGGGCTGCCTTTAAAGAGGAGATAGTTCGGGTACAGTCGAGGTACATTCCCATGAGGGGGAAAGGTAGGGCAACGAAAGCCAGAGCTCCCTGGATGACGAAAGAGATAGAAATGAAGCAGATGTCAGGTTGAGAATATAAGTGAGAATCAGGCTGAATATAGAAAGTTCAGAGGGGAAGTGGAAAAAAAAATAGGAGGAGCAAAGAGAGAGTATGAGAATAGATTGGCAGCTAACATAAAAGGGAATCCAAAAGTCTGCTGTAGGCATATAAATAGTAAATGGGTAGTAAGAGGAGGCCGATTAGGGACCAAAAAGGAGATCGATGCATGGAGGCAGAGAGCATGGCTGAGGTACTAAATGAGTACTTTGCATCTGCATCTGCATCTTCACCAAGGTAGAAGATGTTGCCAAAGTCATAGTGAAAGAGAAGGTACTAGGAAATACTGGATGAGATAAAAATTGATAAAGAGGAGGTACTAGAAAGGCTGTCTGTACTTAAAGTTGATAAGTCACCAGGACTGGATGGGATGCATCCTAAGTTGCTGAGGGGGGTTAAGGAGGAAATTGTGGAGGCACTGGCGATAATCTTCCAATCCTCCTTAGATACGGGGGTGGTGCCAGACTACTGGGGAATTGCAAATGTTACACCCTTGTTCAAAAAAGGGTGTAAGGATAAACCCAGCAACTACAGGCCAGTCAATTTAACCTCGGTGGTGGGGAAGCTTTTGCAAACGATGAGGAACAAAGTTTACAGTCACTTGGACAAGTGTGGATTAATTAAGCAAAGTCAGCACAGATTTGTTAAAGGCAAATCATGTTTAACTAACTTGATTGAGTTTTTTGATGAGGTAACAGAGAAGGTTAATGAGGGCAATGCGGTTGATGTTGTGTACATGGACATCCAAAAGGCGTTCGACAAAGTGCCACATAATAGGCTTGTCAGCAAAGTTGAAGCCCATGGAATAAAAGGGATAGTGGCAGCATGGATACGAAATTGGCTAAGTAACAGGAAACAGAGAGTAATGGTGAACGGTTGTTTATTGGACTGGAGGAAGGTACACAGTGGTGTTCCCCAGGGGTCAGTTCTAGGACCACTGCTTTTCTTGATATATATTAATGACTTGGACTTGGGTGTACGGGGCACAATTTCAAAATTTGCAGATGACACTAAACTTGGAAGTATCTTGAACAGTGAGGAGGAGAGTGATTGACTTCAGTAAGACATAGACAGGCTGCTGAAATGGGCGGACACGTGGCAGATGAAATTTAACGCCGAAAAGTGCAAAGTGATACATTTTGGTAGAAAGAACGAGGAGAGGAAATATAAACTAAAGGGTACAATTCTAAAGGGGGTGCATGAACAGAGAGACCTGGGAGTATATGTGAACAAATCGTTGAAGGTGGCAGGGCAGGTTGAGAAAGCAGTTAAAAAAGCATACAGGATCCTGGGCTTCATAAAAGAGGCATAGAGTACAAAAGCAAGGAAGTTATGATGAATCTTTATAAAATACTGGTTCGGCCTCAACTGGAGTATTGTGTCCAATTCTGGGTACCGCACTTTAGGAAGGATGTGAAGGCCTTAGAGAGGGTGCAGAAAAGATTTACAAGAATAGTTCCAGGGATGAGGGACTTCAGTTACGTGGATTTTTTTTTTTTAATACTTTCACGGGATGTGGGCGTCGCTGGCAAGCATTTATTGCTCATCCCTAGTTGCCCTCAAGAAGGTGACGGTGTGCCACCTTCTTGAATCGCTGCAGTCCATATGATGAAGGTACTCCCACAGTGTTGTTAGGGAGGGAGTTCCAGGATTTTGACCCAGCGATGATGAAGGATCGGCGATATATTTCCAAGTCAGGATGGTGTGTGACTTGTAGGGGAAACTTGGAGGGGGTGGTGTTCCCTTGCGTCTGCTGTCCTTGTCCTTCTAGGTGGAAGAGGTCACGGTTTGGGAGGTGCTGCCGAAGAAGTCTTGGCGAGTTGCTGCAGTGCATCTTGTAGGTGGTACACACTGCAGCCATGGTACGCTGATGGTGGAGGGAGTGAATGTTTAAGGTGGTGGATGGGGTGCCAATCAAACAGGCTGCTTTGTCCTGGATGGTGTCGAGCTTCTTGAGTGTTGTTGGAGCTGCACTCATCCAGGCAAGTGGAGAGTATTTGTGATATCCGAGTGGTAAGGTCAGAAACTGAGAGATGCGAGATATTAGGAACCAAACCCAACTGTTTAATTACATGGTGTAGCAGAGAAACATCTCTTACAGGCTGCAGGCAAGGCACACAATTCTTACTGCACGATGGCAAGATGGAGGATTCCCCTCTGAGTCATACCCATAATGCAATGCCACATTACCATATAAACTGGTGTACCAGGACATTGAATACATGACCCATTACCTTAAAAACTGGTGAATGTGAACCCTTAATATTTGGCTCCATCTGGTGGATAACTTAAGCATTACATCCCAGATTACTATATCCCTCCCCTCTTAAGTTGAACATTAATTTCTTAACAACATTCTTAAAAAGTCCCATAAGGAAACTCCTTTAACGATAGTCCATACTGAACGAATCTAGCAGGTCGTTATCAATCTCTCTGGTGGCTTGTGAGGCCTTGGTGAACGTCTTACAGTCAAGTCCCTGCTTGGTTAGTATCTGACTCTGCTACAATGGTTTCCTCTTTACGAAGGGGTCCAGGTGGAACTGGCTCTGTTCGTGGTGGTGGTACCACCGATGCATTTGGATAACTGGGGGCCAACTTGTCCTCCGACATCTCCTCCGGAACCTCCATTTCGATTTCCCCTTTTCTGGTCAGTATCTGATCTACATGCCTGCGTACTACCTGACCAGTTCCCACCATGGCCGTAAATGATACTGGACCGGTCATTGAGTCTATGACGCCAGGAATCCATTTTGAACCATAACTGAAATTCCGGGTAAGGACCGCATCTCCTTCTCCAAAACTGCGGCTCTTTGTCCTTCTGTCATGGTTCTCCTTTTGTTTGATTTGTCGGTTTTCCACCTTCCTTTTTAGATCTGGGTGAACCAGGTCAAGAGTGGAGCGTAGTCGACGTCCTAACAACAGCTCAGCAGGAGAGAGTCCTGTGGTAGATTGAGGTGTTATTCTGTAGCTGAACAGAACTTGTGACACCTTGGCTGCCAAACTCCCTTCCACACATTTTTTCATCATCTCCTTAAATGTTTGTATGGCTCTCTCCGCAAGTCCATTTGAAGACGGATGATATGGAGCTGAGGTCACGTGCACTATGCCATTGTTTCTCATGAACTCTTTTGTTTCTATATTCACAAAACACGTGGCATTGTCACTTACTATGATCTCCGGTAGCCCTTGATTACTAAAACTCTTACGCAGGCAGTCTATAGTAACAGTAGATGAAGCAGAATTTACAGGATACACATCCATCCATTTGGAATGTGCATCAATGATTATGAGGAACATCTTTCCCATGAATGGACCCGCATAATCTACATGTAATCTTCTCCATGGTTTATCCGGCCACTCCCAGGGGTGGAGAGGAGCCGCTGCTGGTGCCTTCCTGTGTACTTGACAAGTGCTGCATGTCTTGACTAGATTTTCTATCTCCTCATCTAGCTTTGGCCACCACAAGTAACTCCTTGCCAAGGCTTTCATATGCGAAACTCCAGGATGACACTGATGTAGTTGCCCTAGGATAGACTGTCGTGCTGGCTGTGGAATAATCACTCGTGCTCCCCACAACATGCAACCATCCTGCACACTCAGCTCTGTCTTCCTGACACTGTAAGGTATGAAATCAGTCCCTTCCGGATGCTGTGGCCAACCCCTCATCACATATTCTCGGACTCTAGACAGTACTGGATCTTTACTGGTCCATGTCCTTACTTGTTCAGCGGTCACAATTGCCGTGTCAGTGTCCTCCAACATCAAAACTCTGTCCTCTGGAGCTGCACGGATAGGTGTACCTGGCAGTGGAAGACGGCTCAAGGCATCTGCGTTCCCATGGTACTTGCCCGCCTTGTAAACGATGACATACTCATATGCCCTCAACGTCACTGCCCACCTCTGGATCCGGGGTGACACCATCTGTGGTACTGCTTTCATTTCATTAAAAAGAGTTAGAAGGGGCTTATGATCGGTGCATATGGTGAATTTCCTACCATATATGTACTTGTGAAACCTCTGTAACCCAAACATTACTGCTAACCCCTCTTTATCTAACTGGGAATAGTTTTTTTCCGCTGGTATCAGAGTTCGAGACATAAACCCTATTGGTCTTTCTGTTCCATCTTCCAAGCTGTGTGACAGAACTGCCCCCACCCCGTAAGGTGAAGCATCACAAGAGAGAATGATGTCTTTCTCTGCATTGTAGTGAACCAGCACATCCGAGGACAGCATCAGTTTCTTGGACTGTTCAAATGAAACCCCCTGCTCCTCTTCCCACCGCCACTGTGTCTCCTTGCACAGAATTTTGTGAAGAGGTGCTAACACTGTTGCCAAGTTTGGTAAAAATCTGTTATAATAGTTTAGAAGTCCCAGGTAAGCTTTTAACTCAGTAACATTGGTAGGAGCTGGGGCCTCCTGCAGTGCTTGTACCTTCTCCTTGATTGGATGGAGCCCGGCGGCGTCCACTCTGTGTCCTAGGAACACAGCCTCATTCCCCAGGAAAGTGCACTTACTCCTCTTGAGCCATAACCCAGCCTTATCCAATCTTTGTAGTACCTCTCTCAGAGTGCTCAGGTGCTCCTGGTCGGTTCTTCCTGTCACCAGAATGTCATCCAGATAGATTGAAACATGTGGGATCCCTTGCAGTACACCCTCGATAGTCCTCTGGAAAATAGCTGGACTAGATGAGACACCGAATGATAAGCGGTTATAGGTAAACAAACCCTTGTGTGTATTTATGGTTACATACTTCTTGGATTCCTCATCTAGTGTAATCTGCAAGTATGCATGACTCATATCCAGCTTCGTGAATTTCTTCCCTCCAGCCAGGTTTGCAAAGAGATCCTCTGTTTTGGGAATAGGATACTGTTTTAGTTTAGACACCCTATTTACTGTCAATTTATAATCTCCACAGAGTCTTACCAAATTGTCCGGTTTTAAAACAGGTACAATGGGAGCTGCCCATTCTGAACATTTCACAGGTTCCAGTATGTGCTCTCTCAAAAGACGGTCAAGCTCAGCCTCTACCTTCGGCTTCATGGCATACGGCACAGGTCGTTGTTTAAAAAACCTTGGCAGTGCCTCCTTGTCTACATAAATCTTAGCTGGGGGGCCATTAAATGTGCCAAGTTCTTCCTTGAACACGTTCTCATGTTCAATCAACACTTCTTGCAAAGACAACTGTTTGCCTCCCTCTATTTGATTTATTGCTCCCCAATCTAATTTAAGTTCTTGTATCCAGCCTCGACCTAACAGGTTTGGTCCGGAACCCAATACTACAACTACAGGTAGCTGTTCCTCTGTGTCCCTGTGTTGCACAGTTACAGTAGCTGTACCCAATGTCGCCACTCATTCACCGGTATATGTTTTAAGATACATAGAGCAAGACTTTAACTCTGGAACTTTTGCACGGTTCCACAATTTTGAGTACTCCTCCCTGTTCATTATGGTTACGCCGCATCCTGTATCCACTTCAAAGTTGACCTTAGAGTTACTTACTGTCAGTTGCAAAGTGCTAGGATCCACTTTTGGAATGTTCTCTACCATACTATGCATTATGAACATGTCGTCTTCTTTCTCAGCTTCTCCGCTGATGTGATGTGCTCCCTGTTTTTTCACTTCTCTTCCTAGGTTTTGCTTTCCTCCCCCTTTTGGTTTGTATTCCTCCATGATTGCTTTTGCCCTGCATGCACGTTTTATATGTCCTTTTTTCCCACACTTGTGGCACTTTTCCTCCAGAAACCTGCATTCCCTCGCCAGGTGATTGCCATTGCATCTATAACATGCCTTTACATGCTCACGTTGTGGTATCTGACGCATATTTAACTTGTGCACAATAACCTGACCTCCAACTTGCTTTGTAGTAGCCCAGTCGGAACCTTGTATTTCTTTTACATCTCGGTTCGCTGTCTCTATGGCTTGAGCAAGTTCCAATGCTTTTTCATACGTAAGCCCAGTCTCAGACAATAATCTCCTCTGCATTCGATCATCCATCATCCCGCAAACTAGCCTATCTCTCAGCATGTCTTTCAGGTTGTTCCCGTAATTGCAATCGTGTGCCAATTTTCGCAACACCGCTACATAATCCAATACAGTCTCTCCCAGTTTTCTGTTCCATGAATTAAATTTGAAACGCTGTACAATCTCACTCGGTCTGGGATTGAAATGGTCCTTCAGCAAGGCCACTAAGTTAGCAAATGATCTGTCTCCAGGCTTTGCAGGATTGCATAAGTTTCTCATTAAGCTATACGTCTGACTTCCCACTGAAGTGAGCAAAATAGCTCTCCTTTTTCCGACATCATTTATATCATTTGCTTCAAAGAAATGCATCAACAACTCACAGTACTCATCCCAGGTCTGCGTCTGAACATCAAAAGCAGAGATCTTTCATACCGTAGCAGCCATGATCCTCTATTCAGTGTTCCTTTTCTTTTTTTTCTTCGTCAAGATGTGATCTGTTTATCCTCGTCGCCAATATGTGATATCCGAGTGGTAAGGTCAGAAACTGAGAGAAGTGAGATATTAGGAACCAAACCCAACTGTTTAATTACACGGTGTAGCAGAGAAACATCTCTTACAGGCTGCAGGCAAGGCACACAATTCTTACTGAACGATGGCAAGATGGAGGATTCCCCTCTGAGTCATACCCATAATGCAATGCCACATTACTGTATAAACTGGTGTACCAGGACATTGAATACATGACCCATTACCTTAAAAACTGGTGAATGTGAACCATTAATATTTGGCTCCATCTGGTGGATAACTTAAGCATTACATCCCAGATTACTATAGTATTCCATCACACTCCTTACTTGTGCCTTGTAGATGATGGAAATGCTTTGGGGAGTCAGGAGGTGAGACACTCGCCACAGAATACCTAGCCTCTGAACTGCTCTTGTTGCCACACTATTTATGTGGCTGGTCCAGTTAAGTTTCTGGTAAATGGTGACTCTCAGGATGTTGATGGTGGGGGATTTGGCGATGGTAATACCATTGAATGTCAAGGGGAGGTGGTTAGACTCTCGCTTGTTGGAGATAGTCATTGCCTGGCACTTGTGTGGCACGAATGTTACCTGCCACTTATCAGCCCAAGCCTGAACATCGTCCAGGTCTTGTTGCATGCAGGCATGGATTGCTTCATTATCTGAGGCATTGTGAATGGCACAGAACACTGTGCAGTCATCAGCGAACATCCTCATTTCTGACCTTCTGTTGGAGGGAAGGTCATTGATGAAGCAGCTGAAGATGGTTGGGCCTAGGAACTGCCCTGAGGAACTCCTGCAGCGATGTCCTGGGGCTGAGATGATTGACCTCCAACAACTACAACCATCTTCCTTTGTGCTAGGCATGACTCCAGCCAGGGGAGCGTTTTCCCCCCGATTCCCATTGACTTCAGTGTTACTTGGGCTCCTTGGTGCCACACTCAGTCAAACGCTGCCTTGATGTCAAGGACAGTCTCACTTCACCTCTGGAATTCAGATCCTTTATCCATGTTTGGACCAAGGCTGTAATGATGTCGGGAACCGAGTGGTCTTGGCGGAACCCAAACTGGGCATCAGTGTGCAGGTTATTGGTGATTAAGTGCCGCTTGATAGCACTGTCAATGACACCTTCCATCACTTTGGTGATGATTAAGAGTAGACTGATGGGGCGGTAATTGGCCGGGTTGGATTTGTCCTGCTTTTTGTGGACAGGACATACCTGGGTAGTTTTCCACATTGTCGGATAGATGCCAGCATTATAGCTGTACTAGAACATCTTGGCTAGAGGCGCAGCTAGTTCTGGAGCACAAGTCTTTCAGCACGATAGCTGGGATGTTGTCGGGGCTCATAGCCTTTACTGTATCCAGTGCGCTCAGCCATTTCTTGATATCATGTGGAGTGAATCGAATTGGCTGAAGACTGGCTTCTGTGATGTTGGGGACCTCAGGAGGAGACCGATATGGATCATCCACTCGGCACTTCTGGCTGATGATGGTTGCAAATGCTTCAGCCTTGTCTTTTGCACTCACATGCTGGGCTCCACCGTCATTGAGGATGGGGATATTCATGGAGCCTCTTCCTCCTGTTAGTTGTTTAATGGACCACCACCATTCACGACTGGATGTGGCAGGACTGCAGAGCTTTGATCTGATCCGTTGAATTGTGGGATCTCTTAGCCCTGTGTATAGCATGCTGCTTCTGCTTTTTAGCATGCATGTAATCCTGTGTTGCAGCTTCCCCAGGTTGGCACCTCATTTTTAGGTATGCCTGGTGCTGCTCCTGGCATGCTCTTCTACACTCCTTATTGAACCAGGGCTGGTCCCCTGGCTTGATGGTAATGATAGAGTGAGGGATATGCCGGGCCATGCGGTTACATATTATGGTGGAATACAATTCTGCTAGACTGGAGAATCTGGGGTTGTTCTCCTTGGAGCAGAGAAGAGATTTGCTCGAGGTATTCAAAATCATGAGGTGTCTAGACAGAGTAGATAGAGAGAAACTGTTGCCATTGGCAGAAGGGTCGAGAACCAGAGGACACAGATTTAAGGTGATTGGCAGAAGAACCAAAGGCGACACGAGGAAAAACTTTTTTACGCAGCAAGTGGTTATGATCTGGGATGCACTGCCTGAAAGGGTGGTGGAGGCAGATTCAATCACGGCTTTCAAAAGGGAATTGGACAAGTGACTGAAGGAAAAAAATTTGCAGGGCTACAGAGAAAGGGCAGTGCTCCTGCAGAGAGCCTAGCACTCTCAAGATAACTTGCTCACCAATAACCTGCTCACCAATAACCCGTTCACCTATAACTCGTTCACCTATAACCCGTTCACCTATAACTCGTTCACCTATAACCCGTTCACCTATAACCCGTTCACCAATAACCCGTTCACCAATAACCCGTTCACCAATAACCCGTTCACCTATAACCCGCTCACTGATAACCCGCTCACTGATGCTCAGTTCAGGTTCCACTGGATCCATACAACTCCAAACCTCATTACAGCTTTGATCCCGGCTATTCTCATCACCACTTTATGGAATGCTTTATCCCTACACATCTGTGAAATGTCTTCCTGCTGCTTTTCTACTGAGGTCAAGAAATCAGTGACACAAATGGTCGAGCAGAACCAGAAGCTTTTGGTATTATCGTCAGGTACAGGTGGGGAGAAAAGAATTAGGAAACGTAGGAAATTTGCTGATTGATGTAATGGTTTCTGATGGTTAAAGTCTCAAATTGTGGTGGGTAATACTTGGCCTGCAGCAATGTATGATGAACTGGATTGAGCATCCTTCAAACTCATTGTTGCTGTAGCCTGCATTTAATTCCTTATCTGTGTTTGTCCAGCAATGCTCGGAGTCGCTCTGTGTACAGCACGGCCTGGAGCAGTGCAGCTGTGTCACTCTATCCATCGAGGAGGATTGTCACCACTGCTTCCAGACACCAGGTAGGGGCGA
Source organism: Somniosus microcephalus (assembly GCF_052327205.1). Taxonomy (NCBI): domain Eukaryota; kingdom Metazoa; phylum Chordata; class Chondrichthyes; order Squaliformes; family Somniosidae; genus Somniosus; species Somniosus microcephalus. The sequence goes on along the minus strand of NC_140999.1, from coordinate 75,972,291 downwards.
GCTTGGCAGAAGAGGGGAAGAGATGGAGGAGGGGAAGAGATGGAGGAGGGGAAGAGATGGAGGAGGGGAAGAGATGGAGGAGGGGAAGAGATGGAGGAGGGGAAGAGATGGGAGAGGGGAAGAGATGGAAAGGGAAGATATGGAGAGGGAAGAGATGGGGAGGGAAGAGATGGGGAGGGAAGAGATGGAGAGGGAAGAGATGGGGAAGGAAGAGATGGAGAGGTAAGGTATGGGAGGGAAGAGATGGAGAGGAGAGATGGGAGGGGAGAGGGGAAGAGATGGAGAGGGAAGAGATGGAGAGGGAAAGAGATGGGTGGAGGGAGAGATGGAAGAGATGGAGAGGGGAAGAGATGGGAGGAAAGAGGTGGAGAGGTTAAGAGATGGAGAGGGAAGAGATGGGGTGGAGTGGAAGAGATGGGGGAAGAGATGGAGAGGGAAGAGATGAGAGGGAAGAGATGGGGGGTGGGAGGGAAGAGATGGAGAGGGAAGAGAGGGGAGAGAGATGGAGAGGGGAAGAGATGGGTGAGGGAAGAGATGGAGAGGGGAAGAGTGGGGAGGGAAGAGTTGGAGAGGGGAAGATGTGGGAGGGAAGAGGTGGGAGAGGAAGGTGATGGGAGAGAGTTGGAGAGGGGAAGAGATGGGGAATGAGATGTAGTGGAAGAGTGTGAGGTGGGAAGAGGTGAGAGGGAAGAATGGGGAGGGGGTAGAGGTGGAGAGGGGTGTGAGTGGAGGGTAGAGAGTGGGTGGTGTGGAGTAGTGGGAGTGATGTGGAGGGATGTGATGGTGGTGGGGAGATGGTTGTTGGGGTGTGGGGTTGATGGGGTGATGGGTGAGGGGTGTGGTGAGGGTTGATGGGTAGTTGGGGTTGGTGGTTGTTTGGGGGTTGGTGGAGGTGGTTGAGTGGTGGTGGGAGGGTGGTTTGTGGGTGGGTTGGGATGGGTTGTTGGTGAGTAGTTTGGGTGTGTTGTGTGTTAGTGGGAAGAAGGGAGAGAACGG